>NC_137790.1:139209964-139855955 GCF_963383645.1 Muscardinus avellanarius
CGAAAAAATAAATAGGGCTGGAGGTGTAACACCGGGCTAGTTGCTTCTGGGTTCAATCCCCATCAATACACATGCGCGCACACATGCACACCCCTTCGGATGTCAAAATCAATTTTCACAACTGGATTAAATTTAGACCAGCATTCAAAGTGGGCTTCCTGTCACCCCAGCCCAGACCACAACAGTAGAAACAGAAAAGAGGTTCTTGGGGGTTGATACAAGCAGGTGTTTGCCTAACATGAGCCTGGTTTCTCTATTGTACAATTCTCAATTTCTGGGCCAGAGAAACGATGGGCAAGGAGCCAGTGTTTTGTGTGGAGTTCTCTCTCTCTCTCTCTCTCTCTCTCTCTCTCTCTCTCTCTCTCTCTCTCCCTCTCTATCTCTATCTATCTCTCTCTCGGTGCCTATGAGTTCCAGTGGGTATTGAACTCCTGATGACCTCACCAAACCAGTCATTACTTGCCTCAGAAGACAAGCTGATCAACCATAGAATATGTGGAGCTCTGAGAACCTTGTCCATTCATAATTCCAGCCTTTGGGATAAAGCCAGTGACCATGCATTCGGGAAAATCCACATTGATTTCGAGATGTCCAGAACTAAGCCAGCTAGCCCTTCCTACATTAGCCCCCAGGCTACCGCGCGAGCCTTCCCTTTAGACTTCTCACGTCCGGTCTCCTCCTCCCCCACCCACCCCACCCAACTCCTGCCAGGAGAGCGAGGCACACACTCGTGCCCTTATCTTTCTGCATTCTTCCTCTGTGCCTCATCTTCTGCCTTCCGGCTCCACTCCAACACGAACAAACCACAAGCCCCTGCGCCCTGGCCGAGATCCCCGGACTCGACCTCCTGCGGCCCCGAGGTCTCCTCCCACCATCAAGCCCGTTACCTTGTGTCTTTGTTGTTGTTGATTTAGCACCATATATACAGATGCTCCTCAAATTATGACGGGGATATATCTCAATAAACCCATCGTAAGGGGGAAATGCACTTCCTAGACCTAACCTACAGAGCATCAGAGCTCAGCGGCACAGGCCCGCGGAATGCCAGTTGTCCAACGTCGTGCCCGGGTGGCCCACCGCAGCAGCAGGAGAGATGGCTTCACACCATTGACTTTTTTCTGGTCCTGGGGACTGGACCCAAGGCCACTTCATCACTCAGCCACATGCCTCCCTTCTAATTTTTTATCTAATTTTTTATTTGAGACAAGGTTCAGCTAACTTGCAGAGGCTGGCCTTGAACTTCTGATTCCTCTGCCTCAGATTCCCCTTTGCCCGGGATTACAGGCATATACCACCATGCCCAGCTAGAATTCAAATTCTAAAATATGTTTTCTACTGGATGTGTATAGCTTTTGCACCACTGTGAAGTAAAAACATCCCAAAACAAGCTATTGCAACTCAGGAACTGTCTATATATTGAATAGAGAGTAAAAAATAAAATATATACATTATATATCATGCGTATAATAGAATATACATATGTATCTTCAGTGTATTGTATGTGTATATAGTGTATATATATTGTGTAATATGATATATATAGTCTATATACTATTTAAGTATAGTATATAGTATCCTGTATGGTATATTCCATGCACTATACATTACGCCCATGGTGGCCCACAGTGGCAGCAAGGGGGCGCCAGATGGAGTGAGCAGGGCAGGGGAGGCGGGGGGGGGGGGGGGGCAGGGGTGTGATTGGGGGACTCTGGGATAACACTAAGGCTCTGGCTTACAACACGTGGGAACAGCACCACTGCTGAGATAGTGAAGACAGGAGAAGGAGGAGCGGGGGGGGGGGGCAAAGAGGGAGAAGAAGGGGAGGAGGAGGAGGAGGAGGAGGAGGAGGGGAAGGAGGAGGGAGAGCAAGAGAAGGAGCAGGAGGAGGAGGAGCAGAGGGAGGAGGAGCAGGGGGAGGAGGAGCAGGAGGGGAGCAGGGGGAGGAGGAGCAGGAGGAGGACAGGAGGAGGACAGGAGGAGGAGGAGCAGGAGGGGAAGGAGGAGGGAGAGCAAGAGAAGGAGCGGGAGGAGGAGGAGCAGAGGGAGGAGGAGCAGGAGGAGGAGGAGCAGGAGGGGAAGGAGGAGGGAGAGCAAGAGAAGGAGCAGGAGGAGGAGGAGCAGGGGGAGGAGGAGCAGGAGGAGGAGGAGCAGGAGGAGGACAGGAGGAGGAGGAGCAGGAGGGGAAGGAGGAGGGAGAGCAAGAGAAGGAGCAGGAGAAGGAGGAGCAGAGGGAGGAGGAGCAGGGGGAGGAGGAGCAGGAGGGGAAGGAGGAGGGAGAGCAAGAGAAGGAGCAGGAGGAGGAGGAGCAGAGGGAGGAGGAGCAGGGGGAGGAGGAGCAGGAGGGGAAGGAGGAGGGAGAGCAATAGAAGGAGCAGGAGGAGGAGGAGCAGGAGGAGGAGGAGCAGGAGGAGGAGGAGCAGGAGGGGAAGGAGGAGGGAGAGCAAGAGAAGGAGCAGGAGAAGGAGGAGCAGGAGGAGGACAGGAGGAGGAGGAGCAGGGGGAGGAGGAGGAGGAGGAGGAGCAGGGGGAGGCAGTGGTGGTGAAAGTTGTACCAGGGCTGGGAAGAGAGGGTGCAGAAGTCCACCAGCCAGGACTTCCAGGTAGCCACTTCTCAAGGTCACCATCTCTGTTCCTCATTCACAAGAAAATCTAGGAATAAGGACACACCAAACTGAGGCTTTGGTGTTGTAGTTTTGTGGTGCTGGAGAGTGAAGTCAGGGGCATCCTGCCTTGGCACTGTACCCCCAGCCCTTTTTATTTTTTGACCAGCGTATTTCTATGTTGCTGAGGCTGTCCTCAAACCTGCGGACCCTCCTGTCTCAGCCTCCAAAAAATGGGATTATGGGTACGCACCACCGTGCCTGGCAACGCTGACGTTTCTGAATCAGCCATGGAATCAGAGTAGAGGAAGGTGTTCCCCTCCATTCAGTCAAGTAAATGCTAAGGAGCCAGAGGCCTTGAGCCCAGTCCTCTCACTGTGTGGTTTATTCCACTTGCGGGGTTTATGAGGGGTCTCTTACTCTTACAGGCCATGAGGGGATAATCAGGTTGCAGCAGGAGGTTTCTAAAGTCTTCTTGAGACTTTTTTAAAGAAATAGAAAACAAACGAAATCTATGATGCAGCCACATTGCTCTGCCTTTCATGAGAGGGCTCGCGAGTTCCCGGAGCGAAACCAGACACGGCCCTCCAGGGTTGGCGAGGGTTGGGCGCTGGACTCTGCCGCCCCCGTTACGGTTTTGAAGACAATGTTACGGTTTTGGAAACTGTCCCCAGGGACCCCAGTTAGGCTCCCGGAAACAATTTCCCTCAAAACACAGAAAAATAAAAAGCGCAGGTTCTTGTCCTGAGCTAAGGATAAATACGCAACAGCCCAGACTCTTGCTGAAGATTTAAAGGAGTTTATTAAAAAAGACAGAAATACAGGAGACAGTCACAGCCTCGTGTCACCCAGGGGTGCTTCGAACGAAACCACGGAAGTGCAAGACACGGAACAGACGTTTTATACACGACCTCCATCTTGTCTCACGTCATTCTGAGGTAGTGAAAGTCCCTGTAAGGTTCCTCCCCCACCAAGGTGTCTCCTTTCATGAAGGTCGAACTTCGACCCCCTCCTCCCACTCAAACTGGATCAACTAATATGTAAATGTCTTTAGAAAGAGGAAGTCCTAGCCCCCCTCTCCTATGGACTTGCTAATTACTTTTAGCTAAGTCAGTGTAAGTGTCAATAGCTATTTGCTTCCTGACCAAAACCGAAACCAAGTCTTTCCCCGGGTCTGCCATTTTTACACAATTATTTTTTAAATATGCCTACTAATAATCAGAGCTTTCTCAAATCTTCCAGGCCATTCCCAATACTAGCACAGCCCCTGTGTTTATTTTGTTCATGGGAATTCACAGGTGCTCTGTCGCTCCCAAGTACATCTCCTAGGTTGTTTGGTCCAAGAGGAGGCACATGGTTTCTCCTTAATTTCTGAATCACAACCAAGAAATCAGGAGAGAGCCATAGAGGAGCATCTAAAGACTCCGATCCAAACGGAGCCATAGCAACACAAGTATCACTTAGCCCTGGGCAATCGGTGTTTTTTTTTTTACAGATAAGGAACTAGGCTCACACCAAAATCGACTTGGCTTGCCCAAGCTTAATTGTTGAAGCCAAGATTGAGCCAAGATGAACAAGGAGGAAGCGAGTGGGGTACACCTGTGGCCACGGCCAAGCAGTGTCCGTGCAAACCGTGGCTGGGGTGGGGTCTCTATAGGTTGCATCTCTTCCCTGTCTGTGTCTCTCTGCAGTTCAATCAAGCACCATTTTCCTTCTGTGCCAGGCCTGGAGGCCACCCTCGCCTGGCTCCCACCCCACCCAAAAGCAGGCCCAGAGGCCAGGGTTCATGTGCAAATATATTTTTTTAATGTGGGAAGTGATCCTAGGAGACCCTAGAGGGTGGGGAGGTGGGGAGGCCGCGGTGAGGGCGCGTCATCAGCCAAGTCTCCACTGCAGACGGCTGGGGCTCGGTCCCAGGGGGAGTGCCGGGCAGCCATTCAAAATCCACCTCCGCTATTTACCTACCAAAGATGCTTGCTGAAGGATGAGCTCCCCGGCAGGCTGGCTGCCCTGGGAGCAGGCAGAGCAGCCTTCAGGATACAATACAGTGCAGAGGGGAGAGGGGTGCTGGAAACACCTGCTGCGAAGACCGTTCAAGTCTGTGAGCGTGGGTCAGCGTGTGCGCTCCCAGGGGCGCGGAACCGCAGAGACGGACACACACATCACCCAGGTCAAATGGGTCCATCTGCCCTTGCGCGTTGTGCAGGCGAGCTACTGCTTGAGTCTTTGCTGGCTCCAATTGTTCTCCCCCTTGGTTCCCACGGCTCCCCGCTGGCCCTCCGGGGTCAGGGCGGAGGCCGCCTGCACCTGCTCTCCCACAAGACCCTTACCTTAGGGACACGCGCCTCCCCATTGGAAGCGCATCGGTGTGGAGGAGGGTACCACGCTGCTCAAAGAGGCCGGGAGGCTGGCTGGGAGTTGTCCACTCTGACTGACAATGGAGTAATTGAAAGTTAGCCAAGAAGAACACGTAGAAAATGGCTTCAAAGTGATTTTCCTTATCTGACACAAACTGTTCAACTCCTTGGCCACATCTAAAACAATTCGATGGGCTAAGTGCCTAACCAGCATGGCCAAAGCTCTCTAAACTGGAGATTACATAAATGCTCAGAGAAAGGTTTAAACTCGTCCTCCGAGGGCCTTAGTAATATGTGTTTTCTCTGCACCCAAGGGTACATCAGTCTATCAACAATGAGTTTTCGAGAGTTTTCCTTTTGGGGGGATGTGGGGCGTACACAGCAGAAGGCTATCTTGAGGAACCCAGTCCCGTGACGGCGGGGCTGAAGGCCAGCGTCCAGGGGTGGTTTCTCCTGAGTCCTTCCTCATAGATGGCCACAGTCTCCCCGCGTGCTCAAGGGTCTCCCTCCGCCCCTCTGGGTTCAGATTTCCTCTTCTATCAGGACAGCAGTTGTACTGGATTAGCGATTGCCCTAATAACCCCATTTAGCTTCATTTTCTCTTTTTCAGTTCCTTTGACATACATTTGTTTTTCTTTACACCTTTGTTGAAGTACAGCTGACAAAGTTATATATCTTTAAAGTGTACAACATAACAATCTGGTGCACACAGGCACTGTGAAATCATCACCAGAGCAACCTAATTAACACATCCACCACTACACGTGAGTTATGAGGTAGTTACACCTGTGGGTGTGAGCACTTAAGACCTTAATCAGCAAACGTCAAGTCTGCAATACAGTATTATTAGGTATCGTCACCGTGCGGCTCCTTGCCTCTTCAGAACGTATCCATCTTAATAACTGAGTCTGCATGCTTCGACCATTACCACCCGGCTCTGCCCACTCTCTTCAGTGCCTGGAAATCACCATTCCACTCTGTCGTGAGTTTGGCTGCTTCTCCTCCTCCTCCTCCAGCTCCTCCTCCTCCTGCTCCTCCTGCTCCTCCTCCTCCCTCTTCCTCTTCTTCTTGTGTTAGGGTCCGAGATGCGCCCCCTTGCCCAAATAACGAAGAACACACCAAGGATGTAACACACGGGCAGAGTTTTATTGTGCTGCAGCTCTTTGTACTGGCTAGCCAGTGGTCGAAGCTCTTTTACAAGCCCGCCTGTGGTTTGAGGAACTGTCCGGGTGGCTACCAGGGAGTGCCCTGGCCGAGCCAACGTCCAGCCTCACCAACAGAGAGCAAGTGGTCAGAGTCGACCCCGAGCACACTTCAGGCTCTACATGCATAGCCCCTGGAGGGGTGGTTACACACGTCACAGCCCGCCAAAAAGTAGGATACAACCAATCAAATAAAAAGGTAAACAAGTACAACCAATGATTTCAAAAGAAAGCACACACACACTTGAATCACAGCAAATAGTTTTAAAGGACAGCCTTTCTACGTCACCGCCCGCCAAGGAGTAACTTTCTCTTTCATGCTTGGTTACTATGGTAACCTTCAGCTCGGCCCATGAGTACCAGGTGTTTTCTTAGATAAGGTTGTGGCGGGCTTGGGACTCACTTCCAAGAAAAATAGCTTCACTCTCTAAACTACTTTATACTATTTTAAAATATCTCAAACTTTAAAGAAACAACTCCTAGCATCAAGAATTTTGAAAGACAAGTCTATCCTTAAAATAATTTCTAATAGTAACCTACGTTTTTAAATTAAAACAACTTTTAACATTAAGGTAGCTGGGGCATAAGCAAGCAGTTTCACAGAAGCCAGAACTCAGGCAGTTATCATAAGCAGGAACTTTATATTGGCAAGTGGGGTTACCGAAGCAGAAACTTGCAGTTTTATTCTAAGTTAATTCTATATCTTCACATTTTAATTTTATAAGGAGAGGGGAATGTCTCCTCACAGCACTCTTACATGTTTTTGTTACTCTCTTACTTCTACAAGGGTCCTACTTTAATTCTAATATCCTACTTTCTTATTTCTAATAGATTCCATATACTAATATTGTCAATATCTTAGATTCCTCTTCCTGCATTCCTTCACTTGGTACTAGGGATGGAATCCAGGGACACTGGACCTTTGATCTACACCCCCAGTCCTATTTTATTTCATTTTTGGATTTTGAAACAGCATCTCAGTAAGTTGCAGAGGGCCTCGCTCAGTAGCTGAGGCTGGCCTGGAACCTGTGATCCTCCTCCCTCAGCCTCCCAAGTGCTAGGATTACAGGCATGCGCCACCCTTGTCCAGTGGAGACTGTTCCAAAATAAAAAATAAAAAGGGCCGAGGGTGCAGCTCGGAGGTAGAATGCCCCTGGGTTCCATCCCCAGTGTCCGATGATGATGATAATAATATTGGAATTTTCAAAAGGACACAGTTCACTCACCTAAGAAAAATTCGAGTCTTTTGGTATAATTTCTGAGTTTTTTGGTATAAAGTATAAATTACAACTCGATGTTTCTAGCAGCTTTTAACTAATAATTCTAGACTGGAATGAAGTCAGAAGGACAATTAACAAATTGAAAAACTCAATAAACTTTATTACAGGAGTCACAGTGGTTGACATTACTCCAACTGGCCATTTTCCTGTAAGAAAATGATTTCGTATGTGTAAACATTTCAGCTTTTCATTCTTTCCAGAAAAACACGGTTAACAGATAATGTGAACCTTTCCTCCAAAAGTCTCACAGAGCCGGTTCTTCTTATATGTTCCTTCCGTTCCATGATCTCTTGTTTTTAGACTTTGGATACACAATTCTTCCCCCACTCTTTTGCCTAAAATCTTCAAAGAAGCTCAGGTTTATTATGATTTAGTCTCCCGCCTCCTGAGATCCTTGGTGGAGAATTAAACGTGTTCAGGCACACGCCATGCACATCCTTACCCCCTGTAGAGACTTCTATGTATATTTATTCAATTTTCTGAGACTACAGTTTTTCTGAGAATGAAATTAGAATTTTCTGAGAATGAAACTAGAATTCCTCAGTGGTCCTTGGAGTGATGGGGAAAAATAGCCATGGCTATGTATGAATCCAATATTTGGCATGTGTATCCAAGATGGAACTCCTCATTTTCTATGACTTAAGCTTGAGGTTTAACTGATAGAAAAGCCTTGGGGCTCTCTCTGTCTCTGGATTCCAGTTTTGAGAATAGACATAGAATTTACAGATTCAGAGTAGATTCTGAATCGCACAACTACACACGCACATGAGCACACACACGTGCGCACACACACACACACACCCCTACTCTCAGTCCCAGCAGGTGCTCCAGCTTCACGTGGAGATGGGGAGGAGGGGGCACAGGTTCACTTCTCCTGCTGAAATTATGGGCTCCCATGAATTCTAAGCGGCAATGACAAAAATGACCTAGAAATAATACTCCCTAGGAATATTCCTAGGGAGGCGTTTTGAGCCACGCCGCTTCATTTCCTGGGTCTAAAGTTCAGGGCAGATTCTGTTGCTGCCGTTGCTAAGGGAACACTACACGAAGATGGAAACGTCCGCAGCATCCACTCTGACATCTTTCAGGAGAGGATTGTTTCCTAGAGGGGAACTACCAATTGGCAATCAGAAATACAGATCCTGGCGTCATTTATATCTTTTTCCGAGACTAGAACTTTATCTACATTTGTTTTCAGACTCATAGTTGATAAACTCTAAAAAAAAAAAATCGAAATGGTCTAGTCCAACTCTTTCCTTCCCTAGACCTAGAAATGGAGGTGGCAGGCAGTGCGCAAGGTCACCCAGCCACCGGTAACAGGGCCAAGGACCAGGCGACGGTCTCCGACTTCTCCTATGAAATATGTAAACTTAGCCAGTTTTTCTTTCCTGGGAATTCCCCCTGTGATTGATTCCTTATGGGAAAATTGCTTAATTTCTCATAAATCAGATTCACACCCCATCAAGGGATGTGTGTATGGATCTTTGTATCACTTTGAATCTCATTAAGATGCATAATTACATTGCACTGATAAAAGTATAAAAATTCACACTCCAGCTGGGTGTGGTGGCGCACGCTTGTCATCCCCGCGCCTGGGAGGCTGAGACAGGAGGATCGCACAGCTTCAAAGCCAGCCTCAGCTACTTAGTGAGGCTCTTGGCAACTTAGTGAGACCCTGTTTCCAAATAAAATATAAAATAGGTCTGGGAGTGTAGCTCTGAGGTAGAAAAGCCCCTGTGTTCCATCCCCAGTAACACATACACACACACAAAAAAATTCACGCTCCAGAAATACATTGATGAAACAATGTATCTTTTTTAATTTTGATAATATTTTGGGGGAACTGGGGATTGAACCCAGGGGATTCTACCTCTGAGCTACACGCCAGCTCTATTTTTTAGTCTTTTTTATTTTTGAAAGGAGGTCTCACAAAGCTGCAGAGGGCCTCACTAAGTCCCTAGCCCATTTTTTAATTCTTTTTTTGTGTATGTGGTACTGGAGATGGAACCCAGGGGCATTGTACCTCTGAGCTACAGGCCAGCTCTATTTTTTAGTCTTTTTTATTTTTGAAACAAGGTCTCACAAAGTTGCAGAGGGCCTCACTAAGTAGCTGAGGATAGCCACAAAACTGACCCTCCTGTCTCAGCTCCCAAGTACTGGGATTACAGACTTGTGCCACCACACCTGGCTGATTATGTATTTATTTAAACCAATACATCCAAAATATTATTTATTTATTTATTATTTGCAGTGCTAGGGATGGAACCAGGGGCATTCTACCTCTGAGCTACATCCCTAGCCTTGTTTTTTATTGTTTATTTTGAAATGGGGATTTTTGAAACAGGGTCTCACTGAGTTGCAGAAGGCCTCACTAAGTAGCTGAGTCCGTCTGCGAACCGCAGTCCTCCCATCTCAGCCTCCCAAATGCCGGGATTACAAGCATGAGCCACCATGCCTGGCTCCAAAATATTATTTCAACATGAAATAGTATACATAAGTTGAAATGTTTTACATTCATTTATCCATGCTAAGTTTCTAAAACCTGGTACATGTGTTAAAATTTTTTTAAACCGATTCATAAAACATAAATTGTACATAAGAAGCTCAAGTGTGGCACGCACAGCTACTAACTATTTCCTAGATATCTCAGCAAGCTACAAAAGTGGATACTGAATGTTTTCATCATAAAAATGATACATGTTTGAGGAGATGGAGTTGTTATTTATTTATTTATTTATTTATTTATTTATTTATTTATTTATTGTGGTACTGGGGAAGGAACCCAGGGGCCTTCTACCTCTGGGATACAGCCCCAATCTATTTTATATTTTATTTGGAAAGAGGGTCTCACTAAGTTACCTGCGCGATCCTCCTGTCTCAGCCGCCCGAGTCCTGGGATTACAAGCGTGCGCCTCCACGCCCGGCTTAGGAGATGGATATATTTTAACCGAGCTAAACATTGTACAAGGTATGCATACATCAAAACATCACATAGTCCCCCGTTAACTATATTTTAAAAACAATGGATCACAACTGGGCTTGTTTCCACATATTTTATCCAGACCTAAGTTACTGGAGAAGACAGACACACTGAACAAGGAGATTCTTCCAACAGAAACATTCGGTTCCCTGTTTCTTAGCCGTCCAGGGAAGAAAAAGATTGTGTTTCTTTGATAAGGGAGTGTGTCTGACAGCTGGCTGCTCCACCAAAATCGTGCGCGCCATCTTTCCGAGTGTGATGTTTTTACTGGAAATCTAGGAACCACAGCTCCGGGCCTCCGGTCCATCTGTGAGTGGGCAGATGACGGGCTCGGCCAGTAGAAGCACAAGAGAAGGCAGTGAGTCATTCTCGACTAAAGGCTGATGAGCAAGCTTTCCATCTCTACTCACACTTTCCCCATAGAGTAGCCGCATCTGTGAGGGGACAGCAGCATCAGAAGACGAGGACTCCTGCCTCCCTGGGACCTCTAAATTATCATGCAGATGCTCACGCTCAGCATCAGCACCGGACCATGAATGAGAAATCAGTTTTTGATATGTTACTCTGAATCTGTGATCTATTGTTATGCAACAAGCCTCCCCCAAAATTAGAGGCTTAAATAACTAATCATTTAAAAATTTATCTTTCCCACAAAACTGGCACTGGTGTCCTCTGGACCAGGAGCCAGCGGCTAGGATGCTCTACTCAGGATGCAGGGTAGGGAGCCCACGTCCTCCTGCTGCAGCCACTGAGTTCAAAGAGAAAGAGGCTGACACTTTTTTCCAGGTTTGGATTCAGGAACAGACACTATTTCACGTCTATCATAATGCATTGATTAAACAGTCACAGAGCCCAGATTCAAAGGGACGAGCAATATACCTCACTTTTCTTTTCTTTTTTCTTTTCTTTCTTTCTTTTCTTTTCTTTTTCTTTCTCTCTCTTTTTTTTTTTTTTTTTTTTGCGGTAGTGGGGACGGAACCCAGGGGCATTCTACCTCCGAGCTACACCTCCAGCCCTATTTTTTATTCTTCATTTTTGAAACAGGGTCTCACTGAGTTGCAGAGGGCCTCACTAAGCAGCTGAGGCTGTCCCCGAACCGCGATCCTCCAGTCTCAGCCTCCCGATGCTGGGATGACAACCGTCCGCCACCACGCCCGGCATACATCTCACTTTTCAATGGAAGGAATGTTAAAGATTGGGGGAGGGCATGTTTTATAATCATCTCTTAGCACATTCAGATTTTTGAGATTTATTGATTGATTTATTATTAATTTTTTGAGATGCTGGGAATTGAACCCAGAGCATTCTACCTCTGAGCTACACCCCTAGCTCGATTTTATATTTTTATATTCTTTTTAAATTTTTACTGATACACTGTAGTTATGCATCTTAATGGAGTACAAGGTGGTGGAGGCACACATGCACACATCACCTAATTAGCTCTTCCCCGATTCCTGCCCCATTCCCTCCCCTCCCTCCTTCTCATGTTCGGCTCAGTGATGGACTTGGATGTTTGTGAAAGTACATCATATACATTAGGGAATGTCCCTCCTCCCTTCCCCCATCATCCTTCTCCATCCTCCTCATTTGCTCATCTATGGTTTCTCTTTCCTCCTCTAGAGTTCCTCCTATGACCCTTTTTCTCCCTAACTTTCACAAGTAGGGAGAGCATCTGATTTTGCACTTTTTGTGAATGGAACTGGAGAATATCTTTCTAATTTTGACATCAGGCCTCAGTAAGTTGCCAAGGTTGGCCTGGAACCTGTAATCCTTCTGTCTCAGCCTCCCAAGTGCTAGGAGAAAGGTGTCCGCCATCATACCCAGCTAGACTTTGAGTTATAAGGTCTAATAGCTAGTGTCAAAACAACAGTTATTACAGCCAGAGAAGAAGACGAGATGTCAGCTCTGTATCGTCTTAACGTATTTTAATTATAGATCACCAACCAACCAACCAACCAACATCAAGAAAACTTGCAAGGCGTAAGATTTTTGTCAATTAAAATAAATGAAGACACTCACTCCCGCCGGCCGCTCTCCGCGCTCCTCCATCGCTCGCCGCCGCCGGTCCAACGCCGATTGCCATGGAAGAAGAAATCGCTGCTCATCATTGACAATGGCTCCGGCACGCGCAAGGCCGGCTTTGCTGGCGACGATGCCCCTCCATCGTCAGGCGACCCGGCACCAGGGCGTGATGGTGGGCATGGGGCAGAAGGAGGTCCAGAGCAAGCGGGGCATCCTGACCCTGCAGTACCCCATCGAGCACGGCATCGTCTTCAACTGGGACGACATGGAGCAGATCTGGCACCAGAGCAGTGATCTGTGCAGGGTATTGCCGTCAGCGGACTGACTGCTCCGGGATTTCTCGGGCTGGCAAGAGTCCTGGACCAGCGGTCCCTTCCATCTTGCCGGTCTAACAGGGTGGGAAGGTCGAGCCTTAGGACCCAGTTTCCGTTCCTACTGATGCTTACCCGCCCGAACACCGTGGGTTAGTACTTGCCCTGAGTTGGAGACAGTTTGCATTTATACCTGTAAATTTATTCATTTTAATTTATGTAAGGTTTTTTGTACTCAATTCTTTGGTTTTCTACTGTTATGTGAGAACATTAAGCTCCAGCAACACTGGCACTAAGGAAAATAAAAGTGCTGCAATACAAAAAAATAAATAAAAAATTAAAAAATAAAATAAAATAAATGAAGAAATCTTTAAGGAGCAGCTACAAAATCCTACTATATTCAGCTCTTGAATGCAATTTTGAAAATCTCTTCTAAGTAAGTAAAATAAGGATGAATACTACAGAATAAAAAATGGACAAAGAACAAGAGCAGAAGTCAAAACACAAGAGCAGAAGAGGCTCATGTGGTCATTTGTTTAACTGGGTGCCCAAGATCCATTCCCCCTACCTAAAGTACTCTGATTTTCCTGGAAAAATTATTACTTTTACCCTGCTAAGTCCAGGTATGTGGTCCAAGTTACGTCAATCAGAGCTTGAATCTTCTTTTTTTTTTTTTTTTAGTACAAGGGATTGAACCCAGGACCTTTCAACCACTGAACCACATCCTCAGCCCTTCTTCATTTATTTTGTTTAAATAGAGTCCTTGCTAAGTTAATTCACGTTAGTCTCAAACCTGTGATCCTTCTGTCTCAGCCTCCTGAGTAATTTAATACAAATTAAATGTATTGATTTACAGGAATGCACCACCACACTCGGGTTGGAACTTGAATCTTGAGCGATAAAAGACCAAAGCCATCAGGCTCCACCCCGTTTCTGGACCTCGCCCACTGGTGCTCTTCTCCTCCAGGCCCTTGTGAGACACACTGGCTTTCTCCTCTCCAGAGGTCCCCTGTCCTGCCCACCCCTAAGCCGGGTTTCCTGCCTCTCGTTAACTCTGTGGGTCTCTGACATCCTTCGTCTACGTCCCCTTGGTTAGAATTGTTGTCTGTTGCTTGCAATGAAAGAACATTGATTTGTTCAAATGTTCACCCGTGGCATTAATGGCATTAATAAAAGATAGTGAAGCGGGGAGACATGCTTTCACTTAATAAAATGAAATAGAGTCTTCAAAATTAATGGTACTATTCAGTTTGCTAAGGTTTTAGAAAAATGACTCCTATAACTGCCAGTGGGAGTACAAATTTATATAATCTTTCTGGGAGACAGAACAATATATAACACCAACTTAAATTGTACAACACACTTTGATCAAGCCATGTAAAAATGCTCTGCAAAGACTTGGCTGCAAGGGTACTTATTAAAGTGTTGTTCATGATAGGGAAAATTAGAAGCAATATACATAACTCGGGGGACTATATATCATCCAAAAAAGAATTTTTGAGAGTGAAAGAGGCACCATTAATAATTATGCCAGGATAAAAGGCATAAACTAAGCCTATTTCAGGTAAACCACATAATGATTGTTATCCTGTACCTAACCATGATCAGGTTAGTCTTATAATAATGTTACTGCACATTGAAAAAAAAAGAACTCATTCAAACTATTAAAATGTGATTCTGTATACTAAAAATATATATTAATTTGGGGTTGTTATTGGAATTTTCTATTACTTTGCTGGTTTGCCTATGTCTTTTTGTACCCATTTGAAAAACATTATGGGGTTTAGGGGTGTAGCTTAGTGGTAGACCACTAGGCCTGGGTTTAATCTCCAGCACCAACAATAAATTTAGATGCTTCACGAAAGAAGAAATACAAATGGTCAATAAATATATGAAAAAATGTTCACCATCATCAGCAATAAGAGAGATGCAAATCAAAGCTACAGCAAGATTTCACCTAACCCAATGAGAATGGCAATCATTAAAAAATAGTAATAAATGATGGCAAGGATGTAGAGAAGTAGGAACTCCGATACACTGTTGGTGGGATTGCAAATTAGTGCGACCACTTTGGAGATCAGAAGGATGGGAATGAATCTACTGTATGACCCAGCCATACCACTCCTGGGTATCTACTCAGAGGAATCTAAATCAGACCCCGGTAGTAATGCACGCACATCTGTGTTTATAGCAGCACAATTTATGATGTCACACTATGGAACCAGCCTAGGTGTCCATCAACAGATGCATGGGTTTCATAATTATGGGATGTATACACTATGAAATTCTACTCAGCCACAAAGAAGAAAAAATCAGGAAAATGTATAGAACTGGAGAACATTATAAGTGAGATTAGTCAGTCACAAATAGTGAATGGTTGGGTGTTTTCCCTCCTCTGTGGAAACTAGGAAGTAATTGGGATGCAGGAGAACTCTAGACAAAGGACGAGAAACTCCAAGTGGAGTGATGGAGGGGCCTACCAGAGGGGAAGCTGGAGGGAGGAGGGAGCCAGGGAGAAGGAAGCACGTTGGTGGACATGATATACAAACACAGATTTATCAATGGCCGTCTGAATGGTGAGCACAGGAAGGGTGCGGAGGAGACGCAACGATGCTGTGTGCATGTATGTCTCTATCACTCTGAACAGCATCATGATACATGATTACGATGCACCAATACAAAAAAAGATACATCTAAAATATGTCGAGGACTTTCGGGAAGATGGCGATAGAGAAAAGTGGGGCTTACAAGCCCACCTAACAACCAATCACTATTACCACAAAATCAGCGCCTTTCATAGCCAGAAAACACCATCAGCAGAGAAACAAAAAATGTAATTACAAGGGACAGAGAAAAAGAGGGCTGGAAAAACGAGACACCAGAAAAGAAACAGACCGCAGTGCTGCGGCCAGAGCCATGGGGCAGAGCAGCAGGTGCCATCTTCCCTTGCGGCACCAGGCCCCAGAGAGGAGGGGGACTCAGAACGGAGCTCAGAGCCACAGAGGAGATACGTCGGCCTCACGCCCGAGGACACGGCAGCAGAGCCTTACTGCCGGCGGCAGTGGCAAATTCACCAGACAGCTACAGACCAACGCATTCAACAGCCCACCAGGCTCCAGAGAGGAGTGGTGGACAGCCACTGCAGAAGAGCCGCTGCAGAAGAGCCAGGCGGAATTCAGCAGATTTCCCGGCGCAGAGAGCATCTAAAGCTCCCAGTGGCTGGGCTCAGCACACCTTGCAGGGACTCAGAGCAGAGCTCAAAACCAGAGAAGAAATACGCCAGCCTCACAGACAAGGGCATGGCAGTGGCGCCATATTGCCACCAGTGACGGCAGCAGCAAACTCACTGAGTACACTAAAGCTCCATCAGCACATTCAACAAAAGTGAGTAAAATTGCGCCCCCTAGAGGAGAAATCTCAGTACTGCACTCCCAGGGACTTGACCCAGTGGAGGAATGGCAGTGGCAGAGATATCACACCATAGGAGAACACCCAACCTGGCACCCCCCAAGGTCTAAAGCAGCCTCGATTGACTCCCAGGGTCTGAGACTCTGCGATACAACCTAGTAAAGGAGTAGTGGGAACTGAGATACCACAGACTCGAGATCCAGAGCACCTTACGTGAAGTCATAGTGACCCAAGGGAAGAACCCAGAGAAGGCACAAACTTCCAAAATCATGGGAAAGAGGAATAACAATGGAGCAATGAATGCCCACAACCCCACAACATCAGAACCCGATAAAACAGAAATCCAGAGATTTCTAGAAGATCAAATCAGGAAAATAACTGTAGAAATAACAGAGGTGTTTCGAAAAGAATTCAAAGAGAGCCAAAAAGAGATAAAGGATGCAATTAATGAAGTAAAGGCCACAATTAAAAGTACAAACAACCGATTAGACCACATGGAGAATAGAATCTCACTTTTAGAAGAAGATCACTCCAAAAATGAATGCATAGTTTCTAATTTAGAAAAAAAAATCCGACAGCAGGAATCAGACATTGAAGAAATATGGGCGCATTTTAAGAGAGCTAACCTAGAATAATTGAAATAGAAGAGGGAAAAGAAGGTGAAACCAAAGGGATCAACAATCTCTTCAAGGAAGTAATAGCAGAAAATTTTCCAAACATAGAGCAAGAGGTCAATACACAGGTCCAGGAAACCTATAGAACTCCCTTTAGACAGGATTGGAGAAGAGGATCTCCATGCCACATAAATGTCAAAATGACCAATGTGGAAACCAAGCAGAGAATCTTAAAGGCAACAAAAACAAAGAGCCAATGACATTCAGAGGCAAACCAATTAGAATCACTCCAGACTTCCCAAACCAAGTCATGAGAGCCAGAAGGGCTTGGAGTAACATATTCCAAACTCTGAAAGAAAAAAACTTCCAGCCAAAAGTTTCCTACCCAGCAAAACTTTCTATCAAATTAGATGGGGAAATAAGAAGCTTCCATGACAAACAGAAACTGAAGGAATTTATGTCTTCAAAACCAGCACTAGAGAAAATACTCAAAGAGATTAACTACAAAGAAGAATTAGGTAACACACACCAGAACCAGAGAAACAAGATTTTCGATCCAATAGATGACTAAGATTAGTTATCTGTGGCGATTCATTATTTATGTTAGTCTTTTACCTATCTCCAAATTGTATTGTTTGCTTTTATTGTTGCTAAATTTTAGGATTTCTAGTTGGAATATTAATATACCTTCAGATATAGCACTTGGAAATATTTTATCCCATTCTATCAGTAACTTTTAACTCTGTTTACATTGTCTTTGGATATACAATATTGTTTTATTTTTTAGGGAGTTTGTTTATCCTTCTGTTACCTGTGCCATTGAAATCATATCCAAGAAATCACTGCCAATTTCAATGTTGTGAGGTTTTATGACCCAGATTTCCTTCTAAAAGTTTATAATCTTAAGATTTATATTTAGGACTTTTATCTATTTTGAGTTAATATTTGTATATGATAAAATTAGGTAAGGGTCCAATTTTATTCTTTTTCATGTAATTAATATTTTTCAATAATATTTAGTTAAAAGATTATTATTTCCTCCACCAAATGTTTGTGGAAACCTTGTCAAAAATAACTTGACAATATATGGAAGAATTTATCTCTAGGCTTTTATTTAACTCCAGTGGTTTATATATCTGCCTTTATAACAATATTACTCTGTTTCAATTATTGTAGCTTCATATGGTTTGAAATCAGAAAATATACATCCAGCTTTGTTCTTTTTCAAGGTCGTTTTGGGTATCTAGAGTCCATATTCCATATCAGGATATTTTTCTGAAAAATCAATAAATAAATGTATGATAGTTTCACCTAAAAAAAAAAAGAAAAAATTATTCTCTGGTAAGAAAGAAAGCAAAAATAAATATTGAAATGTTATCGTTAAGTCATCAAAAGCTTGGTATCAGACAAATGAAACTGCTATGTGAGATTACCATTGTTAATTTTGGATAAATTGCTATAAAACTAGATGTCAACCACTAAGCCAAGCATGGCAAGGAGGTATGGGGAGGGAGCGGAGTGGGGAATGGGTAGGGGCTAATTGGGTGATATGTGCATGTATGTCTACAAAAGTCTTTTTTTTATCCCATTATGATGTATGAATACAGTGCACCAATAAAAAAAGAAATAAAAAATGTCATCTTCACTATAAAAGCTAACTGTTGAAAACAAGTTTCTGACTGAAACACAGTAACACATCTTAGATGAACATGATTGAAGAATATCATATACTAGGGAAAATAAGTTCAAAATTAAAAACCTTATGCCCAATTTAGTAATTAGAAAGCTTTTCAGTGTATATAGAACAACTGAGATATATCAATCTACTTTTTTTAACTTTATATTTTATGAAATCTAAATATAGACCAAGTATTTTTATGAAAGTTGAGTTCCCAGATGGAGAAAAGCCATAACTAGAACACAAGCCAGATTTGGTAGGAATTGTATTTTTGAAGTTTTCTACAATAGACACACATTATTTTTATAAAGGAAAATATTATTTCCAAAGGAAAATTTAAGTTCATCTTAAGAAGCAAGAAAGAATGAAAATGTTTCCAAATGTGCCTTTCACAAATATTCTACTTTTCAGGAATAAGAGTCTCTAGCCTATTGAGAAAATAACATTTTATCAGGCAGTACATAATATGAGGGGAAAAATCAGTCAGTCTGGATTTACATGTGGGAATTTAAAAACATTTGTTAATATTTCAAATATAATTATTCAATACATTTTGTGAGAATCGTCTTCTTGAGCGATGAATAATGTGTTGCTCCCCTTCTGAACTCTGGCCCTCAGCTAATGTTTTCTTAGTCCTGAGAGATTCCCTAGTTAGATTTTTTAAAGATAGGCTGCCACTGGAAATTCTGTAGAAGACTCATTTCCAATCAGCCCTGTTCTGGTGGGGAAGTCACTTTGCCTGAATAAAGAAAGAGAATGCAATTCCCACTGACGTTTTTTACCCTTTCCTTTGCTATGTAACAGTTCATGAGTTGCCTTTGAGGTTTATTCTCCATGAGAATAGTTCTGAAATGGAGTGGTGAGTTACTCAGTCACCCACACCCACCATTAATCATGTATTCCATAGGATGGGGCAAAATGCTAAGGGTCTGCAGGGATTAGAACTAAGCTATTTATATTTTTTCCTCTACCTGCAAAGCAGGTTAGGTCCCAACATGAAAAAAAAAAAAATAACCATGATGCACTAGTAATAACTACTCATAGGTGGGTATTTCTATGTCTCCTTAAGAACAAGGATATAGCCATTATGGAAAACATTATGGAGGTTCCTCAAAAAAACAAGATGTAGAAAACTATATAATCAGTGATTCCACTCCTGGGTCCATAGCCAAGGAGTGTGAAATGAGTGTGTTGCAGAAGTATCTTCACTCCCATGCTCACTGCAGTCCTGTTCCCCATAGGCAAGACATGGGATCAACCTACATGTCCATCAACCAATGAACAAAGAAAATGTGGAGATGGGCACAGCAGCACAAGCCTGTGTTCTCAGTTCTTGGAGGGCGGAGACAGGAGGGTCCCAGGTTTGAGGCCAGCCTCAAGAACTTAGCAAGACCTTGTTTCAAAATAAAAAATGAAAAGGGCTAGGGATGTAGCTTGGAGGTAGAATGCCTCTAGGTTCAGTCCTCAGCACACAAAAAAAGAAAGGAAAGAAAAGAAAGGAAGAAAGAAGGAAGGAAGGAAGGAAGGAAGGAAGGAAGGAAGGAAGGAAGAAGAAAGAAAGAAAGAAAGAATGGAAGGAAGAAAGAAAGAAAGAAAGAAGAAAGAAAATGTAGTGTATATACACAGTAGAATCCAGCCTTATAAAAGAAGAAAATCCTACTGTCACTTATAATCTAAAGAAGTCAAACTCATGGATATGGAAGCAGAGACTCCATAGTGGTTACCAGACTGAGAAGAGATGACCTGGGGAGATATTAGTCAAAGGATATAAAGTTCAGTGAGCCAAGAGGAGTAAGTTCAAGAGATCTATCATACATCACGATGGCCAGCGGTAATAACAACATACTGAATACTCAAAAATTTCTGGCAGTAGAATTAAAAGTGCTCTTAATACAGAAAATGGGCATGCAAGGTCACACATATATTAATTAGTTTTATCTAGCCATTAAATTTTCTTACTCAAACATTTTTAAATAAATCTTTAAAAAAGACAAAGAAGCTGAGTTTCAAAGCTATAAAGTATGTGAGGGATGGTGGAACTAGGGTCTACCCACATATTCCAAATCCCAATTCTATCGTTCTTTCTTGTTTAACTAAAGGGGCCTTATTAAATAAAACTTTATAATAGAAATATCTGTTGCATATCGTACATTAAAATGATGGAAACATCTATTTTAAAATGGCAGATGTTCACACAACACATGTCTCTTCTTCTTGAAATCTTTTTGGTTTTGAAACATGCTATTGAACCCAGGGTATTCTACCTCCGGGTGACACCCCTAGACCTATTTTATTTTTTATTTTGAAACAGCTCTGCTAAGTTGCTGAGTCGGCTTCAAACTTGTAATCCTCCTTGTGTTTCAGCCTTTCATGCTCTAGGATTACAGGCATGCATGACCATGACTGGCTCTGAAATCTTTTTAAAATACAAAGAAAAAAACAAAACAAAAATTATAGCCACAGGTGAGAATTAACATGCATTTTTCTTGAAGAGCAAAATCTCTCAACGAGAGTAATAATGCTCTTAGAAGAATGGAGAAAGCTGGTGTGAGAGAGAAATACAACACTTACAACAACTTGCAAAGTTGTTGAGACCTCCGACTCGCTTCCTCTCTTCAGAGCTGGTTGACAAGCTATTCCTTCACTCAGAGTTTTTAGTCAGCTATTTGTTTTCACACTCTTAAACCCAAACAGACAACCAAGGATCATATATGTTTGAACAAAGTTTTCAATATGGGAAATACCCAAACCAACAGAATAAATGACACAGAGACTTCTCGAACCCACATGGAAAATCACAATGCCAGAGTAGTACTCTCACATGTTGGAGGCAGCCAATTCACAGCATGGAATTTTATACCCAGATGAACTGTTCATCAGCTTTCCAGGGCTATTGAAAGAAAGCACCACAAACCGGATAGCTTAAAACAACAGGAATTTATTCTGTCACTATTATGAAGGACAGAAGTTTAAAATTAAGTTATCAGCAGGGTTGACTTGTTTCAGAAGCCGTGAAGGAGAACCTGCTGCTCTCTTCTCTCCTGACTTGCTCCCTGCAGTCCTGACGGTCCCTGACTCTTAGATCCATCCATCACTATGGCTTCCTCTGTGTATGTCTGTGTCTTCACACGGCCTTATCGGACACCAGCTATGGGATGTAGGACCCATCTGAATTTGGTATAATCTCGTCTTAACTCCATCTGTGAAATGTTACATATTAAAAAACCATACTCAGTTAAAAAATTATTCTAATTCCAAGGATGAGTAATAAAGTAAGAGACTCAGATACTAACAATAGATAATACCTTCAGGCAGCTGGGAAGTCTTCCAGCTAGGCGGGTTGTTCACACAGATAAACCCCTGAGGATGGTCACAGTCACTTCTGTGTTATCAACTCCCAAGTGTGTGCCATCACGCCTGGATTTTTTTTTTTTAATTTTGAAACAGGGTCTCACTAAGTTGCTGAAGGTCTTTCTAAATTGCTGGACTTATGATACTTCTGTGTCAGCCTTCCTTGTAAAAACTTTTAAAAGCCTCTTCAAAGTTCTGTACAACTCTGTTCCTTAACCTACGGTGAAGGTTATCTATCACCAGCTTCCCGAATAGGGTGATTAGGGAAGGCTCCCAACTTCTGTAGGGGAGCGGTTGTGAGCCAGATGCTGTCCAAAGTACTTTCCATGTGTCAGATCTCACAAGAACACTTTCACGGATGAGAAAAATGGAGATTCCAAACAGTGGAGCCGCAAGTCCGGCATCAGATAGCCAGCATGTAGTTGAACAAGTCCTACTCATTCCACGATTCCAAATAGCATCTTGGACACAGCTCTAAGCCTACAGGGCATCAGATAACAGAGAAAGATGATCAGCATGGAAGCCGCAGTGTGGTCCATTCATCACTGCAAATGTTTTTGGCTGGACAGGCATCCTGCGGGTCTGGCATATGGACTCTCACTCAGACACTGCGGGTGTGGCCCAAAACAGCGGCACCACCCAGGACGCATGATGGCGCTCCTGCAAGATGGCCAAAACACTGGCCTGCCACAGCCACAGTCCTGACGGACCAGCCGCAGCCGGTCACACATCCCGGGAGTGTTACAAGAAGATGGTGGCTGATTTTAAGCAAAGACCAGTTCTTAAGATAAAGTCACTGGCTGAAGAGTTTCAACTGCAGGACAGAGCTGCAGACACCAAAGAATGTGGCACATTCTTTATTCCCAGTGTTTATAAGCTGAAGGATTTTAGAAAAAAATCTCCAAATACTCTCCTTTGACTGATAATAATGATGAGGAGTTATATCATAAGAACTAGTATTATTTGAGCCTCTTTCATGCATCAGACACTATGCTAGGAATTATCTCAGCCCAATGAGCTGCGTGAAAATATTATCCCTGGGAGGGAATCGGGCCCAGAGATGGTAATTCACTCAAGGTGGTAGAAGTAGTGAGGGGAGGGTAAGACGAGGATTCCAACGTCTTTGGCCCAAGCCTGGCCATGTTGATCTTCCGGCAGCAGGGCCCGTGTTCTTGCAGGCAGAAGGTTAGCCCCTCCAGCTTGTCTCTCTGACTAGGGGCCTGGAGCCTGGTAAGTTGCTCACCCAAAGCAGGGCAGGCGAGGACGGCCAGGCCACAGTCACAGCCAGAACCTCCCGCTTTGCAGACTGGACTTTTGATCTGGACTTTGAACTGACAGTGAATGAATTGTGTGAGTGTGAACTTAAAATTTGTGTCTGCTTTGACTTCTCCTTTGAACAAAGTCCCCCAGGGATAGCCGTGAACCCTGGGAGGTGATTGCTCCTTTTGCTCTGTGATCAACAAAGCTGACGCCGTGGAAAGACACAAGTTGTATGTGTTCCTTATTTTTCAACACAGAGCTCACGACATGTATCCCCAGCCCTGGGTTTCTATTTTTTGTTTGTGTTTGTTTGTTTGTTTGTTTTTGCAGTACTGGGGATGGAACCCAGGGGCATTCTACCTCCGAGCTGCAACCCCAGCCCTATTTGTTTTTTTATTCTTTATTTTGAAACAGGGTCTCACTGAGTTCCAAAGGGCCTAAGTAGCTGAGGCTGGCGGTGAACCGCAATCCTCCTATCTCAGCCTCCCAAATGCTGGGATTACAAGCGTGCGCCACCAACACCCAGCTCTGGTTTTTGTTTTGAAACAGTCTCATTAAGTTACTGAGAGCCTCGCTACTTGCTGATGCTGTCCTTAAACCTGTGATCTTCCTCTCAGCCTCCCCAGTACCAGGGTTACAGGCATGTGCCACCATGCCCAGATTACTAATTTTACCTTTTAAATATTTCTCTCATATTTGCAATCATCTTCATCCTGAGCACCATTATACATTTTTGCCTGGATAACTACCTAGTTATCCTGTGACGAATCCTCCTCCTTCCCACACATAGGCACACACTCTTCCCTCTTCTTCCAGCAGCCAACTATAAAGAGTCTGACAGATAAAGAAAGATGGCAGACAGAGGAAGGCAGCTCGTTCCAGTTTCTCCGTGACTTGGAATGGATCCAGTGAGCATATTGCTTCTCGGCAAGAGATGAAAGGCAGTCTGAACTCAAAGGCTGCACAGCAAGCTGAGGTTGGAGAAGTACTCTGTGCTTCTTGACTGATGAGTGGAGAGCAGAGGGGAAGCCATCCTAATGAGCCCACACTGGAGCTGGTGGCTGCGGGAATCCGGGAGCTCTTGGTCAATTCTGTTACCCTGTCAGCCAGCACTTACTGAGAGGCAGAGTTGGCACCTTGCAGGATGTGGAGAAGACTAGGGCTTGGCCTCCTCACTGCTGTGACCTAAACACCTGACATGCAAACTTAGAGGAAGATAAGTCTTATGTGTTCATAGTTCTGGAGAGTTCCGTCCATGTTATACCGGCTGCTGTGCCAAGCAGGAGCCGGGGCTGCAGGTCCTCAGGGTATAACGACCGGGAGCAGAGAGAGAGGGTGGGAACATGTGTCAGCTCACGTCTGCAAGGAAAAGAGAAGAGGGAAGCGGAAGCAGCCAGCCCAGAAAATACTGTCACCTGCCACAACTCAGAGACCCTTCCCCATAACCAAGTTCCTCCTCCAAACATGGCTGCCTTGTCTACAGCGTGAGGTCTGGGGACATATTAAATCCAAACTATAGCAGGGCATAATCCTTCTTGTGTGAAGAAAAATAGTTTCTGAGCCCCTGTTATGTCCCTGCTGTCCTACAAGGTGAGAGGTACCAACTTCTGACTAAAATCATTCAACTTTTCACCCCTACTGTCTGTACTTAGATAAAAGATTGGGGATCATATTTAAAATGTCAGATGAAGTTTTCCAGAGATATCACAGGATTCTGAGTCATCTGTAATTCTGACCAGCTGCTCTGCAGTGCATTGCCTCATCTCACGTAAGGTTGCAAAGCCTCCCCTGAAGGTCAGGTCTGCCAGGAACCTCTGGGGAAAAGAGTTCACGCTCCTTTTTACCACGGCTCCTTTTTGAGGGCACGCAATCATGCTCACCCATCACCCCGTATTCAAATAGGTTGAAGGTTGTGAGACCCAACAACTTGAATTCCCCTCAAAAAAAAATTCAAGAATTTTTTTTAGACTTGCTGTTTTTAAAGCAAAAACAATAAACTTATTTTTCAATAACCCTCGTACTTGTCACGGCTCAGGTTCCCAATCTGGTCTCGGTGGCCGCTGTACGAACCCCTTGCTCACACTCGCTGCCAGTTCCCCCTCACCCGGCACATGGCTCTTTCTTTCTAGCATTTGTTTTCTCGTCGATGTTCATGCCAGTTCCCCTCCTTGCCACAAAACTAGGCTATATTTATCCTTCATGGTGAGTTTGTTCATTTTTTCATCAGATCCGATTTAGTGGGCTCCTTCTAAGTGCCAGGCACTCTCCTGAGCAAGGCACAGTTGCTCTTTGGGAGATCAGCAAATGATCAGGTCATTATAACCTGCCCTGGAGAGGGCCCAGAGGGAGGGAGCCGGGTACCAGGAGAGTCTACAGTGCGGCATCTGGCCCAGTTCTGGGAAGTTTATGGAAGATGTTGCACCAGCCCAGACTGAAGAGGAAGAGGAAGACTTCAGCTAATCTATTTGAGGGAAGAGATTCTGCTATTAAGTGAAGAAGGGCAGATTAGACACTAGCCTTTAGAAACTTCTTCTAGGGCACTGTTACCATAATGGAACTGGAAGAAAAGCATTATTCTTACCTTTAAGTGTGGAACTGGTCTGAGCTCACTCATTCCTTGAAGTCTTCTCCAATTATGGAAACCCCAAGTGATTTTTTTTTCCTTCTTAGATTTCCAAAACAATTCCTGGCTTTGGATTTGTGCACTGCATTTTTACCACCCTTTGATCACTCGGTGCTTCTTGGCTGTGGGGTGTGTGTGTGTGTGCGTGTGTGTGTGTGTATGTGTCCACATCACACATCTAGGTGTTGCATTATTTGGGGCTTGGATGGCCGTGCTCTTCCAGAGAAACACTTAACGTCACCCCTCTTAACTCTTATATACATCAAGTTGTACTATGCTCTTTACACCCTCAAATGATCACCTGGACATAAAATTTACATCTTATTGAATAGCCATGGATGTGGTACTGCACATCTGTAGTCCGTTTTTGGTAGGCTGACACAGAAGGATCACAGGTTCAAGGCCAGCCTCAGCAACTTAGCGAGGTCTTTGGCAACTTAGCAAGATCCTGTTTCAAAGTAAAAAAAAAAAAAAAAAAAATTAAAGAAGACTGGGGGTTTAGTTCAAAGGTAGAATGCCCCTGAGTTTAATTTTGTTTGAAGTTGAACATTTTCTCCATACATTTATTGACCATTTGTGTTTCTTCTTTTGAGAAGTGTCAATTCAGTGCCATTGCTTGTTTTTTTACAAATGAGGCTACTCCCACATTTGGGGCATAAACATTTACTATCATTTTATCTTCTTGGTGGATTGTTCCTTTTAACAAAAGAAAGTGTCCTGCTTTGTCTCTTCTGATGTGTTTTAGCTTAAAGTCTGTTTTGTTGGATATCAGCATTGCTACCCCTGCCCATTTTTGGTCTCCATTAGCATGGTATATCTTTTTATATCCTTTCACTTTCAGTCTGTGAATATTTTTAGCTGTAAGGTGAGTTTCTTGCAAACAGTATATATTTGTATTATGTTTTTTAATCCACATTGCCAGTCCATGTCTTTTGATTGGTGAGTTAAGTCCTTTGATGTTCAGTGTTATTATCAAAATATAATTTTTGTTTCCTGTCATTTTGTGTTCTGTCTTCTGTTTGGTATCCTGTTATTTCTTCTTTACTTAGATGTCCCCCTGATCACCTTTATCTCTTCTCTGGTTCTGAAGTCTGCTTGTTTTTTCTTCTTTATGGTTTATTTCTTTAAGTATTTTCTCTAGTGTTGGCTTTGAATTCATGAATTTTTTGATGTTCTGCTTATCTTGAAACCCTTTGTTTCTTCATCAATTTTGAATAATAGTTTTGCTGGTTATAGAATTTTGGTTGGAAGTTGTTTTCTTCCAGGGTCTGGATCATATCATGCCAGTCTCTCCGGGAATTCATGATTTGGGTTGTATAGTTATTGTTTTGCTATGATATGTCACCCATCCTTTTGTTCTCACTGCTTTTATGATTCTTTCCTTGACATCTATGTTGGTCATTTTGATTATTATTATATGGCATGGGTAGGTCCTTCTAGATCTTGTCTTAGTGGTGTTCTGTATGTCTCCTGGACATGAAGATCCAAATCTCTTTCCATGTTTGGAAAATTCTCTGAAATTATTTCTCTGAAGAGATTACGGATGCCCTTGGTCTGTACCTCTATTCCTTCTTCAATGCCTTTTATCCATAGGTTAGGATGCTTCATATTGTCCCATAGTTGCTGGATGTTTAGGTTTTGTTGCTGTAATGACTTCTGTATGCTGTTACTGTGTTTTTGGTTTTGAATGAACTGCCTTCTAACAGTGATATTCTACTTTTCATTTCATCTAATCTTCCAGAATTTCTTTCTATTGCTGTCTTCATTTCATTTATTGACTCTTTTATTTCATTCCAGTGCTGTAGCCGGAGCCATGGCACAAAGCGGTGGGCGCCATTTTCCCTTGCAACACCAGGCTCCAGAGAGGAGGGGAACTCATAACGGAGCTCAGAACCAGAGAGGAGATAAGCTGGCCACACGCCTGAGGACGCGGCAGCAGCGCCTTACTGCCGGCAGCAGCAGCGAGCTCACCGGACGACGCCAGACCAATGGACTCAACAGCCCACCAGGCTCCAGAGGTGCGGCAGAC
The DNA here is from genome assembly GCF_963383645.1 of Muscardinus avellanarius. Classification (NCBI taxonomy): domain Eukaryota; kingdom Metazoa; phylum Chordata; class Mammalia; order Rodentia; family Gliridae; genus Muscardinus; species Muscardinus avellanarius. The sequence continues at coordinate 139,237,680 of NC_137790.1, forward strand.
AGCGAGCCTAGGTGAGCCGCTGTGGATCAGCCGGGAGGAATTCAGCAGATTTCTCAGCATGGGGAGCATCTAAAGCTCCCAGAGGCTGGGCTTAGCACACACTGCAGGGACTCAGAGCAGAGCTCAAAAACAGAAAAGAAATACGCCAGCCTCATGGCTGAGGGTGTGGCAGCGGCGCCATATTGCCACTGGCAGCAGCAGCAGCGAACTCACCAAGTCCACGGCAGCTCCATCTGCGCACTCAAAAACAGTAGGTCAAATTGCAGCCCCTAGAGGAGAAATCCCAGTACTGTACTCCCAGGGATTTGACCCAGTGGGGGAGTGGCGGTGGCAGAGATATCACACCATAGGAGAACGCCCAACCTGGCACCCCCCATGGTCTAAAGCAGCTTTGATTGACTGCCAGGGTCTGAGACTTTGTGATACAACCCAGTAAAGGAGTAGTAGGGACTGAGATACCACAGACTCGAGATCCAGAGCACCTTAAGTGAAGTCGTAGTGACCCAAGGGAAGAACCCAGAGAAGGCACAAACTTCCAAAATCATAGGAAAGAGGAATAACAATGGAGCAATGAATGCCCACAACCCCACAACATCAGAACCCGATAAAACTGAAAATCAGAGATTTCTAGAAGATCAAATCAGGAAAATAACTGTAGAAATAACAGAGGTGTTTTGAAAAGAATTCAGAGAGAGCCAAAAAGAGATAAAGGATGCAATTAATGAAGTAAAGGCCTCAATTCAAAGTACAAACAACCAATTAGACCACATGGAGAATAGAATCTCACTCTTAGAAGACGATCACTCCAAAAATGAATGCATAGTTTCTAATCTAGAAAAAAATATCTGACAGCAGGAATCAGACATTGAAGAAATATGGGCCCATTTTAAGAGAGCTAACCTAAGAATAATTGGAATAGAGGAGAGAAAAGAAAGTGAAACCAAAGGGATCAACAATCTCTTCAAGGAAGTAATAACAGAAAATTTTCCAAACGTAGAGCAAGAGGTTGATACACAGGTCCAGGAAACTTCTAGAACTCCCTTTAGACAGGATCGGAGAAGAGGATCCCCATGCCACATAATTGTCAAAATGACCAATGTAGCCGGGCGTGGTGCCGCACGCTTGTAATCCCCGCGCTTGGGAGGCAGAGACAGGAAGATCGCGCAGGTTCGAAGCCAGCCGTGCGCGCTGGCTTAGGAGACCCTGTTTCCAAATAAAAATGTAAAAATAGGTCTGGGAGTGTAGTCTGGAGGTAGAAGGGCTTCCAGGAACCCCAGTACCACCAAAAAAAAAAAAAAATGACCAATGTGGAAGCCAAGCAGAGAATCTTAAAGGCAACAAAAACAAAGGGCCAAGTGACATTCAGAGGCAAACCAATTAGAATCACTCCAGACTTCCCAAACCAAGTCATGAGAGCCAGAAGGGCTTGGAGTAACATATTCCAAACTCTGAAAGAAAACAACTTCCAGCCAAAAATTTCCTACCCAGCAAAACTTTCTATCAAATTAGATGGAGAAATAAGAAGCTTCCATGACAAACAGAAACTGAAGGAATTTATGTCTTCAAAACCAGCGCTAGAGAAAATACTCAAAGAGATTAACTACAAAGAAGAAATAGGTAACACACACCAGAACCAGAGACACAAGATTTTCCATCCAACAGACAACTAAGATTGGTTATCTGTGGAGATTCATTATTTATGTTAGTCTTTTACCTATCTCTAAATTGTATTTTTTGCTTTTATTGTTGCTAATTTTTAGGATTTCTAGTTGGAATATTAATATACCTTCAGATATAGCATTTGGAAATATTTTATCCCATTCTATCAGTAACTTTTAACTCTGTTTACATTGTCTTTGGATATACAATTTTTTTTTATTTTTTAAGGACTTTATTTACCCTTTTGTTGCCTGTGCCATTGAAATCATATCCAAGAAATCACTGCCAATTTCAATGTTGTGAGGTTTTATGACCCAGATTTTCTTCTAAAAGTTTATAGTCTTAAGATTTATATTTAGGTCTTTTATCTATTTTGAGTTAATATTTGTATATGGTGTTAGGTAAGGGTCCAATTTTATTCTTTTTCATGTAATTATTATTTTTCAACAATATTTAGTTAAAAGATTAGTATTTTCTCTACCAAATATTTGTGGAAACATTGTCAAAAATAACTTGACAATATATGGAAGAATTTATCTCTAGGCTTTTATTTAACTCCAATGGTTTATATATCTGCCTTTAGAACAGTACTACACTGTTTCAATTATTGTAGCTTTATATGGTTTGAAATCAGAAAATATACATCTTCTAGCTTTGCTCTTCTTCAAGATTGTTTTGGGTATCTAGAGTCCATATTCCATATTAGGATAGATTTTTTTCTGAAAAATAAATAGATAAATATATGATAGTTTCACCTAAAAAAATAGAAAAAAATATTCTCTGGTAAGAAAGAAAGTAAAAAGAAATATTGAAAGGTTATCTTTAAGTTATCAAAAGCTTGGTATCAGACAAATGAAACTGTTATGTGAGATTATCATCATTAATATTGGATAAATTGCTATAAAACTAGATGTCAATCACTAAGCCAAGCATTGGAAGGAGGGATGGGGAGGGAACGGGGTGGGAATTGGGTAGGGGCTAACTGGGCAATGTGTGCATGTATGTCTACAAAAGTATTTTCTTTATACCATTATGATGTATGAATACATTGCACCAATAAAAAAATAAATTTAAGTATAATAAGGTAGTATCTAGATGAGAATGAGAGAAGGTTAGAGAGTAGGACTCTTGTAGTTAGAGTATTTAAGTATGGAGATATAAAATGCCTTGAGTATTAAATACAGAGATACAGTAAGGGAAAATAAAGTTTTGAGAGAAGAGAGTAGATAGGCTAATGTGAGGACGTTTGTATAAGGAATGGGGGGAAGGGCAAACAAGCATGAATAAACAAACAAAACAAGACACAAAAGCTAACAATTATACTTCGAGGACAAGAAAAAAAACAAAAGAAAAAAAGGAATAAGAAAGAGAAGAGAAAAGGAAAAATGAAAAGAAAGGACAAAAATGAAACAAACTAAGAACTAGTGACTGTGTGAGAAAACAAAGCAAAACAAACAACCAAACCAGCCAAAAACCCCAAATAAAAGAAAGAGAAGAAAAAAGAAAAAAAAACAAACAGAACAAAAAAAAAAGTTCTACTAATTTACAAATATGGGGCTGGGCCCATATAATATTTGTATGTCTGATCACTGGTAGAGTCTGGAATATATTCCAATGTCTCTTATTTGCTCTGTACCCTATTGTCAGCTTTTGACCCAGTCTCTGCATGATCTCTTCTCTAGCCTCTGACTGCTTTGTGCAGAGGGTGTCTAATATAGACTTGGCACGACCCCCCTGTGACTTTGTGCAGGTACCGTGCCTTGAGCACCTTTCCTGTGTCACTAGAGGTTCTAACAGGACTAGCCCTCCGGATTCCTTCTCTGGATGCACAGGATTACTTGGCTGCTGTGGTCCAGGCCACTGGAAGGCTCGCTGTGCTGCTGGATCCCAAGGCTTTCCTGTGTGCACAGGGTTCCTCCCCCAGGTCTCTGGAGGGCTGTGCCACTGTGGGTGCTGCCTTTGGTGAGCACACACAATTTTGGCTCGGGCGCCATTCACCACTTAAGATGTTGGGGGTCTGTGGCCACTTTCAAGCACTTGGATTATTTATCTGGATTTCTTAAAGCTGCTGTACCGGGGTTCGCGGTTTGAGCCCACGGCCCACAATGGCACCTGTGGCCAGTCCACAGCAGGTCAGTTGCACACTGAGGCTTTTTGCAGTGGATCCTGCAGTTCAGAGTTATTGGATTCCTTCCGCCATGGTTCCTGTTTCTGTTTTGGTTCATGAGCTGTATTTATTTTGCTCGTCTAGACACTGCCTTCTCAGTAATTGAAATTTTTTTTGTTTCAGCTACTGAGATATGCTATGTCCTTTGGTTGCCCTTTTGAATCTATCCCCTTGCTCTTTTTTTGATTGAACTATCTGGGTTTTTTCAGTGTTAAGCTTTATATTTTAGAGATTAGTCCTCTATCCACAAAGTAGCTGACTAACATTTTCTCCCATATTGTAGGCTTTCTCTTTAGACCCTTTAATTTTTTCTTTTGCTTGCAAAGAAGCTTTTTAATTGCATGCGATTCCATTTATTGATTCTCCATTTTATTTCCTGAGCTTTGGGGGTCTTATTGAGGAAGTCTTTATCAGTGTTTATATATTGGAGAGTTCTCTTCTATTAATTGTAAAGTTTCTGGTCTAATTTCTAGGTCTTTGATCTACCTTGAGTTTACAGTTATATTAGGTGAGAGATAGGGACTAATTTGCTTCTTCTGCATATAGATATCCAATCTTCCCAGAACCACTGGTTGAAAAGGCTGTCTTCCCTCCAGTATGTTTTTGGCTCCTCTGTTAAAAATCAACTGGCTATCAGTGAGGATTTGACTCTGTATCTTTCTCCTATTCCACAGGTCTATATTAGGGAAATGCAAGTCAAAACTATCCCAAGATTCCTTCAAACTTCACTTAGAATGGAAATCATCAAGAAGAAAAACAATAAATGCTGGCTAGGATATGGGGGAATAGGAACTCCTGAACATTGTTGATGGGATTGCAAATTAGTCCAACTGCTGTGGAGATCAGTATGGAGGTACCTCAAAAGAGTGAACCACCTTATGACCCAGCTATACCACTCAGTATCTTTTCAAAAGAATTAAAGTCATAAAACTACAGTGATACACCCATGTCCATGTTCATAGCAGCACAATCCACAACAGCCAAATTACGGAACCAACCTCGGGATTCATCAAGAGATGAATGGATAAAGAGAATGCGGTTTATACACACAATGGGATTTCACTCGGCCATAAAGAAGAACAAAATTGTGTCATTTGCAGGAAAATGGATGGAACTATAAAATATGCTAAGCGAGATCAGCCAGTCTCAGAAAATCAAAGATGGTCTGTTTTCTCATATTTGTGGAAGCTGGAGAGAAAATGGGGAATAAAGTAACTTCGGACAGTTGAGGAGAGATCAGTACAATAGTGGAAGGGGTTTGGAGAAAGGATGTGGGGAGGGTAAAAGTGAGAATTGATGAAGGAAACAGTTCAAATAATGCTAAGTGCATATATGAAGGTATCACTACTAATTTTACTAATTTATATGGGGAGGGAGGAGGAGGAAGCAGTTGGGACGCAGAGGAAAACATACCAACCACTGTGTGCATGTATGCTTGTATCGTTTGGATTGGGTTATTTTTAAATTATATAAACAGCCGGGCATGATGGTGCACACCTGTAACCCCAGTACTTGGGAGATTGAGATGGAAGGATTACAAGTTCAAGGCCAGCCTCAGCAACTTAGTAAGACCCTGTTTCAAACTAAAAAAAAGTAAAATCAGACTGGGAGTATAGCTCAGGGGCAGAATACCCTTGAGTTCAATCCTTTGTATCACACACATACACACAAAATAAATAAATAAATTACATAAACATTAATGTTAAGGAAAATTATGATGTGGAACGCAGAATTTAATGTTTTGTGTAATACATGCTCATTAACCTGGTAATTACCTGTTGCTTTAGTCAAATTGTATGGTTCTTAACACTATTGGTTAATTTTGCATTTTGTATGTAGTACCCAAATATGTATTTACTCCTATAATCGTATTCTAATTGGTCCAATTTAAGACTACAGCTAAATAGAAATCTACAGAACAAATTTCTGGGTCAGACTTATTTTTATTTTAGAAATGGGCTTTTGCTACATCGTAATTCCCAAGAACAGTCCTGGTCATACAGAGTCTTCATGTATTTCAAGACTTCTATTTTCTTCCAGCAAAAACCAAGTTGCATACAAAGCAAAACATGCTAAAACAGAAAACAAAAGAATCATAGCACAAAACAGAAGTTCTTATAATCACCTTCTTCTCCTTTTTTTCTTTTTTATAAATTCCATTTTTGAACTACAGGCCATATCCCGACAGGTGGGTTCACAGGCAGTCTGTGCTATGTACAACATTAGGGTTGTACCACAACTAAAGGTATGATGTGGTTTTCTATTCCTATAAATACATAAAAAACATACCTAGGAAAGTCTAAGCTCTTTTTACTCAAAAGTCCAATTCGAGATATAGATATGATAAAAAACTAGGACAAAATCTTCTTCAGGTAGAGCCATCCTCAAAACTGACCAAAATGAATGAACACAGCTGTCAAATACAAGATTCAATCAGCTCTTCCAGTTTGGAAGATAGAACTCTTCCTGTTCTCAGAAGAGGTGAAATTATTCCCAGCGTCTTGGGTCTGTTCATTGCTATCTTCATTCAGAAAAGTCTTTCCCTCGGATTGAGCCCTAGAACAGAACTTAGCACATTTATCCAATTATTTTCAGGAAATTTCCTGACTCCAGATGATCTGTGCTTTCTGGCTGGAGCCCCACGGGTCATCAATACCAACAGGGCTTTCTTTTCTGCTTTGATCATTTTGCACCCTCACCATCTGCAAAACAGAAAACCATGTGCTGCCTTTAATGTATTTATTTAAATCGTCCCCTCTGGAGCTCAGCCCTTTACATGCTACGGATGAAACAAACACAAGTGGCTTTTTCCATTTTCAATAGTCAAAATAAAACCGCATGCTGTGATAATAGACGCAAATTAGAAATACATGAGTAGAACTCCTACCTGGGGTAATAGTGGTGCGTTGGTGATGTGAGACTCCCTGCTTAGCAAATTCAGCAGCTGGGCTCATTAAACAGACATTTGAAGGAAGGTACAACAGAGCCAAGGTCAGGGGTCTACTCAGGATCCCCTTGCCTTCGTTTTCTTTTGGCATTAATTTCTAGGACATGATGCCTTGCCCTCCAAATTCTCCTCCCTCCCCGTCTCCAGTCACCGCCATGGGAACTTTTGCTCCCAACACCAGCACCTACTAGTCTATTCTCCAGAGAAATACTTTTGAGCTACAGGAGCAGATTCGACCACCTGCTTCGGGAGTACCAGGGGCGCTTATGACCCTCCTGGGAATTTACCTCCCGCCCTATGGCAGCTCTCCACCTTCCCGAGTAAGAAAACCCAGTTTCCCCTGCCTCCGTCTTCGAGGCGTAGCTCAGACCCTGGAGTTCACTGGAGGCTCAGGCTTCCGCGCCCTCTAAGGGACTTTGCTGAGAAGGCAGCCTGGTATGGCCTGTTCTGGTCGTGCTTTCTCCACCCTCTTCCCAGTTCTCCGGAGAGCCTGCCTATTTAGTCTATCTGGTGCACACAATTCTCAATCCAGGGTGGGTCGGGGAGCAGCAGGCCCACGACAGAATCTTCGAGAGGCTCTGGCCTCGCTGGCTTCCAGAGATTTTGCTTATGGACCAATAGCAAGGAGAAAGGGAAAATCACGTGTGTCTTGCCTTACACATTCGAAAGCTAACACCTCGTTTTCTTTATGAGTTTAAGTAGTTGAAAATATGTAGTTATATGCTCTACTATAAAAGTGACACTTAAACAGTGTGGTGACGCACGCTTGTAATCCCAGTACTTGGGAGGCTGAGACAGGAGGACCGCAGGTTCGCAGCCAGCCTCGGCTACTTAGTGAGGCTCTTTGCAACCCAGTGAGACCCGGTTTCAAAATAAAAAATAAATAATAGGGCTGAGGGTATAGCTCAGGGGACAGAATGTCCCGAGTTTCATTCCCAGGACCACACACACACACAAAATTCCTGCGAAAAGGATACATGCTTGTCCATGATCCCCAGAGATGTGACCGCCCTCCTGCACAAAATACCTATTAATACCCAGTGAAAGGGGCTCCCATGAAGGAAGGCTGACCTGGGTTCAGTATCTACAATTCAAGGCCAAGGGTGCTGAGCGCTGGCCTGCATCAGTCACCTGGAGGGACTCCAGTGATCGCCAGAGTTCCCAGTGGGGGAGGTCTGTCTGGGGTGGGATTGAGAACCTGCATATCTAATGAGTTTCCAGAGACTGCTGATATTGTGAGACTGACCAAATCAGTACGGTCGGGTATCTTAAAGTGGTTTGCCAATAAAAACTGTAAGGCTGGTAAGGATCACACTTTGAGAAACTGCATTGGATAATGGGAAAAATAAAGACAAAGAAACAAACCCTGGATTTGCATAAAGGGAAAGGAAGGGGGACGCTTTAAGAATACATGTTCAAATCCTGCAAATGTACATTGCAATAAGCAAATGGAAAATCTGTCAATTAATTAAATGCATAGAATAAAAATGTCAGAAAGATGGACAGGTTTAAAAAAAAAGACCACTCTTCTTTGGGAAAACAAGAAATAAACAAGGTGATATGAAGCCTGATAATTTTGCACGATGGATTCTTATCTTTAGGTTTCACTATTATCAGAATTTGATAACTCATACAGGAATAGTTCCTGGTGATTCCATTCTGGCACATTGCATACTTTGAGCTTTATACAGATCATCTGCAGCTTTTGACAACTGAGAGGGACATTTTCTTTGTCATGGTCTGACTTTAAGGTGATCTTATGTTGTAGAAACAATTATAGAGGAGGAATCACTGTGGCAAACAGCACTGGATTGTGTGAATATTCTTAAGACACTAGGATGTCTGTGGCTTCCATTTCTTTATCTGTAAGACCATAAAGTACAACTCAGTGACTTCGAGAGTCACTTCAATTGTTGAATTCTAAGCTTCCATGATTCCAAAGAGGGGGGGGGGAAACCCTTAATTGATATTTTCTAAAGAAACTGAGATTGGTTGCACAGAGCGGGGCTGGCCAATAATCACTCAACTAACTTGTGGGCTAGAGCTCTAGATGCAATAGTACAATACAAAACCTTGGAGAAAATGAAGAAGAATGATAATAACAAGAAGGGTATTAGATATGCCCACGTGGTGATAATCCTTGTGATGCTACTGACCTTATCATTGGGGGCAACAAATTACCTTAAGATGTCCAACGAGACTGACTCAATCAGAATTTACAGGAGCATTTCCCAACATGAATCCACCTTGGAACCACCTGGAGAACTTCAAAAAGTACTAATGCCTGGGTCTCACCCCCAGAGAATACGATTTTATTAAATGTGAGCCATGGGCTGGACTTTAGACTTTTCAAAAATTTTATGCTGAAGCCACAACCCACCAAGTGACAATATTGGACATAGGGCCTTTAAGGAGGCGATTCAGATTGAATGAGGTCATAAGCGTAGAGCCTTGAACTGGTGACCTTGTAAGAAGGGCAAGAGACATCGGGGCTCTCTCAACTGTAAGGACACAGCGATGAGGCGGCTGTCAACAAGCCAGCAAGAGCGCCTTCATCAGGAACCTATGAGCTAGTGTCTCGACCATAGATAGACCTCCAGCCCCCGAACTGTGAGAAACAAATGACTCCTATATGAGCCCCCCAGTCTACGGTATTTGCATGGCAGCCTGGACAGAGTGAGCCATTCCCCCGTGCACTGCTCCCGTCTGCCTCTGATCTACCCCTGACGCCTCCTTCCAAAGGTCGAGAAAACACACTGATTGGAAGTTCTCAAGCCAGAGCGTGGCACTGAGCCTTTTGGGGCCTCAGTTTCTCCGACTGCATAGTAGCAATAGTATTTCCTGTCTTTCATACAGGGCTTTGGAAGGGATCTGGGGAGATAATATATAGGATTTCCTCCTCCTCCTTCCTCCTCCTCCCTCTCCTCTTCCTCCTTTTTCTCCTCCTTTTCCCCTTCCTCTTCCTCCTCCTCCTCCTTCTCCTTCTTCTTCTCCTTCTCCTTCTTCTTTTTCGTGTGTGAGAGGGTGCTGGGGATTAAAACCAGGGCCATTTTACCGCCTAGCTACACCCCAAGCCCTGTTTTATTTTTTATTTTGAAACAGGGTCTCGCTAAGTTGCTGGACGTCTCTCTAAGTTGCTGAGGCTGCCTTTGCGCTTGCGAGCCTCCTGTCTCGACCTCCCGAGTACTGGGATTAACAGTACTTTATACCTGCTTTCCAGTTCTGGTTTTTGACAACACAACTAATTTTTTTCCCTGCCCTTCTGGATCTTCTCTCCCTTGCCTTCTTATTTGGGGGCCCCTCTTTTAACCCTGCCCTGCCATCCTTACCTGCTGCACTGTTTCCTCTGCACTGACCTCCCCCCAGGGGAAGCCCAGACAAAGGAACGGGGGCTGGGGGTCTTCCGCTAGTGCACTCAAGATTACCTTTCGCTCCTTGACGCTGTCGTTGGCTGGAGCTGCCATTTCTCCTGCGTCCACCTCTCCCTCGTCATTCACCATCAATTCCCCAGGTAGAATTTGCGGATGGAGTCAGCAGCCATCCCGGAATCACTGATAGGAGTGTTCCCTAATTCAAAGGAATGCTGCTCCTGGGAACCAAGCTCACGGCGCAGCCGGCTGTTCTCTGTATTCCATCCAGCTCAGGAAGAATGCTAAGGCGATAGGGAATAGAGGAAAAATTGGTTAGTCAAGTCCCTTGCGAGATTAAATGGAAATACCGCCTGATAATAGAACAGGAATACATTTTATGTATGTGATTGGACTAGCCCCAATGTACTTGGCAGATGGAATTTGACTTGGGGACAATCGTTTAATATTCTGAAGGGGAATTAGACATTTATATGTCTCAGTGGTTTAGGACTCCAAACCAATTCTGTTTTCATCACTGAATTTTTATTGAGTACGTAGGACTGTGCTTTGCAAAATCAGACTTTTAAAAAATGCACCTGCCAGGCTTCATATGTGTTTCTTTTTCTAAATGGCAAAGCTTTTATTTTCTTTTTATGTTTTTCTTTCGCTCCAACCTTTGATACTATAAGCTTTCTGTTTTGGAACTCCCCAATATTAGAGTTTTATTATTTAATTACTAATAAGGTACTAATAAGAGGCCTTTTGGGGGGTAAAAATAACAGAAATGAAAATAAGGTTCTTTCTAATATAAATCATATCTATCTGTTAGGAATTTGCCTGACTTCTTTTCTTTATTTTTTGCAATACTAGGGATTAAACCCAGAGGCATTCTACTTCCAAGCTACACCCCGCAGCCCTATTCTTATTTTTTGTTTTGAAACAGGGTCTCACTAAGTTGCAGAAGACCTGACTAAGTAGCTGAGACTGGCTGTGAACCTGCAATCCTCCTGTCTCAGCCTCCCAGGTGCTGGGACTACAAGCATGTGCCACCGCGCCCAGCTTTGTCTGACTTTTTTAATCTTGGGGTTGGGATAAGACTTTCACCATTTTCTGTCAGCTATTAAATATAACTCTTAAATTCCAGGGACCCCAAGTCCGGGGTGACGTTCATAACTGCAGGCCTGTATTGCTGTCATAATCCCCAATACCAAAAATAAAATAAATAAAAAATACTGTGAAGTGAATAGTGCTAAGTCGGGTCCCTTCCCCACGTGAGGTCAGCGGGAACAGGATGTGGAACCCGGGAAGCCAGAAGCGGAGGTATCGCGAGAATCCAGGTGCCGCGAGACTACAGATGGTGCGAGAGAATCGGCGTGCCTATAAAACATCGGTGCCTCCGATCCACCTGTGAGTCAGCAGGCCGATGAGGACTGTGCGCGAATCTCCAGAGGCGAGGCCCATCAGTCCCTTCCCCCGCGGCCGGCGGTCTCTGATGACCCGGTTGGTGTTTTTACCTCCCTCCTAAACCCCCAAACTCTATTTTCAACCTAACAAATAGCATTTTAGATTCCACAAGCACATCCCAAAGTTTGCATCCTGAAATCTAAAATGCCATTCGTTTCACACCACTTTCTTATTTAATTTTATTTTTTGGTACTAACTAGGGATTGAACCCAGGGGCATTCTACCTTCAAACTACACCCCCAGCCTATATATGTATGTATGTATATATATTATATATAAATATATATATATATATATATGTAATTTTTGGGGGTGGTACTGGGGTTCCTGGAAGCCCTTCTACCTCAGGGCTAGGCTCCCAGACCTATTTTATACTTTTTATTTGGAAACAGGGTCTCTTAAGCCAGCGCAGCTGGCTTCCGAACCTGCGTGATTCTCCTGTCTCTGCCTCTCAAGCCCAGGGATTACAAGCATGCGCCACCACGCCCAGCGCCCTTTTTATATTTAAAGACAGGGTCTTGCTAAATTTCTGAGCTGGCCTCAAGCCTGCAACCCTCCCATCTCAGCCCCCCAAGCACACACCTGGGATAACAGGCGTGTGCTTGGCTGTGAAGCGCCTGGCTTTCTGTTATTTTCTTAAGGACTGTTTCAGTTGCAATATTTCCCAAACTGGGGACTTCTCAAGTCACAATACAGCGTCTTCTGTGCCGCCATTTTCTGGGCTGGGGTAGGTGATGTTCGCACACTTGGCTCTCAGATCTTTGCTGGATTATCTGTTGATAACCTGGAGAGAGAGAGAGTGAGAGGCAATTTTACCCTCCGATATTACCATACAAGGCGGCTCATCTTTTCCTGGGGCTGGCAGCGTTTGCAAAAACAAACTTATCCCATAAGGGACCAGGCAGTATAGGCAGACACTGAAATACCTTGTTGTTGGCCAAGTCAACAAAAGATGTAGCAACGATCCAATGAAAAATGCCCATGCTCTGTTTGTTACAGGCTGCCGGTGTAATTCAAAAACACCTCTTAATTCCTCCTGTCAATTTATTTTTCTCTCTGGAAATGGAGGATCTTTCTAGAAGATCCTCTTAGCTATTGAAATTGTCTGCCTTTTTTCTTTTTTTAAATCTTGGGGTTGAGAGAAGACACCATTATTTTTGTTTTGTTTTGGTTTTTGTCTGTTACTGAATATATCTCCTAAATTCCAGGGTTCCCGAGGACCCTGTGAGTCCCAGGGCTCTATGAATGCCAAACATTTTTTACATTTCTGCAAACCCTAGCAAATTCCAGCAGCCATGGACAACTGTTCAGTGTGGCCGCCGCTCCATCCCTGACTCCCAGTGCAGGCCGGCATTTATTTGGTGCTGTACGATCTTGAGTATGTTCTGTACTCTGTCTAGAGGTATCACCATGGGCAGAGGCTGGGCAGCCACTCTCAATGCCCCGCAATGTGAAGACATTCTTAAAAACCCCTGTGTGGTTGTTCCTGCACTGGCTGGGATAGACTATCGAAGACATTCGAACCTACGGCTCATAAAAATTCAAGTCAGAACCAAGGACAATTTGTAATGAAAGGATGAAATAGAAGTCCTGGGAGCAGGTGGAGGGTGGTAGCAGCTGGCTATTATTTATTTATTATAGCAGTATGCTGTGTTAAGGGTTTAGTAATTGAAGTATAGTTTAACGGACAGGAGCACAGATCTGGGCTCAGAATGCGTGGGGTTGAATCTAGAATGTGACAACTATTAATCGGGAGCTTTTGAGCAAGTGACTTAATGTCTAAGAACCTCAATTTCTCTCTTATAAAAAAAAGGAGCTATGATAGTCGGGCATGGTGTTGCACACCTGTAATCCCAATACTTGGGAGACTGAGACAGGAGGATTACCAGTTTGAGGCCAGCCCCAGCAATGTAGTAAAGATCCTGTTTCAGAATAAGAATAAATAAATAAAAAGGGTTGGGGATAAAGTTCAGAGGTAGAATGCTCCTAGGTTCAATTCTCAGTACCAATAAAAAATAAATTAATTCATTGAAAGTGCCGGAGTTAGCCAGGCGTGGTGGCACACGTTTGTAATCCCAGCATTCAGGAGGCTGAGACGGGTGATCATGGTTCTCAGCCAGTTTCAGCTACTTAGTAAGGTCCCTTGCAACTCAGTGAGACCCTGTTTCAAAATAAAGAATAAAAAAAAAAATAGGGCTGGGGGTGTAACTTGGAGGTAGAATGTCCCTGGGTTCCATCCCCAGTACCACAAAAAAAGGGGGTTGGGGGTTTAGCTCAGAGGTAAAATTCCTCTGAGATCAACCTCCAGTACCATGAAAAAATAAAAAATGGGGGCTATGACTGTTCCCCTGTGAGGACCATGCTGATGATTAGATTTCACAATCCTTTCGAAGAGCCTTAGCACATTGCAAATATTCAGAGATCGAGTTAAAGGAAACATCTCGCCCATTTAGGATTTCCTGGTGAGAACTCCCGATGGGGCAGCAGCGGGCTCCAGGTCAAGGGATGGGCTCTCTGGGAGGTCCTCTCTTGCCTGTCACCCCCTCGCACTCCCCCTCTCCCCACTGACCTGAGAGTGTTGCTAAGTCGGCCCATAGATGGCGCACAGAGACATCGAGCCCACTGCAAAGGCAATACAAGAGCAACTTTTGCGTGACTTACAATGGGCAGGCCATCTAACCGAATGGACAAATGGCTTGATAAACTTGAGTTAGTCCAGCTCTGTCCTGTGGATCCACCTAAGCTGCACTAAGCGATGATCCAGGGGTGGCTGCCTAATGCCTCGAGTTCTTTGTTACTGTGTACGGGACCAAAGGAAAATACAAACAGAGAGTAGCCTTGATGCTTGGCTCTCAGAGACACATTCCTTAAAATGTCCTTGTCTAGAGGGTTGGCTTCGCTGGCTGATACTATGAGGATGACTTTGTCCTTCCGCAGATTGGGGGTTCCTGCAAAGACGTTGTCAATGGTCCGCTGCCGGACATGGCCACTAAGAACATCTTCATCGAGCTGCTGAAGAGAGCCCTGGAGGCGATCTTTCATTTGGTGGACTCAGTTGTAAGTAGTCAAATCAAATCCCAGGTACACAGGGCAGCTAACCTGGGAGAGAGTAGGTGAGGACAGCCACTCTGTCTCCCAAGGTGGCCGTCAGAGGATGGGGCCAGGTGAAAGTAATCGAGCCCTGAGATTATAAATGCTTTCACGTGCTGGAACTCATCACGCCCTACTCGTTGGGAAGCATCTACCAGGGAAGCCACATCCATGTAATATTCTTGGAGAGAGTCATCTCCAGGTGTATAAGTAAGACTTGACTCTTCTTTCATGCCACTGAATAACTCAAGTCAGTCTCCTTAGCAGAAGGATGAACCTGAAACTCCTAATCACAGAAGGCAAATACCTGAAATTCCCAATCACAGACTGGCACAGGGCGTTGCTGTTTTACTCCTGCCCCCGTGGCAGGCATTACTAATCAATTACGATACTGGTCACCAGGTATATTCTCCAAATTTGTCTTCACATAGTGCAGAGAGAGCGATTGCAATTTAGCCCCCGTTGTCCCAGAAGAAGAAACCTATGTGCCTCCCCATTGTGGATCTTTGTCAAAGGATTCATTTATCCTCCGGCATTTTAAGGTACAAGATGAGAAGCCTTCAGCTATGTTTAGTGCCTTTCACACAGTTGCAGAGTCCAGAGTATACATTTGCATCTGTGTGAAGATTTAATTATAGGTATTGATCCCCAAGAGGAAAGCATAGATGTCAAAATTAAATTGATCGGGAGCATGAGCTCACGTATCATTTTACACATGTTCAAAAATTATATCAGGAAGCAATGTCATGAGGAAAAGGATGTGCAGGCACTGATTTTGGAATCCCAATGTCATGTAAGATGTGACATACTCTAAGACTTAATGTGGGTACTCAAAGTGCCAGTTTGCAAAGAATTTAATCATCTCTTGAAAAAATAAGGTGTTTACACTGCAATAATATACTGAGAAATTAACCCAAAGGCATTCAACCCTGAGCTAAACCCCCAGCCCAATTTCTTTTTGCTTTTTTTTAATGGGGTTTCCTTAAATCGCTGAGTCTGCCCTCAAACCTGCAATCCTCCTGTCTCGGCCTCCCAAGTACTGAGATTACAGGTATGGGCCACCATGCCAGGCTTGATATTAATTTTTTTGGTAGCAAGATATTCTCAGTGAAAGAAATAGTACGTCAATTTACATTCTAATGCAAACTTATTTTTTTTCAGACCACTAGTTCAAATAATAATGCTTTAAATCCAATGAGTTTATGAACTTGGTCCTCAAGCATGAGATTGTAGCTGTTTGGGAAAGTCATGATAGGAAATGTCAACTTTGACAAATAAGATGGTCAGTGTACTCTTCTCCTATGAAAAAAATGTTTATAAAACGTCAAACAATATGTAGATTGCTAAATGGAAAAAATGTTTTGACCTCTATTATAAGATGCCTTTGAATGCATTATTTCATTTCATCCTCATATTGATAAGTGACTCAGCCTGTGCTGATGGTCGGAAGCTTAATACTGAAATAGATGGCATCAAACACAATGGACATGGGGAATGTCACCGAGAGGGCACATGCTCAGCTAGCTGGTTTTGAATGTTCAGTGGACTCTGCATTCCTGGGATGAATGCCACATTCGCTTTTTTTTTTTAATCCATCATCTGATTTGGTTTGCTAAGATTATGTTTAGAACTTTTGCACTTGTGTTCATGATGAATGCTGATCTATCCTTACCTTTCTACGTAATGCCTTTGTCTTCTTTTGGTAACGGGGTAATCTGGCCTTGAAGATGAAGTTGGAAAATATTCCCTCCTCTTTAATTTCCTGAAAAAGTCTGCATAGAATTGATATTATTTCTTTTTTAGATGTTTTGTTGAACTCACCAGAGAAATAATCTGTGCCTGAGGGTGTTTTTTATTTTTATTTTTATGGGACGATCTGAACTACAAATTCAATCTCTTTAATAGCTATTGGGCTATTTAAAGTTATTTCTTCTTGAGTGAGCTTTGATCATCTGTGCATTGCAAAAAATGTACTGCATAGCCAAGCACGATGGCACACTTCTGTAATCCCAGGACTTAGGAGTCGAAGACAGGAGGCTCTAGCAGGTTTTAGTTTTCATCTTATCATTTTTAGTTATCACTTCACTAAAACTTTCCCTACTGATTATAGCTGTTGAGAGCCGGTCCAGTTCTTTATTCCGTCTTGGGCGGGTCTACGAGATGAACTCGGGAGAGAGCCTTATATGTTCATGTTCTCTTCCTTCTTCCAAAGGACTAAGAACTGGTCGTGAATGTGCCACATTTTCCCTTCATTAATACATTTATAGCATTGACCAGAAATTAGCATTTCGTAAGCACATTTGAAATTTATGAGTCTCCCATTTCTCACCAGAAACCCAGTTTCCAATTTAGAATTTCTGATGGAGATGTAAATTCCTGAAAACAAAGCAAGGCGTGAAGACCACAGTATGTATCTTACATTTTTCTCTGCTGTGGATGCTATGTAATATACATCACCATCAGAGTATCTCTAGAGTTCTCAGCCATAGTCTGTTAGGAACCGTGAAGAGTGACTAAATGGGTGTTTCTGCCTCTTGGAGTTTATAATTCTGGACTTGACTACCCACTACCTGCTTTGTAAACACATAGTGGGAAGTGTTTCATAAATTTCCTGACAGAAAATGAAGGGTTGCAGTGAAGTGTTTTTTCATGCATGCTCATACCAGAAATATTGCTTTTCTTAAGTTTTTTTTTTATAAATGAGCAAAATCTCAATCTTTTCCCTAAGCACCTGGCAAATCGATTTTGTAAAGAGGTATATTTCATTCATGAACTCTGTTAAAAATAGATTCCCTCCTGCTTACATGCTTAGCGTGAGAATCAACGAAACTAGACGTAGACGATTGTAGCTTAAAGATGCACAATTTTGGTCAAACATAAAGTATAACCGTTCTGTTTGGGGTCTAAATTCATCTTACTTAAGGAGACAGGACTTCAGAAAAATTTTCCTTCCAGAAAATGTGGCAGAAGGTGTGAATAAAATATGTTCATAACTCTCAGCAACAGTGTGTATTTTCTAGAAACATCAGCCAAGCCAAGTTCCTACCCTCAAGTCTGCGGAGGAATTTCCTTGGAATGGCAGAGAGGGAAGAGCTGGCTTGCTTCATTACTGGCAAGACTTGGATGGGAGAGAGGATTAGTTGGATTTCCAGAGAAACACCCCCAGAGATCTACCTAACTTTGGCCAAGGATTTGGGCTTCCATGCCAAGTGTGCTCTGTGAACTCTGGTGAAGATTGGACTTGGAAAGGAGATTTAGGGGGAGAGAGAATCTAAAGGACCTAAGCCATGTGGGCCGGGACTAAGTGTGCAGTGAGGCAGCCACCGCCCTGCCTGGCCTTTGAGGGAAACCTCAAGATATATATGAGTTATCCAGCATCTGCCTTGGGATTGGCCTCGGAGCCAACACGGCCATGCGTTCTCCACAGGCGGGCCACATGTACAGTCAAGGCTACTTTGATGTATAAGGCTCCATCCACAGAAACAATAGCTGATGTGTGTGTGCATGTGCGTGTGAGTGTGCATGTGTGTGTGTGTGTGTGTGTGTGTGTGTGTGTGTGTGTGTGTACTGGGAATTAAACCCAGCACATTCTACCTCTGAGCTATACTACCAGTCCTATTTTATTTTTTTTATTTTGAAACAAGGGCTTGCTACATTGCTGAGGGCCTCACTAAGTTGCTGAGGCTGGCCTCAAACCTGCATTCCTCCTGTCTTGTCCTCTCAAGCACTGGGATTACAGACATGTGTCTCCATGACCAGCTAACAGCTGATATTTTTCAAGTCAACATTTTATAGAATGGCTTCCTATGAGATTATCGATGCTTTCTTTTTTGCATTTCTTCTTCCTGAGTACTTAATTGAGAGATCAAGATTGGCTTCAGGTCTTGAGCGAGCTCAGTTCTACAAGTCTTCTCTTATCAAATCTTCTAGCACTGTGAGGGTAGGATTACCATCATTCCCATTTCACAGATGAGTAAACTAAAGACTGGAGAGGTTATATGACTTGTCCAAGGAGGGACAGCCTGTGAGAGGCAGACACAGGACCTGACCCAGCTCTAACTGTCAACTCTTTCAGAAGAACAGACCATTGGATAGAAGGGTGGAGTAGAAAAAGATGGCGCACAGTAACCTGCTCACTAGAGATCCAGGGCCCGGGTTTGAAGAATGTGGTTGTCCGTCAATTGGTATTCCTTCCGACTGAAGCCACGAGGGAGCGTTTTCTTCTAAAAGCGAGCAGTAAGTAAGATTTGTCTGCAATAACTAAAATTTGGATTCTATTCTTCTCTAGGCATTGCAGAACAGTGGTTAGGAGCAGGCTGTTTGGAATTTGAGTCCTGTCTCTACCCAGTGTTAGCTCTGTGACTCTAAGTCATCTCCATGGATCATTTTTACTATCTAAAACACCATAATAACAAACTACAACCTTACAAGGTTTTTGAAAAAATTAGTTTGCACAGTGCCTAGAGTATCCCACGTAGTCCACAAGTTTAGTGTTTAGAAAGAAACAAATAGAAAAATCTAGGCGCCCCCAAATCCTTTCTATGATAGTTCATTCTATAGAGTTTCCATGAGGAAAAAATACAGTCAGTTGGTATCACACGCACGCACGCATGCGCGCGCACGCGTGCACACACACACACACACACACACACACACACACACACACGCATGACTGCTCTCAGAAATGAGAAAGACAATCCTGTTACGTTTATGCATGCTTACCGTCAGATGCTGGCAGTACTTCCTATGTCCCTTTAACGCCACCGACACAGGCCTGTCCTTCTTTCTGTCTGGTGAGGTCACTGTCTGGACGCAGGCACTGGTGTGTGTATTTGACTGTGTGTCACAGATTTTATGCCAAAGAGAAATATAGGCTCTATGATCCAGTGTTTGATTCAGAATCAAAAAGTATATTGGCTCTTATTAAAAACTGATTCGTACATCAGAGTAAGATGGAACTTAGAAAACTAAAAAGGAGAAATGAAACCCCGCAAATTCCATCTTGGGTTTGGTTTTGGTTTTGCAGCACTGGGGTTCAAGCCCAGGGCTCGGAGCATGCTAGGCAAGTGTTCTACCCCTGGGCCACACCTCCAGCCCCCACACATTCTTCTGAGCCCAACTCCAGCCTTGTCTGAACAGGGAAGTGTTCATGTGTTAATGAATTCATCGAAAAGAGCATCTGTTGAAGTTATCCTAAGATCCAAGGCTACTTAAAGCTGGGAACAAAGTAGAGGTTATGTTTAGGTTGGTAGCTAATATTTATTAAAAATTATGCTGTCTTCTTTTGTCTTGAAAGTAGACTTGCTGTGTCTTAGATATTGGTTAATGCAGCATATTTGATGGGAATGACAGGCTCACTGCTGGGTCACAGTTGCGTTTTCTTTAGAGTTAAATGGCTCATTGTCCGCTGTGTAGATCCACCGAGCAAAGTGCATCCCACTGGCAAGTGGTCAGAGAGGGGACTGCCTTTTGCAAAGTGTTTTTATATCGCAGATATAAAAATGCCTGCTAAGCCAGGCGTGGTGGGCACGCTTGTAATCCCCGCACTTGGGAGGCTGAGACAGGAGGATTGCACAAGTTCGAAGCCAGCCTCAGACACTTAGTGAGACCCTGTTTCCAAATAAAGTATAAAATAGGTCTGGGTGTATAGCCCGGAGGTAGAAAAGCCCCTGGTTTCCACCCCCAGTACCACCAAAATAAATAAATAAATAAATAAATAAATAAATAAAAATGCCTGCTAGAATTGTGACACAATCTCTGCAGGAAGTTGGCCCTTAAAAGTGTTTTGTTATATAGATGTTGGATGGATGGATGGATGGATGGATGGATGGATGGATGTTCTTGGGTGAATAAAATAAAATTTTCATAGTTTTATCATTATAAACAAATGTATAATAGTATAATTTCAATGCTGATGAACTTTATAACCTAGTTCACCAGCGATCCTTTGGAAACATGAGTTCTCGCTTTATTTTCTGTGATAACTAGGTACCCAGTTGCCTTCAGTTCCCTTAAGAACCCGGGCCAAACCTATCACACCAAAGTAGAAGGCTGTACAGTGGTTCCCCAATTTTGCCTCCACTGGAATCACTTGTGCTGCTGGTTAAAGCCCGGATGGCTGAGCCCAGCCCAGAGCTTCTGAGTCAGCAGGTCCGGAATGAGCGCGGAGAACGTGCGTTTCTATTGAGTTTCCAGGTGGTGCTGACGCTGCTCGTGTAGGGACCATGCTTTGAGGACCACTGGGATAGGTGATCTCAAAGTGGAGGGGATGGAAACCACCTCTGGAGGTTATAAAACGTGTGGCTTCCTCCTTGCTGTTCACTGCCTCAGATATGAAGTAGTAGATATGTGCTTATGGTGGACTTCTAGACCATTTGATTCAGGTTACCCTTGGGATGCTCTGGAAAACAGAGTGGGCCAGATACGAAAATGGAGTTGAAGATGGACTCGAGATGAACGGGAGCAGGGAGGGAGAGGCAGACGGAGGGAGACAGCCAGTGGTTGTGCTTCTGATGAAGAGGCCTCCCTGCCGGCCCGCAGGACGCTGGGCACTATGAATCTCTTCAGTGATGAAGATTCCTGACTTTCCCCAAGACTCGCTAACTTCAAGGGCAGCGAGCTCAGCCCTTGGCTGCAAGAATCACGCTATAAATGAGTAATAAATGCAGCATGTGGAGGTGCTTATGAAAGCCATCAAGCTTTTATTTGTGCCGTTCATCTGGAACTTATGAGAGCTCATCGCGCAGCAACTGCAAGAGGGGCCTCAACAATTTACTCTCCAGAAGGACAACACGGAATATAGAAAGTTCTCCATGGTTAGGGTAACTGGCTAAAGATAAGAAAAAAAGAGAGAAAAGAAAGAAAGAGAAAGAAAGAGAAAGAGAGAAAGAGAGAAAGAGAGAAAGAGAGAAAGAAAGAAAGAAAGAAAGAAAGAAAGAAAGAAAGAAAGAAAGAAAGGTGAGAGAAAGATCCCTAGAAAATATTTAGGATCTGAGATTCAGATTTATTTTAAAGGATAAAAGAAGGCCAGATGTGGTGGTGTACACTTATAATCCCATTACTTGGGAGGCTGAGACAGGAGGATCACAGGTTCATAGCCAGCCTCAGCTACTTAGTGAGGCCCTCTGCAACTTAATGAGACTCTGTTTCAAAATAAAGAATAAAAAAAAAATAGGACAGGGAATGTAGCTCAGAGGACGAATGCCCTGGGTTCCATCCCCAGACCCGCAAAAAAAAAAAGAAAAAAGAGCTAACACTCCTTATTTTTCTACTAATGACTGATTTCTTAATTATTAATTCTTCATTATAGCTTTTATGAAGGCAAGTTTGGCTGTTTAAAAGATAAAGTTGAGCTGGGCGTGGTGGCGCACGCTTGTAATCCTTGCACTTGGGAGGCGGAGACAGGAGGATCGCGCAGGCTGGAAGCCAGCCGCATGTGCTGGTTTAAAGACCCTGTTTCCAAATAAAAAAGTATAAAAATAGGTGTCTGGGAGTGTAGCCTGGAGGTAGAAGGGTTTCCAGGAACCCCAGTACCACCAAAAAGAAAGATAAAGTTGAAATATATTTCAGAACTAGCTATGGAGATATGAGTGTTGAATGCAAGAAAAGTAAAATTTGTTCCAGGAAGCTACTAGGAATGGATATTACAGTATGAATCGATTCCTTTTAAGCCAGGCGTGGTGGTGCACGCTTGTGATACCATCATTTGGGAGGCTGAGACAGGATCGCAGTTCCTGGACAGCCGCAGCTACAAAATGAGGCCCTCTGCAACTTAGTGAGACCTTGTTTCAAAGTAAAGAATAAAAAATAGGTCTGGGGGTGTAGCTCGGAGGTAGAATGTCCCTAGGTTCCATCCCAAGTACCACAATAAATACATACATGCATAAATAATAAAAGATACATCAACCTCATGATGGTTATATAATACCTTGAAGAAAACAACCTACTTCCTCCCATCGAGCCCGCCCATCCGCTGTCTCCATGGTTTCCCTGAGAGATGACAGATCAGTTAGGTAAAGGGAAGCCTCTGCCATGTGTCCACTGGGAAACTAATCCCATCAGAAAATCAATTTGACTGGAGAGAAACTACAATACCTTATATCTAGAAGATCCTTTGACTCCCTGCAAAAGATTAAATACCTGTCACTAACATATCTAAATCAGTAAAGATTTATAGGCTGTGGCAAGAAGGGGCAGCCTCTCAAAAAAGAGGCTGTTTTCAGTTGCTTTTAGCTATATACCTAGGAAGGGGTTACATACAGATGGAATTTAATTAATGCTGAAGACGCCTCAAGCTTATTAAGAATAGGATTATATATAAATATAACTGGAGAAAGAGGAAGGGGTGATAGAAGAGAGAGGATAGAATAGAGAGGAGAGAAGAAAGAGGGAGGAGGAGAGAGGGACAGGATGTTAAGAAGACATCCACAGAGGTATCCCAAGTGACTTTTTTTTATTGCTACGTTTACTGGTGCATTGTAATTACACATGGGAGTGAGGTTCAAAGCGGTGCACACACACATAGTACTCAGTGTAATTTTTTGCTAGAAGCCACGGGCAATTAGCTTGAGCACACCACTCTTGAGGCAGAGCGATTTCCTCCCACAAGCATGTTGGTTTAAAGCTTTCTTGCCTCCTGCATTCGGGGCTTTCTTAGGATGAGTTCAGCTCTGCTCTTCCTCAGCAGACAGTGCAAGTGACAGTCTGGAGTCGCCTGGCTTTCCGCCACATTCCTGACTCCTTGGGTCATCGGCACTGTCCCTGACCTCTTGCCTGATCCCCTAGCGCTGTCCTGAAGGTCAATGTAGCTGACACAAGACAAGATGGCGCTGGGGACTGGAGCTGAGCGGAAACAGTTGACCAGAAGTGACACTGAGTGAGACTGAAGGAGAGCCAGGTCGAAGATCCCAAAGTCAGGCCATTCCTGGGGCCGGTGGGGGCGGGGCTCTCAAGGTCAATGACCTGTGCGTCTCCGGGGACCCTGCTCCTCCCAGGGAATATTTACAAACAGTAAAGCCCACGGTAATGCGAATCTCAAGAGAAGGACCACTGTGTGCTCCCTGAGGAAGGGACCCTATTACAGTGGGACAGAAAAACTGTACCGGTGTGAGATGTAGCTGTGGGTTCTTGTTCCTAGCTATTTTAGAAAAAAATAGTCCGAACTCTTCTGCTATTATAAGCTTAAGCTTATCCCTCTGTAGGAACATAAAGCTTTTCATGAAAAAGAACATCAACAAGGAATTGGGTCACACAAACTTACAGGGTCTCCACCCTCTCCCCCGGTGTCCTCTGCTGCCTTCCAGACCTGCAGAGGGAAGAGAGACTGGGAATCTTAGTGTCTCCCCATCCCATCGATCAAAGTTGCCAGGCTGTCAGGCACTCGAGGCCCCTCCTGCAGCGAGGCAGCAGTGTTTGGGACAGTGAGTCTAGGGGCTGATGGCTGGCGCTGGTTCTGGCTCTTGTGCTCCTCTTTGAAGCCCCAGCAGAAGGCGGCCCTCTTAGTGCCCGCAGCCAGCTGGCCCTGGAGAGCAATGAGGGCCCCTGTTGAGGGACTTGCGGGGACAGCCGAGGCCACCTCAGCTCTTTGAAGAGACAAATGAATATATTTCTAAAAGGATCCTTTATTTTCTTTTGCTTTTTTTTTTCTTTTTTTCTTTTCTTTTCTTTTTTTCCCTGCGGTACTGGGGATGGAACCCATGGACATTCTACCTCCGAGCTACAACCCTAGCCCTGTTTTTTATTATTTATTTTGAAGCAGGGTCTCACTGAGTTGCAAAGGGCCTCACTCAGTAGCTGAAGCTGTCCTCGAACCACAATCCTCATTCAGCCTCCCAAATGCTGGGATTACAAGTGTGCACTACCACGCCTGGTTTGCGCGCGCGCACGCGCGCGCGCGCGCGTGTGTGTGTGTGTGTGTGTGTGTGTGTGTGTGCGTATTACTGGGGATTGGAACTCAGGGGCATTCTATCTCCAAGCTACACTCCCATATCTATTTTATTGTTACTTTGAAACAAGGTATCATCAGGTAGATAAGAGTCTTACTACCTGCTGAGGCTGTCCTCAAACCTGTGATCCTCCTGTCTCAGCCCCCCAAGTACAGGGATTACAGGCATATGCCACTATGCCCAGCTTAATGTTGCTTTATTGAGAGCTCAAGGAAGAACCGACACTTTTAACAGTGCGGTTGTATATATTTATTGTTTCGTTGCTACAGTGCTGAGGGTTGAACTCAGGGGTGCTCTATCACTGGGCTTCACTCCCAGCTCTTCTTATTTTTTTTTTTTATTTTGAGACAAGGTCTGTGTTGCTGAGCCTGGTCTCAATCTTATGATCCTATTGCCTCAGCCTCCAAGTGCTTGGGATTATAGGCATGTACCATTGCACCGTGACCAACTAGGTTGTATATATTCAAGTCGCAGTCCTGTCTCCCTGAGTCCTGCATGGTTTAACTGCATCGCGGCTTATTTGTGGTTAAAATGTCATCTGAGGTTTGCTGTCCCCACCTCTAGCCCAGGTTCTAGTTGTCTTCTCAGTAAACCAGGGAGGCTGTATTCCTGGATCATAAATCTACTATTGACCCAAGAAAGGAGACTTCACTAAATAAAATGTCACAATGCAGTGGCAAGTCCAATGTAAATTAGCCTTCCTTCCAAGGCTGGGCAGTGCATAAATTATGACCAAGTCTTAGAGTTCATCTCTTTAAAAAAAAAAAGTCCTTCCAGCCAGGCATGGTGGTGCATGCTTATAATCCCAGAATTTGGGAGGCTAAGACAGGACGGTCGCAGGCTCACAGCCAGCCTCAGCAACTTAGCGAGACCCTCCACAACTTAGTGAGACCCTGTTTCAAAATAAAACAATAAAATAGGGCTGGGGATAGAGCTCAGAGGTAGAATGCTCTTGTGTTCAATCCCCAGCACCCCCCCAATTTTTTTCATTATACTATCTAAAATGCTTTTGAAAACATACATAAGTGAATAAAATGCAAAGGTCTGATTTAGTTGTTATAAAATTAACTTTATGTCATAGTTTTTAAATTATCATATGGAAAGTGTGTGCAGCCATCGCCCGGTGGAGAATGAGCAGGTCGGCCATTGGCAATCCCAGGCACCTGCCTGCCCCGTCATTACCGACCCAGCCTGCCCAGGCTGCAGCCCAATGTATGTGTAATAATTCCTTGCCTTTTAAAAATACTTTGCCACTTCAGTATCCATCCCTAGGTACTAGCTTAGTCTCTTCTGGTTTTAAACTTTTCTTTTTTTTTTTTTTTTTTTTTTTGGTGGTAAACCCTTCTACCTCCGGACTACTCCCAGACCTATTTTTATATTTTTATTTGGAAACAGGGTCTCTTAAGCCAGCGAGGCTGGCTTCGAACCTGCGCGATCCTCCTGTCTCCGCCTCCCAAGCGCGGGGATTACAAGCGTGCGCCGCCACGCCCGGCCTAGTTTTAAACTTTTCATGAATGGCACCGCACCATGTGGAGCCTTTCGTGTTTTGCTTCTTCTGGCTCTGACTACACTGCCGTAATTTACTCACACTGCTCGTGTAGCTGAGTCATCCGTTCATTTGCAGCGATATAGAGCACTTCATTGAAGACGCCATGATCTGTCTACCCGTTCTCTTGCGGTGTAATTGATCTCTCATGATTTGTTGTTTTATAGGTCTATTAATCTCAGTGCTATGACTTTTTTTGCAGCTCAATCTCACTTTGTCGCTGGTGAAGCATACCTCCTCTGTTTTTAACACTTTTCAGACTGTCTAATGCAAAAAACCAAAATGTAAATCACAAAACCAAAAAGCAACATCACCAAGGATGTATGAGAGAACAGAGTTATTCTTAAGAGCAATATCAAAATTGAGCCCTTCTGCCGGGTGTAGCTCACGCCAGTCATCCCAGTACTGGGAAGGCTGAGACAGGAGGATCCCAGGTTCATGGCCAGCCTCAGAAACTTGGCAAAACACTGTTTCCAAATAAGTAAATAAGCCGGGCGTGGTGGGGCACGCTTGTAATCCCCGCGCTTGGGAAGTGGAGACAGGAGGATCACGCAGGTTCGAAGACAGCCGCACTGGCTTAAGAGACCCTGTTTCCAAAAATAAAAAATCATAAAATAGGTCTGGGAGTGTAGCCCGGAGGTAGAAGGGCTTTCAGGAACCCCAGTACCACCACCAAAATAAATAAATAAATAAATAAATAAATAAATAAATAAATAAATAAATAAGGCTGGAGGTGGAGCTCAGAGGTAGCGTATTCCTGGGTTCAATCCCGAGTACTCCCTACCTACAAAGAGTGAGCCCTTCTGAAGTGGCTCCTGCACTGTAAAAGCCACATGAAATGTCCACAGCAAGGACTGCAGTATGGAGTGAAGGTTGCAAATCCAACCGTTCAGTCTCACTCCCACCCACACCAGAGAGAGCCCGGCAGAGACAAGAACCGAACAGCCCCTTCAAGGCTCGTAATCCTTGGGTCCCATGAGGTCCAGCAACTCCCAGACATATGCAAATGTGCAGCAGCAGGCCCTCTCTGCTATGTTTCCCTGGAAAGGAGCGAATCAGGGTGCACAAGGACCATCAGAAGTTTTATCATGCAAGAATTGTATTCACACAAATCATAACCCACCACCAACTCGCCCAGCCCCTGCCTTGGGGAGGGAGGATACAGAGAATAAGAGGAGCTGCAGGGATTAATTGTGCAGAGAGGGCGCCAGGTTAACAACCATACTGGCAACATCCCTGCTCCAAAGGAAATGGCCTGTTACAGACAGGGCACCAAGCACATAGATGGCCACAGGCCAAGTCTGCCTAAGACTCTGGCTCCAAGTTAGCAATCTCCTAAATTTCTGTAGCATGAACTTTCAGAAGATGTTTTAATTAGATTTGGAGTTGGTTGGCCTTTATTTTCCTATGCATTCATTTAGTGAGATGACAAAGAACTAAATAATATACAAAAAAATAGAGAGAGATATAATACCCTGGCCTTTCTAACTTTCTTGTGATTTACTTTTTTATTTATGTGTGGAACATATTGAAAATGGTATACATTTAGACTGTGCTTGGTGCCCTCTCCCCCATGCATGATTTTTTATTTCCTAAAGACCATGTGCTTAACTGAGTGGAGCAAATGGAGGCAGTCTTTGGAAATGCCAAGATTCTAATTTCGTTCTCCTGGCATTTGCGACAACTGGATTTTTCACAGCTCACCAGGTACCGTGAGCGCATGCTGCCCAGATTCACCCTTCCAGTGGTCAGGCGAGTTCTATAATCAAAGCCCTTTCCAAATTCAAAGCTGGAAAAGTCGTCATAAGCAACAGCATCAAGTAACACCACCAGCAGACCACAGAGTCCTGTTTAGTAACAATGACAGGTGAGAAACCAGATACTGCACACAAAAAGAGAATTTCCACGTAGTGAAAGTTATTCAAAGACTCAGAAATGGAGCAAAATGGGCCTAAGAGGAAGCAGGACGCCCTGCACGTGAAGAACCCGGTGGCAGCTTTGCCTGCAGTTTTGAATATGCACCCGTCTCTGACTTTAGCCTGAAACCCCCTGAGAAAAAGTATTCAAGAGAAACTCTTTATGAGTGGACTGAAAACACTAGGAGGAAACTGTGTTCGATGTCTTGCCACTAGTTTTAGGCACCTCTTAGGCATTCCAAAGTGATTTCTAAAGAAAGGGGCAGTGCCCATCTTTGGCGGGGTCTTCTGCATTCCTGGGTGGAAGTTAATGATAATTCACAAGTCATCCCCACTACCAAACAGGTCAGAGAGCCCATGGTGGAAAGCCCAGGTGAGTCACTCAGCTGAAGTCCTGGCACATCCAGCCATCCATTCACTCACTCGCGATTCACTCATCTCCTAGTGCATTTGCTCCGCCCGTCCCACCATTACACGAGGGCTCTGTGCTACTCGTTGCACCAGGAACACAGACGATTCCTGTCTCCTGCCTGTCCGCTTTCACGGTCAAATTAAACAGACGGACAAGAATCAAACTTTTGTTCAGAGAAGGGTAAGTGCTCTGGAAATGTCGGAGTGGTGTGCAGGCCTGAGGAAAGGCTCCTAACGCAATCTTAGAGAGTCACAGGAGGCTTCTTGGAGAAACTGGTGTTTACACAGATGTGTGTGTGTGTGTGTGTGTGTGTGTGTGTGTGTGTGTACGCATGGGTGCGTGAGAGAGAGAGAGAGAGAGAGAGAGAGAGAGAGAGAGAGAGATATGCACTAGGGATTAAAGCCAGGGGGTTCTTCCTCTAAGCTGTACTCTCAGTTCTTTCTTTCTCTTATTCTTCTTGTCATTTATTATTATTATTATTATTATTATTATTATTATTATTATAACAGCGTAGCCAGCCATGGTGACGCCTGCCTGTAATGTTCGGGTCTCATCAGTGGTTAAATCCATTGACTCATAGGGTGGTGATGTAGGCAGATAGGGCGTGGCTGGAGGGGGTGGGCCACTGCTGGTGTGGCCTTGGGGATTCTCTATGTTCCTTTTTTCCTCCCCTCACACTTTTCCTCTGCTTTTTTCAGCATGCCCTGAGCTCTGCAGATGCGTCAGCCTAACGTGGACTAAACCTATGGAATCTCTGGGACTGTGGGCAAAGAAACTTTCCTTCCTCTGAGTGGTCACGTATTTGGTGAGAAAGCTGACCGACACATACCATACGTGCTGGCCTCTAACCTGCAATCTTCCTGCCTCAGCCTCCCAAGCACTGGGATTGCAGGCATGCGCCGTCACGCCCAGCTTGCTTGAGCTGGTCTCTGAAGGAAGGGTAGAAGTTCACCAAGGGAAAGAAACAGAGATGAAGATGGAGAGAAGAGCTGGGGAGGAAGGGAGGCAGGCAGAGCTTCACAGGAGGACATGCAGGAATGAAGCCATAGAGGACCTTGGAGGAGGAGGCTGAATTCTGCAGAGCCATGTGGGCCAACTTAAGGAAGTTTACACACATCCCAGGAACAGTGAGAAGGTGTTGAAGGGGTCTGAGCAGAGAAGATGATACAACCCAGAAAACAAACAGGACATTCTGTGGCCTCTGGGCAGGGGAGGGGGTCACCTTGAAGAAGCTGAATCCCAGAAGCTAATCTGAGGCTCTACCAAGTCTCAAACAGGGCATCCCATCCGATGACCAGCGGAGTCTTTCTCTGCCACATACCCTCTCAGCGTCTCCATCCAGCTGCCATTCCATCCAAAGCTCTAACCCAGATACAGGGTGTAGAGGAGACGTGCTCCTCCCAGTCCCCAGTGCTTCCTTTCTTTTTTAAGCATATACTGCTCTCGGTGCATTGTGATTATGCATCCTACTGAGATTCCAGGTGGCAGAAGTTCACGCACACATAGCACTTGCCATGTTTTCCTCCAGACCCCACCCTACTTCCTCGTCGTCTTCTTACATATATTGAAATTGGTACTGACAGCTTCATACATGGACAGAGCAGTTTTGAACCGTTTTCTTCCTCAATTCTCCCGTTTTTCCCTCCATCTCCTTCCACTGCTCTCTCTCCTCATTCATCAAATGCCTTTTTGTTTCCTTTTTCCTCTCCAGCTTCCACGTATGAGAGAAAACATAAAACCTTTGGTTTTCTGAGACTGGCTGATCTCACTTAGCAAAATATTCTCTAGCACCACTGAATCTTTTTCTGCAAATGACACAATTTTGTTCTTCTTTATGGCTGAGTAAAATTCCATTGTGTATGTATACTATATTTTCTTTAGCTGTTGCTCTGTTGATGCACATCTAGGTTGGTAATATAATTTGGCTGTTGTGAATTGTGTTGCTATAAGTATGGATATGCGATATCATTATAGCATTATGACTTTAATTCTTTTGGAAAGAACTAAATTATAGCTGGGTCATATGATGGTTCCATTCCTAATCTTTTGAGGAACCTCTATCCTAACCTTTATAATGGTTACATTAATTTATAATACCAACAGTGTATACAGGTAGGTTCCCATTTCTCCACATTCTTGACAGAACTATTATTGTTTGTATTCTTGATGATTGCCATTCTAGCTGGAGTGAGATGGAATCTCAGCAAAAAAAAAAAAAATCAAGA
This sequence comes from Muscardinus avellanarius, assembly GCF_963383645.1. Lineage (NCBI taxonomy): Eukaryota > Metazoa > Chordata > Mammalia > Rodentia > Gliridae > Muscardinus > Muscardinus avellanarius. The sequence goes on from NC_137790.1 coordinate 139,268,400, forward strand.
GTCTGAAGAGAGTCTACAGAATGCTGGCTATTCCTCTGATAAAGGACTAATATCTAGAATATATTAAAAACTTTAAAAACTTAACACTAAAAAACACACAATTAAAAATAGGCAATTGAGCCAGGCATGGTGGCGCACACTTGTAATCCCCGCGCTTGGGAGGCAGAGACAGGAGGATCGCGTAGGTTCGAAGCCATCCACATGCACTGGCTTAGGAGACCCTGTTTCCAAATAAAAATGTAAAAATAGGTCTGGGAGTGTAGCCTGGAGGTAGAAGGGCTTCCAGGAACCCCAGTACCACCAAAAAAAAAAAAAAAAAAATAGGCAATTGAACTGAACAGACACTTTTCAAAAGAAGAAATACAAAGGGCCAATAATAAAAATATGAAAAATGTTCAACATCATTAGCATTCTGGGAGATCAACTCCTCGTTACACTGAGCTGCTATCTTTTACATGAATAATCAGAAATAATAAGAGATATCTTAAGCTATGCTTCCTAGAAGCAGATGGGGGCAGGGGGACGAGCGATTCATGGAGGCCACTGCTGCTGCTCCAGAGTCAGAACCCTGGCTTCCCAACTCCAGGCCCAGGACTCTCCCATCTCAATTAGTCGCCTCCACTTGAATGCTCAAGTGGGAGAGAAACGATGTGGCGTACTTGGAGAGACTAGCATATTTTCAGAAAGAAGTGGCTTCCATCATAACTCCAGAAGCAGAAACACGCTGGGGAATTTCTACATGTGATATAAATTTCACAAAATGTGCAATGCTGCCTGGCATGCTGTCCTCCCAACTCCCAGCCCCAACTGGACAGAACTCGACAAAATATGGCTGCTGTCCTCCAGAGCTGAAAAGTGACACCCCCTTCAGGTGGCTCCTGGCTTCCTCAGTCGATGCCTTCACACCTGCCCTCTTGCTTCATCTGCATTATCCACCTGGCCTTGGCTGCCTTTTTTTTAACATTGTGTGTGTGTGTGTGTGTGTGTGTGTGTGTGTGTGTGTGTAACTGGGAGTGGAACCCAGGGGCCTTTCTACCTCCGGGCTATACTCCCAGACCTTTTTTATACTTTATTTGGAAACAGGGTCTCACTAAGTTGCTGAGAGCCTCACTCAGTAGCTGAGGCTGGCTTCGAACCTGTGCGATCCTCCTGTCTCAGCCTCCCAAGCACAGGGATTACAAGCATGTGCCACCACGCCCGGCTCTTTTTTTAAATTATTTTTATTAGTGCATTGTAAGTTGTAGTTTGCAGCCATTTATATCTGTGACCTCTGGGTTAAATAATCTCTAAGGATAATTCCGATCTTTAATATGTTATGAGGATATGAATACCATCATTAAAGCAAGAAAGCACACACTGTATACATGCATACACATGTACACATATACACATGTACACATATACACGTGTGCGAAGTCCCTTACAAGATGGTTTAACAAAGTTAAAATAGCCAAACATTCCATCAGCAAATGCTGATTTTCCTTAATTCCTACTTTATGCAGGACATGGTCTTAGGACCTCTGGAAATAGGAGCTACAGATGCAGGTGCTAAGAGGAGCGTGAACCCTGGGTTGCAGGGAGGGGACAGGGCTGACCAGAGGACACGGCCCTCCAGCCTCTACAGCCTCTCCTAGTCTCCAAGGGAGGCTGGCTGAGCCCAGACTTCCTGGAAGCAGAGAAGTGCTCTCTTCTCACCGAGCATGGTTCTAAATACGTGTTCTGCTAGCGCTGACCAATGACCTATCCCTGGGACAAAGCTAGCTTGGAGGTTGCCGTGGAGTCAATCCACACGAAGGCCACGCACTGGTTTTCCCACAGCTCTGGCAGATTTCAGGAACCACCCTTTTATTTCATGTTCTCTTTAACCTATTAACATCTTGGAAGGTGATTCTTCTTTTGGACCTGCCCATAGTGGGCAGAAGCTGTTCCTTACGAACATCACCCACGCCCAAAACCAGGACACAGATCCCCAGGTCTTTTCCAGAGTTTTTACTGCATCTGCCACATTAGAGTGGAGAGACCCAGAGGTGATAACAACCAAGGTCTGAGAGACACCGCATTTCTTCTCCTTCCAGCAAATGGGTGGAGCGTAGAGCTCACTTTCTTAAGGGCTGTGGCAATGTGTGGAAATCCACTGCTCGTGGTGACAGTCTGGATTTGTGCCTTCCACTGGGTTTGGGTTAGTGAGCTTCCCAACTCAATAATTTCCCAATGATGCCGGGCATGGTGGTGCACGCTTGTAATCTCCGCGTTTGGGAGGCGGAGACAGGAGGATCACGCTGGTTCGAAGCTAGCCGCACTGGCTTAAGAGACCCTGTTTCCAAATAAAAAATATAAAAACAGGGCTGGGAGTGTAGCCTGGAGGTAGAAGGGCTCCAGGAACCCCAGTACCACCAAAAAAAATGAATATAAATAAATAAATAAATAAACAAATAATTTCCCATTAGAGGCTCCCATATTGAGCCATCCCAATTTTTATTCTTTGATACTACATGTCAAAATTGTCAATTAAGTCTGACAAGAACGCTGCCATGATAACAAATGCCGAATTGGATACCAAGACAGAGCCATCAAAGAAGAAAATCACATCCACTTCGTGGAGGTCACAGACCGCAATGGGAAACAAGAAAAAGTTATTTTCCGTCAAGAATCATTTGAAATTTTTCCTTTATTCCAAAGTATAAATTGCTTTACTAAGAACTTGCATTGCTTTACATTAGTAGCGAATTTGAAAGAAGTTAACAGAAGAAAGAACCACCGATTGGCCTGCAAGGAGAGAGAAAAATAGCAGGAGGAGTCGTGATAATAGAGGTTTTTCAAGTTGCAATTACTCTCATGATTCATCGGAAAAGACACCGCGGGCTACTCAGAAAGAAAGTCGGAAGCTTGAATAGATTGAATGTGTTCATTAAAAGATCATTACAAAGGCTAGAAGTCTCTTCGACAGACAAATCCAGGCAACGGTACTATTGTGCTCTTGGTAAGACTGCTTTCAGTGCTGCTATTTAACACGTGTTCTGAGAAGTAGCATTACTAAGAGGGCTTGGGAATATAATCACAGAGTTGATATCTGTGACCCCTTATGAGGAATCATCGTAATTTACAGGTCTAGGAACAGAACCCTGAGGTTAAATGATGTGCGTGAGGGCACACAATCCCTCTGGAGTAGAGCTGGTACCCGGAGCTTTACATCCTTGTTACCCTTAAATCGAGCCCACTTTTTCTACTACAATTGTTTTTTTTTTTAATTTTTTTATTGGTGCACTGTATTCATACATCATAATGGGATTAAAAAAAAAACTTCTGTAGACATACATGCACACATCGCCCAGTTAGCCCCTACCCAATCCCCACCCCGTTCCCTCCCCATCCCTCCTTCCCATGCTTGGCTTAGTGGTTGACATCTAGTATTATAGCAATTTATCCAAAATTAACAATGATAATCTCACAGAACAGTTTCATTTGTCTGATACCAATCTTTGATGACTTAAAATAACATTTCAATGTTTCTTTTTGCTTTCTTTCTTACCAGAGAATACTTTTTCTTTCTTTTTTTTTTTTAGGTGAAACTATCACACATTTATTTATTTATTTTTCAGAAAAAATCTATCCTAATATGGAATATGGACTCTAGATACCCAAAACGATCTCAAAAAAGAACAAAGCTAGAAGTTGTATATTTTCTGATTTCAAACCATATAAAGCTACAATAATTGAAACAGTGTAATACTGTTATAAAGACAGATATATAAACCATTGGAGTTAAATAAAAGCCTAGAGCTAAATTCTTCCCTATATTGTCAAGTTATTTTTGACAAGGTTTCCACGAACATTTGGTGGAGGAAATACTAATCTTTTAACTAAATATTGTTGAAAAATAATAATTACATGAAAAAGAATAAAATTGGACCCTTACCTAACACCATACACAAATATTAACTCAAAATAGATAAAAGACCTAAATATAAATCTTAAGACTATAAACTTTTAGAAGAAAATCTGGGTCATAAAACCTCACAACATTGAAATTGGCAGTGATTTCTTGGATATGATTTCAATGGCACAGGCAACAGAAGGGTAAACAAACTCCCTAAAAAATAAAAAAATAGAGCCGGGGGTGATGGCGCACGCTTGTAATCCCTGTGCTTGGGAGGCTGAGACAGGAGGATCACACGGGTTCAAAGCCAGCCTCAGCTACTGAGTGAGGCTCTCAGCAATTTAGTGAGACCCTGTTTCCAAATAAAATATAAGAATAAGGTCTGGGAATATAGCCCGGAGGTAGAAAGCCTCTGGGTTACACCCCCAGTACCATCAAAAAAATAAAAAATAATAAAATAAAATTTAAAAATTGTATATCCAAAGACAATGTAAACAGAGTTAAAAGTAACTGGTAGAATGGGATAAAATATTTCCAAATGCTATATCAGAAGCTATATCAATATTCCATATAGAAATCCTAAAAATTAGCAACAATAAAAGCAAACAATACAATTTAGAGATAGGTAAAAGACTGACATAAATAATGAATCTCCACAGATAACCAATCTTAGTTGTCTGTTGGATGGAAAATCTTGTGTCTCTGGTTCTGGTGTGTTACCTAATTCTTCTTTGTAGTTAATCTCTTTGAGTATTTTCTCTAGCGCTGGTTTTTAAGACATAAATTCCTTCAGTTTCTGTTTGTCATGGAAGCTTCTTATTTCTCCATCTAATTTGATAGAAAGTTTTGCTGGGTAGGAAATTTTTGGCTGGAAGTTGTTTTCTTTCAGAGTTTGAAATATGTTACTCCAAGCCCTTCTGGCTCTCATGACTTGGTTTGGGAAGTCTGGAGTGATTCTAATTGGTTTGCCTCTGAATGTCACTTGGCCCTTTGTTTTTGTTGCCTTTAAGATTCTCTGCTTGGCTTCCACATTGGTCATTTTGACAATGATGTGGCGTGGGGATCCTCTTCTCCGATCCTGTCTAAAGGGAGTTCTATAAGTTTCCTGGATCTGTGTATCGACCTCTTGCTCTATGTTTGGAAAATTTTCTGCTATTACTTCCTTGAAGAGATTGTTGATCCCTTTGGTTTCACCTTCTTTTCCCTCCTCTATTCCAATTATTCTTAGGTTAGCTCTCTTAAAATGGGCCCATATTTCTTCAATGTCAGATTCCTGCTGTCGTATTTTTTTTTCTAATTTAGAAACTATGCGTTCTTTTTTGGAGTGATCATCTTCTAGGAGTGAGATTCTATTCTCCATGTGGTCTAATCAGTTGTTTGTACTTTGAATTGAGGGCTTTACTTCATTAATTGCATCCTTTATCTCTTTTTGCCTCTCTTTGAATTCTTTTCGAAACACCTCTGTTATTTCTACAGTTATTTTCCTAATTTGATCTTCTAGAAATCTCTGATTTTCTGTTTTATCAGGTCCTGATGTTGTGGGGTTGTGGGCATTCATTGCTCCATTGTTATTCCTCTTTCCCATGATTTTGGAAGTTTGTGCCTTCTCTGGGTTCTTCCCTTGTGTCACTACGACTTCACTTAAGGTGCTCTGGATCTCAAGTCTGTGGTATCTCAGTCACCACTACTCCTTTACTGGGTTGTATTGCAAAGTCTCAGACTCAGGGAGTCAATCGAGGCTTCTTTAGACCATGGGGGGTGCCACGTTGGGCGTTCTCCCATGGTGTGATATCTCTGCCACCACCATTCCCCCACTGGTTCAAGTCCCTGGGAGTACAGTACTGGGGTTTCTCCTCTAGGGGCCGCAATTTTACTCACTTTTGTTGAGTGCGCTGATGGAGCTGTGGTGGACTCGGTAAATTCGCTGCTGCTGCCACCGGTGGCAATATGGCGCCGCTGCCATGCCCTCGGCCATGAGGCTGGTGTATTTCTTCTCTCTTTTTGAGCTCTGCTCTGAGTCCCTGCAGGATGTGCTGAGCCCAGCCCCTGGGAGCTTTAGCTGCTCCCTGCGCTGAAAAATCTGCCAAATACCACCTGGCTGTTCCGCAGCGGCTCACCTTGGCTCGCTGTCCGCCGCTCCTCTCTGGAGCTTGTTGGGCTGTTGAGTCCATTGGTCTGTAGCCGTCCGGTGAACACGCCGCTGCCGCTGGCAGTAAGGTGCTGCTGCCGCGTCCTCAGCCGTGAGGCCGGCGTATCTCCCCTCTGGCTCTGAGCTCTGTTCTGCGTCCCTCTCCTCTCTGGGGCCTGGTGCTGCAAGGAAAGATGGCACCCGCGCCGCTGCGCGCCGCGGCTCCAGCCGCAGCACTGCGGTCTGGTTTCTTTCTGGTGCCTCATTTTTCCAGCCCTCTTTTTCTCTGTCCCTTGTAATTACATTTTTTGTTTCTCTGCTGATGGTGTTTTCTGGCTATGAAAGGTGCTGATTTTGTGGTAATAGAGATTGGTTGTTAGCGGGGCTCGTAAGCCCCGCTTTTCTCCATTGTCATCTTCCAGGAAGTCCCCTACAATTGTTTTAAAATATCTTAACCCAAATATTAAAACTTCACAAGACAAGATTTATAATTTATGCTTTTGCTTAAACTTTTGTTGTCACATCCAAAGCAGCTTTAAAAACAACTTACCCTCTCGTGAGTTGGTACACATGCTTTCTTGTAGGGGCAAATAAATATCCTTCAGTTTGTCGAAGTTATCCACATGGATGGTGTTTTCTTTGGTCCCTGCCAATAGCCTTGATTTCATCTTGAATGGCCTTTCCTAAGCCTACCAAGAAGATGGTGATGCCTCTGTCTCTTAATTTTTTTTTTTTTTTTGTACTGGGGATGGAATCCAGGGGCATTCTACCTCTGAGCAACACCTCCAGCCCTATATTTTATTCTTTTTTTTTTTTTTGTGGTACTGGGGGTGGAACCCAGGGACTTTTATACCTGGGCTATACTCCCAGACCTATTTTATACTTTATTTGGAAACAGGGTCTCACTAAGTTGCTGAGAGCCTCACTAAGTAGCCGAGGCTGGCTTCGAACCTGTGTGATCCTCCTGTCTCAGCCTCCCAAGCGCCAGGATTACAAGTGTGTGCCACCACGCCCGGCTTACTTTTATTTTTTATTTTGAAACAGGGTTTCACTGAATTGCAAAGGACCTCACTAAGTAGCTGAGGCTGGCCGCAAACCACGATCCTCCTGCCTCAGCCTCCTGAGTGCTGGGATGACAAGCGTGTGTCTCTCAATTTCGATGTCTGTCATTGAGCAGATTCCAGCTGTGGGACTCCCAGTCAGTGACGGCAATTAGCATCTTCCTCGTGTTCTGTTCCATGTGGCTGCGGTGCTCTGCTCAGAACAAGATGCCCGAGAGCCCTGGTCCTGCTGGTTCCCGGTGGTGTGCATCCACCTCCTCAGGTTTCTGATGATTCCTGAACCATTTGAGTATATGTTCAAGTAGAAATGCATCTCAGGGTTGTCGGAGTATCTGAGAGCTCCGAACTGAACTCGGTCCCCGCCAACAGCTGGTTTTTTCACCAAATGGACGGTTAGGCTCATCATGCTTTCTTGCTGTTGGGAACTTACGCTGCCTGAGTTATCCGGTACAAACACGACGTCTAACAGCTCAATCCCTTTACGGTCTGAAAAGCAAAGAAAAAGAAAGAAGAAATTATGGACCATGTGCGGTACAGGCTCCACAGATCGCTGAGAAGGAAAGCAGGTGAACCTTTGCCGTGAGCCTACAAGGTGGCCAACCCTCTAGCTCCATTTTGGGGGGTGCTGTTGCCATTTTACAGAGAAAGAAACAGAGTCTCAGAGAAGGGGGCTTTGCCCAGATCATGATTCCAAGGACATTTGACCCTTATCTGTGGGGCTCCATGACTGGCCATTCTCCTGCCATATGTCATCCTGTTCTGCTGTATCTCCTTAGGACAGTGAATGCCTTTTGCCAAAGACGTGCTGCTGAAAGGCAACTGCAGAAGCTACTTTTGTCCCAGTATAATTGTGAGACACACTGGCATTTGCCAAACTGGCCTGTGCTTTCAAATAGTTTGGGGGAGCAGGTGGTGTGAGTTGGGGTTTTCAGCCTACCCCCTCAGGCCCCAGCTGCCTTCGGAGCTCCCAGCAGGCAAGCCTTCCCAGTGCATCCTGCCTCCACCAGTATCTGCTCCTTCTGTCCAGCTCCTAAAGCTGAATTCAGTAAAGGAGCAGCCCCAAGTAGAGGGATACTGAGGCTCCTGTGCCCTCTTCCCCAGCCCCAAACCATCCTCCATTATCAGGGGCCAACCAACCTCTTCGGTAGAGTCTCCAAAGTATAGACCCTCACCCTCTTGTTTCTTTCCTTTAACACGAAGCACACGCTTTCTCGAGGTTTGTCTGGTCAATCCTCATTCCTGGTCATGAAGTCTCATGTCTTCAAGTCTCATACCCTGTGGATGAGCTTAGGCTGTCACTGTGAAAACTTGCTAAGACCGGTGACTAATCATGGCTTAGTAAATATTGATGTGTTGATCTCCTGTAGGAGTCAGCAGAAAGTCCACCTTCTGAGGAAAACAAGGGTCTTCGCCACCATGATATTTATCGAGATGAAGAAACGCCAGACAGAGCCCTAAAGATTTCAAAGTCGAGGCTATGGCCTTTGGGTGTCTTCTCAACATTACAGAGGGTTTTGGAATCTCTGCCATGCTTGGAGGAAGAAAAATACTAATTAAGTTGTTACCATGGAAACCTTAGCACTCTACGACCTTAAACTTGGAGTTTACAATGAGACATTTTGTTAACTTTCTGAAAATTTCATACACATAGACTTGAAGAAGTTCTAATGGGGGACTTTAGGTTGCCAGGGGAACAATATCAATAAACCCAGGCTTAGGCTTGTTCTCCTAGCTGCATCCAAAATAGACAATGGCATAGGATAGATTAAAAGGCATAGGTGTTTTTAATCTGTGTATGGATTTATAGCAAGCTCTCATTTAAGGAGCACTAAAATCGCTAGGCTCAAACTAAAAATCCCTCAATACAATTTAAAAAGCACCTTTTTTTTTTTTTTTTTTTTTTGCAGTACTGGAGATAGAACCCAGGAGCATTCTACCTCTGAGCTATACTCGCAGCCCAATTTTTTATTCTTTATTTTGAAACAGGGTCTCACTAAGTTGCAAAGGGCCTCACTAAGTAGCTGAGGCTGTCCGCGAACCCATGATCCTCCTGTCTCAGTCTCCCAAATGCTGGGACTACAAGTGTGCACCACCATGCCTGGCAAAAAAAAAATCAAACAAACAAACAAAAAAAAAAAACCACTATGATTTTTGAAGTATCATGCTGACCCCAAAAAGTCATAAATTAAAATTTTCCAAAGGGATAGTACATGCACAGGCAAATATAAAATATAAAATGCCTAGTCAAAGTTAAGAAGAATAATGTGAAGTAATAAAAATGCACACTATATCATTAAAATACAAAAGATTTTTTTTGGTGGATCAGGGATGCTTAGGATACCGAATTTAATTTAAGTAAAAGAAAGCTGGATGGACTGTGTTTCTAATTATTTACTGCTTACTCATGATTATGGGTAGCCAAGAAGCAATTCTAAGAAATAATTTGGGATTTATAACTGGCTCTGGAAAAATCCAAGTATGTGGGTATTAAAAAGTTGGAAATTATTTGTAAAATTCTGAAAACTTTGTGGAATATGTTTGGAGTCGCCAAAAGTGAAACTCTTTTGTCCCAAACCAGATGACATATTGTTATTCTTGAATATTCCCGGTGGTGATGGATATTTTAACATAAAATGGAGACAATCAAATTGTAACACCAAAGTCCAGGTAGTGCCCAAGCCCGGGGTAGCTCGCTGTTCATCCACTCCGAAGTCAAGGCTCACAGCCTTGAGTCCCAGAGAGTAACGGGGTAATTTACCATGCAAAGTGCACACTCAAAAGATGAGTTTGCTTTCTATGGCCTTTAGGTGGTCAAAGTTCTCAACATGGAAAACTGGGCTCCCGTCACCACTGCTCTCCAGCTGGGTCCTGTTGGCGCCAAACACCCCCACAGAGAAGATGATCAAACCTTCTCCCCAAAGAGCGATGGCAGAGTCTCTCACATCATCCTGCACTTCTCTCTCCGTGATGAGAATGAGAAACTTTCTGGCTCCACGACGGCCCTTTGCTGGAGTAATTGATGAAGTCAGTGTGCTTTTGGTCAGAGTGTTTTGATTAATAAGAAACATCTTGGTTATGGCACCATACATTTTTCTGTGTGTCAAGTATTTATCAAGCTGGAGTCCTTCCTTACCAGCGTCACTGAACAGAATGACCCCAGTCTGGGTCCTTTCTGCACCAATTTGAATCTTCGCTAACAGGTTTTTCATGAAGACTTTCATTGTCTTGAAACTGGTAGATCCTATGCTTCCAGAAATGGCCAGCAGAAACATGTCAGCCTGCATATCTTCATATCGTGCACATTATTCAAAAATACCATAAGCTGGCACGCTTCCCAGAAGCATAGAAACAACAAGGCTGTAATAAATGCTCTGGTAAGAGTGCACTGGAAAAAATGCATTTGCATCTTTAGCAAAAGCCTGATGGCTAGTGCCCTGAGTCAGAAATCTGTACGTCATTCAAGGAGTTTTGAAAAGGAAGTGCGACTTCCAAAGTGTATGTTCATTCATTCATATATATGTCATTCACTTGTTCATAATCCACTCGTTTATTTTAGGTTATGTGTTAAGAATGCAATAGTGATTTTAAAAAAAAGAAATAATCAGAACCAAAGTAGTCAATTCCCAGCATTCATCATTCATGGGATTAATATTCCAAGGTTTCATGTATATTCTGTGTGTGTGTGTGTGTGTGTGTGTGTGCGCGCGCGCGCGCACCCGTACGTACGTATTACTGAGGATTGAACCCCAGGGGCATTCTACCTCTGAGCTACAACCCTGGCCCTATTTATTTATTTATCTTCATTTTTATTGGTGTATTGTAGTCATACCTTTTAATGGAGTACAAGATGGTGGAGGCACACATGCACACATCACCAATTAGCCCTTCCCCAATTCCCGCCCCATTCCCCCCTCCCTCCTTCTTATGTTTGGCTTAGTGATTGACTTTGATATGTTTGTGAATGTACATCATGTGCATTAGAGAATTTTCATCTTCCCTCCTCCCGTCCCCTCAGTTAAGTCACCTTATTTGCTCATCTATATTATCTCCTTCTTCGTCTAGAGTTCCTCCTATGACCCATTTTCTCCCTAGCTTCTGCATATTAGGGAGAGCGTCCAATTTCTTAGTTTTGTGACTGGTTAATCTCACTTAGTATATGTTCTCCAGTTCCAGCTATTGCCCTGTAAATTATGTAATTGTGTTTTTCTTTATGGCTGAGTAAAATTCCATTGTGTACATATCCCATAGTTTTGTAATCCATTCATCTGTTGATGTATATCTTGGCTGGTTCCATAGTTCGGCAATTGTGAATTGAGCAGCTATGAACATAGATACGCATGCATTAGTTTGGTAGTTTGGTTTCTATTCTTTTGGGTAGATACCCAGGAGTGGTATTGCTGGATCATATGGCAAGTTCGTTCCCATTCTTCTGAGGTTCCTCCATACAGTTTTCCAAAGTGGTTGCACTAATTTGCAGTCCCACCAACTAAAAAATAGGGCTGGGGGTATAGCTTGGTGGTTGAATGCCCCCAGGTTCCATCCCCAGTACAGAAAAAAAAAAAAAAAAAAAATATATATATATATATATATATATATATATATATATATATATATATATATATATTTATATATTCAAAAGATGAGTTTGCTTTCTATGGCCTTTAGATGGTCGAAGTTCTCAACATGGAAAACTAGGCTCCCGTCTCCACTGGTTAAATCACAGTGGCCTTAGCATTTGCCTTCCTCTCTTCTTGTAATATTCTTACCTCCAAATATTGGCAAGGCTGGTCCTTTCTCATCATGGCTCTGACAAGTCAAATGTCAGTTCTTTAAGGCCTTCACTCCCCCTCTGCTTAAAGCACACCACGTCTTGTCAACCTTAGTAGCCTACTTCCTCTATGGCGTTATCTGGAATTTCCCATGCATTTGTTCAGGAGCACAGCCGGTACCCTACCACTGACTGTCAGCCCCATAAGAATGGAAACTTGGTACAAGTTTTCCTTCTGCCAGTAGGCCTGGCATATCATAGCACTCCAATTTCTTTTTAATAAAAGACATCTCAATATTCCTTCCTTTGTTAAAAGCTTTTCTTTTTTTGTATTGGGGATGGAACCCAAGGGCATTCTACCTCTGAGGTACACTCCAGCCCTATTTTATTTTTATTTTGAAACAGAGTCTCACTAGGTTCAGGAGAGTCTCACTACTTGCTAAGGCTGTCCTCGAACCTGCCATCCTCTTGTCTCAGCCTCCCAAGGCCTAGGATTACAAGTGTGAGCTACCATGCCCAGCTCTAAATCTTTATTTTTAAAAAAGTACTTTAACTTTCTTAGTAGTCTACTTCTCAGTGTAGTCATTCATCAAAGCTGGGTTGGAGAAAGAGAGTATTTTCAAAAGTTAGGGTATATATGCCATTATTTGTTTGAGTACTTGACCCAGTCTCCAAGTGCAAGACAATTTAGTTATTTTAGAATTCATTGTGTCTTGGCAGCTTTGGGGCAATTTATGGCAACTTGACAGAACCTCAGGCTATGGGCAGTTCCATGAGCAATCAGAAATACTGAGAGTAAGTCTGACCTGATAATTAAACTATGAAACCAATCTATAAAGTATTGGTGCAAAGATAAGCAGTTATCTGCAAAATACAGGGTTGATCCCTCCGAACGTTGAAAGTAAGCAGGACAAATCAATTTTAATTTAAGAAAGAAGAATAAATTTAAGAGCATGAATCACAGTGGGTTACTATGACAACCCAAGTTATCCAGCCCTCCCTGGACATGTGCCATCCAAGACATTAGCTACTGGTTATATGTATTAAAAGGTAAATTTGTTGGGCGTGGTGGCACACAACTATAATCCCAGTACTTGGGAGGTTGAGACAGGAGAATTGCAGCTTCGAGGCCAGCCTCAGCAACTTCGTGAGACTCTGTTTCAGAGGTCCCTCAGGTCTGAGGCTAGCCTCAGCAACTTAGCAAGATCCTATTTTAAAATAAAAAATAAAAAGGGCAGGAAGTGTAGCTCGAACATAGAATTCCCCTGCATTTAATCCCCTGTGTGTGTGTACATTTATATATGTGCATGTACACTTATATGTGTATATATACTTATTAATATTTCATATGTATATGAAGACTTTAGCCAAAAGATCTTTCTCAACTCTATACCAGAGACAATTGACTTTTTTCTTTTTCAGTTCTAAAGCACCAACCTGTGCATTGTACTAATGAATACATAGCATGATACTACCCCAGAAATTCCCAAAGTGGTCCTGGGACTAAAAGCAATTTTTGGAAATGGCAGAGCGTTAGCAGCTACCTTAGCCTGAAGAGCTTAGAAGCAGAGTCTGAAACGCAGATCTTCAGTGGAGGGGCTCAAAGGAGGACAAGTGGCAGAAGACCGGAGAGGGATGGCACGAAGGAGCGCGTCACCGGGTAGAGTCTAGCTTTGCGAGAGGCCCTGGATCATAAACTAGAGCAGAGTTTTCCCCCTTTAGGCCGGAGGAGCGGTGTTCTGTAGTCTCCTGTAAGGTCAGTCACCAGCTGCAGGTCATCCCTAGGACCTGGGGAGAAGGAACCGAGGGCGTGGCATACTTAGGTAGGGAGGCTCAGTGACAGCCAGACAGTGAAAGGCAGCTGTTGGCTGCTGCGGGGGACATTGACAGCAGCGTGGTGAGGACAGCGCCAATCTGGGGAAAAGACTGGGGCAGAGCAGACCACAGACAGCGGACATGTCAGCGTCTCTGCCAGTCACCCCCACTTTCCAAACCAGAGGTGAGCTGGGGAAGGCTCAACAGTGCACTCTTACTTTCCAAGCAACTCAAATTCACCAAAATAAACAATAAAATGGGGCTGGGGGAGGGTGTCGCTCAGCAGTAAAATGCCCTCGGTTCAATTTCCGGTACCATAACACTGCAATAAATTAATATGTAAATAAATAAAACAGTCCTACCGCAGCTTTGATCAGGGCAGCGGCAGAATATGAAGGAATCCAAACTCACCACTCAAAGCATGAGCCCCTTTCTGAAACTCGGTTCTCTAATATAAAAAGAGGGCTGGACATCAGCTATTAACTGCTCTTGTTTTGTTTATTACAGTCCAGGTCTTATGTAAACGTGGGCTCTAACAAAGACATAATGTGAGCGGCTCCATCTCTCCAAGGTCTGAGCCTCTCAGACTGTAGATCCCGCAGAAGGCCACGAATCACCCTCTTGCCAGAGCACTGGCAGAAGCTACAGTGATGTACCCAGGAGGCTCTTCTGGCAGAGGGTCCAGGCACCAAGATCATTTGTTAATTTCCCAGTTGTGGGGGGTGGGGAGTGCTGGGGGTGGAACCCAGAGGCTTTCTAACTTCAGGCTATACTCCCAGACCTATTTTATACTTTATTTGGAAACAGGGTCTCACTAAGTAGCTGAGGCTGGCTTCAAACCTGTGCGATACTCCTATCTCAGCCTCCTAAGCGCGGGGATTACAAGCTTGTGCCACCACGCCCAGCGATTTCCCAGTCTTATGAATTACCTTTCCACTGACTAACCTGTATTTTTTAATAAACATCCCCCAAAAGAAAAATGTCTTGCTTAGGTTTCTAAAATGTCTCTTTGCCAAAACCTCACGAGGCCCATTATTTTACATGGAAAAAAATGACATTGGTCCATAGCTACCCCGCAGCCTGATTCACTGCGACTGATCCGAGCGTGTGAGTGTGTGACCTAGACCATCAGAGCAAGCCCAACCAAGCAGCGCTTGAGCGTTTGCTAGCCCTTTGAGAAGGAGAAGTCCTCTTGCTGCCGACATTGCTGAGACGGTGGGATAGAAGATGACAGCTTTTGGAGTCATCCTGCCTTCTCAAAATCAAAAGCAAGAACCGGGCATGGTGGCGCACGCTTGTAATCCCAGCTTTCGGGAGGCAGAGAGCGAGGATCACGGTTCATGGATAGGCTCAGCTACTTAGCGAGGCCCTTCGCAACTCAGGGAGACCCTGTTTCACAAAATAAAAAGGCTAAAAAATTAGGCCTGGGGGTGTAGCTCGAAGGTACAATACCCCTGGGTTCCAACAACAGTATCTCACACACACACACACATCTTTTTTTACTTTGTTCTATTTTATTTACATACACTTTGTGTTTTTTCCTTTTTGAATTGGATAATTAATCCACTGATTTCTCCTCTTTATTATTTCATGTTGAAATCTCTTTGAGGACATTTATATTCCTGAGTGCAGCCCTGGCTTTGGTACGCAAGCATTTTTATTCTTATTGTAGGCCAGGTATCCTTCAATTATTTTAAATTTCTCAAGTAGCTGGAGACTTTCAGTTTTGATTTGCTTACTGATGTTTTAATTTTTCAGCATGAGCATAGCCCTGGCTTTTATTAATAATATAATAATACTTTGGGCTTTCATGCACTGTGGTTAGAGTAGGCTCTGTAATATTTCTCTATTTTGGAATAGACTGAGGTTACCCTTGTGACCTAATACATATCATGCCCGGTTTTTTAAATGTTTAATGGGTACTTGAAAAGAAAATGTGTTTTCTCTGATGATAAAATAGAGTTTGTTATTAGTTTGTTCATTTCTGCATGCCCAATCCCTCGAGGACTGATATGAACGCATCTGTATTTCCTCTTCAACTTATGATCATATATTCTCCTTTATTTCCTGGAGCTTTCGCTCTATGTATTTCTGCACTGTGCCTGTTACTTCCTAAGGTTTATGGCAGTTACATCTTCACCGTGGGACATATTCATCAATTGTTTACTGTTATGATCTGACTTTCGGTCCTGGTTTGCACAGCCACTAGATGGTACGCTCCCTCAGAGAAGTACATCTATTTTGGTTCACTGTTGTATCCTCTCTCTCTACTGGTGCCTGGTCAACAATTAGCACTCAATAAATCTTGGTTGAAAAAATATTAAAAAAAAAAGGAAAAGAATGTAGGTTTTAAAAAAAAAAAGCCAGGCATGGTGGCGCATGCCTGTAATCCCTTTACTTGGGAGGCTAAGACAGGAGAATCACAGTTTCAAAGCCAGCCTCAGCAGGAGAGGCTCTCAGAAACCTAGCAAGACCTTGTTTCCAAATAAGAAATAAAATTGGGCTGAGGGTGTAGCTCAGAAGGAGAATGCTTCTGGGTTCAACTCCTAATAGCACACACAATACACACACACACACACACACACACACACACAGGCATGCACTCTGCCTCATTCAACATGCTTCTCTATTGACCTTACCATTTATCTGATATAATTTAATCCCTGCTATCTCTTCTAGAGAATATTTGAATTTCAATGATCAAATCTCTTTTGTTATAAATATATGTCTCTTGGAGACAGCACAGAAGTGGGTTCATTTTTTTATTCAGTCTGTCTATTTGTTTGGTTTTTGTATTTTTTTTGGGGGGGTACCAGCAATTGAACCCAGTACCATTGTACCTTCCAGCTACTCCACACCCCAGCCCTTTTTATTTTTATTTTTTTTCCTTTGAAACAGGGTCTAAATTGCTGAGGCCGGCTTTGAACATGGGATCCTCCTGTCTCAGACTCCCAAGTACTAGGATGACAGAAACCTGCCACCACATCTGGTCATTTTTCTTTAAGAGAGGGATGTAAACAATTGCTATTTTCTGTTATAGAATATAGGTTTGAGTTTACTTCTGTCACTTCAATTTTGTGTATCATAATTTAGTTGTTTGGACTTCCTCTTTTGTGTATCATAGTTTATTACTGTTCTGGCTTTATCATCTGTTTTGTCTTTCTACTTTCTGTCATTTATTTAGAAGATTGTAGAAACATATGTATCAGGTTTTTACTTAGAGTAAACTAAGTAAATTTATAAATAAAATATTTTAACATATTTCCAAGTTTATTGATTTTTAAAATGAAAAATATATAACCTCTTACCTATGAAAATAAAAACTACTCTGCTCCCATCTCCTTCCTCTTCATTCTTTGGTCGTACTTCATAGATGCAAGAGGAGTTTTCAAGCTATTATCATAAAATTATCTTCCAAATTTTAGGGTTTGAGCCAGGCTTGGTGGTGCATGCCTGTAATCCCAGTACTTGGGAGACTGAGAAAGGAGGACCACAGGTTCAAGAACAAGTACATACAGCCTTAGCAAGTAATGAGACTTTTAGCCACCTAGCAACCCTGTTTCAAAACAAATAAATAAAATAGAGCTGGGGGTGTAGCTTAAAGATAGAAGGCCCTTGATTCAAACTCAAGTACCTCAAAAAATAGGGGTTTTTATATTATAGTTTTTCTTTAAAAAAAAAGCGTTGTGAACAAAATACCAAAGCCATTTCCATCTTCAAGTTAAAATAGAATTAAAGCATACTACAAATCTGAATTAATTCTAGATTTTTACATTTTGACTCCTTTTATTCCATTTAATGTAATTCAGATTATCACTGTCCAGAAGAAACATAATGCAAACTATATAAGTAATTTCAATTTGTTAAAGCTACATTAACAGAAGTAAAAAGAAATGGGTGTTTTCTTTTTTTTGTTTGAAACAGGGTCTGGTTAAGTTGCAGGGGCTATCCTTGAGCCTGGGATCCTTCTGTTTCAGCTTCTCAAGAATTGGGATTACAGGTGTGCACCACAACAGCGCCCAGCTAATTTTGTGGGAGGAGGGGTACTGGGGATGGACCCCAAGGACGCTCTACCACTAAACTACATCCCCAGCCCACCCACCTTTTTTTTAATCTTTCAAAATAATCAATTTTAAAATAATAATAATAATCAAATTTTTTGTGGTACTGGGGTTCCTGGAAGCCCTTCTACCTCCGGGCTACACTCCCAGACCTATTTTAACATTTTTATTTGGAAACAGGGTCTCCTAAGCCAGCGCGCGCGGCTGGCTTTGAACCTGCGCGATCCTCCTGTCTCTGCCTCCCAAGCGCGGGGATTACAATAATAATCAATTTTATTTTATGATTTGTAAGAGATAGAAATGTATTAAGAACCATTTCAGGGCAGGGGCACTTTCCCAGTGAAACGTCCCTGAGGTCTCCCCCAGGCGGGAGCGGAGGGCCTCCCATCTCGGAGGCTCCAGGAGGCCTCCTGACGGCGATCCCGAATGCAAGTCCCTCCTGCAGCTGTCCCCGGCCACGCTGGGCTGGGCCACGTCGGGGTCCAGGGAGCTGGTATTGTCCTCGCAGCTGTCAGCTTGCACTGGAGACACTGATGTGAAATCATCCTCGGCGCCTCTGCTCCCCTTTCACTGGCGGGTTCCTACAGCTGCGACACGTGCGCGCGCGCGCGCACACACACACACACACACACACACACACACACACACTTTAAAGAAACGAAGAGGAAGATGGGAGCTGGTTATCAGCTGGGGCACCCGGGGAGAACTGGAAACATCGTCCCTGGCCCCGCCCCCCAGGGCCCCGCCCAGCAACCAGGCCCCGCCCACACCATGGCGGCCTTGTCTACTGCGGGAGGTCTGGGGAATGGTCTGACTTCAAAGCCTAACACCTAGTAACACACGTGCACATGATGCAAAAATTTACCAAGTGAATTATTCCATGCTAAGGGAAGACTTGAGACGCCCCCTGGGGCCACTGAAAGATGAGAAGCTGACCACGTCTTGAGTTGCCAAATGGCCCCAAGGAATGGCCCGGAGGAGGAGATTTCAAACAGGTAAGAGGAGCCAGGGCAGTATCACAGAGCAAAGCCGGGCCAGGGCCACACCGGCCACTAGCCGGCCCATTTGTACCTCTGATCCGGACTTTGCCCAGGGCCTCTTCCTGTTCCTGTGCACCTCGAGCTGAGATCTTAGGAGGCTGGCTGGGGCGTCTTCAAAGCAAACTGCAACACCCAGGGAAGGATACATCCCGAGAGAAGACGCCCTCCTAGAGGGCTCTGCTTCAGTGGTTCAAGAAAATCACTGGAAATCAAAGGGGAAAATGCTTCCAAACCCCTTTTGGAAGGGGATTTGAACTTGGAGCCAAAGTTCATCATGAAATGCCATGAAAACATTTGCCGTCAACCTTACACTTCACTGTAGGACTGTACTGAGCATCTGCTGATGGAAAACTTCTAAACAAGCTGTATCTGCAGCTCCGAATCAACATATTTATAGTGGAGAACTATCTTCACAGGCCTGTGCCATTCCGAGGAACAGCTCCCAATTTTACTGACATCCAAAGATGTTTTCAAACAAAACAGCAATTAGCTCTTGCAATCTATGAACTAGCCTTTTATCCCCAGATATTTAAATGTAAAATATACATAGATAATGCATGATTATTGTACTGACTTCTCTATGCTCTGGTATAATAATAACGAGTCAGTGTCATAGCCTGTGACGAGTAAGGGGCTCTGAGGAAATACTTAGGAGTAATTCTGGCAAAGACAGATTATAGAACGTATCAAAACTCTACATCCTTTATCTACCCAATGACAAGAGAGGAAAACTGAGAAATATCTGTAAAGAAATCTGAACCAGAGTTTCAGAGTAAGTCAGTAGTGGAATTTAGACTTAATATTTAAGTTAAGCTACCAAAGAGGAAGATAAACTGAGTATATGGTGCCCACCTGTCATCCCAGTACCTGGAAGGCTGAGACAGGAGGATCGCACGTCCCATGACCAGCCTCAGCAACCTAGTGAGACTCTCAGAAACCTAGCGAGACCCTGTTTCAAAACAAAAGAGGTAAAAAGGGCTAAGAGTAGAAGGTTAGAAGAAAGGAAGTAGAAAATCCCTGAGTTCAATCCACAGTACAATAAATAAATAAATAAGAAAAATAACAAGAATGCAACTGGCAACCATCATCCATCAAATATTTCATGAGTCAAGGTCTCGGCAGTGATGACGAAGGAGCCTGCCCCGCTGAAGAAATGACTTAGAACCTTAAGAATTGTCTCTTCTACACTAGCTCATAGGGAATCTCAGGATCCCACTTATTCTACTTACAAATTGTAGCTCCCTAAGACTCAAAGACAACCATTAAAACATAGATCTTGCCATCATAAATTTTTCCTGAGGATTTTGTTTTCAGAATTCATAAAGCAAATCTATCTGTTGCCACTGGGCGTGGCAACGCACGCTTGTCATCCCAGCATTCGGGAGGCTGAGACGGGAGGATCGCGGTTCACGGACAGCCTCAGCTACTCAGCGAGGCCCTTTGCAATTCAGTGAGAACCTGTTTCAAAATAAGAATAAGGGGCCCAGTACCCTGGAACCCGGACGGGGGTCAGGCGGGGCACGCCAGCCGGGGCCCGGGTCACAGGACTCTGGGCCCTGGGCCGAACTGCGCATAGCACACCAGACCCCTGGAGACACCGGGCCCAGTACCCTGGGTTCCAGGCGGGGGTCGCGCGGGGCACGCCAGCCGGGCTCGGGTCACAGGACCCTGGGCCCCAGGCGGAGTAGTGCGGAGCACCCTGGACCCATGGGGAAACCAACCAGGTTACAGTGCTACTGAGTGAGTGCCTGATCCCACTACCTCCTCAAACCACATATACTGTCTTCTCTTATTAAAAAAAAAAAAAAAAAGGAAAAGAAAAAGAAAAATATCAGAGAAGAGTTAAGAAAGCCGTTGCGGATGCCAGGACACTGGAGATGCAGACAAAACTTATCTAAATGCACTGGAACTTATGGAAAAATTCCCCGTGAAGGAGGACTGCTGTTTCTCTATATTAAGAATCTTGGACATCACCTGTAAGGAGAGAGTTTAGCGGAGACCAAGGAGAAAAGCGGTGTTGAAAGAGGTCAAGGTCTCTGCGATGGCGGTGGAGACTTGGATTCAGGAGAAGCAGAAACCGGATCCTACCAACCTTATTTTTTTGGAGAAATTACACCAAATGTCGAATGCTACCGTCACACATGCTTAGGAACACTGGACAACATTCAGAGTGGAAAAAGAGCCTGGGAAGGATTTGAAATGGTAGAGGCAGTGGCAATGGCAGTGGCCAGCACTCAGGGGAGGCAGAGATCTGATACATTACACCTGGAACCTTTGAAATAATAACCCCAGAGACAGTGATCGGAGCCTGCTGAGGGGTTAGGCGGGTGCCAGGGCCAATGGCCTACATCGGAGCTTGCCGTGAGGCAAGGCCACTACTGAGGCCTCTGAGGCCGGGATTGGAGCCTGCCGAGGGGTTAGAAAGATGCTGGGGCCAGCGAGGCCGGCATCGGAGCCTGCCGTGAGGCAAGGCTGGTGCTGGGGCCTCCAAGGCCAGGATCAGAGCCTGCTGAGGGGTTAGGCCAGTGCTGGGGGCAGCAAGGCCGGCATCAGAGCCTGCCGTGAGGCAAGGCCGGTTCTGGGGCCTCCGAGGCCGGGCTCGGAGCCTGCCAAGGGGTTAGGCCAGTGCTGGGGCCAGCGAGGCCGGCATCAGAGCCTGCCGTGAGGCAAGGCCGGTTCTGGGGCCAGCGAGGCCGGGATCGGAGCCTGACGTGAGGCAAGGCCGGTACTGGGGTTCTCCGAGGCCAGGATAAGAGCCTGCTGAGGGGTTAGGCTGGTGCTGGGGCCAGCGAGGCCAGCATCGGAGCCTGCCATGAGGCAAGGCCAGTGCTGGGGCCTCCAAGGCCGGGATCGTAGCCTGCCAAGGGGTTAGGCCAGTGCTGGGGCCAGCGAGGCCAGCTTCGGAGCCTGCTGTGAGGCAAGGCAGGTACTGGGGCCTCCGAGGCCAGGATAAGAGCCTGCCGAGGGGTTAGGCCGGTGCTGGGGCCAGCGAGGCCGGCACCGGAGCCTGCCGTGAGGCAAGGCCGGTACTGGGGCCTCCGAAGCCGGGATTGGAGCCTGCCGAGGGGTTAGGCTGGTTCTGGGGCCAGCGAGGCTGGCATCTGAGCCTGCTGTGAGGCAAGGTCGGTGCTGGGGCCTCCGAGGCCAGGATCGGAGCCTTCCAAGGGGTTAGGCTGGTGCTGGGGCCAGCGAGGCCGGCATCGGAGCCTGCTGTGAGGCAAGGCCGGTGCTGGGGCCAGCGAGGCCGGGATCGGAGCCTGACGTGAGGCAAGGCCATTACTGGGGTTCTCCGAGGCCAGGATAAGAGCCTGCCGAGGGGTTAGGCCGGTGCTGGGGCTAGCGAGGCCGGCATCAGATCCTGCTGTGAGGCAAGGCCAGTGCTGGGGCCTCCAACGCTGGGATCAGAGCCTGCCGAGGGGTTAGGCCGGTGCTGGGGCCAGCGAGGCCGGTATTGGAGCCTGCCATGAGGTAAGGCCAGTGCTGGGGCCTCCAAGGCCGGGATTGGAATCCTGCCAAGGGGTTAGGCTGGTGCTGGGGCCAATGGCCAGCATCAGAGCCTGCCGTGAGACCAGGCCACTACTGCAGCCTCCGAGGTCATGATCGAAGCCAGCTGAGTGGTTAGGCTGGTGTGGGGGCCAGCGAGACCAGAACTGGGACCGCCCATGAGGCAAGGCCGCTGCTTGAGCCAGTAAGGTCTGGATCAGTCCAAGTAGCCAGGCCACTACTGGGGCCATCAAGAGTGGGATCAGTATTTGCAACGCAGAATGCACAGAGAAATATCGCAGAAAAATATAAATCAGATGCTTCCCCTAATCAGCAATAACTAGGAGGAAAGGGGCAACAGGAATAGGTCGAGCTATAGAAAGGGCCCTATAGTGAAGCAACTAATGTGACCAATCAGAGGGTATAGAATAGTGGAAGACGGAGCCTCTTTAAAATGCAGGAAGTAGCCGGGCGTGGTGGCGCACGCTTGAAATCCCCGCGCTTGAGAGGCAGAGACAGGAGGATCGCGCAGGTTCGAAGCCAGCCGCGCGCGCTGGCTTAGGAGACCCTGTTTCCAAACAAAAATGTAAAAGTAGGTCTGGGAGTGTAGCCCGGATGTAGAAGGGCTTCCAGGAACCCCAGTACCAAAAAAAAAAAAAAAAAAAAAAAAAACAACAACAAAAAAAAAACGCAGGAGGTAAAGTCAGGCATGGTGGCGCACGCTTGTAATCCCCGCGCTTGGGAGGTGGAAACAGGAGGATCGCGCAGGTTCGAAGCCAGCCACGCTGGCGTAAGAGACCCTGTTTCAAAAATATAAAATAGGTCTGGGAGTGTAGCCCGGAAGAAGAAGGGCTTCCAGGAACCCCAGTACCACCAAAATAAATAAATAAATAAATATAAATAAAAATAAAACGCAGGAGGTACATAAACAAATGTATCAAAGTTAATCACCAAAGAAGCATGGGATCGAGGGAGGGGGAGGGAATGGGATGGGGGCTGGATGAGAGCTAATTGGATGATGTGTGCTTGTATATCCTCTCAAGTCTTGTACTCCAATGTGATTGATATATGACTACAATGCACCAATTTAAAAAATAAATTAATAAAAAAATAAAGAATAAAAAACAGGGCTGTGGGTGTAGCTCGGAGGTAGAATGCCCCTGGGTTCCATCCCCAGTACCACACACAAAAAAAATCTATGTCTTGCAAATGACCCAACCTGGCACTCTGGGTTAATAACAACAGAAATTAACGTCATAGGAAGCAGCTGCAATGCAGAGCAGCTATCAAAACCCTGTGAAGCATCAAACACTACATTAAAGTACAAAGATCCTGGTTAAAGAAATAGCGCGCCTCCGGTCTGGAGACTGAGAGCGTGTAATTCCCTCCGCTCTGGGAAGAACCTTCTTTAGAGTCCTGTGCAGAGCAGCCTTGGGTGCTGTTTGGAGGAAATCTCACCGCTCACAGTTTATGGTAGGAAACAAAATCACAGACCATGAATGTTTCAAGGTTTTTGTCTTATGGGGCCAGGGTCTCTTGCCTTATGGCTCACCGCTTCTCTGCCCATCGATTACTGCTTACTTGGAGCCCCCGCATTGGAGTGAGGGGCCCCCGTGTTAGACGAAATGCCACCTCGAGGGCTGCTTCTCAAACTCGAGATGCATCGAATCCTTGGGAGGATTCTTTAACCTCAAGTGTCTGATTCCCATCCACAGAGACGCTGGTCCAGCAGGTCTGCAGTGGCTGGTGCTCGTGAATTGGCGTGTGTGTATGTGTGTGTGTGTGTGTGTGTGTGTGTGTGTGTGCGCACGCACATGCGTGTGTGTGTGTGTGTGTGGTACTGGGGACTGACCCCTAGGGCACTCTACCGCTGAGCTACACCTCCAACCCTTTTTATTTCTTATGTTGAAACAGGGTCTCATTTAACTGCTGCAGCTGGCTTCACACATGCCATCTTCCTGTCTCCACCTTCCCAGTCCTGGGATTATAGACGCGCACCACAACACCTGGCTATGTACGAATTTGCATTTCTACCAGGTTTCCAGAGAGCGCCAGTTGCTGAGGGTCCGGACCACGCCTGCAACAGCATGGCTCCAAGGCCCTTCCCAGCTCAAAGAGTCCAGCTTTTCAGAACTTTAGCCTCGAGCATTTGCACAATTCCTTTGAGCCTGGATTTTAGGGCACTTATCTGGGGCAAAAAATCTCAAGAGAGAGAGATTCACATTCACACCCAGACCTGACCTGGGTTTCCCTGTCCTCCCATCTCGGTGCCCAGGCTGCGCCCAACACTCGCCGAGATGCCCCAGGGTCTAGAGACACTTGGGACCCTGGAGACCGCCCCCAGCTCTCCAGAGGGGCTGCACCAAGCGCCGGGCCACAGTAGCCAAGGTCGTGGATGGAGCTCTGGGGAAGCCCGGCAGGCCCCAGCAAGCCGGCGTGCACTCCCGCACTCTGCAGTCGCCCCCGCGGCCTGCTGCTCTGCCCCGGGGCCTTTGAACTCTGCAGATCTCGAGGGTGTCTGCAGACTCCCAGCTCTTTCTTGGCTTTGTCCACACTGTGTAAGCCCCGGGTTTGGGGGAAGCAGGGGGCTGCCAAATGAACTTGAGAAAGCAGAGTTCTCAGAAAAGGAGGTCCATCTTCATCATAGCTGGGCTGAGGTCAAGGCTGCAATTTGAGCTGAGGACTCACCGTGTGGCTGCGAGGTTTACGGCCCCTCAGAGTCAGCCACAGGGAACCGGAGTAGACCCCCCGGTTGGGGCAGTACCCCAAGGGGAGCCGGTGGAAGAGGGACAGTAAGGGGCCAAAAGGCAGCGGTTTTTTGTTGTGTTTTGTGGTACTGGGTGTTAAACCCAGGGGCTTTCTAACTCTGAGCTACAGCCCTAATTTTTTTATTTTTTTAATTTGGAAACGGTTTTTATTCTGAAACAGTTGCCAAAGGTCTCACTATATGGCTGAGGCTGGGCTCAAATCTGTGATCCTCCTGTCTCAGCCTCCCAAGTCCTGGAATTATAGGTGTGTGTCACCAAACCCGACAAAATGTAGCCGGAGTTCTTTCTATCCAGCAACTTCAGGAAGGACCACACGGGGAGATGGAGACAACATCAAAATGAACGTGTGATTTTAGTGCTTAGGTTGTAGTGAAGAACTGCAAGGGTGTTGTCTATTTTTATATGAATGGCTTAATATTTATATTTGTTTATGACTTAGCCTTCATGGAAATGTGTGCACTCAGGGTTGAAATTTTATATTACATAGATTTATATCAGATAATTTTATACTTTATGTTAAATTTCATATTTCATATTAAATTTATTACATATATTTTATATTACACAAATATATGTCCACAAAGAGATATGATGACATTACTTTCACTGATGAATGTTTATTAAAAGATCAAGAGGCCAAGTCAAATGGTGCACAGCTTATAATCCCAGTACTTGGGAGGCTAAGACAGGAGGATTGCCGGTTCAAGGCCAGCCTCAACAAGTTAACAAAGCCCTCAGCAACTTAGTGAGACCCTGTTTCAAAATAAAAAGAGCCGGGCGTGGTGGCGCACGCTTGTCATCCCCGTGCTTGGGAGGCTGAGACAGGAGGATCGCGCAGGTTAGAAGCCAGCCACGCTGGCTAAGATACCCTGTTTTAAAAAATTTTTAAAGTATAAAATAGGTCTGGGAGTGTAGCCCGCAGGTAGAAGGGCTTCCAGGAACCCCAGTACCATCAAAAATAAATAAACAAAGTAAAAATAAAAATGAAAAGAGCTGGAGGTATAGCTCAGGTATAGAATGCCCCTGCGCTCAGTCCCTAGCACCACTAAAATAAAACACAAGAAAACACACGAGTGGTGGGGGCTCACCCTAGCTTAGCAAGGGCCAGGCTCCAGATTCTGGGGCTGCTTTTGAAGTTAATTGGGAAGTTTCTAAGCATGTCTCAGGAAGAACTGGCTCCAAAGGATGAGGAGAAGGAAGTTGGAGTTGAAGTTAGAATTTTTTTCTCTTTCTTATTTTTTTTTTAATGTTCCAAAGAGGAGCGATTATACCCTCTCTCTAGAAAAACCACTTTCCCCTTGTACCATTCTTTCCTTATGAATGAAAGACAAAAAGGAAAACAGTTACTGGCTTACACAATTAGTGTTCTGTGGAACACCCTGAAAGCCTGGTTTCAGACATAAAGACTCGCTCTTCCATGTGGACGAGCCTCACGTCTTGTCCAAGTTCTAGCAGAAAACATGTCTTTGGTCACCAGAGGAAAAGAAGCAGAGTAGTGCTGAGGCCTAAGAAATTAAGAAGCTGGAGTCAGCTAAGCATGGTGGCGCACGCTTGTCATCCCCATGCTTGGGAGGCGGAGACAGGAGGATGGCGCAGGTTTGAAGCCAGTCATGCTGGCTTCAGAGACCCTGTTTCCAAAAATAAAAAAGTATAAAATAGGTCTGGGAGTGTAGCCCGGAGGTAGAAGGGCTTCCAGAAACCCCAGTACCACCAAAAAGAAGAAGAAGACGAAGACGAAGAAGAAGAAGAAGAAGGAGGAGGAGGAGGAGGAGGAGGAGGAGGAGAAGCTGGAGTCTAGTGGGCATGGTGGTGTGTGTGAATAATCCCAGTACTTGGGAACCTGAGACGGGAGGACCATCAAAAGATGAATGGATTACAAAACTATGAGATGTACGACTACAATGCACCAACACAAAATTTAAAAACTACTCAACACGCTGGGGCCTTTTCCTGCTTATTCTACTTGGTTCTTGGGGAAGCTTCTTTCCCATGTGACTTATTGAGCAACTCAGGGTCTGTGTTTACATGTCCAAATTCTTCACCCTTGTTCATTCCCGAATCACCAAACATCTGCCGAGCATCCGCAGGGTACTTGTGGGAAGAGGTCCCTAAAGGATGTTAGAAGGAGGAGTCCCAAGTTCTCAACGTTAATTCCACTGCGAATATCTGATTACCAAGTCATATCTTATATGTCGCCAGGACAGCTCTAATTATACTTGGTGTCATTTGTTAAGCTGCATATACCTGAGATTTCTGTGTTGGGCTGAATCCGTTCCCTAAATAAAAAATAATTCAACAGAGACAAGAGAGAATTAGAAGAAGAAATAAGTACAAATCGATGGATTTCTCTTTGACCATCACAGAAGTTTATCAGGTTACTTCAATGAATGGACAGGAAGTTTTTGTGTTCAAGGGGAATTCATAGGATTCTGAATGCTTCTCACATCTAAATGTGTAGGAAATATAATACAAGTGAAATTTAAGCTCACATCATTTTAATGTCCTAACTATAACCCATTTTCTCAACCCAAAAAACTTGGAGGAAAATTTATAAAAAGGAAGAACATTTTTACCAGTCAAGGACAAACTTCAGATTTCATCATTCCAAACAGGTGAAATCCTTTTGGTTCTTTTTTTTTTTTTTCCCAACACCCCAGGGAAATAATTCTGAAACATTCTTTTACTCTACTGACTGAAAAACAGAGTTCTCTGCAGGGTGGGTACATCTTGACCACCACTACCCTCACCAACCCAATGAGGTTTACATAAATAAAGTGGCACCCTGGGCCTGGCGTGGTAGCACACACCTGTCATCCCAATACTCGGGAGGCTGAGACAGGAAGGTCTCAGGTTTAGGACCAACCTCAGCAGCTTAGCAAGGCTCTCAGCAACCTAGTGAGACCCTGTTTCCAAGACAAACAACCAGAAAAAGGGCTGGGGTGAAGCTCGGAGGTTCAACCCCCCAGTACCCACCCCAAACACACACACACACAAGAAAGTGACACCTCATTATACGTACACAGTGACCATACAGTGAAAACTCGAGGGTTATGCTGATAACGTCTCTTTTAAGGAAAGCCACAAGTCTGAAAACGTTCACTCATGTCCATGTGAGGCTAAGTGATAACGTAACTTATTTATATCCTTGCTACACTGTGCTTGAGTTTTTAGGCATCATCTGGTTTCTGATCAGTTAAATAATAGAATAATTTCCTGAATCGAGGCAAGGGAAGGTATTATCTAAACCCTTTTCTATGAACAAACACCATATACCTTTATCCTGGAAAGATCCATGTGCCAGGAATTTTCCCGACAGTCAGAAAGTTCTCTTAACGATGGCTCCACCAGTGAATGTCTGATCATTACTCAGTATCTCAAAGCCCTGCTGGTCAGGTCGTCTGGGGATGCGCTCTAACGCCGCAGGGCGTGACTGCCCCGACAAGTCTTTTATTTATTCTCTTTTTGTTCGACTGAATTTCCCAGTTCTATTTCACACTCTTCTGCCTCGATTAACCTCTGCATGCTCTGTGCCTGTGACTTTACCAGCACACCATGGGGGCAGGAATTGAGGCTTCCTGTTAAAAATCCATTGTACGCTTTTCTTCTTCGTTTAATAATTTTATTAGCGGGCTGAAATTACACCTCATAGTGAGGCTCGGTGTGATCCCAACATCTCTGCACACACTCCTGGTGCGTTTCCTTTCACATCCCCCTACATCCCCCATCCTCCTCCATGCAAGTCAGTAAAGTGGGTACGAATATCTTCATAAATTACCATTGTATTATTCGAGCTGTTTCTTTTCTCAGTCCTTTTCCCCTCCCCATACTATATACATCATAGTGAGGTTCAACATGATAGGAACACACACGCACACAGCGTTCCCTCCAGGCCCACCCCACTGCCCCCGGCCCCTACATGTTAGTGAGATTGGTATGGGGACTTCATGTACAGACAGAGCAGTATTTGAATTGCTTTCCTCATCAAGCCTCCTTTTCCACTCCTCCTTTCCTTCCCCCTTTCCTCTTCCACTATTCCACTGCTCTCTCTCTCTCTCTCTCTCTCTCTCTCTCTCTCTCTCTCTCCCTCTCCCTCTCTTCTCGTTTACCTGAAATATCTTGTTTTCTATTTTTTCTCTCTAGCTTCTACAGATGAGTGACCACAGACAGCCCTTGACTCACTGAGACCAGCTGATCTCACTTAGCAAAATATTTCTAGTTCCATGCATTTTCCTGAAAATGAATGTTTTTTTCTTCTTTATGGCAAAATAAAACTCCATGGTGTGTGTCCACCACATTTTCTGCATCCATTCCTCTGCTGATGGACACCTAGGTTAGTTCCATAATTTGACTGTTGTGAATTGTGCTGCTATAAACGCGGGTGTGTGTGGATTACTAGAGTGGTCTGACTAATTCTTTTGGAAAGAGTCTGAGGAGTAATTTAGCTGGGTCATACGGTAGTTTTACTCCTAGTCTTTTTGAGGAAACTCCATTCTAATCGCCATGGTTTTTTAACTATTTTATGATCCAACCAACAGTGCGTAAGAGTTCCTGTTTCCCCACATCCTTGCCAGTACTTACTATTGTTTATACTCTTGATGTTTGCTATTCTAATTGGAGTTAGATGAAATTTCAGGGTAATTTTTATTTGCATTTCCCTGGTTGCTAATGATGCTGGATATCTTTTCACATATTTTTTGGTGACTCGTACTTCTTTTTTTTGAGAAGTATCTGTTCAGTTCACTTGTCTATTTTTTCATTAGATCATATGAACTTTCTAGTATTTTTAGTTCTTTATATATTCTAAATAGTAGTCCTCTCTCAGAGGAGTGTCCAGAAACGATTTTCTTCCATTCTGTAGGCTCTCTCTTTAAACTTATTTTCTTGGCTGCACAGAAGCTTTTTAATTTGATGCCATTCCATTTATTGATTTTCAGTTTTATTTCCTGAGCTTTGGAGTGGGGTCTTGCTAAGAAATTTTCTACCAGTGCCTATATGTTAGAAGTCAAGTGGGATTTATCATGCAAGGATGGTTTGACATATACCAAGCAACAAATATGAAGCATCATATCAATAGAATCAAGGATAGAAACCATATGATCATCTCAACAGATGTGAGGGAAGCAGTTGATAAAATTCAACGTACCTTCACGATGGAAACTCTCAAGAGATGTTTCTCAACACAACATATGACAAACCCACAGGTAACACCACATTTAATGAGGAAAAGCTGAAATCATTTTCTCTAATATTAGGAACAAGACAAGAATGTCCATTTCCACCATTCTTATTCAGCATGGCTTACTTCTCGTGAGAGGTCATGTCTGCTAATCTTTGAGCCTAAACTTCTCTTTCTGAAGAGGGGCATTCCACCACCCCCCATGTTACACCCCCAGCCCTTTTTATTTTTTATGTTGAAACGGGGTCTGTCTGTAACTTGCTGAGTTTATCCTTGAACCTGTGATCCTCTTGTCTCAGCCTCCCAAGTACTGGGATTACAAGGGTGTGCCACCACACCTGGCTGAAACCTAAACTTTCTTAATAATTCATGGCATCAAATGGGGATCGGGAATATTGTAGAAAATCCCCTGTCCCAAAGCAGAGATTGATGGTAAGTTCCCACAGGACTCTGCAGCAGGGACAGGAGGCGGAACCCCGGAAGCCAGAGTGGAGATGCCACAAGACTCCCGACATTGAGGGCAGACTCCAGGTACTGTGAGACTCCAGAGGTCGCGAGAGGGCTGGCATTCCCACGCCACCAGCTCCACCCCACGACCCCGGCTACATAAATACCCTCACTTCCTCTCTGCCATGCAGCTCTGCAGACCAATACCCAGCATGGATCTTCAGACCTTGACCAGGAGCGACGTTCCTTTAATAAAGAGGCCTAATCCCATACTCCTTTGCTGGATTTACCGCCTTTGTGACCCCTGACTCGATTTCAACATTACATTTGGTGTACGAAATGCGGGGGGGACTTTTTTTTCTCTTTTTTTGTTGTTGTACACCCTCCCTGAGTCCCAGACTCTCCGACCCTTAATTGGACCGACCACTTTCTTTCGGACAGGGGAAGTTCCCGTCCCTTCCCCTGGTCAGTGGGCCCCTGCCTTCCGGCTTCTTGCCTCCAGCTTCTCTGTTTACCACACGAGCAGCTGCATCACTGTTGCCTCCAGGACAACCAGCTTGTCCTCCGGCCTTGAGAAGGGAGTGGAGAAAAACCCTCTCACCCTCTTGCTTCCGCTGGCCCTGAGAAGGGAATGGAGATGTCCCTCTCGCTCTCTTGGCCCCATTTCCAGACACTGATCAGGAAAAATAGGGATGCCTGTTTCCCATGGACCAATTATGGGAAGCCAAAATTCCAAAATAGATTCCCAGTCCCCGCTGGACTGTCTCCTCGCTAATTTCCAGACTCTTCTGGGTCTAGCGAAAGACTTATGCCCTGAGCGCCTTTGTTTCTATTGCAATAGGGTATGGCCTCAGCACTGATTGGATAGTGAGTCACAGCGGCCCAAGAACAGTACTTCTGATTTCAATATCCTGACCATGACTTCCGGGAAGATGGCGACCGAGAAAAGCGGGGCTTAAGAGCCCCGCTAACAACAAATATCCATTACCACAAAATCAGCGCCTTCCAAAGCCAGAAAACAACATCACCAGAGAAACAAAAAAATCACCAGGCTCCAGAGAGAAAGCGGACTGAGAACAGAGCCACAGAGGAGATCCTCACGCCCGAGGACGCGGCAGACGCGGCAGCAGCGCCATACTGCCGGCGAATTCACGGGACGGCCACAGCAAGCCGAGGGGAGCCGCTGCGGAACAGCCAGGCGGGATTTCTCGGCGCGGAGGACATCTAAAGCTCCCAGTGTCTGAGCTCAGCACACGCTGCAGGGATTCAGAGTGGAAATCAAAACCAAAAAAAAAACAAAAACGCCAGCCCAACAGCCGAGGGCGTAGCAGCGGCGCCATATTGCCACCGGCGGCAGCAGCACCGAATTCACTACAGCTACATCTGCGTACTCAAGAACAGTGAGTCAAATTGCGGGCCACAGCAGAGAAATCCCAGTACTGTACTCACTGGGACTTGACCCAGTGGGAGAGGGGCGGTGGCAGAGATATCACACCAGAGGAGAACGTGCAACCCGGCACCCCCCACGGTCTAAAGCAGCCTCTATCGACTCTCTGGGTCGGAGACTCTGTGATACAACCCAGTAAAGGAGTAGTGGGGTCTGAGATACTACTGACTCGAGATCTAGAGCACCTTAAGTGAAGTCATAGTGACCCAAGGGAAGAACCCAGAGAAGGCACAAACTTCTGAAATCATGGGAAAGAGGAATAATACTGGAGCAATAAATGCTCACAACACCACAACATCAGAACCCAATAAAACAGAAAATCAGAGATTTCTAGAAGATCAAATCAGGAAAATAACTGTAGAAATAATAGAGGTGCTTCAAAAAGAACTCAGAGAGAGCCAAAAAGAGATAAAGGATGCAATTAATGAAGTAAAGGCCTCAATTCAAAGCACAAACAACCGATTACAACACATGGAGAACAGAATCTCGCTCTTAGAAGATGATCATTCCAAAAATGAACGCATAGTTTCTAATCTAGGAAAAAATATCCGACAGCAGGAATCTGATATTGAAGAAATATGGGCTCATTTTAAGAGAGCTAACCTAAGAATAATTGGAATAGAGGAGGGAAAAGAAAGTGAAACCAAAGGTATCAACAATCTCTTCAAGGAAATAATAGCAGAAAATTTTCCAGACATAGAGCAAGAGGTCGATACGCAGGTCCAGGAAACTTATAGAACTCCCTTTAGACAGGATCGGAGAAGAGGATCCCCACGCCACATAATTGTCAAAATGACCAATGTGGAAGCCAAGCAGAGAATCTTAAAGGCAACAAAAGCAAAGGGCCAAGTGACATTCAGAGGCAAACCAATTAGATTCACTCCAGACTTCCCAAACCAAGTTATGAGAGCCAGAAGGGCTTGGAGTAACATATTCCCAATTTTGAAAGAAAACAACTTCCAGCCAAAAATTTCCTACCCAGCAAAACTTTCTATCAAATTAGATGGAGAAATAAGAAGCTTCCATGACAAACAGAAACTGAAGGAATTTATGTCTTCAAAACCAGCACTAGAGAAAATACTCAAAGAGATTAACTACAAAGAAGAAATAGGTAACACACATCAGAACTAGAGAAACAAGATTTTCCATCCAACAGACAACTAAGATTGGTTATCTGTGGAGATTCATTATTTATGTTAGTCTTTTACCTATCTCTAAAGGGTATTGTTTGCCTTTATTGTTGTTAATTTTTAGGATTTCTAGTTGGAATATTAATATACCTTCAGATATAGCATTTGGAAATATTTTATCCCATTCTATTAGTAACTGTTAACTCTGTTTACATTGTCTTTGGATATACAATATGTTTTTTATTTTTTAGGGAGTTTGTATACTCTTCTGTTGCCTGTGCCATTGAAATCATAACCAAGAAATCACTGCCAATTTCAATGTTGTGAGGTTTTATGACCCAGATTTTCTCCTAAAAGTTTATAGTCTTAAGATTTATATTTAGGTCTTTTATCTATTTTGAGTTAATATTTGTATATGGGATTAGGTAAGGGTCCAATTTTATTCTTTTCCATGTAATTATTATTTTTCAACAATATTTAGTTAAAAGATTATTATTTCTACCACCAAATGTTCGTGGAAACCTTGTCAAAAATAACGACAATATAGGGAAGAATTTAGGTCTAGGCTTTTATTTAACTCCAATGGTTTATATATCTGCCTTTAGAATAGTACTACACTGTTTCAATTATTGTAGCTTTATATGGTTTGAAATCAGAAAATATATATCTTCTAGCTTTGTTCTTTTTCAACATCGATGTGGGTACCTAGAGTCCATATTCCATATTAGGATAGATTTTTTTTCTGAAAAATAAATATATATATGATAGTTTCACCTAAAAAATAGAAAAAAATAGATTCTCTGGTAAGAAAGAAAGCAAAAAGAAATCTTGAAATGTTATCTTTAAGTCATCAAAAGCTTGGTATCAGACAAATGAAACTGTTATGTGAGATTATCATTTTTAATTTTGGATAAATTGCTATAATACTAGATGTCAACTACTAAGCCAAGCATAGGAGGGGGGGATAGGGAGAGAACGGGGTGGGGATCGGGTGGGGGCTGACTGGGCAATGTGTGCATGTATGTCTACAAAAGTATGTATCCCACTATGATGTATGAATACAGTGCACCAATTAAAAATAAATATGAAAAAAAAAATCAATATCCTGACCAATCCCAGCAACTTTTGTAAGTGGTCTGGTAAATAGCCAGAAGTCCTTTATATCCAGGCCTTCTTTTTTATGTGTTCCCACCTTCCCCGCACCATTCTGCCTAAATCCTACTGGCTAGGGACTCCCGCCAGCTGCCACTTTCTCGCCAGCCACCATCTTCCAAGAAGCCACCTTTTTTTTTTTTTGGTGGTGATACTGAGGTTCCTGGAGGCCCTTCTACCTCCAGGCTACATTCCCAGACCTATTTTATACTTTTTATTTGGACACAGGGTCTCTTAAAGCCAGTGCGGCTGGCTTCGAACCTGCGCGATCCTCTTATCTCCGCCTCCCAAGCACGGGGATTACCACGCTGGGCTGCAGCCGCCATTTTCTATCTCTGCTAGATCACCGTGGCCATCTTGGTCGCCCCGTTGCGATGGCATTTGGTCGCGATCTGGTGACGTCACACACTCACCATCTTGGTCACCCCATTGTGGCGGTGTGCAGTCGCCATCTTGTACCTTGCAGGGTTATAGGCACAGTCGCCATCTTGTGGTCTTGCTGGGTTACAGGCGCCATTTTCTGAGGACCCTGTCCTCCAGGGTCTCTCCTCACCACCCTGACCACCAACCTACCCTCTCTGCCAGGAGACCCTGCAGACTGATACCCAGTATCGATCTTCAGACCTCGACCAAGAAGGATATGCTTTTAATAAAGAGGCCTAATCCCACACTCCTTTGTTGAATTTATCTCCTTGGAGACCCCGACTCAATTTCAGTGTTACGGTACTCTCATTAAGCATCTACCTGTGAAGAGTTCTGTATAGTGGCAGGATCTGCAGAAGCAACTGCATATAATTTAAAAAAACATTGAGTTCCAAGTACCATTCAAAGTCTTTGAAATACAGTAGTCCCTTTACCCATGGGGAATAGATTCCAAGACACTTTGGAACATCCTGGGGGATGCCCAAAACAAGAGGTGGTACTGAACGCTACCTATACTATGCTTTACCTCCTCTACACACATACCTATTGTTGTGGCTTGCATTTCAAATGTCTCCCGACACCCAGTCATTGCACAGGGCAGCCATGAACCGAGGAGGGGTGGAGCTGATGGGGAGGGTCCTGGAGAGATGCAATCCTTCTTCCTCTAAGTTGGCCTCTCAGGTGTTTGGGTCACAGTGGAGACGATGTTGACTTAACACAGCTATGACAAGCTTAAGTGATGGGTTACACGTAAGCCAGTAGTAAAGCAGGACAATTGTAACAACCTCCTGCAATCAAAGAGGAACTCTCACTTGTCCTCTCGCTCCCAGAATAGCTCACTGTTCTGGATTCATCCTTCTTGTGATGATGTGAGATGCCACAATGGCCACAAAAGGAGACGAAGGCAGGAAGATGACGTCACATTAGGCTTCTACTGACTGTGTGTGTTTGGGGTGGGGGTAGGTATTAGGGATTGAATCCAGGGGCATACTACCTCTAAGCTATACCCCAGGCTTCTTTTATTTATTTTTTTTTTTTGAAACAGGGTCTCACTAAGTGGCTGAGGCTTCACTAAGTGACTGAGGGTCTCACTAAGTTGTTGAGGCTGGCCTCAGACCTGTGGTCCTCCTGTCTCAGCCTCCCAGGTACTAGGATTACAGGCATGCGCCGCCATACCGGCCTTCTTGCTTGAACACAAACGTTGCAGTATCCTGATACCTGCTACACAGCTACTCGGTGTCTAGCTGGTGGTAGTACAAACAGCATAGATATGTTGGACAAAGGAATAATTCACATCCTGGGAAGGATCAGGCCGGATAGTGTGAGCTTTTATCATATTTCTCAGAGCAGCAAATAATATAGAACTTACAAATTGCTCATTTCTGGAATTTCTCACTTAACATTTTGACCCTGGGTAACTGAAACCACAAAAAGTGAAATTGCAAATGGAGGGGAGGGAAATACTTGTAGATTTTACATTATTGGGGGCTAAGAGGAGAGCGACTCACAATAAGCAATAAATGTTATGAATTACAATGTTTGGTGAAAAGTGCCACGCTCGCCGGGGGAGAGCTGCACAGAAGGGGTACGGCGGCCGTGAGGGATGCACAGATGGTCATTAAAACAGGCTGCGCTAAACTCCCCCACATTTGGCAGCAGCCCTTCATAGATTGCGGCTGGAGCTTTCCTGCCATATTGTCTCTCTGCTCTTTTTTCTGTTGTTTCAGGGAGGAGGATGAAGTTGGTCCGTCTCCATTCTGCTATACTTAGCTGGAAATCTCCTGCTTCGCATAAATGCACTCATTTAAGTGGGTGTGGCAGCGCAAGGCTGTACCCCGCCCCAGGACTGGGGAGGCTGAGACAGGAGGATCACAGGTTCAAAGCCAGCTTGAGCAACTTAGTGAGGCTCTGTCCAAATTAAAAAATAACATAGGGCCAGGGGTGTAGCTTGGCGGTAGAATGCCCCAGTTTCAATCTCCAATACCACAAAAATAAAATAAAGCACAAACAAATGTACTCATTTAATAAATTATGGTGATGTGTGGTGTGACTTTCCTTTTTATTTTTCTACTTGGCCTCTTTCTATATATGTGAATGGGGGGGTGGGGGGCTCTTGGACTCTGACCATTCTTTCCCTATCCTGAGTCCAACATAAATCCCAAAACCACATATGACTCACAGAACTCTGGCCAGTTCCCTTGGGTGCTAGTTAATTAGCGACAAGCGGTTTGAGTTTACTTTGATGGTTTTCCTTAGAAGAGAACAGTCTCACAGCGGTTGGAGTGGGGGTGACAGAGGACATGCCCTCAAGAGAAAATAACCTTCTTTCCTCCCATTCAGAAACAGACTTGCAAGCTGGGTGCGGTGGTGCACAGCTGTAACCCCAGTACTCAGGAGGCTGAGGCAGGGGGATCATAGATTCAAGGCCAATCTGGGTAACTTAGTGAGACTCCATTTCAAAATGGGTTTAATCCCCAATCCTTCCCCACTAAAATGAATTATACTTACGGTTATAGGTATGTTTCTATTTTATTAAGATATATTCCTAACATTCCAAGATAAGAGCTATGCACGTATAGGTGTCAACCAGAGAGAAGTCTTTCTGACAGGAGTTCAGAACTAAGAAGAGACTACCAAGGTGGCCTGCAGGAGGGAATGGAATTTTGATTGTTAAGAGCCAGAGTGTCAAAGGAAAAGGTTTCTAGCTGGGCATGGTGGCACACGCCTGTAATTCCAGTACTTGGGAGGCTAAGACAGAAGGAACGCAGGCTCATGGCCAACTTCCACAACTTAGAGAGGCCCTCCACAATGTAGTGAGACCCTGTTCCAAAATTAAAATAAAATAGGACTGGGGGTGTAGCTCAGGGATAGGATGCCCCTGAATTCCATCCCAAGTACCACACACACACACACACACACACACACACACACACACACACACGCACGGTGGTTCTCAGTGGTAGATCTTGGATAATACCCACCAGATGGAGACCTGAAGGTAGTGTCCAGCCCTCTAACCTTTATTTCTGGTGGTTTAGTTGAGGAGACCAAGTGATCCACTCCCTACCACACACAAAACTTATAAGAAGGAAGATTTATTTGCTGATGGGCCTAGAGATTTTAGACCATGTATACAGACCATTCACCCTGGCTGTCAATCAGGAGCCAGGGCTACAAGTCCTTAGGACTTGATGGCTGGGAACAGAGGGAGAAAGAGGTAGAGACAGGTGAACATATGTTGCCCCCCAAGGCCACGTCTCCAGGAACCCACCTTCTTGCGCCACATCCCACCTGCCTGTGTGACCACCCGTTAATTCATGCCAATTATTAATTCATCGATGAATTTTTCTCTGATGACACTAGAGACCGGGAGGTCCCCAAGTCTCCGTTCCCGGTCCTATTCTCTATTTATGCTCATTCTCTTGGGAATCTCCTCCAGTCCCACAGCTCTACAAAGTATCTGTATTCACATAATGACTTCAAGGATGGGTTTTGAACCCATACTTTCTCCATAAGTTCCAGACCCGTATATCCAGCTGCTCACTCAGCATCCCCAGTCACGTGCCCAATGGATATCTCAAAGTGAACATTTCCAAAGCTGAGTTCTTGGTCTTTGGCCACCCCCAGTGGAACCATGTCAGAATATCTGATCTCATTTCAACCTCAGGATCATTTGGAAATCACTTAGTTTTGATTCTTAGAACTGGACAGGAGCTTAGAGGTAAAAAGAAATGTATGTTTATTCCTTTGATAAACATGTAGTAAGTCCCTGTATGTGCTAAGAACTCTCCTAGTATATTGGGATGTATCAGTGAAGAATAAAGAAAAAAACCCTGACTCGTGGAACCCACATAGGAGCGGCAGGGAGGGGGCTTAGGAATGGTGACATGGCAAATTACCCAGAGTGCTAGCAGGCAAAGGGCTAAATAACGAAAAAGAAAGTCCAGCAAGATAAAAGCAACTGCGATGAGAAACATTCAGCGGTGCTACAGGACTAAAATGGTGCCACTGGAGGTGATAGTTGAGAAAAACAAACAAACAAACTTGAAGGTTGTATGCAGATCTGTGGGGCAAAGTCATTCCAGACGAGACAGCGGCTGGCAGGGAGACTTTCGGGTGGCAGCCTACGTCAATGAAGATGCCGGTGTGCGTGAAGTGGTGTGAACGAGGAGGTGGCGGGAGAAATGAGCCAGAGGGGAAACCGAGGAGAGGGGTCGTACTGCATATAATCTTTTATCTCTAAGCTCCTGTCCAGTTCTAAGAATCAAAACCGAGATATTTCTACAGAATCCAGAGGTTGAAATGAGATCAGATATTCTGACATGGTTCTTTAGTTCTCCCTAAAGAAAATGATTAAGAAGGAAGACCTGGAACATCTCTGGTTCTCTCTTAACAACACAAGGCATTTTGAAACCATTACTGTCTTCTGATGAATGAGGGAAAAAATATGCTTCTAAAATGTGTCCACTTGGCTTATGATAAGCAAGGTGTTTTTTTTCAACCCTATTTGCTGGCCATTACACAGTTGTCTCATGGCCACTCCGGGCTAATGGAGCAGGCTCCATCAATAATGCTATACTAGAAAGCTTTCCCTCTCCAAGAAAAACCTCTACCACCTACCAAGACATGATGTGTTTTCTCTCTCTCTCTCTCTCTCTCTCTCTCTCTCTCTCTCTCTCTCTCTCTCTTCCCCTTCTCTCTCTTCTATTGGTACTGGGGACTGAACTCAAAGGCTCTCTACATTCCTGCTATACACTAGTCCAAGTCTATATATATATATATATATATATATATATATATATATATATATATGTGTGTGTGTGTGTGTGTGTGTGTGTGTGTGTGTGTGTGTTCTCACTAGCTTGCAATCCTCCTGTATCAGCCTTCTAAGTACTGGAATCACAGGTGTGCGCCACCATATCTGGCTTGCTTCATATCTTTTAAGCCTCCATTATTAGATGCATACAAATATCTACTTTTTATGTATGTACGTATGTATGTATGTATGTATGTACGCATGTATATATGTATGTATGCATTTATCACTAGAAAGTGACTCAGACTGATAGCTGGTTGTGGGCACTAGAGTTAGTTTAGCCATGATTTGTGCCAAATAATAGTCACCCCAAAACGTAGTTTTAAAATAGCCATTTAGCGGCCAGGTGTGGTGGCGCACGCTTGTAATCCCCACGCTTGGGAGGCGGAGACAGGAGGATCGCGCAAGTTCGAAGCCAGCCACACTGGCTTAGGAGACCCTGTTTCCAAAAATAAAATAGGTCTGGGAGTGTAGCCCAGAGGTAGAAGGGCTTCCAGGAACCCCAGTACCACCAAAAAAAAAAAAAAATAGCCATTTAGCCAGTGCATTGTTCTTTGGGTTGGCAATTCAGGGCTGAGCTCGGCAAGGCAGTTCTTTTGTTCTCTGCTGAGGGGCTTCTTTTAGCTGCCCGAGGTAAGAGACGAGCTCAAGGAAGAGCAATTTCAGTAGTGAGCAGGTCGAGAGAGACTATACATGGGCAAGACATACTTCCCTCATCTCCAGTCTCAAAAGACCAAGAGCCAGAAAATGGTGTCACCAGAGAATCCAAGGAGGGACCCAGAAGAGAGGCTGAATTCAGGTGCCCAGGTCTTGGTGCCCCCCACAATGCTATGATCCCAACAGTGAACCCAAAGATGAACATGCATGGACTGAACATATATGTATGAATATAAAATCTTTGAAGTTATTCAAACATTAAAGGAATAAGCCTGAGACAGGGTATCACAGGTTTGAGGCCAGACCTAGCAACTTAGGAAAACCCTGTTTTAAAATAAAAAATAAATTAGAGCTGGAGGTGTAACTCAGAGGTAGAGTGCCTCTGGGTTCAATTCCAAGTTACCACAAAGAAAGCGAGAGAGAGAAAGTAGGGAGGGAGGGAAGGAGAGGAAGGAAGGAAGGAAGGAAGGAAGGAAGGAAGGAAGATTCTACCACAAAAAATCACAAAGCAGCAAAAATTACACAAGGGAGAAACAAGCTCTGAGTGGTACCCAGTCTCTATGAGCTCTGCTTAGGAGAACTTGGGGGAAACCCACACTTTTTACATGTCTGGAAACCAGATCTGACCCTAACAGTCCTAAAACTTCCAGTTTCCTCAGGTCAGCGACCTCTACTGTATGCTCAAAAGTGTAAACTACATTATGATGTGAAGACTGTAATGCCCCAATAAAAGTATTTTAAAAATAAAAAAACTTTAAAGAAACCATTATAATAAAACGTGCAAAGTGCTCCATTCTACTGATAAAAACCCTTAAATTTTGCAGAGCAAACCCAACAGATACCAAGTCTGTTCAAAACACATTTTAATTCTAAAATTAGACTACCGACTGATTCAACACAGGAGGCTCCATGTGACTCGACCTTTCTGGGCCTTAATTCCTTCATCAGAAAAAGTAATATCCCCAGAGCGACGTCAGGTGGTAATGAGATAAGA
Source organism: Muscardinus avellanarius (assembly GCF_963383645.1). Taxonomy (NCBI): domain Eukaryota; kingdom Metazoa; phylum Chordata; class Mammalia; order Rodentia; family Gliridae; genus Muscardinus; species Muscardinus avellanarius. Next base: position 139,309,643 of record NC_137790.1, read on the forward strand.
GAACCCGTGGAGAATTTAAAAACACATGTGAGCCACTCTTTCCACTTGGCGGGTGGGGGACAGATGCCTCGGAGTCTGGAATGAATGCGGGATAAAAATAAATGCAGAAGAAGGAAAGGGAAGAGCTTTTCCAGAGCAGGAGACGGGGTTGGGAGCTACGTCTAACCGCCGTTGAAAACCGACTAAAATAACCCGCCGTATAGAGAGGAAGGATAACGCCTGGCTCACAGTCCGGGGGATCTCAGTCCATGGTGAGTGGCCCCTTGCTTTGGGTCTGCAGCAAGGCGGGGCACCACAGTAGGAGCAAGTGGCCAAGAATGCTGCGCACCTCTCGGAGCCAAGAGGAGAGGAAATCAAAGCAATATCCCCTGCAAGGACGTGCCCCCACCACCTAACTCCCCTGTTGGGCCACACCCCCTCCAGGGCCCAGCACCTCCCAGGAGCGCCACGGACTGTGACCGAGCCTTTAACACGTGAGCCTGTGGGGGACACGCCAGACCCAAGCCGCAGGGCTGGCGGAGAGGTCAATCAGAACCAGAGAGAGATGTGCGGCCCGGGCCGGGCAGGGGTTCTCAGGTGCAAAAGGCTCACGGCCTAGCAAGGAGATGGACGGGAAGCGATGTGGAGGTGGGGAGGAAGGGCAGAAAGGGAAATGAGGACAAGGGCCCGGCAGGAGGCGGTGAGCTCCCTGGAAAGAGGACAGCTGGGGGCTTCACAGAGACAAAGAGCTGAGCGGGGTATTGACCCAGGTGAGCCACAAATGACTCTCATATCATGGCGGCCGGAAGCCGCTCACACATCATGGCGGCCGGAAGCCGCTCTCTCATCATCCGGCTGAAAGTCGCTCTCACCTGGAAACCGGAAGTCGCTCTCACCTGGAAACCGGAAGTCGCTCTCACATGGAAACCGGAAGTCGCTCTCACATGGAAACCGGAAGTCGCTCTCACATGGAAGCCAGGTATCACGTGAGCCTACACAGAAGATACCTATTGAGTGCGTGTGTGCGCGTGCACTTTACTGGGGACCGAAACTTGGGGGCTCTACCTCCGAGCTCTACTTCCAGCCCTATTTTATTTTTATTTGACATCAAATACAGAGATTCCTGTCTTTGGAAACTTGGTGGCTCAGTTAAGGCTGATGCTGTTAATGAAAAGACGAAACAAAAGGCGTGGCTTCACTATGAACGAGAACTTCTGCAATGTAAGTAGTAAGGATCGTGGTGGTTTGGGGAAGAACTCCCTCACCCTCCTGCTGGATTCTTCTGGCTCCTAAGGGTCTAAGTCGTGGAGGCCCTTGCTAAAAATTGCTGAGGCTGTCCTCAAACCTGTGATCCTCCTGTCTCAGCCTCCCTAGTACTAGGATTATAGGAGTACGCCACCATGCCCAGCTTAAATGCTTTCTAAATAAATGAAAGAAAGATGTTTCCCATGGATGTATCAGTATCATGACTGGATAAAATGTGCCATTTCCAGGAAATCACGAGTGATTTGTCACTACTCCAGTGAAAAGCTGAAGGGACCCACCAGGCGTGGTGGTGCACACCTGTAATCCCGGTACTTGGGAGGCTGAGACAGGAGGAGCACAGGTTCACTGACAACCTTAGCAAGTAGTGATACTCTCAGCAACACAGCAAGATCCCGTCTCAAAACAAAAAATAAGGCCAGAGCGACTTCCAGCCTCCATGATACGGACGGCTTCCGGCAATCATGATGACAAAGCAGCTTCCGGCCGCCATGATGTGAGAACAACTTCCAGCCTCTATGCGATACGACTTCCGGCCGCCATGATGTGAGAGCGGCTTCAGTCCTCCATGATGTGGGAGCAGCTTCCAGACTCCGTGATATTGGAGCAGCTTCCTGCCAATATCAGTGATGCTTTGGAGCTGACCCTATGGACTGAAACCAAAGCCAGACTCCTGAGTAGTCTTCTTCCTTCAGCCCCACCCCTCTTCACAAAGGGGCCTCTGTGAGGTGGAGGGCACACGCCCAGGCCTGGACTCCTGTCCATCTCCCACCCTGGTCCGCTGGGTGCACACACACCGACAAGGATGTTACTGTGCCCCTCCTGCAGCCTCTCAGAAGACACCTCTTGGTGTCTTCACCCACTTCTGCAGGGCTGCTTAGCGGGTGACTGTAAATGGTGTCAGAAAAATACCCCAGAAAAAACGTACATAGGAAACATTCCTCTTTACTCCTGAAAACCAAATGGATTAAGCGCAAATGCAGAGCCGCCGAGTGAAGTCACCCCCGCTGGTCATCAGCAGCCTGGCAGGTGGGAAGGAAGGCTTGTCATGGGCGCTAAGGGCAGCCTGAGTCCCTGCTCCCACTGGCTCTGAGGGTCTGGGATGGGTGCCTCTGGGTGGCCACTGACAGATCCATCCACCTGCAAGCCTCCTACTACCGTCCAAGCAAATCCTCCTGCCAATTTGTGCACCAAGGATCTGACAGCAGGAAGAGGTGAGTGCAGCCGTGCAGTGTGGGGGATTAGAGGCAAAACAGGGACACTGTCAGGGCTGCACCTATCCCAACGGCTCCTCCTTGAGATCTTTTATAGTCTGGGAGGCTTTTTACCTACATCAGGAGACAGGCTTTACTCAACACGTGATTCTGCCCTTCACTCCCCACCAGAAGCCCCAAGCCCCTAGACTTTTCTGCAGGACAGGACACTATATGAATTTCCATTGTCTGGCTTTTCCTCTAGTTCCCTATTTTGTGGGGCTCCCATGCATATGCAGGCTGTTATAACATGTCTTTTCTGTTTAAAAATAAAATAAATTAGGGCTGGGACATGGCTTGGAGGTAGAGTACCCCTGGGTTTAATCCTCAGTACCATAAAGGGAAAAAAAAAGAGTTGAAGGGGCAGATCAATAAGCACCCCCAGCGAGGCCGTAGATGGCACAAAGTCCAGCTCTCTGAGCCTGTGGCCGCCACACGGGTGTTTTTGAGTGCGTCCTCATCTGGATTTGGAGAGCTGGGGAGACTGGAAAGCAGCCCAGGTAGACGGACTGTGACAAGCGCAGTGCGTGCCGCTCAGATGTGCCTTCGAGAAGGGTCTGTGAGTGGCCGCAGCTGCTAGGAGGACTCTCGGCAGAGTGCGTCAGCTGGCTCCCTCAGGGCGCCTCCAGGCGTGCCCTTGCGGGCTGCCCATGCCCGATGGCTGAAGGAAGCAGGAATGCTGGTCCCACCCCTTCAGCCTGCCCTGGGCCACTCTGGGAAGCCTTGTGTGGCCCAGAGCCCGCCCTGGGTCTGTACCATGGTTCAGCCTGTCCTTCTGCCCCTTTCTGCCTCTCCCCAGGCCAGAGCCACAGAGACAGGAGAAGGGTGAAGCTGGCACAGTCAAAAAGCCAAGCACTTTCTCCTCCAACCTCCCACGCCCTGGACCCCGGGGCCTAACCTTCAGATTCTCAGGCGGCCGCTAATGGTTTGGGACAAATGTAGTTCAGCAAAAGGCGCCCTGACTCGGGATCAGAAGTTCACAGCCCGTGTCTGTTCCACATCAAGGTCCAGCCACCTTGCTTCTCTGAGATAGTTCCCTCATCCCCAAAACAAGAACAAGACATCAGAGTTAGTGGTGGGAATGGCCAAATACTTAATACAGCATGGGGCAGGGCTTCATAAATGGCACATACGAGGATGGGGATGAAGCGTCTCTAAAACAGTGGATAACCGCTTCTGCCTCTCCTCTCCACCTCTGGACCTCAGGATTGATGAGGTTTTTGCTGGGAGTCAGGGGAGCTGCAGGGAAGGGTTATACCACCACCTAGAAAACGCAGGGGGAACTGCAGTTGGACCTCAGGCACGTTCCCCAGGTGGGAATCAATGCCCTTGAATGTCTCCTACCCATGGTTCTCTTATTACTTTATTATTTTTTATTTTATTTTTTGTGGTACTGAAGATGGAACCCCAGGGGCATTCAACTTCTGAGCTACACCCCCAGCCCTATTATTTTAATTTTTATTTTTTACTTATTTTTATTTATTTATTTATTTATTTATTTATTTATTTATTGCGGTTCTAGGGATGGAACCCAATGGCATTGTACCTCCGAGCTACACCCCAAGCCCTATTATTTAGTCTTTTTATTTTTTGAAACAGGTTCTCACTGAGTTGCAAAGGGCCTTGCTAAGTAGCTGATGCTGTCTGAGAACCGCATTTCTCTGGTCTCCGCCTCCCGAATGCCAGGATTACAAGTGTGAGTCACCATGCCTGGCTCTCTTATTACTGGGTGTGTGTGTGTGTGTGTGTGTGTGTGTGTGTGTGTGTGTCCAACTCCTGGACACAGGAATGGCAGAGGAATAGGAGTCAGAAGTGGCAATAATCACAACTGAAACCAAACACCATATTCTTGGATAGATGCAGGTGGCCTCCTCCTCCCTGCGCAGCTGGAACTCTAAGAGAGAGAAGTGACCCGCACCCCACACAGTGAGCAGTTCTGTCTGCCACGCGGGATGGAACATCCGCCGTCCCCTCCCCAGCTGAAAGTGCTGCGACCAAAGTCAGAGACGAGGAGTGCGTGAAGGAAGCAACCGACAGTATTCCTGGGCATTAGAGAAAACCTGGATGCTCCCAAAACGACCGCCTCTGGGGGAGGAGACCGTGGGCGCACACTCTTCTGTACACATGTTTTTGTGCTGTGCAGATCTGTAGCCGTGAACGCACAGCCATCTCTTCATAATCAGAAAAAGTGTCATCAGACTTTTATAATGTGCTTTTATTGGTGCAGTATAGTCCCAGTCATAACGTACACCATGTCGACAGTGACATACATGCACACAGCACTGGATGCCCCCTCCTGCCCACCCCCCTCCCCAATACGGAGTACTAAGACTGCCATCGGTACGTTCACACGTGCGCACACAGTCGATGGTAGGGTTACCACCGATGAACCTGTCTTCTCCCTTCCCGTCATCAAAATTCTAATGTTTCTTTGAACATTCTATCCGACCTGGTTCCTTTCCCCGTCTCCAGTGTCATCAGACCGTGTGGAGGAGCAAAAAGGATTCTAGACATTATAGTTGCTGAACTAGGAACTTTCCAGAAATCAGGCTCCACCAGACAACCACCGTCTTAGGGTTGGTTATGAAGGTTAAGAATCCATAGCCGAATGAGCCCCGACCCCCAGTTTGACTCTATTTGGATATCTTGTCGTTAGCTTAAATGAGCACGGGGTGGGGTCCTAATGCAACAGGATTGCATGACAGGTCTACTAAGGAGAAGAGACGCCAGAGTTAGCCCCCCCCCCGTCACTCTTCCTCCTTCCCCGCCACGAGCAGGTCCCAAGAAGGACCAGGTGGGGACACAGCCAGGTGGTGGCCGCCGGCGCCCCAGGAGGAGAGCCCCAACAGGAGCAAGACAGGTGGCGCCTGGACCTTGGATTTCGTCCTCCCGACTGTGAGGAGTCAGTTCCTGCTATTTAAGGCACGCGGTCTGTGCTAGCTTGTTAGGGACTGATGTGCCATCTTGCAGCAGCTCTCCAAGCCGGGCCCTTCAATGCCTTAGACCTTCCTCTGCCCAGTTCCCCGTGAGTGAGTGAGAGAGAGAGAGAGAGAGTGTGTGTGTGTGTGTGTGTGTAAGAGAGACAGACTAGGGATTGAACCCAGGGGCATTCTACCTCTGATCTACATCCCCAGCCCAATTTTATTTTTTATCTTGCAACAGAGTCTTGCTAAGTTGCTGAGGGCCTCAGTGAACTGTAGAGGTCGGTCTCTCCAACCTGCAATCCTTCTGTCTCAGCCTCCCGAGTCCTGGGATGACAAGCGTGGGCCACCACACCCGGCGGCAGTTCCCACTTCAGTGTGGAAGCTGAGCACGAGTTCAGAGCTCAGAGGAATGGAGCCATGAGGGGAAGGGAGGGAGGCGGGGAGCTCCCGCAAAAGCCACCATGATCCCGACTGCTTACAGTGCAGCAGGTGTCATTCATGGTGACGCTAAAGCTTTTGTTTTTGTCTTGGCATTGACAACATCAGCCTTAATTATTGAGCCACCGCGTCTCCAAGGACAGGAGCCTCTCTCTTGGACATCGATAGATGCCGAAGGACTGGCCCCAGGGAAAGGCAGTTGCCGTCTCCTCCCCGTCAAGCACTATGGCGCAAAGCGTCTCACAGATTGGGTTGCAGACGCAAGCGTCAGAAGGACAAGTCTAATGTCAATTTTGCCTTTGAGGCACAGGATTAGTCAGTGGGTGTGTTGGGGTGGAAGCTCTTCGTCTTTTGCTCTTCTACATTCAGGTGTTCCTTGAATTTTTTTATACGGGTCCTATATCACTCTTAACATTAAAAAAAAAAAAATAGAAAAGAAGCCGGGTGTGCTGGCACATGCCTGTAATCTCAGTACTTGGGAGGTTGAGACAGGAGGATCACAGCTTTGAGGCCAGTCTCAGCAGTTTAGCAAGACCCTGATTCCAAATAAAAAGGGCTGGAGGTGTAGATCAGATAGAAAGCCCCAGAGTAGTTTAATCCCCAGAAGAGAGAGAGAGGGAGAGGGAGAGGGAGGGGGAGGGGGAGAGGGAGGGGGGGAGAGAGAGAGAGAGAGAGAGAGAGAGAGAGAGAGAGAGAGAGAGAAACCGTATCAGAATTGTCAAACCCAGGAGTGTCCCGGCATCACTACTTTCAGGCCAAGTCAAAGATAGGCACTGCCTGAGGTCTTCCTTTCTCCGGGAGGACAGTCTCCTTCCTGGGGACAGAGCTACGGCACAACTGCGCCCAGCCTCAGTCACCTCTTAACAGGCATAACTAGTTGCAGCAGGGCGTCCCCCCGGCCTGGGCCCCCACATTCTTCAATGAGCTCCGGGGGTGGGTACTGGTTAGTTCCACCTGAAAGGAAATATTTTTAAAAATATATAATAAAACATAAAATCACATAAAACTTAATCAAATAAACATAATATAAAACATTACTCACAGAAAAATCAAGACACATAAAAGCAAACAAAGCACAAAATAAAGTAGAATTAAATATAAAAATAAGGGCCAACAGAACATCAAGATAAAAAATAAAAAACAATGAAGATGAAAAACCAAAGTGACATAAAGATTCAATGAAGTATGAAACAGATAAAAATAAATGTGAGTAAAAAATTAAAACATGAAATGCATCCTATTATATAAATAATATAATATCCCAACATAAAATATGACAAGATACAGTATAATAAAAAAATAAAGAGTTGAGGAAGTTATTCCCTCAGCCCTTTTCTCTCTCGAAGAATCACTAAGCCATAAGCCAGCTAATGTACGTCGTTGAGGCTGTCCTCGAACCTGCAATCTGCTGTCTCAGCCTCTCAAGTATCATGCCCAGCTCCACTGTAGTACTGCTAAGACATCCACCAGACTCCCTTTATTCCTTAGTAATGAAGGAACGTCGTTCCCCGGAGGCCCCCAAGTGGGACATCACACCCACTTATTAACCAAAAACCTCACCAAGCATGGTGGCCCACACCTATAATCCCAGTACTCGGGAGGCTAAGACAGAAGGATTGCAGGTTTGAGGCCAGCCTCAGCAACCTAGCAAGACTCAGCAACTTCACAAGACCCTGTTTCAAAATTTAACAAAAAAATTAAAAAGGGCTAGGTTGTAGTCAGAGGTAGGATGCCCTGGGATTCCATTCCCAGTACCAATAAATAAACAAACAAAAATCCCAGGTCTCCCAGAAAGGAGGCCAAGGGGCCCCTGTGTTCAGTGAAGGCCCACCCACTGAAGCCAGGCAAACACCTAGAAATGTGACCAAGAATTCTTGGCATGCCCCACACACAGGTGGCGATACCAGAGGCTTCTACCTGGCCAAATGCCCTGCCTGGAAGTCCCTCTCCCACCCCACCTGGGGTACCCAGTGCTGGGGGACGCTCACTTTTTAGGAGGTTCAGGAAGGCCCGTGTGAATCTCCTGGCGTAGGCTACCTCTGGCTCCGAGACCCCGGCCAGGAACAGCAGGTGCTGCTCGGAGGGGGCGCTGGCCACGCCGGCCAGCTCGGCCAGCTCCCGGGCCCCCACGCCTGGGCCCATGGCCAGCACCAACAGGACGACGCCTTTGCACTTGGCCTCCTGAGCCAGAGTCCTCAGCTGCTCCCTGTCCCAGCCGCGGGTCTCGCTGGCCACGATGGCAAAGAGAACTTGCGCCCTCCGCGGCAGCGGGGCCCCCAGGAGCACCTTGGCCAGCGCCCACTGCAGCGCGTGGCCCAGGGCGGGGGCTCCCTGCGGCGGGCGGCCCGCTGCCTCCCGGACCTTCTCCCGCATCTGTGCCCGGTGGGCACAGGAGGTCAGCCCGAAGCCCTCCCACACGGGGGATCCGCCCAGGCCGGGCCAGAAGCCGGGGGTCGTGTGTGTCACCAGGGCCACGCGCGCCCCGCGGCGGGATGTGCTGGGCTGCGTCGCCACGTCCAGGTCGTCAAGCACAGCGTCCACCAGGCGCAGAGCCCCGCGGTAGACATCAGCGGCGACATCCTGGGAGCCGTCCACCAGGAACACCAGGTCCACATCCCCGGCCTGGGCGCCCGGCCCGCCCGGCCCGCACTCCAGGGCCGGCTGGCACTTGTCTGAGAAGAAAGTGCAGGGAGAGGCCGGAGTTAAACCACACATTTTCCCCCACACAAAACACAGTTGCGGGCCCTCAGCGAGGGCACCTGTTGCCGGGCGCTGTTGGCCAGGCTCTGGGTGGCACAGCCACCTCATGGGTGCTGTAAGGGATTGTGTTCATGGTTCAGAAGAAAGAATTGAGGCTGCTGGCACTTTTTTAGTGCAGTACTGGGGATGTGTGGGAACTCAGGGGCATTCTGCCTCTGAGCTACACCCCCAGCCCTATTTTTTAAGTGTTTTTTGTTTTTGTTTTTGTTTTTGTTTTTTTTGAAACAGGGTCTCACTGAGTTCAAAGGGGCTCACGAAGTAGCTGAGGCTGACCACAAGCCTGGATCCTCCTGCCTCCGGCTCCCGAATGCTAGGATTGCAAGCGCACGCCACCCCCCCCCCAGCTTGCACGCACATTTCAGGTTTTCAACCACTAAGCCATATGGCTTCCCCATCTCTGTGTCCACAGATGGCAATCCTCTTTTCCCCTGCCAAAAAATAAAAGAATTATAGATGAATTGCTTATACATCAACAGTAATGGCACTGTTTGGGGAACCACCCAAAAACATTCATTGCTAGAGTTAGAGCAGCCTTAGCCACCAACCATATGAGATTGCCATTTTTATAGGTTAAAAAATTGAATATTAGCAATTTGAAATGACAGCCTAAGCTGAGGAGGGAGGTGCACACTTGTAATCCCAGTACTTGGGAAGCTAAGACAGGAGGAGAGCAGGTTCCCAGACAGCCTCTGCAACTTGCGGAGACCTTGTTTCAAAATAAAATAGGGCTGGAGCAGAAGGCTGTCACTTGGAGGTAGAGTGCCCCTGAGTCCGATCCCAGGGGTCAAAAGGTCGGGAGGGGGGTAGAGAAAAGGAAGGAAGGAAGGAAAGAAGGAAGGAAGGGAGGGAGAGAGAGGGAGAAAAAGAAGAAATAGAAGAAAGAAGGGAGGGAGGGAGGGAGGGAGGGAGGGAGGGAGGGAGGGAGGGAAAGAACCACCTAACAGATCAGAGATTTCTCCAGCGGGTGTCAATGTGGGATTTTTCTCTTGTCTGATCTAGATTCTCAGGCCCTATTTACACCTAGTCTCTGGCTTGATAGGGCCGAGATGAGCTCAGAGTTTGTAACTGAAATGCCCCTTGGGTGCTCTGACCAACGGTGTTGTTGGGGACCCACTGAAGGGGTGAGCCTTTATTGAGGACTGGCAGGTGGCAGGCATTCTTGGCCTGGGGCTGTAGTCCCTCAAGGGGCAAGGGGCCTGTAAACCAGAATGGGGGGAAATTATGCCTGTATTTTTACTACCTCTATTGGACTGAAATGTAGCGTTTTCTTTTATTATACATGAAGTAACAAACCACTATCTAACTAGTGACTCAGATCCAATAAAGTCAGACAGTCCCACAGCATGCTGCAGTCGTTGCGAAAGTTCTTTATTGTCTAAACTCATCACTTCTTTGAAATAGTAGTTATTAGAACATCTGCTAGATAGTGTCACTTGATACGCTAATAAAAAAAAAAAAAACCACAGGAGCTGCGTGTAGTGATGCCTGCCTATGATCCTAGGGTCTGGAAGGCTGAGGCAGGAGGATCACAAGTTCGAGGCTGGCCTGGGCAACTTAGCAAGATCCTGTCTCTAAATAAATAAATAAAAAGAGCTAGAGGATATAGCTCAGAAAAGAAGGATCACATGAATGGGCACATGATGGAATCATATTCAGCCATATAAAAGCAGGAAATCCCATCATCTTGTGGCAACGTGGATGAACCTAGAGGACGTTACTCTAAGTGGAATAAGCCGGGCACCGAAAGACAGAGACCACCTGAAAGTGAACCAGAGTGCCTGGTTCCACCTGGGTCTATCCCTCATGCATCATATCACCTTGGGGAAAGTACGTTGTTTCTCCAGAGCCTCCGTCGGTGCTGATGGGAGCTCTGTATATGTGGGCATCGCTGGCTTCCAGCAGGATGGTGGTGGCGTGTGGGAGGCCCCACAGAGACCGAGGACCGGGAGAGAATGAGCAGCTAGCCCGTAGCCCACTGCTGGCCAATGGGGGCTCCAGACCTAGGGCCCAGGCCCCTGGACTCTTAGTTCAGTGGTCCCCTCAGCACACCAAGGTGCCTGTGTGGCAGGAACCTCGGGCCCTGCCATCCACGGGGCCTTGAAGGATAGCCCTGACTAGACTAGGGCTGAGACAATGGGACGGGGGCACTGGAGGACATCTGCCCCATCAAAAGTGGCCAGGCCCCCGCCAGGCCTGCTGTCTGTGGCTACACAGGAATGCAATCGTTGTGCCTCTCAAGACAACTCTGACTTCCTAAGAAAAACTGAAAGTCCAGGCCCAAGAAGAAAGTTCCAGATTTTAAATCCCTGTACGTGGCAAGCCAGTACACAGCTGCAGTGCAGATCTGGCCCGTGGCCACCAGCTAAATCAGCCTGTTCTAAATGCACCAGTCTGATCGGAGTGCCCTGGCTTACCGTGGCAGAGAGTACAGCGGGCCACGTGCTCCGCGTCCTGCTGGCGCTCAGCCTCCCACGTAAACAGGTGACATCTGTTGGTCCCATCCATCTAGTCCAAACACACACGCAAGGACTTTGTCATTAGCTGCATTAAATTTCCGGTCATGTTCTTCATTCTTCACTTTTCCAATTCAAATGAGAAAAACAACATTTTTAAAGTATAGATGAATATATAAATCTAAATAGAGATCGCATGTTGCAACTGTGCTTAGTCATTTGGTGCCCTGGTTCTAACCTGCAGGTGGAGCTGTGTGTGAAACTTAGCCGATATTGTGCCAGGACAGGGGTAACGACAGGAGGGTTCAATCGTTTAAAAACTCCGTGAAGCCGGGCATAGTGGCTCACGCTTGTAATCCCAGTATTTGGGAGGCTGAGGCAGGAGGATCGTGGTTCACAGACAGCCTCAGGTACTACTTAGTGAGGCCCTTTGCAACTTGGTGAAAATGTATTTCAAAATGAAGAATAAGAAAAATAGGGCTGGAGGTGTAGCTCGGAGGTGGAATGCCCCTGGGTTCCACCCTCAGTAGCGCAAAAAATAAAAAATAATAAAATAAAATCTCCATGAATCCATGAATCTTTGTTAACGATTCACAGTACCCAGAAGGCAGAGTGGTAGAAGTCATCAGCACAGAAGTGGTCACATACCATTAGAATGGAAAGAGGTAGGAACTATAGAAGAAGCCTCTCTAGAATATTCCAGGTACTCAGAGCTGGGAGGTAATATAATCAGAAGGCAAGAGTGAGGAGGGTCACAGCGAATGTCTCTTTTAGCCTTTGCAGTTACGACTAGTTAAATACCAAGGAACAAGGCTTAAAAGCAAAACATTAATAATAACAATAACAGATCCATCAAGGTCCTTGAGGCAGCTGGTTAGGTGAGCAGCAAACCCATCGTCCTTCTCTTAGCAGACTCCATTCCCCACCTCCCTGCGCTTAGTCGGTATGTATGGCTGGGGTCTGGCAATGGGATGCAGGTGGAGTTGATGTATGTCATTTCCAGTGTGTCCATGTGCTGCCAACATCTGCCAGGCAGATGTTGAGGATCCAGGAGATGCTTTTGAGGCCCTAGCCTATAATGAGGCAGCTGATGGAAGAATCCCATGTCCCCTGACATGGCGGCACGTAGCCAAACATGCCCCTGCCCACACACATATACATAAGGGTCACGCCCACTCGTGCGGATGGCGGGATAAACCATTACGGTGTTAGATAAATGGTTTCACACTGAGTTAACCTGCCTCGGCCAAAACAGCTTGTACGACCTCCACCTCATGGCGACCAGAGATGCTTTCCCGTTCTTTGTTAGGACTTGAGGTGCGGTTTGCAAAGAGGTGGCTGTGTGTAAACTTCGTTGTGTGCGTCTCTTTATCTGTTCTCTGTCCAGGTCCGCGGTTACGACCATCTCTACCAGCCTCTTGTTGGGGACCAGGCATCACCTTTTCTACAGAGTGGCTAAAAGCATAGAATGTTTTCATTCCTTGTTCTGTGTGTTGAAACACGACCACTTCAACTCAAGTTGAACAGCCGCAGAACTTGCGCTTTTTGAAAAACTTTTCTTAGAGCCGGGCGTGGTGGGCACGCTTGTAATCCCCACGCTTGGGAGGCTGAGACAGGAGAATCGCACAGGTTTGAAGCCAGCCTCAGCTACTTAGTGAGGCTCTCAGCAACTTAGCGAGACCCTGTTTCCAAATAAAATGTAAAATAGGTCTGGGAGTATAGCTCAGAGGTAGAAAGCCCCTGGGTTCCAGTACCACCAAAAAATAAAAAATAAATAAATAAAAACTCTTAGGAACAATAACGGTATAACCATGCTTAACATTTGTTCATTGTTCTTCCAGAAAAAAAAAGTATAGGCATAAGTGTACACATACACACACACACACACACACACACACACACACACACACACAATAGAAATCCACAGCAAAAATGATTCAGTGTACATCTTCACCAAGTTGTTATTAATAGCCAACTAATTACTGTGACTTTGGACTTGGCTGCACAGAGCTTGCCACTGATAAGGGAGACAAGATATTTCCCGAGAAGGCTCAAACAGAGAAATAGTATGGGAGGGAATTCCAGGATACGCAGAGAAAAAAAATAGCCCTTGAGTCCTACTTCAAACTCCCACCAGCATTAGAGAAGAAAATCTCAAGAATAGGACACCTTAAGAAACAACCAGGGAGGCTGCCTGAGGCCCAAAGATGTGCCATTGTTTGAGTCAGCAACACAGCAAATTGTACAACCAACTTCATGCCGAAATGTCCAGCTGTGGTTTGCTGAGCCCGGCTGCATGCTAAAGACCAGAGCGGACGGAGGGGAGAGGATATGGCCTAGGGGTTTGCATTGACATCCTCTTTTCTTTAAGAGAAAGACATTTTCTCAGAGTATAAGAAGAAACTTCAGCCCCCAAGTTAAAGAACTCCCCGCGAGTGCTGCCCTGGAGAGCCCCCCAGGGGTGGATGCAATGTTTCAGCTGTTGGAGTGAGCTGCCAGGGGCCAGGGACCGCGTTCATTTCTGGGACTGAGTTGGGGGAGGCTCTTGGCTTGCAAAGATGAGGGGAGGAAGCAAGCGCAGGGAGGAGAATTGACCTTGGACAGAGGAAGGGCAAACGAGACCCTGTGGAGTCAGAAACTGTCCAGCACCCAAGTTGAAGTACAGGCTTGGGAAATGAGGAGAGGAGGCAGCCACCTCTTCCTGGATTCCCCAGCACACTTGAGGGATCAGCACTGGGCTGAGGGTGTTGGTGGGAACCAGTCACTCAGGGATGCTAGTTCCAGGACTACGTGGCCTAAAACAACTCACTTCCACCGGGCGTGGTGGGCACGCTTGTAATCCCAGCATTCGGGAGGCTGAGACAGGAGGATCGTGGTTCACGGACAGCCTCAGCTACTGAGTGAGGCCTTTGCAACTCAGTGAGACTCTGTTTCAAAAGAAGGAATAAAAAATAGGGCTGGAGGTGTTGCTCAGAGGTAGAATGCCCCTGGGTTCCATCCCCAGTACCGCAAAAAAAAAAAAAAATTAATAAATAAAAATTTAAAAAAAAACCTCACTTCCTTTCTGACCTCTAGTCACCTTATCTGGAAAATGCAGACTGTCATTATTATTTTTTTTTTTTTTTTGCAGTGCTGGGGCTGGAGCCCAGGGGCATTCTACCCTCCGAGCTATATCCCCAGCCCTATTTTTATTCCTTATGTTGAAGCAGGGTCTCACTGAGTTGCAGAGGGCCTCACTAAGTAGCTGAGGCTGTCCATGAACCACGATCCTCCTGTCTCAGCCTCCTGAATGCTGGGATGACAAGCGTGCCCACCACGCCCGGCTCAGACTGTTACTATTTATTAACTTTGAAGGTGGTTATGAGATTAAACCAGCAGTTCTCAGGCATGAGGGCATCCAGGGCTCTTGGCATAAATGTAAATTCTGATTGGTTAGATCCCAGGCAGACTGGGAATTTAACCTTTCTCATATTGTCTGTGAGGCTACTCTGGCTGGTCCATAGACCACCATTTGAAGGGTGAGGGGTTAAGAAAGAGGCATGGAAAGCAGGTAAGATGGTGGCTGGAAATTCGTAAGTGCTCAAGAAAGAGAAGCCAGTTGATTTGATACATACTTTCTGGGCAAAGGGCACCCTTAAAGATTTCAGATGGTGACAGAGTGAACTATGTTAAGTAGACTCATACAACGCGTCAGGTGTCCTTGTAGGTACCGTCTCATAACCCTCATAACAAATCTATGAGTTTATACCTATTTTACAGGGAAGTAAATTGAGACCCTGGGGCCAAATGGCATGCTCATATTCACAGGGACGCAGCCAGGGGTTGAAGTCTCATTGCCAACTTCCTTCCCCAGGTCCCTGATCCTGCCGGAGAAGATTAAGGATCAAATGGAGACCACAGTGGCCAGATACATCAGTGCTAGCTTCTCCTTCTTTCAGAAAATAATCTTTCTGCAAGCTCTCTGAATTCTGAAATTATACCAAAAATTTTAAAATTATCCCAGAAGTTTTCTTTGGCCTTCCTTTTAACATTTGCATCTTGTAGCTTTTTTTCAGCTTTAGAGCTGATTTATTTTTGCTCTCCCAGGACAGCCGCATTCCATTCCTTAGAGTTGTCAAGAGCAACACACAAGAATAAAAATAGGTCCAGTTCCTAGACCTATCTCATAGTGTTATTGTAAAAATATGATGTGTTAACACAGCAAAAGAACAAAATAAAATTCTCGTCTCTTTTTATTTCCTCCTTTTGACTTTTGAATTCCAAATCTCATTACTTGTGGGAATTCCAGACCATGAACAGTTATCTAAACTTTTCTTAGTTTCACTGTCTGAAAAATAGGCTCAGAACACTACTTCTCCCCCTGGGTCATTGTGAGGATGAAATGAATCAATAAAGTCAGAACCGCTCCTGGATCAATTAAGGTGAGCTATTTTGCTACGCACTGTTTCAAGGGAACTGAACATTTTGGAAAGAAAAATGAAATTGGAAACCTAGAAGGTTTTTCACTTTAAAAAAATGAATCCTATGAAGACTTGAGTGCTTACATGCCAATTAGACAGTTGTTAACAATGGAGTTGGGCACAGAAAGTCCACAAACAAAAATGGAACGTTATGCCCTTTTTTTCTAATTCTATTTTGCTTCACAGCACATCTTAAATGTGATAGGTCAGGTCCCCTCTCCCTACATGACCCCTTGGTGGGGACAGTAGGCGGAACCCTGAAAGCCAGAAGCGTAGATATCGTAAGACTTCAGGTGTCACGAGACTCCAAACATCACGAGAGAGACTCCAGAGGTCACAAGATTACAGATGTCCTGAGAGAATCTACATGCCTATAAAACACCTGTGCGTCCGCTCTGCCATGTGACTCAGCCGGCCAATTGGGACTGCGCGTGACTCTCCAGACGCGTGGCTCATTGGTCCCTTCCCCCACGGCCTGCTGACTCCCCAACGGTGCCAGGTCCAAATAAAGCAGCAGCTTTCGACAACCTGGCTGGTATTTTACCTTCTTCGCAACTCCCTAGCTCTATTTTCAACATTTCAAAATGCAGTTTTCTCATTTCATAAAAGTTGTCTAATGAAAAATAAATAAATAAATGGAATGGAATTTTACACAGGGCTGGGACAACTAACCAGATGGCTTTAAAAAATGCTTCTCAATAGGCATCGCCAACCCCAAGCATGTTTAAATGGACTAATTTGAGACATCTGTTTAGGAATCATTTCAAATTGAACCACCATCATTTTCCCAGAAGCACATAGGTGTCATCCTAAAGGTTAAAATAACTTAGAAGTGAAAGACAGAAGCCCCACACATAGCCAGAGAGAGCCTTCAGGCAGGAATTCAGAAGAAAGCTCGCAAGACATTCCCCCTCTCTATTTATTTATTTATTTATTTATTTATTTATTTATTTATTTTTGCGGGTCTAGGGATGAAACCCAGAGGCATTCAACCTCCGAGCTACACCCCCTGACCTATATTTTATTCTTTATTTTGAAACAGGGTCTCACTGAGTTGCAGTGGGCCTAAGTAGCTGAGGCCAGCCATGAACTTGAGATCCTCCTGTCTTAGCCTCCCAAATACTAGATTTATAGGTGTGTACCCACCATGCCTGGCTAAACTACTAAATTTTAAAAACACAACAGTTGTGTTTTTAAATATCCTAGGGCAAGAAAACACCAGAAATGAAGAGATAGAAGTGATAGGCCTGACGCTCAGGTGCATTCTAACTGGCAACTTCTTCTCACAACCAATGCAACCTTTGACCAAGAGCCTGGAGCAACAGGAGGGCGAGAACGACCATCTGTTGTGGCTTGGATTTTAAATGTCCCCCAAGCTATTAAGCTACTGAGTGACGCGGCCATGTTCAGATGCAGGACCTGACTGCCAGGAAGAGTCCCTGAGGATGTGGCCAGAAACAGTGTTTTCTAGGCCTGGGCCACTGAAGCGCGCTCACGCTCTCCCTTTCTTTCTCTCTTGCTCTCACCCTTTCTCTCTGCCCCCACCATGATACCCTAAGGACTTGCAGCCCCAGCACCTGCTTGGAAACTGGCCTGGCATGGACTGGACTCTCCAGAACTGTGAGTAAATAAGATTCTTCCTCTAAGTTTCAGGCATTTGGGTCACTGTGATGAGTTAGAAGGCAACCAGAACAGATCCATGTCAGACCAAATACTGTCTGCCCCACATCCCCTCTCAGAGCAGCACCGGCGAGCGTGTGAGGGGACATAACTATATCAGGGGTATTGCTCTCCAAATTCTAGAAAGATGACTTCCTGAGAACTAGATGCCTTAAGAATCACATCTGGAAAGGAACCTAGATAACACCCAGTTGAACCTTCTCTCTGCAGTTGAGCTAAGCAAAATGAGACCAGACGGGTAAAGGGACTCTTCCAAAAGAACTTAATCACTCATGAAAGAACAGAGAAAAAGACTATTATCTCTGGTATAAGTTGTTATTTGTTTAAACCCTGCTTTTATTAATGCATTCAAGAAGTTACTGACAATGTCCCTGGCCCCCAATCCGGCCCCTGTCCAGACATCCTGCGAGGCGAAAGGGATGAAACAGTGAGCAAGAAACTTATTCTCCATATCTTCACTTTGTTTCTAAATCCAAGATATTTTTCTATCTTTTCCAGAAGTTTGCAAGCTGTCACAAGTTTATTGATTCCAAAAAGCATATTCACAGCTGTGTCAACAAAATCTCACCTATCACTTCTGCTGCACACACTCCATCTTCAGAGAAAATTAAATGATCTGGCGCAGCCAAATTCATTTTCTACTAAGTTGAACCATATGACTTTCCATTTCTTCGGGTCAAAGTGGTCAAACATTGGCAATGTCACGTGGTTCAACTTAACGTTCTGTCTCAGTTAACACTCTCTCTGCTGTAACCAGTGAGCCTGACAACGCACCCAGAGGAAGGAGGACTTGTTGGCTCACAGTTTTTGGAGCTTTCTGATTCAGTCCACGTTAGGCCAGGTCTGCAGAGCTCAGGGCATGGCGGTGCTAAGCAGAGAGAGGGAGAGAGCACAGCTCTGCTCAAGCGTTATGAAAGCCCAAGCAAGAGTGCAAACAGGCAAGGGGATTCAAAGACAAGAGCACGTTCCCCAAGACCAAACCCTCAGGCGCCCGCCTTCTCCAGCCGCACCCCAGCCGCCTAGGTGGCCACCCAGTAATCCATCCCAATGGGTTTATCCACTAACGACATGCCAGCCCTGCATCAACTCTGAACAGTAATACACGAGCTCTTCAGGTGAAATTCTCCGCCTAACCATAGCACATTCATAAGCAGCCTCTTCAGAAGAGAATCGCCCTTCATTTGAATAAATTGCCCCAGATATTCCACAAAAATGTGTGGGTTTGGGTTAGAAAAATAAATTTCAGAGAAGAGATAAATAAGTTGTGGTCTATACGTGTGCTGAAACACTGCATGAGAATAGCCGAGGGTAAACTGCCCACATATACAACACGCTTGAACAAGGAGAACAGATGTTATGCTGACTGAAAGAAGCCAGATACAACAAGTGCACGCGGTGTGAGTCCATATACATGAAGGTCTAGGACAAGTACAAATTACTTGACTGATAGAAGTCAGAAGGGTCATAGAAGTCAGAAGGGTCAAGTGTATAGGAAGGGCTGAGAAAATTTTATAGACTGCTGAAAGTTGTCTGTGTCTTAACCATATCTTGGCCACAGAAGAACAGACATATATAAAAATCCATCTGTTGGTACACGTAAGGTCCCTGTACGTTCCCCACTCCATTACCTGAACACTATGTTATATCCCATACGAACAAGGAAGAAAGTTACAGATGTGGCCTCAATGACAGAGTTTAGCGAAGTGGTTAAGCTCAAGCACAGAAGGCAGGTGATACCAGGCTGTCTAGGTATTTGACCTTCAGTGATGCCCTTAACTCTCGAAGTCTCAGTTTTAATATCCCTGGCATGGAGCCTCATGATAACACACAACCTTCAGGACATTAGTATGATAGTATCTCTGAAGGCATAGCATACAATCAGGGCTAATAAAAGGCCCATTGGTGCCAGGAGTGGCACGGCCAACAGGATCCAGACTGAGGCCCCTGGCTCCTGGCATACATAGCAATCCCTGAGGAACTTCCCCCAGAGAACCCTCATTCCTCCAGTGGTCCTTAATGGAGGAGTAGAAACCGGTCGTGAGCCCAATGACCCCTCTCCATCAGCAACCTCCCACCCCACATACCAGTAGGGCGACTGGAAGGCTGTGCCCCTCTGTGAAGGCGATGACCGCAGGGGTGATGTCCGCTGCACTGAGTTCCAGTGTGGCTGTGCTGATGGAAGCTGGATCAGAGGCCCTGCCTGCCTGGAAGAACACGGCCACCTTCCTCGTGAGGTGGCCAGTCCGCACGCGCTTGAACACATGTCTCGCCACAAACCTCATGGTGGCTCCCAGGTTCCTGCGGCCTGATGACGGTTCCAGGGGGATTTTCCTAACAGCCCGCAGAAGGGCGGGCTTCCCGGTGTAGTCTGAGAAACGAACTAGATAATTAGTTCTGACGTTGTAGGAAACAACGGCCACTCGGGCACCCGTTGGGCAGTTGCTCTGGCTAATGTCCAATTTCATCAACAGAGATAACAGAATGTCTCTCATCCGCTCAAAATCCAACTGGGAGACATCACTGGACGTGTCCAAGGCAAAGACCACATCAGTCGGAAACACTGGGCATCTGGTGACACCTGGACACGAAGAAGACACAGATTTATGATGGTCTGTGATGTCTCTGAACAGGCAGGAGTTAAGAGAATGAGGAAGAGCGCTTACCCATTGAACAGGCTGCGAGGGAAGTTGTTTTGGAGAAAAGAGAAGACACTGTTAGTTCATCCTGGCAGTGTATCTTTTACCTGTGTGCTTCAATATGAAAACCCTCTCCTCCGAGAAATTCAAGCAGGGCCCTCAGCCTCCTGCCTCCATATGGCAAGGACTCTACCTGCTCCCCAGAAACTGTTCACCCCTTTCTCTATAGTAATAGAAGCCAGCTCTCTGACTGGGCAAATGTCACCAGGAACAACGGCCACATTTTCCAGGAAGGGTTGGGGAGGACTGGGGCACCTTACCAAGGTGTGTGTAATAGCATAGGAAAAGCGGCCAAAGGACCTTTGAAGAAACACCCTTCTCCTTTCTTTGCTGGTAGAAATGATGGCTAACACTTGATAAACCACTTCGACAGGAGATAAGTTAAAGTTATCCTTAATCCATCATATACATGTCCATACCTATGAATAGAAATGTATAATTTTTTTCATTTCATTGTATAAAACTTAGAGCTTAGTATATGTCCTATGATGACGAGTCATTTTTCCTTAGTATATGATGACTTTTATCAATAAATTTTAGAGTGTTCTCGGCTACCCTACTGTACAGATATCCCATGAGTTCTTCAGCCACTACCTCTCTGTGATGAGCATACTGGCGCAAGTCCCTGTGCATATCCGTCCGGTCATAGCCCTACGTAAGACCCTACAACAGTGGATCTGCATAGGTATGGTCCGACTGCTCTTTAGAGCCATAGCTCCCACCAGCAATGTGTATTTTTATATATTTTCCAAATTTGGGCAAGCCTCTTTTCCTCTCACTTTTTAAATATTTCCAGTGGGAGAACCAAAGAGCACCTTGGGGCTTTAATTTGTATTCTTTGACTTCTGAGGTTGAACATCTTCCTAGCTGTATTGTTCATTTGTATTTATTTTTCTTTTTTGACTCCCCATTCACGTCCTTTGCTTATTTTCTATTTAAAATGTATTTTTTACATTTAGGTTCAGCCATCACAAAATATTCGTGTTGACAGAAAAAAAAAAAAACACCTGATGAAGCAGCCGCGGGTTTATTTGGACATGCTACAGAAAGGACCAGGTCCTCTGCCAGGAACTGTTTCGTGTTTGCTTTTGACTTCGTGGTGTTCCTAAGTGTCCAAGGGCTTTAACTCTTTAAATGGTCAACTCTTTTCCTCTGTGGTCAAGTTGATGGTATTGCTTTTTCTGATTTCAGAAAAATGGGCTCCAGAACCTCCCTGAACAGCAGCTGGATGGGCACAGGCAGAACACGGAAGGGTTGGAGCAAGACAGGCAGGGCGACTGTGGAGAAAACTGGGAGCTTCCAGACTCAGCGACCCACCCAGGCAGTGCCCTGTCCCCATTGCCAGGGAGTGGAGAAATGTGAGCTCTGCAGGGATACATTAACCCTCGTAAGTACATTTCAATCCGGGACCGTGAGAAAATATCACGTAAGAGTTGATCACTCATAAGTCCATTTTTAAAACATAAATGTAACTAAATCAAACACATTTTTTAAAGTGCCATCATCGATCCCACTGCTTAAATAGATGAGATAAAATTTTTAAAAAGCCCCTTTTGGCCTGTGTTGTGCCCCAAATGGACACGGGGATGTGAAGTTGCCGTCACAGCCCGTGGGACACAGGATTGTACAGTGGGATTTCTCTTCACGGTTGAGATGGCATTCATGTCCCTTGCTCATTTTCCATTTAAAATTTATTTTTTACATTTAGGCTTAGCCATCACAAAATATCTGTGTTTATACAAAAAGCTGATTGAGGAGCAGCAAGTTGATTTTATTTTGCGTGCCTTTCATGCCACTCTGTTTCTGAGACCACTTTGGAAAAAAGATTCCTTAGCCAAAGGGGAACCGAACCAAACATGTTAACTTATAAGAACTTTTCGTGATGGACAAGCCATCTCCCAAGCCCCACTCACTTCCTCAGGTGACTCAGGCCCGTTCTAGTTAGACATAAAATGTCCCCTAAAGAGCTCATGTATTAATGCCTGGAGCTGACGTAAGTGGATAGATCCACTGTACGGATTGACCTGGGTGGTGAGCCGGGTCGGCAGGGTGTGGCCGGAGGTGGGTCCCTGGGGTGCAGCCTTGGGGATTATATGAACGCTCCTCCTCCCCTGCTCTCTTGGCCCTGACCTCCATGCTGTGATCACAGCCCACGTGCTCTCCCCCTCCCCCGGTTCCTGCCCGCCATGCCCTGAGCCCACAGTCCCCAGCCTCACATGGACTGAACCCAAAGCCATAAGAAAATAAATCTTTTTTCCTCTAAGTTACGTGGTCAGTCTTTTAGATTATAACTGTAAAATTGCTGAACAGAAGAGGCCCCAATCCTCGATCCCTCCCCACTGCACACACTGGCTCCTGTTGAGCCTTTCCCAGATGACTTACGGCAGTTTTCTCGCACAAAATCAACGAGTTCACAAGGCTGTTAGGCAGATGGGGAAAGATGGAAAGAGGAAATAAGTATTTAATTTGAAGCATATTTCTCTTTACTCTTGTGACATAGAAATGTCATGAGGATGTTGTTAGTACATATCTGAAGCCTTTAATCTACAACAGAAAACCCCAGAATTGTTAGAGCAGATCAAACTAGCCAACAGTTTTATTCCTGGATCCAATGAATGTTTTCAAACATTTAAAAGATTTCATAAGCTAAACACGGTGGTGCATGCCTATAAGCCCCAGTACTTGGGAGGCTGAGATAGGAGGTTCACAGGTTTGAGGCCACGCTCAGCAATGTAGTGAGAACCTCAACAACTGAATACCCTGTTTAAAAAAAAAAATAGTGCTAGGAGTATGGCCAAAGATAAAACATTCCTGGTTTAATCCCCAGTACCAAAAAAAAATTTTTATATACAATATAGCGAAATAGGTACCTAAGGAAGAATATTCTTTTTTTTTTAATCTGCCTCACAAAGCAATGGAATGCAACCTGATTTTGAAATCAGAATCCGGAAATCTGATCAAAGAATATCAGGAAAAAGTTTTTAATGCTTGGAACTCTCTACTAGCAACTTCTGGAAAACAAAGCTCAGGCAGGTTCCCCCGCAGCGCCCGCGTCATCCTGCTTCTTTCTTTGATCTCCTGATCTCTGCTCTGTCTGCCCTTCACCCCACAGCCCATCACTTTTGGTCCTCTGTTGCCTTTATATCCCCCGCCCCCTGCCTGGTAGTTTTTAGACAGAAAAATCATTACTTGTTAGATTGTGCTCAGGTAGAGCCATGAGGCACAAAAGCCTGCACTAGACTGTGTACTGGTTTATGAACATTTCAGAAGCAATGTTTGAGCTTCACAGAAGGGTATGTTGTAAATAGGTAGTAGCCTCCGAGTCTTTCCTATTTTATCAACTAATATTAGTCAAACATATCCAGAGTCCTTGCTGGGTTTAAGTGCTGTCCTACTGGTTTTATTTGAGTCCATTATGACATTTCAGAGTAAAGTCTATACGCTCAAAGTACTAATAGAATTGTAAGAAGAGAAACTAAAGAATCTTTAAGATGAGTTGCTCTATGTTTTGTGAAACTGGAAAGTTTTGCGGTCTAAAAAAGCGAAGTTTAGAATTAAAAACCTTCACCTACCGTCATAGCTACCAAACCTTTAGGTCCCTTGATGCCCTGGAAAAAGGCAGAAAGTTGGGCTTAAAATGCAAGATTCTGGTCTCTAACACATTTTTCTCCAGAGTGAACAGGCGATACTGCCAAAGCTCACCCCACGTGTACCTGACACCTCGCTCCTGACCTTGGAATTCTATCTGGCCCCTTAAGGAAAGCCAGAGTGCCCAAGTGGGGTATCCCAGACCTCAGAGTCCAGGAAGCCTACGTAGGTAGGACATAGAGACTCTAGAGGACCAGATCACTCTGAAGGCAAGCCACAATTTGGGGTCAAACTCAGGAAAAGTTCACTGAAGACCCCAGGTCCATTCATAGACTGTGCTAAAGTAGATTTCAGCCCCTCCCCAGTCCCTTCTCTTGGGTTGTCCATCACCACCTTGTCTTTTCTCCAAGACTGAACAAGTCTTCCCTGGAAGCCTTCAGCGTATAGCTGCCTGGCTCCAGCCACTCTGGGGGCCCAGAGATCTTTGCTGTTCTTTAGACCCTACAAGGGAGGCATTTGTAACCTTGGGAGGTCACTATGATTATCTCAGTCTCTGTTTCCTCATCTGCAAAATGAGCAGGCATAGTCCTTCTCCCTCTGTGGTTTTTGATTCTCTGACTTCGCTGCACCTCTGGCGTCAGTCCTAAATGGCGGTGTGGCCACCGGGTTCAACCCATAGCTGAGCTTCCGTGCTGTTCATCCCCCCAGGACAAGGAGTGGGGCACAGCGAAGTCATAGTCTTTTCCTTCATACCAAAGGGGGTTTTATAAACATACGTGGGCTTATGACATTAGTAGTTAAGATTATATAAATGTGATGTTTTGTCAGAATTTCCTTCTGGCATTTTCGTGAGTATTACAGCTCATCTTATTTGCATTGATAAATCCATTCTCCGGTGAGTTTTATGTATATCGCCTTATGTATTTAGGCAGATGTATAAATCTCTAGCCACTCCAATATCTTGCCAACATTCAAGGAAAAAATAAATACACTGTGCAAGGATTCGAGGCTAATGTCTTCTAAAGCAGATATGTCCTATTCCCTAGATTCTCTTGTTCATCCCAAATGTTCATTTCTCCTTCAGAGATGCCTCTTATTGAATTTTTATTCATTTTACACAAAGATTGAAAATAAAGTGAAGATGGGGATACATTACCATTCTTCCTGGTGGGCCTTGGTCACCTGGTGCTCCAGCCAGTCCAGGAAAGCCAGCACTACCCTGAAAATGATCAAACCAAGGGAATGAGCTTCCATCTTGATTACAACTAGCAGACTCACTTTGAGCTGTGGAGCAGTCATATGCCTAGGGCTAAGGAGTCAGCTTTTGTCCAAGTAGTTTATGAACCGTGTCTATGGAAACTAGACAGAGAGGGAACCATCCAGCCTCCCTCCCCCACATTCCCAGCTGAGCCTTGCCCACGTGTGATACACACAGAAACAAACTCTTCAGGACAGCACCTTAAAAGATGACTTAATACATTATGATGTGAAACTATAATGCACCAATAAAAGCACAATAAAGATGGCTCAATACTCAGTTGAGTCCCAAGGTCATATCGTAAGAAGAATGCTTGGGGTCTCTGAATGGAGCACTGTACATCAGGAACAAGAACACAAAACCCACAGCACCTTCTGGACCTCAGGGTCTCAGGAAAGGGGCAAGGTGGCCCTAGGCTCCCCGCTCACATTTCAAGTATTTGAAATGACACCACCTTGTCTGGATTTAGTGGATGCTTTGTCTTTTTTCATTCAAAACTAGAAAGATAAGTTCGCTGATTAGGGCAACCTTAACCAGCAGTAAGCCAAGTTAGGCGTACATCAAGTTTTTCTTTATGTCAGTGCCAGTGGATGAAAAGGCCAACGACTGGGTGCATGGAAAATGGACATTCTGCCTTCTTCCTCTTTTCTGCACTGAACACTAGTTTATGTCTTTTTAAGATGACCCCTGCTCTCTAATATCCATCAGCTAAACACTGCCAAGGTGCTACTATCCACAGGGTTACTCTCTTCAAACAGTGTCAGCCATGATTGTGGCTCTTCAAGACTGGATCTATGGAACCTGAAGAATGGATTTTCACAACCACTGTGGATATCGGTATGGAGGGTCCTCAAAGAACTAGAAATGGAACCAGCATATGATCCAGTTACGCCGGTCCTTGGTGTCTTTCCCAAAGAATTAAAGTTAAAGTACTAAAGTGATACGGGCATACCCATGTTTATAGCAGCACAGTTTACAATAGCCAAATTAGAGAACCAACATTGGTGTCCACCAACAGGTGAGTAGATAAAAAGATATATGCACAATGGGATTTTACTTGGCCATAAAAAAGAACAAAACTATGTCATTTGCAGGAAAATAGATGGAACTTGAGAATGTGATGCCAAGTGAGATCGACCAGGCTCAGAAGGTCCAGGGTCGGATGTCTTCTCTCATTGGTAGGAGCTGGAGAGGAAATAAGAAACAAAGGGGACTTCAGGTAAAAGAGGAGCAAGACCAGTAGAATAGTGCAAGGGGATGCTGGGAGGGAGATGAGGAGGGGGAAAGGAAGACTGAGGAAGAGAACAGTGTAAGCAATGCGATGTCCAGATATGAAAGTATCAGCACCAATCTCACTACCATGTGCACAGAAGGAAGGGGAGAGGGAGGCGCGCAGAGGACAACACAACAAATGCTGTGTGCATGCGCTGTGATGGATAATTACGATGCACCGATAGAGTATAAAAATCATTGGAGCCGGGCGTGGTGGCGCACACTTGTCATCCCCACGCTTGGGAGCAGAGACAGGAGGATCGCGCAGGTTCGAAGCCAGCCTCGCTGGCTTCAGAGACCCTGCTTCCAAATAAAAAAGTATAAAATAGGTCTGGGAGTGTAGCCTAGAGGTAGAAGGGCCTCTAGGAACCCCAGTACCACCAAAAAAAAATCTTTGGAGTATTATAACTGTACATATTCATGAGATTCATAGTGGTTCGTTCATTTATACATATAACATTATTTGGTCTCTTTCCCAAAGGAAACCCATTTTTGATGGAAGACTCCATTAAGCAGAATTCTCAAAGTCCACCAAGATGGCAGCCGTGTTCTGGAGAATCCAGCCCTAAAATAGCTAAAAGAAGTTAAGGCTTGGAAAGTTAAGCCTAAAGAAACAACGGTGTTTGAGCTACAGCTAAAACAAGACCCTTCTAACTGATGCCTAGACTTCCTGAAGACAGAGGTGCCGCAGACTTGCTTTGCACAGGTCGGCAGTGCAGCGCTGAAACCCCCACCTCGCACTTTCTGTCGCTAGGGTTTGGCGAACCACGCCTGCCTTCCAAAGGTAAATGAGAGAGGACTGAAGTGGGGAGTGCGGGAGCCCAAGGGGAGCGCAGAAAGCGCTGACTGAGGAGCAGCGGGCGTCCTGCCAACAAGCCCATTAACCCATGGAAACGTGCCCCTGTGATGGGAGGCGATATCCATCCTGACAAGTTCCTTTGGTCCTTACCCTCTTCCCCCTGGTTCCCTTTGCTCCCTTCTCTCCGGGGTGGCCTGGGTCACCATCTTCTCCCTTAGTAAAATGAAAAGCAGACCTCTAAATGTAGGAAAAGCAGACGCAAGCACTAAGCAGAGGCTGAACTCCACTGCAGGCCCACAAACACTGCTTCTTACTTGTGTACCAGGATAGCCCGGGAATCCGGGTTCACCCTAGGGGCAGAAAAGAGATAAGGTCTTGTTTAATGTCATGTGACTACGCGTTCTGTTGACATTGTTCAATATTCATATAGGAGAAGCTATAATTTTGAGGAAATAGACTCAAAACAGGTGCCAGGAAAAACAACTAAATCAAGAACTGTTTTCTGGGCTGCTCTCAAGTGGCCCTGTCCCATGCCCCTAATTCAACATGGAACAGATGAATGGTTGTTCATAAATAGTTCTCCCTCCTTGAGACGTTGTATACTGAAAATTTCCTCTTAGGTTTTTTTTTTTTTTCTTCTTTTTTTGCGGTGCTGGGGGTGGAACTCAGGGGCATTCTACCTCTGAGATACACTCCCCAGCCCTATTTTTTATTCTTTATTTTGAAACATGGTCTCACTGAGTCACAAAGGGTCTCACTAAATAGTTGAGTTTGGCCACAAACCACAATCCTCCTGTCTCAACTTCCCAAATGCTGGGGTCACAAGCGTGCACCACCACGCCTGGCTGCAGTTTGACTTTTAAATAACCAGCTTTTACTTTTTAAGGAAGGAATTCTATCAGCTACAACACATTGTGAGCAGCCCATAGAAAACATTCCTAAAATATCACTTGGAAAATAACTCATATTCTAGTAAAATAAAATAAAATTTTAAAGCTATATTTTTAAGTCAGAATACTCTGTAAAAAGCCGAGCGTGGTGGCACACGCTTATAATCCCCGCGCTTGGGAGGCGGAGACAGGAGGATCGCGCAGGTTCGAAGCCAGCCACGCTGGCTTAAGAGACCCTGTTTCCAAATAAAAAAAAGTATGAAAATAGGTCTTGGAATGTAGCCCAGAGGTAGAAGGGTTTCCAGGAACCCCAGTACCACCAGAAAAAAAAAAAAGAATACCCTGTAAATAGCACTCACCTTTGCTCCTTTTCTTCCTGGACGCCCATATCCATCTGGACCAAGAAGACCCTAGTAAAAGAACATAGGATGACTTGGAGAGTCGCCCAGCCCAATCAGTGAGGCTAAAAGAGAGCCCTTAGCTAAGTCACCAGGGCAAGGAGGGAAGGAAGGCAGAGGGGCTTGGTGGAGGCTGGAAGACCACCTTCCTGCAGGATAAATGCTCGCACTAGGAGGGAATAGGTCTTAAGATCAAGATAGAAAGACATTTAGAGGTTGTTTTTCTAAGTGCCTTCTGCAATAAGATTCTACACATCAGATGATACCAGGGTCATAGGAAGCCACGTTGTCATGCAAGGTTGCCCTTGGACTAAACTTGATTTCCTCCAGGACACAATGCTAGGAAAAGGGCTCCAGAAGAGGTAAATTTCCAGGGATAAAGAAAGTCTTTAGAGAAAAAGGTCAGAGTAGAGCCAGTGGAGTTTGGAGGTTCAGTGCACAGAGCTGTATACTGGTTGCATGGCCGACCCTGGGGAACTGCTTCACCTCGCTAAGCTTCAGTGGCCGCTGTAACATGGGGATGTTCTTAATGTCTATGTGGTACAGTTGCCCAGAAGAGGAAGGGAGAATGTACTGCTAATGTAGCTGCTGCTAATGCAGCCGCTGCTGTTGCTACTGGCGATAGTAAAGATGGCGCTGGCAGAAAGGATGTGGTGGTGGTGTTGGTGGTCATGGTGGTAGAAGCAATGGTTGTCATGGTGACAAGTAATGATGGTGGTAACAAAGATGGTGATAGAGGTGACGTTGGGGCTGGGGATGGTGTAATTGCTGAAGGCAGTGATGGCAGTCATGTTGATAAAATAATGGAAACCCTGGTATCAGTACTGGGCATCTTAGCATCTATCCCTATATATATCAGGAGCTTCCGGAAATGAAGGATGAATTCAGAACCTTGTGGATGCTTTTGTCTCCATGCAAAAAGACCACCCTTAAACCAAGTAGAGCAACTGAGAGGGAAATTTAGAAGTTGAAAACAAAGAACCTGCCTATGGACTAATTAGAAAGGTTTAAAAGATGAGGAAAAAATTAAAAGAAGATAAAGAAGATTGCCAGCGATGAATTCTTTGGGTGGGGGGGGAGTAAGTAAGGCCACTTGCTGGTATTCTGTGTTCTCCCTGCTGAAGACACACAGAGCCTCAGCATCACAACCCCAGACACAAACTGTATTCTGGAGAAGCCCCCCTCTGACAACCCTGAAATGTCACCTTCAAGAAAGATATCTATGCCAGGCATAGTGGCACATGCTTGCAATCCCAGTACTTGGGAGGCTGGGACAGGAGGATGGTAAGGTCAAGGCCAGCTTCAGCAACTTAGGGAGACCCTCAACAACTTAGCAAGCTCTTGTTTCAAAATAAAATAGGGCTGGGGTCTAGAATGACACTGGGTTCAATCCAGTACAGAAAGAGGGAGGAAAGAGGGGAAGGAGGGAGGGACGGAATTCCCCAGCCAGGCATGATGGTACACACCTGTAGTCCCGGTACTTGAAAAGCGAAGACAGGAAGATCACAGCTTGAAGCCAGCCTTAGCAACAGAGTGAGACTCTGTTTTAAAATAAAGAGCTGGGTGGGGGTAGCTCAGAGGGAGAATGCCCCCAGTATCAAATCATCAGTATCGAAAGAAAAAAAGAAGATGAGGAGGAGAAGGGGGGGAGCAGGAGGAAGAAGAGGAGGAGGAGGGGATGATATATATATAAAGAACAAATACAAAAGTCAGTCAAGAGTTCAAAACAGAGAAGCTAAACTCACAGGTTTCCCTCTTGCTCCTGGTTGGCCTCCTGGGCCTCTTGCCCCTGTATCACCAAGCTCTCCCTTGTATAATAAAAAGAAAAGATGAAATTAACTTTCTCCTCTGAGTTTACAGTTTTGTGCCATTCTCCTTAGAGATGGCTCAGTTGCCCTTTTGAGCCCTGCCGGCATCATTCTGCCGTCTAAAGGCTCTGTCCAAGGCCTCCTCTGGCTTGGCTAAACAGGGATAACTCACACACACAGTAAGGGTCTGGGTACCAGCTGGGCAGAATGAATCACAGGGTGTTTTATCACCTTTCTAGGTGTGGGTCTGTAAATCTGCGTTTGCTGCGAATCCATGCACGTATCTCTCTGCCAATGTGCCTTCATTTGCTGAAGTGTGTGACCCACCTTTCTAGGTACCTCGCCTTCTCTGTGTCCATCTACCCAGCTCTAAGGGAAAGGGGTGTCAATATCATCAGAAACCAGTGCCGGAAATGATCAACGTAAGGAGAGGTTTCTATGAGAAAGCCCAAGGGGCGCCCCAAGCTGTAATCAAGAAGCGTGTTCCCCGATATTTACCTTCATTCCTCTTGGCCCCGCTTTCCCTTCTTGGCCATTTGGCCCTGGAGGCCCAGGATCGCCCTGCAAGGACACCATGGCCAAAGTCACCACTAAGGCCACAGAGTTACCATCAGACTCTCTTCTTACAAACGGTCCTGACTTAGAGCGGCTTGAGTGAGCCTGTTTTTTTACTTTATAAAGATACAAATGTAATATGCATTCAACAAAAACTCATACTTCAATGTTTGTTTGTTTGTTTTGTGGTACTGGGGACGGAACCCAGGGGCATTCTACCTCTGAGCTACACCCCAGCCCTATTTTTTATTCTTTATTTTGAAACCGGGTCTCACTGAGTTGCAGAGGGCCTCACTAAGTAGCTGAGGCCGTCCGCGAACCGCGATCCTCCAGGTCTCAGCCTCCCGAATGCTGGGATGACAAGCGTGCCCACCTCGCTCGGTATACTTCAACTTTTGAATTTTGATCTTTCCCTGGGCTAGGAATATGTGGTGTAACACTGTCTTGTGGTGCTGGGAGAGCATCAGAGAGCCACACTCCCAGCCAGCCGTGTCATCAGGAGAGCACATGGCTACTACTCTACGGTGCTGTGTGTTGCTAAGCTAAAATGTTTGGTAGGTGAGGTCTATTAGATGTTTTTTGACTTAATGATATTTCCAACTTATGATGGATTCATCTAGTATGCAGTTCCATTGTTAGTCAAGGGACACCTATACTATGAAATGGTCTGGAATTGGCAATCTGCTTATGAGTCACCTTAGAGATATAAGCTTAGCTTTTAATGTTTCATACAATTAATTTTATTCTCTAACATATAAAATGTATAGTATATACAATTTTTTTTCTTTTTGTCGTTGTTGTTTTGAGGTGCTGGGGATTGAACCAGGGGCATTCTACCACCAAGCTACACCCCCAGCCCTATTTTATTTTTATTTGAAAACAGAGTCTTGCTAAGTTGCTGAGGGTGGTCTCAAACCTGCGATCCTCCTGTCTCAGCCTCCCAAGTACTGGGATTAACAGATGTGCACCAGCTTAGTATATGCGTTAAAGCTCTAGGTTGGGGTTTGGAAGGGAGGATTAGGCTGTACTCTGCAAGAGGTGCTGTACTCTGCAAGAGGTCATATCTACCACATCCTGAGACTTAGAAGAATTAGCTATACACTAGAGTGGTAAATGTGATCTGATCAAAAAAATCAGGAGGACAAAAGCTTGGACTTATAACTTATTGTTCTAAACAGACAATATTTTCAAGTGAGATTTGAAATAACTCAGTTAATTATGGGGCTAGATTCTTCCTGACCAAGGGAGAGAATGAAGACAGACCTATGGCTATGGCCATCCTGTGGCTGCTATTTTGAGTCTCCAGAAAGACTCTCATTCCTGACCCACATCTGCTGCTCAGGTCTCTGGCCATCTCAAATGTGCCCTTCCTCAAGAAGCCACTTTGGTTATCTGTCCCAGTCTGTCTCACCTTCTAGGAACCGCTCAGAAATTAGGTGAGGAATAGACCAGGCACACGTAAGAGTCGGGTTTGCAGTGGTGCACAACTGTAATTCCAGTCCTTGGGAGGCTGAGACAGGAGGATCACAAGTCAGTGGCCAGCCTGGGCCACTTAGAAAGACCCTGTCTCAAAGCAAAAACTAAAAAGGGCTGAGGATATGGCCTGGCGGTGGAGCATCCCTGGGTTCAGTCCTCAAGACTTAAAGAAAAAAGAATTCAAGTTGGAAGGCAGTTCCGCCACTTCTTATCTGGATGAGAAATCATTTTATCATCTCCCTGAGCCAAAGTTCTCTTATCTATAGACTTGAGAGTCTTCCTTTTATGAGAAGCAGATTCGTTATTTAGAACTCTATCACAGTACTGTAATTTGGTCTCACACTATAGATAAATCCAAGCTTGTCTTACATACCTCTGAAGTGCAAGCCTGTCTCTCACTGATTCCTATGTTTCCACAATATACCCAGAGGGGAGACATAGCTGGTGATCGATGCCAACTGTATCAGATTCCTTCTTCTAGAGATCTCTGGTGCCCGCAGATCCCAGAGCACACCGTGCAGCTCTCTCTTGCTCACCCAGAACACCCAGGGCTGCGAATCTACCATTGTTAATTATTAACAACTGTCTTGGACTTATCTGTTATTGTTCAGACCTACCTGAGAACCCAGTAGCCCCTTCTGTCCAAAATGTCCTGGTGGTCCTTGCCTTCCTCTTGGTCCCTGGTCCAAAGGCGATATTAAAAATCAGACCATTTGCAGAGAGCCAGTTATATTCCACATAACCACAAAGTCATCTCAGATGCCTACGGAGATGCAAATAAAGGTGGCCTGAGCCATGGTCCTCTGCCCTCCTTCATTACACCTGAGCTCTGTCACTCCAAACCCCACATCCCAGTCTACGCGATGTGAGTCCGCAGCACTCAGGAATTTAAAAAAATTTTAACTGCCAGGTGTGGTGGCACACTGTAATACCAGCATCTGGGAGGGGAAGACCAGAGGATCACAGTTCGCAGACAGCCTCAGCTACTTAGCCAGGCCCTTCGCAACTCAGTGAGATCCTGTTTCAAAATACAAAAAGACTAAAAAATAGGGCTGGGGTGTAGCTCAGAAATACAGTGCCCTTGGGTTCCATCCCTGGCACCACCAAAAAAAAAAATTTTTTTTAACTTGTGCATTGCAACTATGCATTACAGTGAGGTTCAAAATAATGATCTATTTAGCCATCTCTCCAGTTGAATCTGTTGAAAACTCAAGATTTTTTTTTTTTTTTTTTTGGTACTGGGGATGGAACCCAGGGGCATTCTACCTCTGAGCTACAACCCAGCCCTATTTTTTATTCTTTATTTTGAAACAGAGTCTCACTGAGTTTTAAAGGGCCTCACTAAATAGCTGAGGCTGGCCACAAACTGTGATCCTCCTGTCTCAGCCTCCCAAATGCTGGGATTACAAGTGTGCGCCACCGTGCCCCGCGAACACTCAAGTTCAAGAACACTGATTTTGTATTTTAATTCACCTAAAGAATTTTGAGCCCCAAAAGAGGGATTCAAGGGGCCGCTAGACTACTGATCTTTGAAAAAGCAACCTTTCACTGACCACACAAGGCCAAGCGTGAGAGGGCGTGTTTTGTTGTTTTTATCAAGAACCAAAGGCACATGGAAGTGGCTCCATCTCATCGACTGCATTTCGGGGGAGTTGCTCATTTTCTCTCCAACCTATTTATCTTATTGCTTTGGGGCATTTTAATTTTTCTCCAGTTTTTCTGAGAAATGTCTTCCCAATAGAGTCGCTGCTCATGGCTTCCTTTCTGCTACTCCAGGTATTGACAGTCAGCGGGAAGGTGAGAACTGAAAAAAGGTTTCATTGATTATCTTGCTCAGACCTCCCAGCAGGACCTGCACCTCTCTCTGCCTGAAGGCACAATAAAGTGGGTGCAGTGGGGGAAGCTGAAACATGACTGCCGCAGGCGGTCCAAATCTGAACGAAGCCAGTGATCAAAAAGAAAATGAAAAAAAAATAGATACCTTTTAGTTGTTTCCCCCTGAGCTCAGACATTATTTTTCCATCATAAAATAAATGCAATTTCTGATGGCACCGTAATTACCCATGTCTTCCCTCAGTGCTGTCTTCAAACCAAAATTCAGGAGAAACCTTCTCAAATCATCATCTGACACAGGATTTTTAATTACGGAGAATGATTCAATATGAGTAAACTTTGTTGATTTAAAGTTCTTCCACTGAGAATGTGCAGAAATAATTTAGGTCTATGTATATAAATAATTTGGATACGTATATCCAAATAACTTGGATATATATATGCTTGGATATATATATGCACACAGATATATATACATATATACATACTCATTCATATTCCAGAGGGTTTAAAGAATGACAGATTTGGTTTATGCTCAGAGGATTCCAAAAGAACTGGGTAGAAATTCAAATGTCCAGCTATTACAGGATAATTTATACACACCCACACACTGGACTGAAGTCCTTGAGGACAAGATGCTTGCCTCAATAATGGTGTGAATGTCACAAATCTACTAGAAGAGCATTCTGTGTATAATAGGTACTCAATATATACTTTTACTGGGCTTTCCTGCCATAGGAAATACATTTTTGTGAATTACAGATCGTCTGAGTAATTCCAGTAAGCAGCTCCAGCGGGGCAATCAAGGCAGGCTTTACGATGGGGCTGCCTGAGACTGAGTCTCAGCTCATCACGTGCTAAGTGATATCCAACATGGTCAGTTTCCCCAACTCCTCCGTCCTCACTCCATCTTGTCCTTGTGAAATGGGGGTAATAAGACCCCCGATCCCACACAGTTAAGGATCAAATGAGTTATACAAGCGTTCAGTACAGGACCTAGGACACAGAAATCAATAAACCCTAACTATTGGGATTTGATCCTCCCAGACACACTATACCGTTTGCTTGGGGAGGCCCCAGCAAAGAAGAGTTTCCGAAACCGTTCTGATTAAAATTCCTAGCAAATGATCAAGTTTGTTTCAAACAAATATCCTATACCAAGACAAATACAGTTATATGCATGTGTGAAATTATAACAATGAAGCCCATTCTTTTGTACGATTAATATATGCTAGTCATTATAATCTTTAAAACAAGTTCTCTGATACAACCTGTGGGCCTGGATACCCAGGCTCTCCACGACGGCCCTCTTCACCAGATTCTCCAAGCACACCCTGTCAAAATGGATACAACTGTGTGAGTCCACCAGGCGTCCTTAGCGCTCCCATTCAAGAGAGCCTTCCCTGCAGGGAGTCACTTAGAAGACCCAGGGAAAGTCTCAAAACGGATTTGACTGGTTGTGAACAATCCTCCCCAAAGGTGAGATTGGAAAGGACTGCGAGGGGCCCCCCTCAGGCCGGGGAAATGTAAGACCAGACTCTCGACGCCTTTCACAGCCTTCATGCGTCTCAACTAGTCATGGAAACAATAATACTCTCATGGCCCAAACTCCTGTCTTGTATAATAACTGGTTCCTGAAAGCCCAGCCCTTTCCTTCAGGTACATGGACCCAGTACTCGCTGGTATCCAGGACCCTTATCCGCTACAAGAAAACAGGACATTGAACACTGTGACACCCAGGGACAGAGTAACACAAAGCATATGGGAAAATAATAGACAGTGCTTTAAAACCCCATGGGGGGGGGGGGCAGGCATGGTGTGATTGTATGACTTGGGAGGCTGAGACAGGAGGATCACATGTTCGAGGCCAGTCTCAGAAACTGAGCAAGATCTGGTTTCAAAATAGAAGTAAAATAGGACTGGGGGGGGGGGGGGTATAGCTAGGAAGCAGAATGCCCCTGGGATCGATCCCCAGTACAAAAGTAAATAAAGACATAAATAGAACGACTCCTATTAGAGCATTGAGCTAGCATTCTAGGCAAAGAGTAAATTGTTAAAATGATTCATTTGATATTTCCTCCATTCTTCTTCCCCAAAGAAATATTTTCATTTCCACAGAAAAAATACATTTTCCAAGATTGAGAATAAGACCGATTTTGTGGATTATTCTGCCTCCTCGTTTCACACACAGACTGGATCGATGACACTTCACAGATGTGCCAGAAGCAAAAGCCTCAAGCTCAGAACTAATCGATATGTGGATCCAGTTCTCTGTGCTCCTTAGGTTTTGAAGACCTATTCGGAATGTCTATGAATCATTATTATTATGCTGTCCTGCTGTTTAAGAGCTGATTTCCAGATTTCTACTAAGAACCAAGTTTTGAAAGGAAGGTAGCTAGATTGTCAAATGTGAACTAATCTGCATATCACCTGAGCGGGTTTCATAATGTGACATTTACGAAGATCCAGCGCTCTGTACGGTAAAGTTCAGGCTGTTGTTATATTAAGAAAGTAATGGCTGTGCGTGGTGGCACACATCTGTAGTCAGTACTTGGGAGGCTAAGATAGGAGAATCACAAGCTCAAGAAGAGTCTCAACAATGCAGTGAGATTCGCAGCAGCCTAGAGCAAGCCTGCTTCAAAAGAAACATAAAAAGGCTAAGGGTGTAGCTCCGAGGTAGAATGGCCCTGGCTTCTATCTCCAGGACCACACACACACAAAATCTTCCTTCCCCATAGTAAGAAATCAATAGAAAACCTAGACAAGTCAATGTCATTGCTTCTCCAGCCCGAAAGCATGAGAATACAATAAAAATGCACGCCAAGCTGATGAGACTCCATCAGAGAGAAGCCCGTGGAAAATACCCATTTTGTGCAAAAATTGCAAAGAGCATCATATTCCTTGGAATCAGACATGAGACTGGACTCCTGTCTCCAGCCATCGTCAGAGGTGAGGCCTCTGATGAGTCACTTCTCTTGGCTAAGTATTTCCTCTCTTCCTCATAAAAGATTTCCACGGATAAGTTTACAGGAGATAATACAAACAAAAGACTCGCGCAGCGCCTGGTGCTAGATACATACTAAGCCACACAGGATTCCTCACAGGGCTCTCCCCCAGCCCACCACCAGACACACCACCCTCCGCTGGCCGTGGCTAGGCCCTGTGCCTTTACGCAGAGGTTACCATGGCAAGCCTCACTTCTTTAAGCGGAGCAAAGTCATTACACAGGAGTGAAAGCCCTTCTCCAAGACATTAGCTTCTTTTCAACGTGCTAAATGAAATATTATAGCAGGTCGGAGAGGGAACAGAGAACCATATAAATATTCCCTTCTTCATGAAAATAAATCCCCATGGTAACGTCCCATCGATCCCCATACAACCTCCAGTGGCCCAACGCCTGGACTTCAGAGAGAACTCAGCAGGCAGCCATGTCGGTTGTACAAAGGGCTAGTCTCTACAGAATACTGACCTTCGAGCCTGGCAGACCTCGTCTTCCTTGGGACCCCTAGGAATGGAAGGGAGCAGAAATCTCAGAGGTAGTAAATCAGTTCTGACCCCAGCCCACCTCCTCTCCCACACAGGCAGGGGAAATACACCCACCGGCGGGCAACCTACCTGAGGGCCAGCAACTCCGACAGCCCCGTGAGCGCCATTAGAACTGGACCCTCCCTAAAACAAGAGCAATAGGAGGATCAGTGCAGCGGCCACGCGCTTCTTTAACTCTTTATGTTTATGTGGACTGTCCGATACAGAAGTCCCTAGCTGCACGCGGCTATTAAATGTGAATCACACCCTACATACCGTGGAATTGCCAATGGCAATCCCAACATCATGTATGAGAAGGGGACAGAGTAGAGAGGGAGCCGGGGCGAAGCCCACAAGTGCTGCGTGCACGTGTGCCCCTGTGGCTCATGATGGGGGGCTAAAATGCACCAACAGCAGATTAAAAAATTAAGTCAAGCCGGGCGTGGCAGGGCAGGCTTGTCATCCCAGCATTCGGGAGGCTGAGACCGGAGGATCGTGGTGCAGGGACAGCCTCAGCTGCTTAGTGAGGCCCTCCGCAACTCAGTGAGACCCAGTTTCAAAATAAAGAATAAAAAATAGGGCTGGGGGTGTAGCTCGGAGGAAGAATGCCCCCGGGTTCCATCCCCAGTACCGCACACACACACACACAAGAGAGTTGAGGTATGAGTTTTTGTTGAATGCATATTATGTTTGTATCATTATAAAGTCAAATCACTGCTTCCTCAAGCCGCTGTAAGTGAGGGACCGTTTGTAAGAAGAGGGTCTGATGGTAACTCTGTGGCCTTAGTGGTGACTTTAGCCACGGTGTCCTTGCAGGGGAATCCTGGCCTCTGCAAGGATTAGAAATGGCCAAGAAGGAAAATCGGGGCCAAGAAGAATGAAAGCAAATATCAGAGAACACTCTTTCTTTCTCTCTTTCTTTCTTTCTGCCTTTTTTTCTTTTTTGTGGTACTGGGAATAGAAACCAGGGGCTTTCGACCTCCAAGCTACACCTCTGCCCTATTTTTAACTCTTTAATTTGAAACAGGGTCTCACTAAGTTGCTGAGGCTGGCCTCGAATCTATGATCGTCCTGTCTCAGCCAATATGGCAACCCCATTTCCTCTGGCCAGAGACTTGCTTTCTCTGTGTCTCCTGGAATTGAACAAGCGGATATTGGCTAATGAGCTAGAAAGAGGATATCTCTAGGAAGCCCTGGCGAGAAGAAAGCCTTCTCCTGGAATTTCATGTAAAGGTGAAGACAAGATGCCTTCCAAGCTGCCAGGCCCAGGGACCAAATGCTGGCACTGAGGATGGCGGGACGGAGGGGGAAGGGCCCTGCCCCTTGCAACATCAGTGGCACCACCGAAATGGCATATCAAATCTAAAATCACCAAAACACATTTGTTAGTGTTAATTGAATATTATATATATTTAACTGAATATATAATTTATTCAATATTATTATATAATATATAATTAATATATAACTAATATAGTATACGTTATATGTTTTACATATATAATTAATACATAATGAAATATTATATAATGTATAAAATATGTTATATAATGTATAATGTATTCGATGATTATTATATACTATATATTTACATATAACAATACATAACTATATGTTATATGTATTAATATAATATATTCAATGAATATTAAAGAAAAAGAGAAAGAAAGCCCCCAAAACAGAAAACAGCAGTCCTTTGGTGTATTTACCTCTTTCCTCCCCAAAAGGTTTCCTTGGCTTTTATTCTTCCCCGAAATGTCAATCACACCAGTCAGACCTATGAAAGCAACGCTTCTGACTGGCCTATTGATTCTCCACTCCTTCCCCAATACTTGGTGTGTAATGAAGCGCCTCATCTTGGTTGGAAAGAGCACCAAATCAGAGAACCTTCCCCCTCCTAATTTCTACATTGGATCTGCTCCTAGGACAAGCTCAGAAAAAATACCAAGGAGAGACTGCCCCCTAGAGGTCGGTCTTCCAATGGCACTTGGGCGAGAGCATCTTCATACCAGGCAGGAGTGACTTTTCCTATCAAAGTCTATTCAGAGCATATTTAATTAGCATGCTTTTTGAGCCTGGCATGGAAGTAGAAACCATGGGAAACAGAAATTCAATATGACATGACACTGCCTCACAGGGTTCCAATTTATTTGCCCACACAATTCAGGGGTCTGATGCTCAAAGTTGACCCACGCCTAGTCGGGGACAGGGACCCCCGACAGCTGTGCGCACGAGGCTCTCGTTGTAGCTGTGATTGGCACAACCCCGGGAAATGTGTCTTGAGGCCCCAGCTCCTCCTCAGCGACAAACTCTGAGCAGACTGCGGAACCAAGCTCAGTTTATACACCCACCATGACCTTTTCTTCCCATGACAACTGCTAACTTGTGAAAACTGATGACTTCCCTGCTGGTACCATCTTACAGGTGAAGAAAATGGAGTCCAGGTGGGTTGAAAGTTGCTTTTGTGCCAACTCCTTAGCTCAACCCTATGGACAATGGAGTGGCCATTCATGAGGTGCTGTGATTCCATGAAAGGGAGCATTCTCAATGGGGTTTACCCAAAAAGACCCCGACTAACTACAGGCTGAGATATTCTTGCAGCGATTCCTGGTGGGTTTCTCACATAGCTACATGATAAGGGTGTGGTTACAGACTAACTTAACTTGGGACCTACGTAACGGGGTGATAAGGAGCCACGATCTAGGGAGGAGAGTTGGAGTCTGAAGTAGAGGTTTCTGTCTAGTTGCACGTCCTCTGCTACGACGGCTTCATTCCTGGAGATTAGGAATGAGGAGATATGAAGACTGAAGTCCTTGGGTTAGTTTAATCAGTTTTAGAGTTATATGTTTGTATATATGTGAATTTGTTGATGCAGTGTAGCCTGACATCATAAAGTAGTCCAGGCGTCTAAAACTGGCTTCCAAGAAATTAACATCTGTCAAGTTAACAAGTCTTTTTCCTCTGCAGTATCTTCTGTCATGATGCCCGTAGTGTTTAGAACTAGACAAAGATCTCATCTTAAATTATGGCTAGACCTGATTCACTTCAACCCAGCACCAGCTGCAAGCCAGCAGCATAATGACTGTGAGGTGGGCGGCTTTCAAATTTTACGAATCATGGAACCAACCTAGGTGTCCATCAAGAGAGGAAGGGATCGCAATAGTGAGGGACACAAAACGTATGGAATTCTATCCGGCCATGAAGAAGAACAAAATTAAACAAAGTGTCAAAATGCCATTTGCAGGGAAATGGAAGGACCCGAAGAACATGGTGCTAGGTGAGATCAGCCAATCACAGAAAGCGAAGGGTCCGGTGTTTTCTTTCACAGGCGGAAGCTGGAGAGTAATCGGGACACGAGCAAGATTTCAGATGATACAGAAGCCCCCGTGGAGCCAGGGAGGCATCTAGGGGAGGGCAGAGGGGCGGGAGAGTCAATTAGGAAGGCACTTCCAGTGACAGTGTGTGTGTGTGTGTGTGTGTGTGTGTGTGTGTGTGTGTGTGCCAATGCACACCACAATATCCTGGGGGAGCGGAAAAGGCCCGCCGAATGCAGTGTGCACGTGTACCACTAGCACTCTGAACTACGCTGTGATGTGAGACTATACTGCACCAGTAAGGGCACAAAAATAAGTAAATAAAGTTTAGAATCACTGCGTTTGATGCTTTCATTTTGGTAAGGAGAAAACCACAGACAAAAGAGGTCCCTTGTAAAAGTGCAGCTAATGTGGCGGGAGAGAGGATGTGCCCGGGAGATAAAACCATAATAAAGGAGACCAGGGTAAGCAAAGATGAGCACTCAGGGCTCCTGTCTCCACGGACAGCAGCATCCCACCGTCCCCCAGCTCTCTGCATCAGCGGGCATCTACCCCATCAGCCCAAGCGGAGGACATCCTACCTGACGCCCACGCCTTCCTCTTTCTCCCTTAGGGCCTTGAATGTAGCTATCAGTACCAGGATCCCCCTGAAAAAATAAAAGGTGGATTACTCAAATGGACGAAGAAAAAAAAAGGAAAAGATATTTCAAGAAGAGTTTTACAAAGAAAGTAAAGCACAACTAAAGTGGACCCTTTTATCATCCAGATCTGCTCAGTAATCCCATATACCCAGTGCAATTAAAATCCCAACCTCTCTATGAACCCAAACCTGCTCCTAGATGGGTTTTACTCTCAGCTCTTTTGTTGCGATGCAGAAAAGAGAGGCTGAGCAGGTGCCTCACTAATGAATAATAAATTTCTCTCTGCCTTTGTGCCATGGGTAAACATG
Organism: Muscardinus avellanarius; assembly: GCF_963383645.1. Classification (NCBI taxonomy): domain Eukaryota; kingdom Metazoa; phylum Chordata; class Mammalia; order Rodentia; family Gliridae; genus Muscardinus; species Muscardinus avellanarius. The sequence continues at coordinate 139,351,214 of NC_137790.1, forward strand.
TTGTTCTCAAGTTCCTGGACGGCAAGCAGAAGAAATCCCCCCGGGAATCACTCACAGGCTCTCCCTGTGACCCAGGTGCTCCGTGAGCTCCAGGGGGTCCTGGGGGTCCCGTCAGGCCCTAAAACAGAGAAAAGATGTGACACTTCCTTCATACTTTTATTGGTGAGTTGTAATTAACATCATAGTGAGATTCCCAGCGACGTGAACACACCTGCACACAGCACTTGGTGTGTTCCCTCCGGCCCACCTGGGCCACCCTCCCCATCCACGCTGGTAGGATTGGTAGAGACACCTTCGTGCATGGACTGGCATTATCTGAAACATTTCCTCCCTCGTTCTTTCTTTCTCTCCTCTCTCCCTCCCTCCCCCGCCTCCTTCTACAATGCTACTGGTACCTCTCTTCTCATTCATCTGAATTCTCCCTGGTTCCCTATTTTCTCTCTAGCTTCTGCGTATGAGAGAAATATTTCACCCCCAACTCTCTGAGGCTACTGACTTTACTTCACATAATATTCCCTGGTTCCATCCATTTTCCTGCAAATGACATAGTTTGGTCTTCTTTGCGGCTGAGTAGAATTCCGTTGTGTGACTATACCTCCTTCTCTTATCCATTCCTCTTTTTTCAGTCCCACATCTGGCTAATCGTGCTGCCATAAGCCTGACCGTACAGGGACCACTATCGTACTCTGACTTTGATTCTTTTGGAAAAAAAGCCTGAGGAGTGGGTCTAGCTGAGCTTCCAGAATAATTTCTCAAACTTGTAGTTTCCAAGATGTGTCTCCCTTGCCCAAAACCTCCCTAGCCTTTGATTACTCAGTAGGGCAGAAAGGTCTTACACATGGCCTTGGCGGGACTGTCCTCCCACACTTTATATTTTTTGTCCCATCCTCTACTCCTGATAACTTGGAGTCCTTGCTCCTCCTATGCTGAGTTCTAACTCTAAGCCTGTCCTGTGTCCTAGAGAGCCCGGTCCTCTCCGCCCTTGAGCGCCTGCTCAGATGCCACAGGGCCTCGCTGTGAGGGCTGTCCTCATGCCCTCTCCCCTCCTCCCTCAGTACCTATAAGTGTTACTCGTGCTTTACATTTCATTCCATAGACACCTCTCCAAAGAAAAACAATCGGCTAATAAATGCATGGGAAAATGTTTAACATCATTAGCAATTAGGGAAATGCACATCACATCTACCCTGAATCCATCTAACTCCAGTTGCAATGGTAATCATCGAGAAAAAAAACAATAACAAATGCTGGCGAGGATGCAGGGGAACAGGAACCCTTAGACATCGCTGGTGGGATTTTAAGTTAGTACAACCACTGTGGAGATCAGTATAGAGGGCCCTCAAAACACTAGGACTGGGATCACCACATGACCCAGCTGTGCCACTCTTCAGGATCTTTCCAAAAGAATTCCACGGTTCATGGACAGCCCCCGCTACTTAGTGAGGCCCTTTGCAACTCAAGGAGACCCTGTTTCAAAATAAAGAATAAAAAATAGGGCTGGGGGTGTAGCTCAGAGGGAGAATGCCCCCAAGTTCCATCCCCAGTGCCACAAAAAAAAAATAATTTAAGTTAGAGTACTACAACAATACATTCATACCTGTGTTGACAGCAGCATGATTCACAGTAACCAAATTATGGAGCCAACCTAGTGTTCATCAACAGATGAACGGATAAAGAAAATGTTGCCTATAACACAGTGGAATTCCACTTAACCATAAAGAAGATGACGGTATGTCCTTAGCAGAAAAGTGGTTGGAACTAGAGAATATTATGCTATGTGAGATCAGCCAGTCTCAGGAAATCAAGGGTTGTATATTTTCTCTCCTACACAGAATCTGGAAAGAAAGTAAGTAACTTTAAAAAATGTGAGAAGAGGCCAGTAGAGTATTGGAAGGAGACTGGGGGAGGGAGTTGGGGATGGGAAAAGGAGGACTGAGGAAGAAAGAAATAATAGTACAGCAGAATCTGAAGGTATTATATCAATTTCACTAACATGTACAGGGAGGGAAGGAGGAGGAGGATGTGGAGGGCTGTGCATGTGTGTTTGTTTCATACTGACCCTCACTATGAGGTGCAGTTACAATGCACTAGAGTATTAAAAAATACATTTCAAGCCGGGCGTGGTGGTGCACGCTTGTAATCCCCACACTTGGGAGCCTGAGACAGGAGGACTGCACAGGTTTGAAACCAGCCTCAGCTACTTAGTGAGGCTCTCAGCAACTTAGTGAGACCCTGTTTCCAAATAAAATATAAAATGGGTCTGGGAGTATAGCCCGGAGGTAGAAAGCCTCTGGGTTCCACCCCCAGTACCACCAATAAATAAATAAATAAATAAATAAATAAATAAATTTCATTCCATCTCCACTTCCTCAAAGATGCCTTCCTGGTTGCAAAGGCTGGCTCGGATTTCTTCCACACATTTATCTTAATGGTCATCTTGCATGACCATCACACTGTGATTGTTCACTAATGTCCATCTCTCCCCTACAGGCCAGCCCTGGGTTATAGCCAGGCCTGTTTTGCTCCCCATTCTAAGTCACACCTAGTTTACAACAGCTGCTTGATTAATTATCTCCTGCACAGGTTCACCGTCTCTCTGTTGGTCATAATCAGCATGACTTGTTTATCTTTGAATCCATTTGGCAGGTATTTACTGAATCTAACTAAATTCACTTGAAACTCAAAGCTTTGGAGTGTTAAGGAACTGCGGTGTCCATCACCTTCCTGAAAATCTGATGCACAAACTTCTGTGTGGAAATTCAACCTCAATAAAGAGCCATGTCTAAAATAATAATGATTTTAAAATAATAATAAAGAGCTATGTCTACCCACTCTCTCTGTTTCATTTATCAGGAATTCAAGCCACACTATTAATTATGCATCTTTGGATTAAAAGCACTACTTTAGTTCCATGAGTACAAAGAAGGATAAGTAAATAAATTTCACCTCCTAGCTAATCCTCCCAAACAAAGGAAGCTAATCATAGTGCTGTGCTGACATGGATCCTTCGGCTATATTAGAATTCATGCTCAATTAGAAATGTCTGCCATGGGAGACAGGAAGGGAAACCCTCAGTACAAATGCCAGGTATCATCCTCCCCTTAGAGATAAATAAAATTAAGGCATGAGGTAGTGCGTAATCACCATCCAGCAGATCGTACAAATAATGTGGGTTGTAGGAATGTAGAGATGGGAGATGTCACTACACACTAACATGGTCAGGGAATCTATCAGAAGAAAGAAAGGAGCTGGGCGTTAAGGAATGGGTGACATGCAGGTAAGCACTAAAGAATCAGAGGGGAAGAATTCCAGGAGGACCGCATGAGCAGACTCAGGGTGGACAGGCACGGGGACGTTCAGGGAACAATGAGTAGGACAATTGGACGTAATCGAGATTAGTGAAAAATGTGGTTCAACAGAGTTTTGGTTAGATACAAATGTCCCTGAAGAGCTCGTATGTTAATGTTCAGAGTTGATGCAATGAAGCCATGAGGGCTGCAGTCTCGTCAGTGTGCAATGGAGCCCCTGTGTGATGGACTCATCCATGTGTAACAATCTCACCCACTGTAATGGGTTTACGGGGTGGTAACCAGGGTAGCTGGGGTGTGGCTGGGGAAGGTGGGTCCCTGGGGTGTAATGGAGAAGGTGGGTCCCTGGGGTGTGGCTGGGGAAGGTGGGTCCCTGGAGTGTGATGGAGAAGGTGAGTCCCTGGGGTGTGGCTGGGGAAGGTGGGTCCCTGGGGTGTGGCTGGGGAAGGTGGCTCCCTGGGCTGTGGCTGGGGAAGGTGGCTCCCTGGGCTGTGGCTGGGGAAGGTGGGTCCCTGGGGTGTGGCTGGGGAAGGTGGGTCTCTGGGGTGTGGCTGGGGAAGGTGGCTCCCTGGGGTGTGGCTGGGGAAGGTGAGCCCCTGGGGTGTGGCTGGAGAAGGTGGGTCCCTGGGGTGTGGCTGGGGAAGGTGGGTCCCTGGGCTGTGGCTGGGGAAGGTGGGTCCCTGGGGTGTGGCTGGGGAAGGTGGGTCCCTGGGCTGTGGCCTTAGGGACTGTGCTTATGTCTCTGAATCCCCATGCTTGCTCCTCTTTTGCCTCCCACCTCCATGACGTGAGAGCAGAGCCCACACGCTCTCCCTCTTTCTGCTTCCTGCCACCGTGCTCTGAGCTCCACAGATGTAACCCAGCCTAACATAGACTGAGACTTTGGGATCTATTAAAAAAAACTGCAAGCAAATAAACCTTCCTCTCAGTTGTGTGGTCAGTTGTTTTGGCTTATATCATGAGAATGTTGACTGAGACAGCTAGAGATGACACAAGTCATTTTCTAAAGTACAAAAGGTCACATCTCTGGGTTACAGGCTCACTTCACTATCAGCAGAGCCAGATCTTAAGTAAACCTTCCTGTCACCTAACACTGGTCACCCCTGAACTCTCAATCTAGCATTGAACTAGTATTTAGATGTTTCTGTCCCACAGCTTACAAGCAAACTGTTGATGCCAGGCAAAGTGCACATGCATGTATGTAATCCCAGTATGTGAGAGGCTGAGATAGGAGGATCCCAGCTTTGAGGCTAGTCTCAGCAACTTAGTGAGCCCTCAGCAACTTAGCAAGATCTTGTTCCAAAATAAAAACTAAAATAGGGCCAGAGTTGTTGGTCAGAAGTAGAATCTCCCTGGGTTCAATTCCCCATACCACAAAATAAGTAACTAATCGATTGATTATAGTTTATTCAGTAGAAATATGAACAGAATATCATCATACTTTACCCGATTTCCCCAATTTCCTTTTTCTCCAGATGACCCTGGGACTCCAGGATTACCCTAAGAAAATAAAAATAAACACAAAGTCATTATCAGTCACTGCAGAAACTTCGTTCCTGTAGTTTAGCATTTTAGCCGAGTACGGAGCTGCTTTTCCATGATGGTGTAAGTCTTCATGCTCTGGACAGTTCTCAACCCGAAAGACAATTGCAAATCCCAGATAAACTAAATGTATTTTAGAGACATTAAGAAAATGAGAGCCGGGTGTGGCGGGCACGCTTGCAATCCCAGCATTCGGGAGGCTGAGACAGGAGGATGAGGGTTTGCAGACAGCCTCAGCTACTCAGTGAGGTCCTTTGTAACTCAGTGAGACCCTGTTTCCAAATAAAGAATAAAAAATATGGCTGGGGATATAGCTTGAAGGTAGAATTCCCCTGGGTTCCATCCCTAGCACCAAAAAAAAAAAAAAAAAAGAAGAAGAAGAAAAAGAAAAAAATGATAAAGAAGCTGGGTATGGTGGTGCCTGCCTATAACTCCAGTACTTGGGAAGTTGAGACAGGAGAATCACAGGTTCAAGGCCAGCCTCAGCAACATAGTGAGACTCTCAACATCCTCACAAGACCCTGTTTCAAAACAAAAAAAAGTGTTGGGGCATAGCTCAGAGGTAGGATGCCCCGTGTTCAATGCCCAGTACCAAAAGAAAGAAAAGGATCCTGAGAAATAGAAACCCTTAGTTCTAAATAAAGGGAAAGCACGACCCAAAGAAGCACTAACCCTCAGCTGTGCAAGGGCTTCTTGTGATCAGCGTGTGCATGTGATGGAAAGCCTCCAACTGACATCGTGCCTCACTGGTCTCAGGAGGGCGTACTGCTAGGAACACGGCAGGAGCAAACCTCCTCCACTAGGTCCTTAGTGACCTCTCACAGAATCCCACCAAAACTGAATGTACGTCAAAAGTCATAACACACAGGAGGGAGAGGCCACGAAGGAGCAGCAGTAGCCACTGGCAGCGAAAACAGACCTAGGGTGAATATAGCTGGTAGAGTTATCATGCACAGGATGTAACATAAGCACTTTCCTGTACATATTAGAATAAGCAAGAGAGGGAGGGATGGGGTGGGAACTGGGGAAGGGCTAATTGGGTGCTGTGTGCATGTACTCCATTAAGATGTAAGATAAAATGCAGCAATAAAAATAAAAATAAGCAAAAGAAAGTGAGTAAAAATAATCACAAACAGTTATGAAAACAGAACAGGTAGAGAATTTTTAAAGAATAAACAAAAAAGCCGGGCGTGGTGGCTCACGCCTGTAATCCCCGCGCTTGGGAGGCGGAGACAGGAGGATTGCGCAAGTTCGAAGCCAGCCGTGCTGGCTTAAGAGACCCTGTTTCCAAATTTTTTTTTTTAAAGTATAAAAAATAGGTCTGGAAGAGTAGCCCGGAGGTAGAAGTGTTTCCAGGAACCCAAGTACCACCAAAAAATAAAAAAATAAATGGGAAAAAAAACCTCCTGGAAGTGAAATATATAATACATGAAATTAAAACTTCAACTGACAAGTAACATATTAAATTGAAGTGAGAATAGTGAACAAGAAACTGCAGAAATTATACAGAATACATCTCAGAAAAACAAAAGGAAAACAGGAGAAGAAGCTAAGAGACATTGAGGGCAGAATGAGAAAGTCTCACCTACTTTTTAATTACATTTACATATGGAAATAATAAAGAAAGTGGGTGCTTTGCTTTAGATATTGATTGCCCCCCAAAGGCCCACGTGTTAAGGCTGGGTCTTCAGGGGGGCAGCACTGGGAGGTGCTCTGGACCTGTAAGAGGCAGGATCTGGCGAGAAGTCTTTGGGTTATTGGGTTATACTCTTGAAGGAAACATGGGGCCCCAGTCCCCTCCTCCTCCTCATCTTCTTTTGCTTCCTGGACACGAGCAGGGCAGTTTTCCCCGCCACTCGATCCAGCCTCGCCTTCTGGCACCCCCACCAGAGGCATAACAGCAATGTGTCTACCCAATCAGGGACTGGTATTCCTATAACTGTGGGCTGAAATTAGCCACTCCTCTTAATAAGTTAATTATCTCAGGAATTTTATTATAGTGATGGAAAGCCCACTAACAATTAGAAAGATAAAAATTTCAATATAATAATCTCCTAGAGATTTTCTACAATTTACTGAAGACATAAATACTCAAGTTCTCGATAGCCTACTAAGTCCCAAGCAGGATAAATAAAAAGAAATCCACACCTAGACACATTATACTGAAACTGTCAAAAAATAAACATAGGGAAATGTTTAAAGCAGCCTTGTACATATTTCTTATATAGTGCTTACAAAGAAATAATTTTGACAGATGACTTCTTAACATCAATAATGAAAGACACAAAACAATAAAAGCCAAAAGACTAGGAAAGTACATTTTCAAAGTACTGACAGAAGATAACCATCAGCTCGCCATTGTCTACCCAGTGAGTTATTTTTCAAGAAAAAGAGTAAAATAAAGAGCTGTTCAGACGGATAAAAGCCAAGGCAGTTTGCAATTAAATGACCTTCACTAAAGAAAACTCTACAAGTGTACCTTAGGCAAAATAAACATGCTCTCTCATGCTTTGTGTTTTGATATGTTTTATACTAGAGATTGAACTCAGGGACATTCTATTTCTGAGCCACACCCTCAGCCCTATTTTATTTAACTTTTTTATTTATTTTGGTGGTACTGGGGTTCCTGGAAGCCCTTCTACCTCCGGGCTACACTCCCAGACCTCTTTTTACATTTTTATTTGGAAACAGGGTCTCCTAAGCCAGCGCACGCGGCTGGCTTCGAACCTGCGCGATCCTCCCGTCTCCGCCTCCCAAGCACGGGGATTACAAGCGTGCGCCACCACGCCCGGCTTATTTAACTTTTTTAAAACAGGGTCTTGCTAATCTGCAGAGGGACTCACTGAGAGGCAAGGCTAGCCTCAAACCTGCATTCCTCCTGTCTCCGACCCTAGTACTGGAATTACAGGTGTGCACCACCACACCTGGCTCCCGTGATCCTTTGGAGGCAACACCAATGTGAAAGGAAGGCTTTGATAATATAAAGCTGAATCAGCGCTGACTGTATCAAACAATAATAATGTCTAACTGGCAGGACTTAACAAAAATAAGATAGGTAAGAATAAGATGGACAAAGCTGAGTTTTTAGGGCCCTTGTATTCGAGGGATAAGAACAAGTAACATAGGTTAGCTTTACACACTGCCGAATATACACGTTAAATATTTTGAACTTATCAGGAAAAGCTTTGCTCACTCTCTGAGTGTAAAGGTCACACAAATCGAGGGCCAAACATTAAACAAGACACTTCTGTACCTGTTCCCCATCCAGGCCATCAACGCCGTCCTCACCACGGTTTCCCTGTGAGGCGAAGACAGTTCAGAACATTAGAGGCAAGAGAGACAGGTGTGCAAGGATATCCCCGTGCTGTTCGTTTCCTCACTAACATTTATTTTTATTTGACAAAAGAATCTACACCTTCTGAAACAATAGTTATATGCCACATTTGATTATTAAAGATTAATGATTATAATCTTCCAGAAAAATAGAATAGAAAGAATAGAAAGAAGAAAGAGGAGGAGGGGATAGAAATGAAAAAGACTCAGATCTTTTAATGGATAAGAAAGTTTCTTTAAATGAATTACTAAAAATAGTGAATTATTTTGCAAGATGAAATGAAATCTTTGTTGGAGTATATGGGGCAAAGAAAACACAGCCCAATGGCAGGGAAAGGGAATAAAAGCTGGAAGGAGACATCTGACCAGGGAGAGTGCCCAGAGTCCGAAGCCCACCCCCTTACAGGCTGGAGGACTTGTATGAGGCACGGAAGGGATGGGTTCAGGAGTGGCCATGTGGCTGCTGGTTGGTGGCTAGTGGCCAGGTCACCTCAGGCAGGGCAGTGGTCAGGGGCATTTCTCTCTCTTTGTTCCTTTGTTCCCAGGCCTCCTCCACCATGAGCTCGTGGCCAGACCTCACAGTGCCCACTATCTTCCCACCACTGGTGGTCACCTGCTAAAAACAGTCCTTCTGCCCTTGACATGCTTTGATTTTAAAAGACTGGCAAATGTGCCTGTGTTAATTTATATAGTGGAAACTAGGAAGATCACAGATAAAGGAGAGATTAAATGGGTGTGTGTCTGTGTGTGTGCATTGGGAAGAGAGATTTTTAAAAAGAAAAGAAAACTGAAAAACCAAGGCTACCCTGGTGATCAAACTTCTGACAGGGTGGCTACATCAGAGCATCTCATCAGTCCGCCATTGCTTTTAAATGACGGGCTCTTTATTTAACAAACCCATCTCAGCACAAAAATGAGCATATTCATTATAAAGCAGAATTCTCCACACAAAGTAATACCCATTTTATGCAGTGTGGAATAACTGGTTTCCTACTGTCCGCACAAGAAAATCAAGTTTCAGGTAAAATTTTTAAGTCAAAAATTGAGCTGAGTCGTCACATGGCCACAAGTGTGCCACACTCTTGGACTAGAGTTACGGACGCATTTGCCACGGGCCATAGGAAACAAGTGAGAAGTGCCAGAGGTGTGGCTAGGGAAACCCTACAACCCCTTACCTGACTTCTTAGCATTCTGGGGACCACCCCCTAGGATGATGTGATGGGGGAACACCACGGGTATGTAAGAAGCATTTTTTGAGTGGATGAATGAGCGAAAGGTATTTTGGTTCTGAATCTACAAAATCATTTCCTTCTTGTTGCAACTCTGTTTCCACCAACCTTGGCCTAATGCCCCGCCCTCATCCAACACCCACCTTGACCTGACCCCCCGCCCCCAGGACACCTTGGATTCCGCCACACCGTGTTACCAACATAAATGCCATGTAATGAATATGTTGGCTCATTCTCACGGAGTAAGTAAGAGTTGAAAAGAATCCTCTACATCACTGCCTTAAAGCTGAAATACGTGTCTTACGAAATAGTCACTCTAATATGAGCGAGGTAGTTTAGCTGGTAATAAGATCTGATCCCCCTCCCTTGTGTAAAAGTTTTGAGCCTGACCTCACTCATGCAGAGGAAAAGGAGTTGGGCTCAGTGCTGTTTCCCAAAGAAAGTGCTACCCAGTGAAAGAAAAGAGATTACCTACCTGTTCTCCTAGAAATCCTCTGACTCCCTAAAGGGAGAAAAAACAAAAGCAAATGAGCTGGGTATAAAAAGCAAATAAGCTGGATAGACAACCCAGGGAAATTAAATCAGTATGACAAAGAGACACCTGTGTGTCCATGCTGACTGCAGCACTAGTCACAATAGCAGTGAAAAACTAATACAGAAAATGTAATGTATATACACAAAGTTACTCAGCCATGAAGAAGAAGAAAGAAATAGCCGGGCACAGTGGCACGAGCCTGTAATCTGGGGGACTTGGGGGACTGAGACGGGACGATTGCAATTTCAAGGCCATCATGTGGTAACTTAGTGAGACCCTGTTTCAAAATAAAAAGAGCTAAGCCGGGCGTGGTGGCGCACGCTTGTCATCCCCACGCTTGGGAGGCTGAGACAGGAGGATCGTGCAGGTTCGAAGCCAGCCTCAGCTGGCTTAAGAGACCCTGTCTCCAAATAAAATATAAAATAGGTCTGGGAGTGTAGCCCAGAGGTAGAGGGCCCCTGGGTTCCATCCCCAGTACCACCAAAAATATAAAAAATAACTAAATAAAAATAAAAAGGGCTGGGGGTGTAGCTCAGTGGTAGAATGTTCCTGGGTTCAATCCCCAGTACCAATAAAAAAGAAGAAAGAAATCCTGTCATTTGCAGTAAAGTGGGTTGAATTGGAAAACAGTAAGTTAAGTGGGGGAAAAATCAGACACAGAAAAGCAGGTAACATATGTTCCCTCATCTGTGGACTTTTCAAAAGAAATGGCCTTATTACTTAAGTTTGGGGAAGTGGAGAGGTGGAGAGGTAGATAATTGGGGGCTGGGTTTGACCAGTGCACCCACAAGCACCCTCAGCTCTTTCCTGGAGTTTTTCCCCGGGACCAGAGCGTGCTCTAGCCACCAGCAGGACAGGCCAAAAGCGCTGGGGACTTACATCCTGCTGGATCAGTCGGACGGGTTCTGGTGCTCACCACCCAGCTCCCTCGGCCCTAGCCCTAGCGTGGGAAACCCTGTCCCTGCTGGCGGCGGTAATGCAGCTGACGGTGTGCCCTTTGAGGTCGCCTCCTGCTTCCCTGTCTTGTTGGCAGAATTCCCCTCCCATTAAACTGCCCACGTTGATTCCTCTCCCAGCCTTTACTTCTGGGAAAGCCTCAGCCTAAGGAGGAGCCTGAGCTACACTAAAGAATCGAGACTTCTTGTACTCAAGGGGGAACCACAAAAGGGGAAGGATCCCACTACTCGAGGCTGCACGCACCTTAGGTCCCCTCACACCTGGACATCCTTCCTCACCTCGGAGTCCAGGAAGCCCCCGGGGGCCTCTTCCTCCCTGTGAATAAAGACACACAAAGACAGTCCCGCAGCCGCCTCTGCCACCGCCCAGCCGCGGCAAACCAGCAGGGATGAGGATGAAAAGGCCAAGGTGTGACGTGGTCCTTCCCGCTGCCCGCGCATCTCCAGAGACCTGACCGGACTGTCCATTCATCATCCCGCCACACTGAGGCCCCCACACCACAGAAACCCGAACCGCCTGTACCTCCCGCTAACTCAGGCTGCCTGGGCAAGCTCCAGAACTCAAATTAACCAGACACGTATGAGCATTTCCATCAGACATCTGAAACTGGGTGTTTTCTTGCAGCCCCACCAAGAATAACTCGTGACTTAAATGTTTATCTTCTAGGTGAAGTCCTTGCCATTCCTAAAACGTAGCTCATCTGCCTCCTCTTCTCCCGAGAGGCTCCTTTTATAGCCCACCCCGCTGCCCTCAGTGTCCTCGTAGCATTTAGGGGAGTCAATTTGACATGTACCATGGTGAAATTTATTTATATAAAAATATAATATAAAAATATGTGAATATAGCATATTATATGCTATATATTTATCATTTGCCTATTATATTATTATATAACATATTGTATAATGTTATTTATAATATTTGTAGATAGATATATTATGTGATATAAAAAATAATTTATAATATAATTTATTTATAAATTTATTATGTAAATGTAATGATTTGTTATATTTATCATACATAATTAGATAATTTGTTTATTAAATAATTATGGTTATTTTATGTAAATATGATATATGGTGCATAATATATAAATATGATACTAAAATTATATAATATAATGGTTTATTATATAAATAGAAAAATTATGTAAATGTTAATAAATATTTGTTATAAATATAATATACTCAACTATATATATTAGAATCTATGCTATATTGTGACCTTCATGAAGACAAGAGCAATATCTCATTCTTATTACCTCTGGGTTTCCAGCCCCAAACCTGTTGTCATGTATCCAACAGACATCCAATCAGGATTTAGGGAATGACCCAGGGAATTATATTAATGAATAGAACCTTTTTCTTTCTTTTTTTTTTTTTTTTTTTTTTTGCAGTACTGGGGATGGAACCCAGGGGCATTCTACCTCCAAGCTACACCTCCAGCCCTATTTTTTAATATTCTTTATTTGAAACAGGGTCTCACTGAGTTGCAAAGGGCCTCACTAAGTAGCTGAGGCTGTCTAAGAACCACGATCCTCCTGTCTCAGCCTCCCAAATGCTGGGATTACAAGTGTATGTCACCACTCCTGGCATGAATAGAATCTCTTCATCCAGGTATTGGCTAGGGAAGGGAATGGTGGACATCATGCTTTTTGCCAAATTGATAAAACACGAATGAGAAAATATCACACAACCCCTGAGCTTTCATCGGAAGCAAATCCACTTTTGTGACATCTAATTGAGACTTCACGAGGTTGGATAGTACAAAGGCTGCCCAGGAGAGTGTAAAGGCCCTTGGCAAAGTGAGAGCCATCCTGCGTCCAGCGGGAAGGCCCTGGGCCCCGCCAGCCTGCTGCCTGCTGCGCCTCTGTGAAGCACAACGTCCCTGCCTATAAATGACCTAGACAACACTGATTCTGGCCATCTCAGAGGACTGTACGTTGGTCACCTGAGATACGGAATGGGAAATGCTTCACAAGCCAGGCACACTGTGTTATATTAGAGTCGACAGCAAGATATCATGAGGAAAAAAGTCCTGGCAAGAAAAAGATTTTTTTATAGGACCTTAACAAGTGTTAGAGTTAGATAAAGAGTGTCCCCTGAGTCGGGCGTGGTGGCGCACGCTTGTAATCCCTGCACTTGGGAGGCAGAGACAGGAGGACTGCGCAGGTTCAAAGCCAGCCTCACTGGCTTAAGAGACCCTGTTTCCAAATAAAAATATAAAAGGGGTTTCTGGGAGTGTATCCCGGAGGGAGAAGGGTTTCCAGGAACCCCAGTACCACCAAAAAAAAAAAAATCAGGTAAGGGCTAATTGGGTAATATGTGCATGTATGTCTCCACAAGTCTTTTATCCCATTAAGATGTATGACTACAATGCACCAATAATAAATAAATAAATAAATAAATAAATAAATAAGCAAAAAAATCGGTATGTCTGGCATTGGTAATAGTAACTGGTTATTTTATAGAGCTATTTTAAGTCAACTTAAATGATATAGATGAGAAAAACTTTCAAAACTGAAGAGCAATTCAGGATTGCTAATACTTGACACATTTTTTACCATATACTTAAAAAGAAAAATAAAACAAGATTCAGGGGACATAAAAGGAAGCTGTATTTGGTCAGTGCACACTGTGTGGATGTACTGAAAAGTCATGCTGATCCCTATTGATGTGTAATTAAAAACACACTGATCACAAATGAAATAAAGTAAACAATAAAGATAACGTAACCTATAAAAAAAAGAATATCCAGTACTTACATATTCACCTTCTTCTCCAGGATGACCAGGTAAGCCATCAAAACCCTTCTCTCCCTAAGACAAGAACATAAAATAAACAACTTAGACTCTGAAGTCTTCACTTCTCAAGTCTACGTGAGATACAAACTGTAACTTAAAAGATGCCGTCTCACTGAATTGATCTCTCATTGAGAATCGACTAGATGCCAGAAACAACACGTAGAGATAGAGAGGGACTAAGATTTCGGACTTGTGTTAGAAAGAAAGCATGAATGCCTGTTTGTCTTATTAGTTGGGACATAAAATTATTATTATTATTATTATTATTATTATTTATTATTCTCAAAATGCTTTCTTAAGCTAGTCTAGTATAAAAATTCAACACTAGTTTCTATTTAAAACAGTAGTTTCTATTTAAAAGATTAAGGAAAATCATTATCGTAAAAGCAGCCTTTGGCTTTGTTTTAGATAGCATCAGTTACTTAGTGTATGAGAAATGGTTATTTATTTCTGTGACTCCGCTGTTTAGTCTTTCTTTTTTCACTTCTTCCAACCTAAACACACAAACCGTAGCCTCTCAAGGAAGTTGGCTTGCCATTTTAGAGCCATGTTTGCTTATTTAGACTAAAACTGGTCAGTAAGATTTGTGAGCCATATTAATTTATGCTCCACAAAGATACAAAAGTCAACACGACCAACCACTGGATTCTAACAAACAGGAAGATGCTAACAAAGTTCAAAACATTCCTTCCTTTGGCCTTTGGCCGTCACTGAGCTGCCAAGAACACTTGTCAAGAGGTTTCAAAACTTGATTTTCTGATTCCCCAATCTAACATTAAAAAAAAATAATGCTAAGACATAAGTACAGTTTACTTTTCAGAAATTAATTCAAGGGAAACACACCAAGGTTTATGGGTCTGTCTGTTCCTATCACACTATACCTCATTATGATTATAATTACAATCAACCAATAAAAGTATATTTTAAAACACAAGTACAAACCTGATCTTCTGGACAGATAGTATAAGCAAAATTTGAAACAACGAAATAACAAAAAAAGGACTTGTGTATTTTACAGAGAAGTTAATAAGGTTGATGTACAGAGCTGGCAGGCTCATTCCAACAGCCTCATGGAAAATCGTCCAAAGACACATGTGAAAATATGGCACCAAGCCAACCTCACCTGTGGATTTGTGACCATGTCCCCATCTTTGATGTATTCCTATAAGAAAGGGGCCTTGCCCACCTGGACACCTGAGGACCATTTCTAATGACATACTCTCCCTCGCAAGTATTAAGTAGCAATTTTCCTATCAACTGACCCAGAGTTAACAGAGATGTAAATTAACTCCTACATGAAACAACCCACTGTACCTTTCCTCAGACTTTAATGCTATAGAAAAGAATGTTAGATATGAGGAAAAGAAGTATCTGTGACTGTAAAGACTATGACATTGGACAAGTGAATATCTGGTAGGTAAATGAAAATTTCTATGCAGTGGTAAATCTTTGACTTTGCTTGCATGCCGTGGCATGTGTTCAATTTCCAGAACCACACACAGAAAACCAGGCAACACAGTATGGTAGAAAGAACAGAAGACACAGAGTCAGTTAGAAATGAGGGTTTAAATCCCAAACGTCTCCTCCTGACTGCATAATTTGGGTAAAGTATGTCCCGCTCTGAGCCTCAATTTCGTATATACAAAATACCAGGAATCTCTAAAATGTGTTAAGAGGGTAAACTCAGAGTTTGTCATTAAAAAGGAGTGGATTATGTCATTTGCAGAAAAGTGAGTGGAACCGGAGACCATAGTTTTGATCAAAATAAGCCAGATTCAGAGAGAAAAATATTGTGTGTTTTCTCTCTCATATGTGGAAGCTAGAGGAATATAACACAAAAAAGAGACACCGTGAAAGTGGAAGGGAGGCCATGAGAGCAGACAAAGGAGACCAGGAGGAAGGAGGGGAGGGGAAGGGAGGAACTCGGGAGCAAAGGTGATCAAGTTATGTTCTTATGTAAGTACAGTGTACCACAATGGAACCCGCCATTCACAGCACCAACAAGAAGGAAGGAAGGAAGGAAGGAAGGAAGGAAGGAAGGAAGGAAGGAAGGAAGGAAGGAAGGAAGTTGTAAAATACATAACATGGGGCCTGGTGTGTTGAGATGCTGAAACGCCATCTCCTCCCCCATCCGCATCCCATGTCCACATCCTCACCTTGGTCCCAGGACTCCCATGATCGCCTCTGTACCCGTCTTCTCCAACACACTTGGCATAAATGTCACAGCACATTCTTTCTACAACTGTGTCCTGCAAACAGAATCCACATCACACCTGTTATTTTCCCCCTCTCTGTTTGCCTGTATCACGTTGCACACCGAAGAGATAAAATGCCCTCAAAGTTTCCTAAATTGTTATAATTATCAAGACCTAGGGAACGATGGTGTTTAAAACGGACTTACGAGTTGCTTCAGTACGATGCTTGGGAGGGACTCTAGGGTCGTGCTCAGAGGTTGCCTATATGCAAATCCTCGGCCAAACTCCAGCTCCTGGAGTTCTTCTAACTTATCCACTCCTTCCAGGCCGATGAGTAGGAGTCCAGACAGTCCTTCAAAATACCAACGGGTAGAAGATATAGGCACACGCCCTTTGAATGGTCTTTGTCTCAGCCCCAGATATTCATTTAATCCCATCTGTCTTTTTTGGAGGGGACATGGCAGGACTGGAGGTTGAGCCTAGAGGTGTTCAACCCTAATTTCTTTTTTATTTTGAAACAGAGTCTCACTAAGTTACTGTTACAGTTAGATATGAAAGTCCCCTAAAGAGCTCATTTAGTAATGCCTGGAGCGATGTCATTGAGACATGAGGGTTGTAATCCCAGCAGCGGATAAACCCATTGGATTTGCCTGGGTGGTGGTGACCCGGTCAATAGAGTGCGGCTGGAGGTGGGTCCTGGGGGATGTGGCCTTGGGGTTGTATCTGGTTCCTCCTCCCCCTCTCTCTGTCTTGTTTGCAGCCGCCATAATGTGAGGAGTGCAGCCCACGTGTTCTCTCTCCCTGCCTCCTGCCGCCAGGCCTGCGATTTTTGGTCTCCAGCCTCACATGGACTGAACCCAAAACCATAAGAAAATAAATCTTGTTTCCTCTAAGTTATGTTCTCAAGTCTTTAGAGTATAGCTGCAGGAATGCTGACCAGAACACTGAGGATCTCAATAAATTTCAGAGGGCCTCTCTAAGTTGCTGAGGCTGGCCGTGAACCTGGAATTCTCCTGTCTCAGCCTGTCAAGTACTGAGACTTCGGGGTACACCAACACACCCGACTGCATAGTGTTAATTCTTCCTTAAAAATAAATTATTGACAATGAATTGGAACTGCTGATCTGACATGTAAGCAAAGTTTGCAGTCTCTTGTTACCTACTTACAAATCCCATCCAGAAAAGCTACAAAGAACTTGAAGCCCCAAGATTAACATACAAGGTAAATTCAGCAGAAGCAAATTATCATTACAAAACATTCCGGCACATCTCTGACCTGGGAAAACTCCTCCCCAGCAGAATACATTGAATGTACTCTACCAAGGAGGAGAAGGGTGGAGGCGCTTCAGTTAAGGAGCTAGGTGTTCATTCTGAGTTGACTTTAGAGCCGTCATGTAACACTAAATGGGAACCGCCAGAGGCCGTGATGTGCACTGTGCTGTCGAGGACGTCCAGCAGGGGGCGCTCGTGTGCACTGAACTTTCTTGGTGCCAAAACTCAGACACAGGTTTGCAATCACCCAGCCCACCTTGGTTTTTTTTTTCTTTCTTTCTTTCTTTCTTTCTTTCTTTCTTTCTTTCTTTCTTTCTTTCTCTCTTTCTTTCTTTTTTTTTTTGTGTGTGGTTCTGGGGATTGAACCCAGAGGCATTCTACCTTCAAACTACACCTCCAACCTGATTTTTATTTATTTGGAAACAGGGTATTGCTAAATTGATTCGAGTCAATTGCTGAGACTTCCTCCAACCTGCGATCCTCCTACCTCAGCCTCCCAAGTACAGGGATTAAAGGCACGCACCACCATGCACGCCTGGCTCTACCTTCTAATTTTACAAACGTGCTGCACAGACAAGTGTACTGCCCTTGGAGATGGGGAAGGAGGAAGAAGTAGGGGCATTCAGAGGAAAGATTATAATATTAATCTTTACCAAAGAGCAGGGGCCAGCTTTAGATAAAACAGATACCAGAGCCAGGCATGATGGAGCACACTTGCAATCCCGGGAGGCTGAAATAGGAGGATCATAGGTTCAAGACCAGCCTCAGCAAGATAGGGAAACGCTCAGCAACCTGAAACAGAGGGCTCTCTTTCAAAAGAAAAAATAAAAGGGCTGGCGGTGTAGAACGGATGTAGGATGTCTCTGGGTTCAATACCCAGTACCAAAAAAAAAAAAAAAAGCAAGCAGATGCCAGGCTGGTTGATTGGCCAACTCCGTCTTAGGCAGAGAGATCCCCGGTGTGGGAGATGCCTCTTGGAACTGAGCTCCGCCTGGCTGGGCCAGCACCTGGGTGGCTTCACGACCCAGCCACTGAGCTGAAGAGCCACGCTGGGCAGGTCCGCGCTTACCTCTGTGGCGGAGAAGCTCCGAGGCTGCCTTCAGTCTCTCTAAATCATCGTCCAGGCCATCTGTAAACACTACAAGGACCTGTTGTTTATGGGGAAAGGGTAGAGGGAGGACAGAGAGGGGGAGGGGAGGCAGCAGGAGTAATTGAAAGAGAGCAGGAAGGGAACAGGGCAGGGGGAGGAGAACACAGATGCTGTAAGTACACAGTCTTCAAGATACAAGGCTGCGCCGGGCGTGCGGGCGCACGCTTGGAGTCCCAGCACTTGGGAGGCTGAGACAGGAGGATCGCGGTTCACAGACAGCCTCAGCTCCTTAGTGAGGCCCTTTGCAACTCAGTAGACCCTGTTAAAATAAAGAATAAAAAAATGGGCTTGGGGTGTAGTTCAGAGGGAGAATGCCCCTAGGTTCCATCCCCAGTACTGGAGGAAAAGAAAAGATACAAGGCTGAACTTTCCTCATAGTGCCCAGATTTTTTCACTTTCTTCCTTTTACCAATTCTTTTGTTACTTTATTACACATATCTTGGGGGGGGGGGGCTACAGGGGATTAAACACAGGAGCACTCTGCCTTTGAGATACCCTTGGAGCCTATTTTATATTTTATTTTGAAACAGGGCCTCATTAAGTTGCTGAGGCTGGCCCCGAACCTGTGATCCTCCTGTCTCAGCCTCCCAAGTACCAGGATTACAAGTGTGTGCCACCACGCTCAGCTTTTATTACAAATTTATCTTTATTTCCACTTTCCTCTTTTCCCTGGGTGGGGGGAGATCTGGACTAGCTTTAACTGTTCGTTTAATAATATCTTCCCAAAATTGTTTTATAATATTAATTTTTAACAACTCAAAAATACCAAAAACGAAGCTGGATGTGGTGGCGCACACTTGTAATCCCTGTGCTTGGGAGGCGGAGACAGGAGGATCGTGCAGATTCAAAGCCAGCCGTACTGGCTTAAGAGAACCTGTTTCCAAATAAAAAAGTATAAAAATAGGTCTGGGAGTGTAGCCCGGAGGTAGAAGAGATTCCAGGAACCCCAGTACCACCAAAAAACAAAACAGAATGAAGCCGGGCGTGGTGGCACACACTTGTAATCCCCATGCTTGGGAGGTAGAGACAGGAAAATCGCACAGGTTCAAAGCCAGCCTCGCTGGCTTAAGAGACCCTGTTTCCAAATAAAAATATAAAATAGGTCTGGGAGTGTAACCGGAGGTAGAGGGTTTCCAGGAACCCCAGTAAAAAATATATATGTGTGTGTGTGTGTGTGTGTGTGTGTGTGTGTGTGTGTGTGTACCAAAATGTTAGCCAGGTGTGGTGGCGTACACTTGTAATCCCAGTACTTGGGAGGCTGAGATAGGAGGTATCACAGGTTTTCAGCCAGCCTCAGCTACTTAGTGAGACTCCTTGCAACGTAGTGAGACCCTGTTTCAAAATAAAAAATAAAAATAAAAAGTGCTGGGGTGTAGCTCGGAGGTAGAATGCCCCTGGATCCCATCTCCAGTACTGCAAAAAAAAAAAAAAAAAAAAAGATAGTGGTCCAACTCTAAATAGCTATGAGTGACCACCAGAAATTAAGAAGTCCTGAACCACCCTGCATGCTGCCTTTGGAATGAATTTATGCCCTAGAAGAATCTGGCAATTTGAGGGCAGGGACCTTAGTCTTTCTTT
The DNA here is from genome assembly GCF_963383645.1 of Muscardinus avellanarius. Lineage (NCBI taxonomy): Eukaryota > Metazoa > Chordata > Mammalia > Rodentia > Gliridae > Muscardinus > Muscardinus avellanarius. Next base: position 139,371,116 of record NC_137790.1, read on the forward strand.
CCCACTGGCATTCTGCAGCACAGAGCCTGGGCTTAATAAATACTTGTTGATTAAGTGAAAATGCTTCTTGTATTGGTTCTTAAAGGGTTGGGTTTTTTTTTTTTTTTTTTGGTCTTTTTTGGAACTGGGGATCGAACCCAGAGTGCCACACCACTGAGCTACATCCCAGCCCCTCGTATTGGTTCTTAATAGGAGAGAACATGATTGTCTTCCTCTGTGCAGAGCAGTCAGTCGGCCTCGGTTACAAGAGCCCTTCCCACGCTCCCTGCCTGAGGGCTCTAGAGCAGGGCTCCTTGGTTTGTAATTACCTTCACTTTTGCAGAAGAGAGTTGGATAGCGTTATCTCCCAGGGACTGCAGAAAGTCTGCATCCATCTGGTTGCTTTTGCCAGCCTGATGAGCCAAGAACTTCTGGATGGTCTCATCATTGTATTCCTGAAAGCCAGAATCAAAGCTAAGCCGGCCATCTGAGCCGGGAAGCATGTAGCAGAACCTGGGGTTGATCTGACCAGGAGCACCACAGCTGACGTTGGACAGGGAGGCCAACTGCTTCATCAGCTCTGGCAGCAACTTCTGAAGCTTCCGCTGAACTTGCCTGGAGGGAGCAGAGAGATCAATTCCAACAGACAGATCCATGGTGCATCCTTTGAAGATGGAGAAGAACATAAAATTAGTCATCTACAGCTGCAGATAATACCAACAGAAGAATCCCCAGAAACCCACAGAAGTATGAGCTAAATAATGGTTACATTTGGGAGATTGTTTTGTTACACAGTCAAAGCTAACTGATACAATATATACTGCTTCATGTCTTTATCCCTGCAGATTGCATATCTGTTGCCTAAAGTATGTTCCCATTCTCCCACCCTGGTCTAGTTAACATACAAGTTCTTCAGCCAGGTGTGGTGGTATACACTTGTAATCCCAGTACTTGGGAAGCTGAGACAGGAGGATCACAGGTGCACAGCCAGCCTCAGCAACTTGATGAGGTCCTCTGCAACTTAGTGAAACTGCTTCAAAATAAAAGATAAAATTGAGCTGGAGGTGTAGCTCAGAGATAGAATGCCCCTAGTTTCAATCCCCAGCACTACTAATACTGATACTAATAAGTTCTTCAGGAAGTTCAAGGGCCCGCGCTACCCAATCCCAAGCACTCTCGGATCCTTGAACCCACCTCCTCAAGGTAAAGTATTAAATGCCCCCACATGTCTGTTGTGACCTTGCTTGACCTCCACCTACCAACCACGGAGTAAAGTGCTACATCATCTAATTTTCCTATTGCCTCAGACAGATGCTCATTAAACGTGTGGCCAATGAGTAAAGACGTGGCTGTAAGTGAGACCTCTGAGTCTCCTTCAGCGATATTTGTAACTATTTCCTCCTCCGTTGGAAATTATCTTTCTTATCTACTGCCCGTACCTCTACCTTGGGGGAGGGTGGTAGGAGTACCTTAGAAACTGCCAAGACGGAGCCAGATGTGGTGGCGCACACTTGTAATCCCAGTACTTGAAAGGCTGAGACAGGAGGATCGCAGATTCGAGGACAGCCTCAGCAAATAGTGAGATGCTCATCAATCTAGTGAGACCCTGCTTCAAAATAAAATAGGGCTTGGGTTGTAGCTCAGAGGTAGAATAGCCCCGGGTTCAATCCCCAGTGCCACAAAAAATAAATAAATAAAAGAAAAAGGAAATATCAGGACTGAATTATCCTCTCCATTTTTTTGCTTCTTCTGTCTGAAATGTTTGAAGCCCTCCTGGGAAGGATTTATCTAGGATTTAAAGGTCTGATCTCAGGTGTACATTAAGGCCATCCACAAAAATTCTAATGAGGATGCAAAGGTTGATGGTCTATAGACACATCTGGGTTAGGATCTGATAGGTCGGGTCCCTCCCGCTCCCCTCACGGGACAGGAGGCGGAACCCTGGGAGCCAGAGCAGAGATGTTGCGAGACTCCAGAGATCGTGAGACTCCAGGTATAGTGAGACTTCAGACATCGCAGGGAAGATTCCGGATGCCACGAGACTCCAGATGTTGCAAGAAGACTGGCATTCTCATGCCGCTAGCCCCACCCAAAGACCCGGGCTACATTAATACCCTCTCTTCCTCTCTGCTGGTGACTCTGCTGCCTGGTCCTTTCCCCCACGGCTGCGGACCTCGCCCAAAGGTGCCAGTTTAATTAAAGAGGCCTTTAATAACTTGGCTGGTGTTCGCCTCCTTTGCAACCCCCAACTCAATTTCAACATTATAGGATCTATATGAATAAATTAAATATAACTTATATAACTTATCAACTATAAAAGGCCACTACTACTCATTACAGCTGGACAAAAAAAAATAAATAAATAACTTAGGACTATCCAGTTGAAATATCTGACTCAGAATCAGTAAAAAACAAAAGTGCAGATCTGGGGGAAATGCACATGTGGTAGACCCTTCACCAGGGAAAAAGGTCACAGACAGAAGCTCAAAGTTTCCCAAGGCCTGTGAGCCAGGGCTGAGCCAGGAGTTTTCAATCCCCCGACGACCATACTCCATTCAGTCAGATGTGTTCTCAAAACTACAGGGACAGAAAGTGCTTTCCTCTCCTTCTGCCATATAAACAGCAGACTTTTAATTCTGCTTCTTAAATCTCTTGTTCAAATTCACAGAAAAGCGCTTTCTTCATGCATGCAAATCCCATTCCTATATTAGACCCATTGTCAAAAAAGATGAATTTCCTGTTGCCGGCAGGGCATACGAGTCCAATTACATTTCTAATTTACATTTTCCCCGAGAACATTTGCAGCTGCCTCTATTCTACAATTGACAAGTGCAAGCAGCGGCTTCTCTCCTGCCAATGGGGAGGGTTGAAGCCTGGCAGGTTACCTCTAAGGTCTTTTTCTGCTTTGTGATTCCTTAATTCTGTAGCTAATTAGGTTTCAGCCATCATTAAAGCAATTTCATCGGAAATGTTAAGGACAACGCCGGAGATAAACACAAATCCTAATTTACTATACGGTGTGCAATGAACCGAAAAGAGACGCAGGAATCCTGTACCTCTTCCTACTCCCCCAAGCTAACGCCCACCTGCAATAAAAACAAAGAGTGGGGCTGAGACACCTAGACAACCTCAACTAGTTACCGAAGGCAAGCCCGTAACCCACGCCTATTTAAAAAATAATTACAAACATGCATTTTTATCATTTATAGATTCACTACTATAAAAAAAAGTGTGAGCAATGATATTTCTTTAATATATAAAACTGGACTTCCAGCCTGGCTTGGTGGCACCCACCTGCCATCCCAAAACTTGGAAAGAAAAAACAGAAGGGTCAGGGTTGGAGGCCAGTACACCAGAGCATAGCGAGACCAGTTCAAAATAAAATGGACTGGGGGTGCGGCCTGGAGATAGATTGCCCTGGGTTCAGTCCCCAGTACCACCAAAAAAAATGTGACTTTAAAAGTTTGGTAGGTGGGTGGCAGAGATGGGAGGATCGCGCTTTGTGGACAGCCTCAGCTACTTAGCGAGGCCTTTTGCAACTCAGTGCGACCCTGTTTCAAAATATAAAAAAAAAAACTAAAAAATAGGACTGGGGGTGTAGCTTGGAGGTAGAATGCCCCTAGGTTCCATCCCCAGTACTGATAAATAAAAAAAAAGGAAGAAAAAAAGCCACATTCTACTTCCCCGGAGAAGGGTGAGGCGGCAGGCCTTTGTCAAGAAGCATAGGGTAAAGTGCATGGAGGTGAGCGGCCATGCGGTCCCCTCTTCTCAGCACAAAAGATCAGAAACTCCCAAATTCAATTAAACATGCATATGCTTATAGGCAAAAAAAAAAAAAAAATAGTAAAGTGACCTCCTATGTGCCTAGTATCTTTTGCCGGAATACTGGGCCCCTCGGGTTCCGCTGCACGCTCTTGTACAGGACTCTGTGCTATGCGGTGCTTGATTACACAGCGCTGCGCTCGCTACACCATCCTGTGGCTGTTTACTCTTCAGTACATGATACTACACTATGGCACAGATTCTGTGTGCATGTCTGTCTGTCTGTCTGTGTATTCTGAGCGTCCTGCAAGATCTACTTTAGCTGGGCAATATGTCAGAAATGCAGACTACTATCCCTGACATACTGCATAAAGACTTCACCTTTAGCCTGGCTATGATGGCCCAGGCCTGGAATCCCAATACTTGGAAAACTGAAACAAGAGGATCCCAGGTTTGAGGCCAGCCTCAGCAACTTAGGGAGGGCCTCAGCAACCTAGCAAAACGCTGTTTCAAAAGAAAAAATAAAATAAATGAAAAGCCTGAGAGTGTAGCTCCAAGGTAGAATGCCCTGGGTTCAATTCCCAATACCCTCTACCCAAAAATATGCATTTTAACAAGATCCCTAGGTGCTCTGAGCACACGTTTATGTTGGAAAGGCCCTCTTATGTTCTATGATCCCATACCAAAAGGCACTGTAGTGCGATATTTAACACACAGAACCAGACTGCCTCGACTGGAAATCTCAGTTCTGCTATTCACTTGGGCCAAGTAATCAGGTTTTTCTATGACTTGGTTTTCTTCCTCATTTTTTAAATAGTATCTATGCCACAGTGTGAAGATTCGAGGTTTCAACATATGGAAGCCCTTGAAACAGACCCCGACGCGCCCACCGAGCACACTATTTGAAGGCCGGCCATTCCAACAGCGTGGCTTGCTCTCGAGGCTCATCCCATGTGGGCGGGAGAGGAAACCTCCCAGGAAGCCGGCTCGGCGTCCATCGCCCCTGAAAGACAACTCAGGGAAAGAAAGCAGAAAAGCAGAGCCGGCCAGGCAGGAGGAGGAACGGCACCGCTGCCTGGGAGGAAAGCTTACGAAGTAAAAAGGGGTTGCGAATCGCCTTGGCCGTGTAGAAGAGAGATGCCCCTGCGACCGCATAAAACTGTCCGGGGGAGTTTTACTCGGCCATAAAGAACAAAGATGTTTCCTTTGGGGGGAGTGGACAGAACTGCACAGCATCAGGCTAAGTGAGGCCGGCCAGCCTCAGAAGAGCGAGGGCTCTGTCTTCTCTCCTATGTAGACGCTAGAGAGAAAATAGGAAAGAAAAGGGATTTCAGGGAATGGAGAGAGACCCGAGAGTGGAGGAAGGGTGCTGGGGGAGGTAGGAGGGGAGGGAAGCGCGAGGCTCGGGAGGGAGATAGAGCAAATTACGTTACGGGCGCATATGAGTTCATCACTATGAATATCTTGTTATGGTGGACGGGGTGTGAGGGGTGGGGAGGGAAACGGACCAAGTGATGCTGTGTGCCTGTATCAATGTATCGCTATGAATCTAGGATGTGTAATTACAATACGCCAATAAAAACCAATTTAACAATAAAAGTAAACTTAGTGTGTTCTATTTCTTAAAAGACTTTTTTTTAACTAGGGAGTGAACCCAGGGACATTCTACCTCTGAGCTATACCCTCGCCCCAGCCCTTTTTATTTTTTATTTTGGAATAGGGTCCTCCCAAGTTGCCGAGGGTCTCGCTAAGTTGCTGAGGCTGGCCTTGAACCTGCAATCCTCCTGTCTCGACCTCCCATGTATCAGGATTACAGTTGTGTCGATTATGCCCTGTTTCGTAAGAGACTCTGTAACGGATACCATTCTATGCTCCTATCTCCTTAACAAATATGCCTAAACCTTTCTGTGGGTTGTGTTCAAACATTCCAGTTTGGTTTTGCCTGTGCCACAAGAAATAAAGGAAAGATCTGTAAGAATTGTGGAGACAGAGTTATGAGAAGGTTCGGGTCTTTCAAGAAGACCAGAAGGCCTGGGAATGATTCCACATATTCCCAGAAGAAGGTCAGGGGCAGCTTTCCGGGACTCAGGGAGTCATCTTCCCATCCTCTCCCTGCCTGGCCAGGATGATCCAAGTTCTGTACCATTAAGCGCGCCAACAGGGTCCCTGACACCGAGAATAGTTTGTGGATGGAATAATTTCTCCTTCACTCACCCTGTGGGCTGCAGACCTCCTGAAGAATTTCTTTCTCCAGATTCTGCAGAGATTCAAACTTTCCTCCGTAGAACACTTTGCCCTGATCGTTGGTCATCTCCAAGAGCTGGGAATGTTTGGCTTGTCCCACCCCGATGGCAAAAATAGTGATGTTTCTGTCCCGGAGGGCCTGGGCTGGAAGGGCTACGTCATCCTGGGAGACCCCGTCAGTGATCACGACCAAATACTGAGGGACGCTGGGTCTCCCTCCTCTTGAACTGTCGAAGAAAGGCAGAGTGAAATGCAAGGCTTTCCCGGTGCGGGTGCCGTCGTTCATCTGCTGGACAACCAAGATGGCGCTGAGAATGTCCGCCTTAGAGGAGTACTGGTTGAGCCTGAATTCCTCCTGGGGCTCTGAGCTGAACTGCAAGAGGCCAATCTGAACCTCAGCAGCGCCGATGTTCGACTGGGTCACCATTCTCTCCATGAACTTCTTCATCTTCTCGAAGTCTTCTGGGGAGATGGATTCAGAACCATCTACCAGGAAGATAACGTCAGCTTTCCTCTTCCTACAGGCTGGGGGGAAGAGGGGGCAGAGAAGGACATGCATTCAGGGTCTGAAACCAACGAATTACGAGTTCCCGGGAGCAGGAACTTATAATATATTTACCATGGACGTATTTTTCAAGAGAGTGAAAGAGGAAGTCAACCAAGTGCATTTTCTGCAACTCGGCACAGAAGAGTCTTGAGTGAGACACAGGTATGGGGTGAAGAGAGGAGACTTTACCAGCTTGGTTTCTGCCAGGTGAGTGTATTTGAGTCCATCCAATATTCCCTTGCCAATTAGTGTGTACATGTAGAGAAAGAAGCCCGTTCTAGTAGGCTAGACAAATACTTACTTGGAAGAAAGTAAAACGTCTTACCCTCTGAGGAGCAGATGTCCCGGACTATTTCTTCTCGGATGGCCCTCAAGGAATCAAACTCGTATACAAAATACACCTTGTCTTCTGCGATCTCCCGAAGCTCTGTCGTGTTAGCATCTCTGACTCCAATGGCCAAAAGGATGACACCATCACGCCGAAGCCTCTCCGCAGCCGCAGACACGGGGTCTGAGGACTCACCGTCGGTGACCACTATAAGATACCGGGCAACGTGGCCCCGGGCCGTGTCCGCAAAGACCCCGGTCATGTTGCCCAAAGCCTCCCCGGTGCTGGTCCCACCGCCGCCCTGCTGGATGGCATCAATGGCTGCCGTCAGCTCTGCCACACTGGTGTACTGGCTGAGGGTAAATTTACTTTGAATATGGTCTGAGTACTGAATGACTCCAAACCGGACTCGGTCGGGCCCAATCTGGAACATCATGACCACCGCCTTCATGAACACCTTCATCTCGAGAAAATCGTCAGGGTAGACGCTGCCGGAGCCGTCGATGAGGAAGTAGATGTCTGCCTGCTGGATGTGCGTACAATCTGGGCAGTGGGAAGAAACAGCATCCAGGCTGCACTTGTTAACTGCACAGGAAAGACAGTGTACTTCCTGAAACTTAATTAGCTAGATTAAAACTAATTTAAAACTTTCAGCTTTAAGTACGCCTTACTTAAACGAGTCACTTGGTGTTAAGGCCTAGACTTCAAAGGGCTCCTAGACTTTGCCAGCAGGTCCGGCGCCTCCGAATCTGACTTTCCTCGTCTGTCAAGCAGAGATCTTAACATCTACTCCAGAGGCTTGTCGTCAGGCTTAAGTAAAATTATGTAAACACGACAGAGCTTGAGAATTAGAATTTCAGGGTTAAAAATCATCCTGGCTGGATTTGTGTATGTTTGTAGTACTGGGAACTGAACCCAGAAGCATTCTACCATGGAACTATGCCTTCTGTCCTTTTTCTTTTTCTTTCTATTTTTTCTTTTTCTTTCTTTTTTTTTTTTTTTTTTTTTTTGGTACTGAGGATTGAACTCAGGGGCATTCTACCACTGAGCTACACCTCCAGCCTTATTTTTTTGAAACAGGGTCTCACTAAGTTGCAGAAGGCCTCACTAAGTAGCTTAGGCTGTCCACGAACCCATGATCCTCCTGTCTCAGCCTCCTAAGTACTGGGATTACAGGCATGCGCCACTGCACCTGGCTCAGCATTTAATCTTTTAAAACCTAACGGATTGCCGGGCGTGGTGGCACACGCTTGTAATCCCCGCACTTGGGAGGCTGAGACAGGAGGATCGCACAGGTTTGAAGCCAGCCTCAGCTACTTAGTGAGGCTCTCAGCAACTTAGTGAGACCCTGTTTCCAAATAAAATATAAAAAAAGTCTGGGAGTATAGCCTGGAGGTAGAAAGCCTCTGGGTTCCACCCCCAGTACCACCAAAAAATAAAATAAAATAAAATAAAATAGAATAAAATCTAACAGATTCCTCAGAAAAAATGAGGCACGTTCTTCTCTTGGTTCCTTTCAGTGAAACCCGCCAGCCTTACGTCATGAATTATAGGAAAGACTAAACAGCTATTCATGTCTCCTGGCGGGAGGGAAGTTATTTGAGGTGGGAGCTGGGCTCCCCCCCCCCCCCGCCCCAGCCTTCTCTTGAGAGGACCGAGGTCCAGGCAATACACCAAAAAAAAAAAGACTTCCATTTATCTGAATAAAAAAAACTTTTTTTTGGCGGTACTGGAGATGGAACCCGGGGACATTCTAACACTGAGAGACACCTGCAGCCCAATTCTTTATTCTTTATTTTAAAACAGGGTCTCACTGGGTTGCAAAGGGCCTCACTAAATAGCTCAGGCTGTCCACAAACTGCGATCCTCCGGTCTCAGCCTCCCGAATGCTGGGATTACAAGCGTGCGCCACCATACCCAGCTATTTGAATGAAATTTGAATTTGGCTAGACATCCTATATTTCATCTTTCAACCCTGCCCTAGAGGATCACATGTTAAAGAAGAATGTGGCTTATGTGGCTTAGAGGGCTACAGAGAGGCTTTGTCTTGCCCCCTGTGGTAAATTGTTAAATCTTGGAGAATGGAGAGAGAATTGTGGAGAAAGAGAGCCGGACCTGAAGTCTGAGTGCAGGACCTCGGTGCAGGAAGGGGTGTCTCCAGCCAGCCTCACGGAGCAGTGGCCCAGCAAGCCCCGCCACATCACGCACCATCCGGAAGAGCTGAGGGCCCTGAATATTGCCTGCACTACACATTTTTGCTAGACTTGACAAATGAGGAGCTTTTGGGGGTAGGGAGGAAGGAAAGAGAGAATATTTCTTACCATCGGGATACAGCTGAGTATCCACATCTGTTACACTCATGCTGGGCTTAGCAGAGTGTCATATATGTAAATACCAAATGACCAATAAATGGTAGATATTGTGGCTCTTACGGTCACCCAGGACAGGATTCTAGTGAAATCAGCAACGCTTAGCTTTATCTCTAAGTCCCCCACTCCTAAGCCTTCTAGACTTCAGGCCAGTTTTCCTGATAAAGTTTTTCTGAGCTGCTGTGTAGTCTGAGAAAGAAACCAACTCTCTACCGTGTGCACTGTGTGTCAGTTCCTTTCCTCTTTCCTCCCTAAAGAATAAACACAAGGAGCGTACAAGGAAATGAAATTCCATCTTGAACAGCTTTGCTTCTCATTCCCAGAACAGAGAAGGGTAACTAAAGACTGGTTTACAGAGCCGTGAGCGGGGCGCGCGCCTGTCATCCCAGGACTTGGGAGGCTGAGACAGGAGGATCGCAGGTTCGAGGGCAGCCTCAGCAAGCAGTGAGACTCTCATCAACCTAGAGAGACCCTGTTTCCAATAGAAATAATGGAACTCAGAAGCAAAATGCCCTGGGGTTCAATTCCCAGTGCCACAAAAAAAAGAAATGTATTTATATATTCCGTATTTCTAGACTCAGGACCAGAAATCAAGAAGTACAAGATCATTCAGTGTTCGTTGGTGTTTAAAAAAAAAAAAAAAAAAAACTCAGTGATTTCCTCTCCCTGAAGATATAATCACAGTCTTGAATATTTAAGGCAAGCACCTATATTTCAATGATTCTAATTTAAATCTACAATTCTAATTTGAATCTAAAAAAAAAAAACTAACACAGGTGAACAAAAATAGACCTGTTGACAGACAGGAAGATTTTTCTAACAGCCAGTATGTGGCGCGTTTGGGGGTTCAGGATGTAGGTGCTGTCAGTCCAGGATGCTTTTCTGTTTTGTTCCATTTTAAACTGCATACGTAGTAGAAAGTCTCCTAACCAGCCTCTGCTTAACGAGCTCGTCAGATAAATTGCTGTCCTCCCTGTATCTTAAAACGCCGGCGATGTCCTCAAGAAGCGCCAAGTGTCCATAGTCTGCTTCACTCGGGAAAACAAGCTTCCCACAGTGAAGTAGATTTGTTCCCAGCCTGAAAATGACAGTTTTGTTATAATTGTATAATTAATCAAACATCGTGCAAATCAGTAGGATGTGTGTGACAAAAAGAGGTTTACTGCACCTATGAATACCAGATTCACTGTTTCGAAAATAATACAGCTGGGCGTGGTGGCGCACGCTTGTAATCTCAGCACTTGGGAGGCTGAGACAGGAGGATTGTGGCTCGTGGCCAGCTCCAGCTAATGAGTGAGGCTCTCAGCAACTTAATGAGACCCTGTTTCCAAATAAAGTATAAAACAGGTCTGGGAGTGTAGCCCGGAGGTAGAAGGCCCCTGGGTTCCACCCTCAGTACCTCAAAAAAGAAAAGGAGAAAATACAGACAAATTATTGATGTTTCTTAATGCTGGCATGCTAGATAGTACTATGAAAGATAGACTGCTTGAGACCATAAATATCTATAAGGACTGCCAGCCGTGGTGGTGCACGCTTATAATCCCAGCATTTGGGAGGCCGAGGCAGGAGGATCGCTGTTCTAGGACAGCCTCAGCTACTTAGTGAGGCCCTTTGCAACTCAGTGATACTCTATTTCAAAATAAAGAATAAAAAATAGGGCTGGGGTGTAGCCCCACAAAAAAATTTTTACCACAAAAAATATCTACAAGGACTTCTGTACTTGGACTGTTTCAGAGTGGCTAAAGTCTCTCCCCACCTTAAAAGAACTGAAAACAGAAATTGTAGGCAAGAGACTATTGGTTGGCTTATGAAGAAAACACACAGAAGTCCAGTACTCAAAGAAACTTCGGCCTATACCACAAGATCAGCAAATACCAATCCATATTCAGTTCTTCGGGGTTTCTACTATAAAAATGTGCATATTTTTTTCGTTAGAAGAGATAAAGAATAAAATAGGAAAAGATAAAATGTTTACTTTGGGGGTTGAAAGTGCTGGGGATGGAACCTAGAGACATTCTACCTTTGAGCTACATCCCCAGACCTTTTCTTAATTTTTGTTTTGTTTTGTTTTGAAATAGGATCTCACTAAGTTATTGATGGTCTCACTAAGTCACCAAGGTTGGTCTCAAACCTGCAATCCTTCTGTCATAGCCTCCCAGGTACTGGGATTTTTAATTGGCTCTAGAATTTTTTTCCTCTTGCGGGAGACAGAGAGGTAGGTTTATGGAAGAAGGAGGGTAAGGACTTTCAGAGGAGAAGAGATGGGATGTGGAAAAGGCCCTCCTACCTTCCTGCAGGGTCTGGCCCAGCCCAGTGATGGAAACCCCTCTGCCCACCATCTCAGGGCAGAGCTGGTTTTTCAGTCTTTTTCGCACAATAGAGAGCTGCAGGAAGGATTCCAGGGGGATGGCATGCTTCCAGAGAGGATACGTCGCCATCTTCTCCAGGTTCCTACCCTCTGCGGCACGCTGGGTGCCCACCGCGTAGACGGTCACCCCCGCCCTGCGGAGCTGAGACGCGGGTCTGGACACGTTGTCCTGAGCGAAACCATCCGTGATGACCACGGCCACCTGCAGCACTCTGTGTGGGGCCCCGAGGCCCTTTCCCTGGCTGAAAACTCGGCTTCTCAGGAAGTCCAAAGCAGCTCCGGTCTTCGTCCCTCCCCTTCCTCCCCGGTAGGCTAATTTGTCTAAATGCTCCAAGATCTGGGCTGAATTCTGATATGTATCCAGGGAAAATTCATGTCGTGGGTGCTCGCTGTAAAAGACCAAGCCGATCCTCACAGTGCGAGGACTCACACTGAGAGAGCTGACGGTGGTCTTCAGGAAATGGACAGTTTGTTGGAAATTGGGTTGCCTTGCCCTGCTAAACTCCTCAACGAGGAATACTAGGTCAGCCCGGACGGCAGTCGGACATGCTGTCAACAAACAAAACAGAAAGAAGTGTTTTAGCCTGAGAACAGAGTAATGGGGACAATGCCCATATGTAAAAGCTATGATCATGATACATTCTCTATGCTACAATAACAACTCCAGCATTACAAGTTGTAATACATTGTATTAGACTAACTTCTATCTGCACATTTCAGAATATAGTGAAAGTCAAAGAACCTCACAGGGCTCGTGCCTCCCTCAAGATTCTCACAAGGAAGGATTCCCATCACCTGCATAATATGTAAAGAAATAAGTATTTATGATGCAGTGCTTTAAAATCAGTTTATCTCAGTATCTGAGGCGCATCTGACTTTTTTTGTGGGGGGGGGGGTACTGGAGATTGAACCTAGAGGCATTCTACCTTCAAGCTGCACCCGAAGCCTGATTTTATCTCTGTTTGGAAACAAGGTCTCACTAGGTTGCTGAGAGCCTCACTACATTGTGGAGGCTGGCTCTGAACCTGTGGTCCTCCTGTCTCAGCCTCCCAGGTGTGCACCATCACACCCAGCAGCATCTCATTCTTGACCCATTTTTTCCTTCATTTGTCTAGTTTCAAGAGATGCTGAGTCAAATTCTCTTTGATAGGCCTGACACCTCCTCCATATAATGACTTTCTTCTTCTTCTGGATAAAAGATGAACATAATAAGTTGTGACTAATCGGTACATCTTTCTTGTGTTGTTTTAACAAAGACAATGTGAAATGTTGCTGGTTCCTATGAAAAGTCCTTGTCTAAATATTGGGCTAGCTGTTTCATTTATAAAAGAACCTCCTCCATGTGGTGGTGCATGATTGGAATCTCAGTACTTGGGAGGCTGAGAGAGAAGAATCACAGGTTCAGAACCAGCCTCAGCAACTTAGTGAGAGACACTGTTTCAAAAGAACAAATAAAGCTGCTTGTGATGGCCCACGCTTGTAATCCCAGTGCTTGGGAGGCTGAGACAGGAGGATCACAGGTTCGCAGCCAGCCTCAGCTACTTAGTGAGGCCCTCTGCAATTTAGTGAGCCCCTGCTAAATAAGAAATAAAAAATAGGGCTGGAGGTATAACTCGGAGGTAGAATGCCCCCTGGGTTCCATCCCCAGCACCACAAAAATAAGAATGAATAAGAAGGGCCTGGCGTGTAGCTCAGAAGTAGAACATCCCTAGGTGCAATCCCCAGTAGCACAAAAAATAAGAAATAAATCTCTCTCCATCAGCCTGTCTCAAATGGAGGAGAGAGTATAAACTCCCACCAGGACCGAGCACCTCCCTCCATATTTGGAAGACAGCGCTTAATGGAAGAAATCCACTGTGCCACATCTGCGGCCAGGTGACAGCCAGCCCTCTGGCTCAGAGGTTCCACCTAGAATCCAGCCTTTCCGCTGCAGTCTCTCTTTGGCCCTCTCTGATCCGGTTCTTTTTCCTGCTGAAAAGCCTCCCATTACTATTAGTGTCCTGGAGCCCTGTCCTGAGGGTCCTCCCTGCCCAATCCAACCTCGTCCTTCGCAACTTCTAATGCCTCCCCCAATCCCAATCTTTTTCACTTTCTTTCACATTTATTCAGACTATTCCCACTTGCACACACCATCGGGAGCGTGGAACACTTGCCTGGCTCTGCCCTTTGCCAAGAGTGCCCTCCTCCCTTTCCCTTGTCCATTAAGGTAACACCCAATACAGAGGGCCGGCCCGCGCCTGCCCAGTGCGCTCTCCACTGTGCCCGCCTGTCCTATTCTACGTCCTGCGGTGTCCACACAGTGCATCTTAGTTCCTCGGTACGCGACTGGATGTAGATGTGTTTGTCTTTTCTGCCCATAAAACTGCAAGGCCCCCAAGTTCCAGATGTTGAGAGGTCTGGGCAAAGCAATGACAGTTTCAAGAAAGAAGAGCCAGGTCACATTCATTAAGAACTGAAAGGTCGACTTCCAGGAAGATGGCGACGGAGCAAAACAGGGCTTGCGAGCCCCGCTAACAACCAATCTCTATTACCACAAAATCAGCGCCTTTCATAGCCAGAAAACACCATCAGCAGAGAAACAAAAAATGTAATTTTAAAGAACAGAGAAAAAGAGGGCTGGAAAAACGAGACACCAGAAACCAGACCGCAGTGCCGCAGCCGGAGCTGCGGCGTGAAGTGGCGGGCGTCATTTTCCCTTGCAGCACCAGGCTCCAGAGAGGAAGGGAACTCATAACGAGCTCAGAAACCAGAGAGGAGATACGCCGGCCTCACGCCCGAGAACGCGGCAGCAGCGCCTTACTGCTGGCGGCAGCAGTGAATTCACCGGACGGCACCAGACCAACACACTCAACAGCCCACCAAGCTCCAGAGAGGAGCGGCGGACAGCTAGCCGAGGTGAGCCGCTGCGGAACAGCCGGGTGGGATTTGGCAGATCTCTCGGCTCAGGGAGCATCTAAAGCTCCCAGGGGCTGGGCTCAGAGCACCCTGCAGGGACCCAGAGTGGAGTTCAAAAACAGAAGAGAAATACACCAGCCTCACGGCCGAGGGCGCAACAGCGGCACCATATTGCTACCGGCGGCAGCAGCAGCGAATTCACCGAGTCCACGACAGCTCCATCTGCACACTCAACAGTGAGTCAAATTGGGGCCCCTAGAGGAGAAATCCCAGTACTGCACTCCCAGGGACTTGACCCAGTGGGGGAGTGGTGGTGGCAGAGATATTACACCATAGGAGAACGCCCAACCTGGCACCCCCCATGGTCTAAAGCAGCCTCGATTGACTCCCAGGGTCTGAGACTCTGTGATACAACCCAGTAAAGGAGTAGTGGGAACTGAGATACCACAGACTCGAGATCCAGAGCACCTTAAGTGAAGTCGTAGTGACCCAGGGAAGAACCCAGAGAAGGCACAAACTTCCGAAATCATGGGAAAGAGGAATAACAATGGAGCAATGAATGCCCACAACCCCACAACATCAGAACCCAATAAAACAGAAATTCAGAGATTTCTAGAAGATCAAATCAGGAAAATAACTGTAGAAATAATACAGGTGTTTCGAAAAGAATTCAGAGAGAGCCAAAGAGAGATAAAGGATGCAATTAATGAAGTAAAGGCCTCAATTCAAAATACAAACAACCGATTAGACCACATGGAGAATAGAATCTCGCTCCTAGAAGATGATCATTCAAAAAACGAACGCATAGTTTCTAATTTAGAAAAAAAAATCCGACAGCAGGAATCTGACATCGAAGAAATATGGGCCCATTTTAAGAGAGCTAACCTAAGAATAATTGGAATAGAGGAGAGAAAAGAAGGTGAAACCAAAGGGATTAACAATCTTTTCAAGGAAATGATAGCAGAAAATTTTCCAAACATAGAGCAAGAGGTCGATACACAGGTTCAGGAAACTTAAAGAACTCCCATTAGAGAAGATCAGATAAGAGGATCCCCACGCCACATAATTGTCAAAATGACCAATGTGGAAGCCAAGGAGAGAATCTTAAAGGCAACAAAAACAAAGGGCCAAGTGACATTCAGAGGCAAACCAATGAGAATCACTCCAGACTTCCCAAACCAAGTCATGAGAGCCAGAAGGGCTTGGAGTAACATATTCCAAACTCTGAAAGAAAACAAATTCCAGCCAAAAATTTCCTATCCAGCAAAACTTTCTATCAAATTAGATGGAAAAATAAGAAGCTTCCACGACAAACAGAAACTGAAGGAATTTATGTCTTCAAAACCAGCGCTAGAGAAAATACTCAAAGAGATTAACTACAAAGAAGAATTAGGTAACACACACCAGAACCAGAGAAACAAGATTTTCCATCCAACAGTCAACTAAGATTGGTTATCTGTGGAGATTCATTATTTATGTTAGTCTTTTACCTATCTCTAAATTGTATTGTTTGCTTTTATTGTTGCTAATTTTTAGGATTTCTAGTT
The DNA here is from genome assembly GCF_963383645.1 of Muscardinus avellanarius. Classification (NCBI taxonomy): domain Eukaryota; kingdom Metazoa; phylum Chordata; class Mammalia; order Rodentia; family Gliridae; genus Muscardinus; species Muscardinus avellanarius. The sequence goes on from NC_137790.1 coordinate 139,387,155, forward strand.
GGAATATTAATATACCTTCAGATATAGCATTTAGAAATATTTTATCCCATTCTATCAGTAACTTTTAACTCTGTCTACATTGTCTTTGGATATACAATATTTTTTTATTTTTTAGGGAGTTTATTTACCCTTTTGTTGCCTGCACCATTGAAATCATATCTAAGAAATCACTGCCAATTTCAATGTTGTGAGGTTTTATGACCCAGATTTTCTTCTAAAAGTTTATAGTATTAAGATTTATACTTAGGTCTTTTATCTATTTTGAGTTAATATTTGTAAATATGTTAGGTAAGGGTCCAATTTTATTATTTTTCATGTAGTTATTATTTTTCAACAATATTTAGTTAAAAGATTATTATTTCCTCCACCAAATGTTCGTGGAAACCTTGTCAAAAATAACTTGACAATATATGGAAGAATTTATCTCTAGGCTTTTATTTAACTCCAATGGTTTATATATCTGTCTCTGGAACAGTACTACACTGTTTCAATTATTGTAGCTTTATATGGTTTGAAATCAGAAAATATACATCTTTTAGCTTTGTTCTTCTTTGAGATTGTTTTGGGTGTCTAGAGTCCATATTCCATATCAGGATATATTTTTTCTGAAAAATAAATAAATAAATGTATGATAGCTTCACCTAAAAAAAAGAAAATAAAAAAATATTCTCTGGTAATAAAGAAAGCAAAAAGAAATATTGAACTGTTATCTTTTAGTCATCAAAAGCTTGGTATCAGACAAATGAAACTGTTTGTGAGATTATCATCATTAATATTGAATAAATTGCTATAAAACTAGATGCCAACCACTAAGCCAAGCATGGGAAGGAGGAATGGGGAGGGAATGGGGTGGGGATCGGGTAGGGGCTAACTGGGCGATGTGTGCATGTATGTCTACAAAAGTATTTTCTTTATACCATTATGATGTATGAATACATTGCACCAATAAAAAATAAAAATAAAATAAAATAAAAGTAACAAGTAAAAAAAAAAAAAAAAAAGAACTGAAAGGTCAAAGCATTCCAGGAGGGCAGTGCAGTGCTCAAGGGTAGACACAGAAGTGGAAATATGTCAGACAAATATATATGGCAAATTATGAGTAGTTCAGAATAGTGTGTGTGTGTGTGTGTGTGTGTGTGTGTGTGTGTTACTGGGGATTAGACCCAGAGGCACTCTACCTCTGAGCTATACCCCCAGCCCTATTTTTTTATTCTTTATTTTGAAACAGAATCTCACTAAATGAGGCTGGCTGCAAACCTGTGATCCTCCTGTCTCAGCCTCCCAAGTACTGGGATTGCAAGTGTGTGCCACCACGTCTGGCTGTGAAAAGAATGTTTAAAAGATGTATCAGAAGATATAAGGCTCAGTGGTTCCCAATCAACAGAGTACCCATCCTCGGGGAATATTTTAGAAATATACGAAGGTATTTTGGATTGCATAATTATTCAGAGGTGCAGCCAGCAGAAATCGGGAATATTAAAATCTGTACATTATGGCCGGACGTGGTGGCGCATGCTTGTAATCCCCGCGTTTGGGAGGCAGAGACAGGAGGATCGCGCTGGTTCAGAGCCAGCCTCGCTGGCTTAAGAGACCCTGTTTCCACATAAAAATGTTAAAAAATAGGTCTGGGAGTGTAGCCCGCGGGAGTGTAGCCCAGAGGTAGAAGGGCTTCCAGGAACCCCAGTACCACCAAAAAAGAGAGAGAGAGAGAGAGAGAGAGAGAGAGAGACCCTGTTTCCAAATAAAAAATATATTAAAAATAGGTCTGGGAGTGTAGCCCAGAGGTAGAAGGGCTTCCAGGAACCCCAATACCAAAAAAAAAAAAAAAAAAATTCCGTACATTATGAAATGTACAGGAAAATCCCGCCTAAAATTCCCATAGCATCTCCTTTGAGCACCTGAATGTCCACCAGAGGGAAGACTTCATTTCATCTCTGGGCACAGGCTCTTTCTCCTGGAAGAGATATCTGGTACCTTGGATTACTGTTCAGAAATACTCACTCCTGATCCCTCACTTCCATGGTAGGAATATCTTTCCCCACTCCACTGATGTGGACATAGTCATATGACTTGCTCAGATGCCGCGGGGTCTTCAAAGCACTTATGTGGTTGGGTTTCTCTCTTGTACCTCAAAGTTACCATGAGAGGGACATACTCAGACTGGCCTTGTGACCCCAGGAGGATGAAGAGGAACTCAGGAACAGAGCCAAACTTAGATCAACCAAACCCCAGACCTGCGAATCAGCCCAGCTGGTAAGATCAGCAAAGCTAGCCAGCTGGGCCCGACCAACATCAGCTGACCTGGGTCTTCAAGAATAATTCTTTCCAGTCACTGACCTTTCAAATGACCTGTTAGGCAGCATCACTATGGTGAGCATAGTTAATGAATACAAGGAGTGGCCTTGAAGCATCTCTGGTCTCCTCCTCCTTCCTACCCACAGATGTACTCAGTACTCAGTACTCAGGAATTCAAAATAGCCCCCGCTCTCCTATCCTCTTATGCTGAGACTTCCCAGTGGCTCGTGCACCAGCCTTACCTACAGTGGCCTCCTTAGCTGCCTCTGTGCTGAACTCTGGCTGTCCGGTTCCTTGGATCAGCCTCCTCAAATCCTGTATCACCTGTCTGACTCCGTCTTCTCCCGGCGTGTCATATACAAGGGCTGGGAGCCCGGCCCCCTCCAGTTCTCTCCTATCGAAGTCCTGCACGCCCACAGACACGACCTTCAAGCCTTTCTCCCTCAGTATCTGTGCAACATCCCAGACCTCATCTTCAGATTTGCCCGAGGTGATGACCACGATGTACTGGGGGACGCCTTGCAGAAGCCGGCTTCCCGCTGCCTCCTGGAAGAAGGTCCGATGAAGGTACCGCAGAGCTTTGCCTGTCCTCCGGGAGCCGCCTCGAGCCACAAAATGCTCACGGATGTGGGTCACCATCTCATTCTGCGTCTTGTAGGTATTGAGCAAAAACTCAGTGTGACCTTGATCCCCATACTGAGCCAGCCCCACCTGGTACCTGTCCCTCCCAACCTCCAGCATGCCCACCACTCTGGAGAGGAAACGCTGTGTCCACTGAAAACTGGCCTGGGATGTCCCCTGGGAGGTGTCCACGAGAAAGACCACGTCTGCATAGGCTCTGGCAAATTCTGGAAGCAAAGGAAGAAGAGGGAGCAGAAAAGCAAGAAGAGACGGTAACTCAAATTGAGCTCCTAAGAAAACTGAATGCAAGGATGGTTTGAGGGGGCGAGGAGCGAGGGAGCGGTTGTACTGACACAGTGCCGCACATTCTGCACTTTCCCTGCTCTGTGCAGGACTCTTGTCCTGAGGCTCACTTCTCCTCTGGCCTGCAGCCGTTATGGTCTTATCTGCTTTATTAGTACCTTGGAGTACTAATGGGGGAGCAAGAGCTCCCTGCTAAGTAGTCACTCTATGCTACAGCTTTTATACACTTTATCCCACTTAACCCCTGGAAAGTAGTTTTCTAGGCAAGTATTATTATCCTCATTGCACAAAGAAGAGGCCGAAGAGAAGTGTATCAATGCTCACATACCTAAAGTGTGGTCAGTGAGAGATTTAAAAACAGGTCATATAGACTTTAAAACCCAAGTTGTTGTTGTTGTTGGTGTGTGTGTGTGTGTGTGCGTGTGTGTGTGTGTTCCTGAGGATTGAACTCAGGGACATTCTACCTCTGAGCTATACCCTTAGCCCTATTTTTTTTTTTTTTTTTTGGTGGTGGTACTGGGGTTCCTGGAAGCCCTTCTACCTCTGGGCTACACTCCAAGACCTATTTTATATTTTCTTTGGAAACAGGGTCTCTTAAGCCAGCACGGCTGGCTTCAAACCTGCGTGATCCTCCTGTCTCTGCCTCCCAAGTGCAGGGATTACAAGCGTGAGTCACCATGCCCGGCTATTTTTTCATTTTAAAACAAGGTCTCACTAAATCGCTGACACTGGCCTCCAACCTGTGATCCTTCTGTCTCAGCCTCCCAAGTACCACGACTGTAGGCATGGGCCACCACATCCAACCCATGCTATTTCTGCACAGTATAATGTTCCTTCCCTTCTTTTCTACCCATAAGAGCTCCATCCATCCTTCAAGCCTAAGTCAAACACCCCTTCCTCTAGGAAGACTCCTCAGGCTTCCACGGTAACAGACATGCCTTCTCCTGTCCCCCCACCCGCCCACTACACCCAGAGTGTGCTGCTTTATATGGTCCTCGGTGTGTAGATGGAGCAGTGGGGTTTTTTGTTTTTTGGGGGGTTTTTTGGTGGTACTGGGGTTCCTGGAAACCCTTCTACCTCCGGGCTACATTCCCAGACCTATTTTTACATTTTTATTTGGAAACAGGGTCTCCTAAGCCAGCGCGCGCGGCTGGCTTCAAACCTGCACGATCCTCCTGTCTCTGCCTCCCAAGCGTCGGGATTACAAGCGTGCGCCACCACGCCCAGCCGAACAGTGGGTTTTGACACAGCTTCTTACCTTTGATTTTTCCCTCCACTGCTGAGCAGAGAGTATGAAGAAGACTTCCCGAGAAATCCTGCAGGATGTTGAAGCTTTCTGTGTTGAAGAAAAACTTCTCGAATGGGTCGCTGGCTATTTTTTGCAGTTCCTGGACATCTTGAACATTGACCCCTACCACGAACACAACGACTCCATCTTCTTTCAACCGGTCAGCTGCATCTTGGACCTCGTCGTTGGACTCACCATCTGTCACCAGGATAATGATCTGAGGAACCCTGTCCTTGGCGCGGCTGCCACCCGTCTCTGTCAAGTAGTTGGTCCTGATAAACTCCAGGGCGCTCCCTGTATTCGTGCCTCCCATGCGGTAGGGGAGGTTCTGGATGTGCTCCAGGACCACGCTCTTCAGAGGGTACTGGTTCAGCTGAAACGCTGGGTAGATGTTGTCATTGTATTGGACGAGGCCAACTTGGACCCGGTCACTGCTGATGTCAAGCCCCAAGATGATGGCGTACAAGAAGTTCTTCACTTTCTGGAAGTTCTGGGGCCCGATGCTAGTGGAGCTGTCTACTAGGAACACAATGTCTGCCGGGGCTGCCTCCCTGCAAGCTGCAAGAGAGAAAGAGGAAGAGGAGCAGGCTCACCGGGTCTTCACTCAAAATGCCCAGCATCAACAGCGCTGAATGTGTACCAAAAGGAAGGGGCAGCACCGAGGGTCCTCAGACCCCACCCTCACCCCATGACAGCACAAGAGAAGTGACGGCCTTCCCTCCCTCGCGCTGCCTTCAGGGCTTCAGACCTGCTCTGCTGATACCTCGAAGTATCGAGTGCACTTGGGCAATGCACTGAATCTTAGAAGGAATGAAAACACGTGTGGAAATTGTGCATCACGCTGAAAAAGGGGGCGTCCTCTCTCGTCGGGATAAACCGCCAGCCTCTTTCCAAAAACCTCATCTCTAGGAGTGTAAAAGCCGCGTTCCTTGACTCATCTCACTGCAGCTCCGCCACCAAGGCGCGCCGCCATCTACTTATTACACGCCTCTTTGAGACTTCACGTCCTTCTCTATGGCACTGAAATCCTTACCGGAGCCCTTGTACTCTCCTGGGGCTTGGGGGGAAGCCATGAGCTTCTGGAGCTGACAGTACCAGCACTCTGCCCAGGGCCCTTGGGTTCCTTTCTACCATGTCTGTGCCCTGCTTTTCCTAAGACTTCCCGCCAGCTATGGAGCTGCTTTGCTTACAAATAAAAGATGAATAAAAATATATAAATATAGAAGCCCAGACCTTTGCTTTGCCTATCTCTGATTCAGAGTCAAGACATCTCTGAAACATAATGTGTATTACTAGTTCCTCTGTAGGATCGGGCTGAAACTACCCTCTGTGGACCTTTTGCCTGAGATCAGACCCTTCCCTACTCTCCTCTCCTTTCTTTCCTGTGCACCCCACATCCTTACTGACCGCCCCCAGGAGCCCTTCCTTAACGGATCACATGTATCCAAATCCTGGTCTCAGGCTCCGCTTCGGGGAACACAACATAATACTCCTGCCCTGGTGCAGCAGGGCTGCTCCGAGGGACCTGGGATTCAGACACTAGCCCTGCCGTGCGCTTGTGGTACGTTTGGCCTCTGGATCGTCATCTGAAATATGCAAATAATGCTAATTACCCCGCATATCTAACAATGTTGAGAAGATGGATATGCCAGATGAGCCATGTAAACAAGTTCTGAAAGCTACAGAGCACCAAGCAATGGTACTTATGACTCCTACCTAAGTACTGAAACCCTCTTTGTAAGCCCTGAAGTGCCACGTAAAAATAAGACATATCATATGTATTTGGCCACACAAATGCAGTTACCACCTAGTACAGCCTCGATGGGTCAAAAGTTTCAGCATTTCTTCCAATTCCCCTGCTCTGTTAAGAAATACCAAAACAATGAATTGAGTACATCAGGCAGGCTCTATCCTCTTGTGATGGCGCTCACAGCAATCTTCTCCTTCTCTGCTCAGAGTTGTGAGCTTCATTATGGAGCTTAGTAATTCACTTATAAAAAATTCACCAGCTTATACCCCCACCCCAATAAAAGCACTAAGTTAATGGCGGTGCATCCTCAACACAAGTAACAACAGGTAGCCATGACCAGTGCTTACGGTCACTCCGGCTGCCTCCGCCCCTTGCTGAGCACTGGCCGTGCTCATTTCGTTTAATGCTTTTGACAACTCACAGAGGCAGATGCTATCGTCCTAGGAAGAAAATTTAGATACAGAGAGGTCAAGCGGCTTGTGCGAGGTGCCGTGATAGGTAGTGGAGAACTCAGGTATGGAGAAGTCAGGTATGGTGGTGCACGCCTGTAATCCTAGTACTCAGGAGGCTAAGACAGGAGGATCGCAGGTTCCAGGCCAGCCTCGGCAACTAAGCAAAGCTCTCAGCAACTTAGCAAGACCCTGTTTACCAGTTTAAAAAAAAAAAGTAAAATCAGAGCTGGGCGTGGTGGCGCACGCTTGTGATCCCAGCATTCGGGAGGCTGAGACAGGAGGATCGCGGTTCGCGGACAGCCTCTGCTACTCAGTGAGGCCCTTTGCAACTCAGTGAGACCCTGTTTCAAAATAAAGAAGAAAAATAGGACTGAGGGTATCACTTGGAGAATTTAAGAATAATGATATTCATTCTAGAAACAAATAGCTCTGCCTCCAAACTGGACTTACATGACACTACATTAACACATTAATATACTGGTGTCTCAGTCAACAGAACCAGGACGAGGCCTACAGGATTGCTGGGTCTTTGGCCACTGTTCAAGAGCTGCATACAGTACAGATGCCTCAGCGAAGCCGCAATGTCCAAAGTAAACACGCAGACACATGGGAGACGAACAGGAGGATAGGAGCGATGAGCAAGAGAGGACCCTTGGATTTGGGGACACGCACATGAGACAGGAGGGAGCGGTCTCCATACCTGGAGACACGAGGTCAGCAGGCCGAGCTGCCTTTGCCAGAGCGTCGCACAGCTCCAGCCGCAGCTTCTGTGCAAGACTGCCCAGGTCCGAGAAGCTGGGGGCGAAGGAGGTGAAGGTCTCCTCGGGGCTGCCGGCAATCTCCCGGAGCTCCGTCCGCACTGCATTCCGGACGCCGACGGCGTGAAGAAGGATGCCTGCCCTTCTGAGTGCCTCTGCGGGCTCCCGGACACCGTCCTCGGCCGGGCCGCTGCTGACCACCACGGCCATCTGAGGCACCCCCCGGCTGGCCCGGCTCCCCGCTCCTTCCTGGAAGTGTTGTTCTAGAATGAACTGCAGGCCCAGGCCCGTCTTGCGGCCCCCAGGCTTAAACTGAAGCCGCTGGATATGCTTCAGCACGTCAGCTCTGCGGTGGTAGGTGGACAGCAGGAACTCCGAGCGGGGCACGTCGCCATACCGGGCCAGACCCACGCGGATGGCCTCTCTGCTGACATTGAAGCCGCTGACCAGCGTGTACAAGAAGTCCCTCACGCTGCGGGCATTCTGGGGGTTCAGGCTGGTGTCCACCAGAAACACCACATCTCCCGCAGAGGCCGCCCTGCACACTGAGAAAAAGAGGTGCTTCAAGACGAAACACTGGGAGATTGGCGGCTGCTGGCTGGGAAGCCAGCTCCCTCCCCGTGCCCTCACCCACACCCGCGGGCCTGACGGAGCCACCACGCTCACAGCCCCGGACCCTCCATCTTCTCCGTGGCTGCGGCTGCTATCCACCCTCGAGACCCTTCATTCTTTTTTCTTTTTTTTTTTTTTTTTTTTTTTGTGGAACCCAGGGGCTTTTCTACCTCTAACCTATTTTATACTTTATTTGGAAACAGGTCTCACTAAGTTGCTGAGAGCCTCACTAAGTAGCTGAGGCTGGCTTCGAACCAGTGCGACCCTCCTGTCTCAGCCTCCCAAGCACTGGGGTTACCAGCATGCACCACCATGGCCGGCCGGCTTTTATTTTGTGTGTGTGTGATACTGGGGATGAAACCCTGGGGCCTTCTATCTCCAGGCTACACCCCCAGCCCTGTTTTATATTTTATTTGGAAACAGGGTCTCACTGCTGAGGCAATCCTCCTGTCTCAGCCTCCCAAGTACTGCATGCACCAAGTACTCCAAGATTACAAGTGTGCAACACCAAGCCCGGCTCCCTCTGTTCTTTCTGACAGACATTTGACCCTTCCCTTGGACGCCCTGCCCTGGCTCTCTGCACATGCCTTGCACTTAATCAAAGAGCCCAGGCTCCCATCAGTAGAGGAGCCACTGCCCCTGCCCAGGTCCCCCGTAGTGGCGGGCACACTTGTTCCCGGCAGCTCCCAGCACTGTGGCTGACTGCTCCCATCTGTGACTGACTGGGAGAAAAGGAAGGAAGGAGGGGGAGAAGACAGCACTTAGAAGGGTGGAACTCAAGCATTAATGAAAATGGATAAAGGAATCAGGACTTTAAAGCTGGGAATGACCCTACGATGCTATGTCAGATGATGCCGTAGCCACTAGGCACTCGTGCCCACTGAGCACGTAAGTGGAGGAATGGCCAAGAAACTGCATTTTGTATTTTACCAAATTGTAACTTATTTTAAATTTAAATAGCCACTTGTAGCTAATGGTCACTATATTACAACGACCCAAGTATGGAATTAGAAATCTCGCTCAACTCACAGAGAAGGAAAATAAAAAGAAAAGGAAGCCAGGCGTGGTGGCACACACTTGTAATCCCAGCATTCCAGAGGCTAAGACAGGAGGATCGCAGGTTCGAGGACAGCCTCAAAAAGTAGTAAGACTCATCAACCTAGTGAGACCTAAATGATAAAATATAAAATGGGTCTGGGGATGGAACTCAAGGGTGGAATGCCCCTGGTTCAATCCCCAGGACCATAAATAAACAAATAATCTGAATAATAATAAATATATAATAATAAGACTATTATTATTATTTATAATAAAAGGATGTGAAAAGTACATCAGCAAACCCAGCTCTCCTGAAAAACAATTCATATGCTGAACAACCATCAAAGTTAAAATTAAAACCCCTCTTTCGAGCCCAGAGCACTGGTACATTACTGAAATCCCAGCTAGTAGGGAGGCTGAGGCCGAAGGATTGCAAGTTCTGGGCCAGGCTGGGCAACTTTTGTGAGATCTTGCTTCAAAATAAAAAAATAAAAAGCTGGGCGTGGTGGTGCACAGTTGTAATCCCAGCATTCGGGAGGCTGAGACAAGAGGATCGCAGTTCAAGGACAGCCTCAGCTACTTAGTGAGGCCCTTTGCAACTCTGTGAGACCCTGTTTCAAAATAAGGAATAAAAAATAGGGCTGGGGGTATAGCTCAGAGGTAGAATGCCCTGGATTCCATCCCCCATGCTGCAAAAAAATTAAAAAGAAATAAAATAAAAAGAAGCCAGGCCTGGTGGCGAAGGACTAAAATGATGCCATGACAGACTCCAGTTAAAGCTTTAAGTAGGCCGGGCGTGGTGGCGCACGCTTGTAATCCCCGCGCTTGGGAGGCAGAGACAGGAGGATCGCGCAGGTTCGAAGCCAGCCGCGCGTGCTGGCTTAGAAGACCCTGTTTCCAAATAAAAAATGTAAAAATAGGTCTGGGAGTGTAGCCCAGAGGTAGAAGGGCTTCCAGGAACCCCAGTACCACCAAAAAAAAAAAAAAAAAAAAAAAAGCTTTAAGTAGAATAGGCCTAAGTTTCTGTTTCCTTAAAAGTCAAGTTTCTATTCCCCCATAAGCCATTGCCCCAGTTCCTGGAAAAACCATTAGCTGTGCTAAACTGATCTTCCCCCAGCAACAGCCGATTCATCGATCGGTGTCCAGTACATCTGGGTCGTCTGGAATTCGCAGATATCCGGGCGAGGTCACTCCAACCGGAGTAAGAGACCCCCACTCAATTCAGAACATTCTTGAGATAAAGCGCTGTGGGCCAGGCCAATCAGCTTAAAGGTCACCTTATATGGCCAATACTTCCCTGGTGATGACCCTTACCTGAAGCGCGAAAGTTAAACCTATGGGGGGAGCGGGTTTACAACAGGCTTTTGTTTCAAATTAACCAATCAGTGAAAAGATGGGCTGGGCTACCTTTCTAAAGGATAAAAGCTTTGTTCTTGGGGAGCACGGGGCTTTCTCTTCATAACCACTGTGCTGGTGCATGACAGGAGCCCAAGCTCGAGCTTGAATAAAGACCCTCGTGTGCTTTGCATCGGAATCGGCTCCTGGTGGTTTTTGGTAGGGTCACTGACTGGTCTTACAGTGACACATGCCTGTAATCTCAGTTCTTAGGAGTCTAAGACAAGAGAATTGCAGGTTAAAAGTCAGCCTCAGTAATTTAGTGAGGCCCTCAGCAACTCTGTGAGATCCTGCTTAAAAATGAAAAATAAAATAGGGCTGGGGGTGTTGCTCAGAGGTAAAATGCCCCTGGGTTCTATATGCCAGTACCACAAAAATTAATTAAAAATAAATAAACTAAGCCGGGCATGGTGGCGCACGCTTGTAATCCCCGCCCTTGGGAGGCTGAGACAGGAGGATCGCATGGGTTCGAAACCAGCCTCAGCTACTTAGTGAGGCTTTCAGCAACTTAGTGAGACCCTGTTTCCAAATAAAATATAAAAAAGGTCTGGGAGTATATCCCGGAGGTAGAAAGTCTCTGGGTTCCACCCCCCAGTACCACCAAAAATAAATAAATAAATAAATAAACTAAAAGGGCTGGGATTGTAGTTCAAGGGGCTGTGACAGAGTGCCCCCTGGGTTCAATCTGCAGTACCATGCATACAACAAAAATAAATAAATAAATAAATAAATAAATAAATATCCATGTATCAGAAAAGTAAGGAAGAGCTGGCACATGGTAATCCCAGCACTTGGGAGACTGAGACAGGAGGATCACAGTTCACAGCCAGCCTCGGCTACTGCTTAGTAAGGCCCTTAACAACTCAGTGAGACCCTGTTTCAAAATGAAGAATAGAAAATAGGGCTGGGGGCATAGCTCAAAGGTAGAATGCCCCTGGGTTCTATCCCCAGTACGGAAGGAAGGAAGGAAGGAAGGAAGGAAGGAAGGAAGGAAGGGAAGAAGTGAAAGCTTGGACACAGAAGAGTTGGAGACCTTGCATAATCAAGAGACACAAACTCCTCGTCATTTCCAGAGTCCCGGGTCCTCCCTTGCGAAAGTTTGCCTAGCCTCGCTCCTAAAGCCATGTGGGGTCTACAGAAAAGGCAGACAGTGATGGGATTTCAGGTCCTTTAGACTTCGCTTCCTGCTGACTCTCCAGCTCAAGGCCCATCTTACAGGGGAGAGAGGATTCAGCGGCTGTCTCAGGGAGGCCTGCTGGGACCACGCAAACCACAAAGTGTTTCTCTGGTCTTCCCTCATAGCAGAAGGATGCTCCCAGCTGTGGAGTATTTTTCAGGCAAATTTTGGCTCCATCATGTGTAACTCCCTAGATGTACTAGATCGTCATACATTTCCACTCTTGTAACCTCTCCACCAGTTCTTTGTGGGTTTTAGAAGATGTTTGAAACATCCTAAGATGGACTGTCCCTGATTCAGCTCCCAGGGAGGAAGCCAGCGCCAAGGGAAAATGTGGGCAGCTTCATGTTTTACCCCAACAAATAACAGCCTGTGTCATTGGATGTTGTTGTTGTTGTTGTTGTTGTTGTTGTTGTTGTTGTTGTTGTTTTGTGGTACAGGGGATGGAACCAGGGCATTCTACCTCCAAGCTACACCCCAGCCCTATTTTTCTTTCTTTCGTTGTTTTTTTTTGTGTGTGTGTGTGTGTGTGGTACTGGGGTTCCTGGAAGCCCGTCTACCTCCGGGCTACACACCCAGACCTATTTTATAGGTTTTATTTGGAAACAGGGTCTCTTAAGCCAGCGCGGCTGGCTTCGTACCTACACGATCCTCCTGTCTCCGCCTCCCAAGCGTGGGGATTACAAGCGTGCGCCACCACGCCCAGTCACCCCACCCCTATTTTTTATTCTTTATTTTGAAACCAGGCCTCACTGAGTTGCAAAGGGCCTAAGTAGCTGAGGCTACCCATGAACTGTGATCCTCCTGTCTCAGCCTCCCCAGTGCTGGGATTACAAGCGTGCGCCACCACACCTGGCTGTATCGTTGTGTTTGAATATTAAAACTGCAGTGGTGTCTCAGTGGTACTTCAAGCTACTCAGTCTTCTCTTCCTGCCTCCTCCCCCAATCCTCTCTTGATACGCCCTTCATCTTTAAAAGTCCTAACAATCCGTTCAAATAACTGCAGAAAAATTTCACAGTTGTCGCCCTCATTTGGTGACACTATTCCTCTCGGGATGATAACTGCCCTTTGGAGCACCCCGGACCCTTTTACAAGAGCATTTGAGAGTATGGTAATACATCCAGAAGTGTTACTTTTAATAGCTATTTTTTGTCTTTTGGGATTAAGGGTTGAAAGAATAAGTGTCCGTCATTTGCTAAAAGCTCCCAGATTCTGGAAATTTCTTCTTCAATGAATCAGTTCCCTTTTGCTAATTACAAAGCTCCTACAGTACTCCGTTAGAGTTGTCATGACCACTAGGTTGCTGGCAAGGTAATCATTTTGGCTAAAAGAATCCCATGCCTTACCAATCCTCTGTGCCCTGGTGAATCCAACACTAGCTGCAAGGGAGATAGTCGCCCAAAACAACTTCCAAATCTCCATTCTGGACAGGACCCTAGAGAGAAAAAGAAAGTTCGTCATTAAAAATGATGCCCTCCACCAGGCGTGGGGGCACACGCTTGTAATCCCAATGCTTGGGAGACTGAAACAAGAGGATCGCAGGTTTGTGGCCAGCCTCTGGTACTTAGTGAGGCTCTCCTCAATTTAGTAAGACCCTGTTTCAAAAATAAAAAGTAAGAAATTGTGCTGGGGATGTATCTTGAAGGTAGAATAACCCTGGGTTCAATCCCCAGTATTGAAAAAAAAATGCCTTGACACACTTAAAATGAGCGCAACATACTGCATGTAATTTATACCTCAATATGTTATTTTTTAATTAAGACAATTGTGTTTTTCCCCAAACCAACAGAAGTTTGATCAAAATAAAGAAGGAAATGCCAGCCAGGCATAGTAGCACACGCCTTTTATCTCAGAACTTGAGACTGAGACGGGAGGATCACAGGCTCCCGGTGCGCCTCAGCAACTTAGAGAGACGCTGTTTCAAAATAAAAAATAAAAAGGGATGGGGCTGTAGCTCCAGATTGAATGCCCCTGGAGAGAGAGAGAGAGAGAGAGAGAGAGAGAGAGAGAGAGAGAGAGAGAGAGAGAGAGAGAGAGAGAGAGAAGAGAGAAGAGAGAGAGAAAAGAAGGAAGAGGAGGAGGAGGAGGAGGAGGAGGAGGAGGAGGAGGAGGAGGAGGAGGTGTTGCCACAATATTTCAATTGTTGGAGGAGAAGGACCCTGCGGCTCTGACTCGGGGAGAATTCTGTAAGCAGCTGAAGTGTGTGTAGGCCTGCGACTTCCCTGTTGAAAGCTGTCCAGACAGTGCCTATAAAAGGAGAAAACACCCTGGGCATGGAGGAGAACTTCTGTTTTACACGCTGAATTAATTTGGTGGAACATAAACAAGTCTGGGTGGTTTCATTTGGATTTTATACAAGAGTTTGATGACCCAATAAACATTTGTAGCATGAAGAAATATCCCAGTGTCACCGAGGCGCAGCTGCCTGACCAAGTCAGCCTGGCCTGAAGGCGTCTTCCGTGCTCCCAGGAGGAGCAGAACAGGACTCCCTCCCCTAAACTCGAGACATTTCCCAAGCATCCCGAAAAACAGTCTCCCCACCATCCCATTTCCACCCGCTCACTCTGAGAGAGCACTTGAATCTAAAAATAAGACCAAGTCAGGTGTGGTCATGCACACCGGAATTCCCAGCATTCTGGAGGCCGAGACCGGAGGATCACGGTTCAAGGACAGCCTCAGCTACTTAGCAAGGCCTCAGAGGGAGAATTGTCCCTGTGTTCAAGTCTGAGTATCAAAAATAAATTTAAAAATTATCTTGGAGTTTTGGCTAAATAAAATTAGTTTTGGAATTTTAATATGTAAAATTTTAGAAGAATGTCCCCTGATTTGGAACTCAGAGTCTATAGAGGTAGAGGAAGGGCTACTTGCCTCTGTATTAATAGAGAAGTTATTTCGTTTGTGTAAGTTAACTTATATTATTTGGTTTAATTCATCCCTTTGACATATTTTTCACTTGATTTCTGCCTTATAAGTTATTCTGCTAATGTCTCCATATTTCTTACCACAAATCTCAGAGAAGCCAGCAGAAGGGGCCTTATTCTACTCAAGAAATCAGAAACAAGAAGGTTAAGTAGAACTGGCTGTGGTGGCACACACCTGAAATCTCAGAACTTTGGGAGGCTGAGAGAGGAGAATCACAGGTTTGAGGCCAACCTCAGCAACTTGGTGAGGTCTTCAGCAATGTAGTGAGACCCTGTTATAAAATAAAATATAAAATAGGGCTGGGGGTGTAGCTCAGAAGCAGAATACCCTCGAGTTCAATCCCAGTATCACACATAAAAAAATGAAGGCCGTTAGTTAAGTAGTTAGTATACCAGAGCTACACCGACCAGCCCCCGGGCCCAGGTGAACTAACCACGGATCCCGTCAAACATCTGCTGCAAACACTTCGGGGAAAACTCTTCAAATCTAGACCGTCATCCAACTCTTGAGCCCACCTGATGTCAAGTGAAGACCCAAATTTACCCTGGAGTAAGAAAAAAAATGTAAGCTTCAAGACTTAAGTTCGATCTTCAAAGAACGCCGCTTTGTATCCAGACACTGTTAGGAGCCACAGAGCATGAAATGGCAAACCTTCCCCTTACGCGTGGAGAAATGAACTATATATTTGGGGAGATAAATTTTACAGACCAGAAACGATAAAAATATCTGGTGAACACTCAACATACCAAAGAGCTTAAGCAAAAAATCTCGACTTTTTTTTTTTTTTTTTTTTTTTTTTGGTGGTACTGGGGTTCCTGGAAGCCCTTCTACCTCCGGGCTACACTCCCAGACCTATTTTTACATTTTTATTTGGAAACAGGGTCTCCTAAGTCAGCGCGCGCGGCTGGCTTCGAACCCGCGCAATCCTCCTGTCTCTGCCTCCCAAGCGCGGGGATGACAAGCGTGCCCACTGCGCCCGGCTAAAATCTCGACTTTTTAGTCTGGGACCTTTCGATGGAATCGTGCCTGGAAATTATCATCAGCATGCCCCAAAATACCAGACACCCAGCAACTGCGTTCCTCTTTCCAGAAACTGTTAGATATAGTCATCCTGCATCCCTGTGGGTACATCTCCATTGTTTATATTTAATTTACTCCTTAAGAATTATTCAAAGAGCCGGGCATGGTGGCGCACGCTTGTCATCCCAGCATCGGGAGGCTGAGACAAGAGGATCATGGTTCGCGGACAGCCTCAGCTACTTAGTGAGGCCCTCTGCAACTCAGTGAGACCCTGTTTCAAAATAAAGAACACAAAATAGGGCTGGGGTGTCGCCCAGAGGTAGAATGCCCCTGGGTTCCATCCCTAGTACCTCAAAAAAAAAAAATTCAAAGGCATGAGATGATCTATGTTATTACTTACACACACACACACACACACACACACACACACACACACACACACACCAGAAACAAGCTTAGAGAACCCTTGACTTCAAAGAAATCTCACAGGCTTTGGTTCCGGTGTTGACACAATCACTTCCCCTACGGACTAGAACAAGTCATCTTGCCTTCCAGAGTTTAGTGATGCTTCTGGAAGTTTAGTCCTGGTTTGAGAGACCTACTCAGTCGACTCCTATTGTACAAACTTCCCCCCAAAGGATCAGGCCAGTGTTTCTCCAGTAAACCCATTTGCTGTCACTGCTGTTGTTGTTTTAGAAACAGGGTCTCACTAGGTAGCTGAGAGTCTCAGTACTTGCTGAGGCTGGTCTCGAACCTGCGATCCTCCTGTCTCAGCCTCCCAAGTACTGGGATTACAAGCGTGTGCCACCACGCTCTGTGTTAGTGGCTCTTAAACTTGAGTGTTCGCCAGACAACCTGTCAAAAGTCAGCTTTCTACTTGCAGACGGCATGATACTATCTATAGAAAACCAAGAAGACCCCATACCCAGCAGGCACAGTGGTGCGACCTGAAATGCCAGTATTGGGAGGCTGAGATAGAAGTACTACGGATTCGAGGTCAGCCTCAATAACTTAGCGAAACCCCCAAAAGCTTAGTGAGATCCTGCTTCAAAATCTAAAAGGATGCCGGGCATGGTGGCGCACGCTTGTAATCCCCGCGCTTGGGAGGCAGAGACAGGAGGATCGCGCAGGTTCGAAGCCAGCCGCGTGTGCTGACTTAGGAGACCCTGTTTCCAAATATAAAATGTAAAAATAGGTCTGGGAGTGTAGCCCGGAGGTAGAAGGGCTTCCAGGAACCCCAGTACCACCAAAAAAAAAAAAATCTAAAAGGAATGTAGCTCAGTGGTAGAGCCCCCCTGGGTTCAATCCCCAGTACCACACACACACACACACACACACACACACACACACACACACATCACACACGTGTGATGTCTATGTATATGTAAATATGTCCAGACCAAACATCATAAAACCAAACACCTGGCAGATTTATGGAACTAAGCCAGAGAATTAGCCTGATTTTTTAAGGGGACTTGGTTAAAGACTACACAGAGACTACGAGGCTGAGACAGGAGGACTCCAGGTCTGAGGCCAGCCTCAACAACTTAGCAAGGCCCTCAGTAACTTAATGAGACCTTGTTCCAAAATAAAATATAAAATAGGGCCGAAGGTGTCACTCAGAGGTAGAATGTCCCTGGGTTCCATCTTCAATACCAAAAAAAAATGAAAAAAAGAAAGAAAGCACAGAGAAATCTAACAGAGTCCGCGTGTGACTGCAACCCATGTCCAAGAGGGCCAGGAGGGATGTGGCCAGAATGAGGATCTTCTAAAACAGCCACAAACATCCATGTAGGTAGTAAATATTGTTGAAACATACAACATGGAATGTTTTGGGCAAACGATTCCCTGTGTGCTCTTGTTCAGGGCTCAGAATATTTACGGCCAAAATGACAGGCAGATATTAGTCATCATTTCGCCTCTTCGTGACCCCTAGGGCACCGTATTTGCTGTTTCTGCAGAATGCAGACAGGGCTCCATTACCCTTAGCCGGTAGCAAAATTAATACCTCCATAGACCCTTCCAGAAAGCTCATTCCTGAATGTTGGAAACTGTGAGGGCATACTGCTTTCAGAGGCTACGGGGCAGCCAGTAAAGTATGACTATAATTCCAGTACTTGAGGCTGAGACAAAAGGATTACAGGTTCAAGGCCAGCCTCAGCAACTTAGTGAGACCCTCAACAACTTAGCGAGACCCTGTTTCAAAACAAAATAAATGTAAATAAATAAATACATAAATAAATAAATAAATAAATAAATAAATAAATAAAAGGGTTAGAGGTATAGCCCAGAGGTAGAATACCCCTGGGTTCAATCCCCAATACCCCCAAAAACGTCATTGGGCAATGCTTTCAGGGCTGAAATTTTTTAAATGTCCTTCTGTATTTTTAATTTCATGGACCTGCTCCTGAGCCTCCGAAGACCAATACAAACCAGAACAAATGGGTGCTACCACTTTCTCCTGTGGTGCCCGTGAAGTAATTCTCAGCCTGTGTCCGATTCCTTCCTCCCACAGAGGTCACCCCATGCAATTACCACCCCACGCTTGTTCAGTGAATTTACATGTAGACATATCCACCCCAATGATCTAAAAAGTATACTTAAGACCTAATTCTGATCAACTTCACGTGAACCCTTCTTAAATTAACATAAAAATAAAAATAACCATTTTCTTCAACCCTAGTAAATGAAATGCATGTTAAAGTATTTGGGAGCCGGGCGTGGTGGCGCACGCTTGTCATCCCAGCATTCGGGAGGCTGAGACCTGGAGGATCGTGGTTCGCGGACAGCCTCAGTTACTTAGCGAGGCCCTCTGCAACTCAGTGAGACCTGGTTTCAAAACAAAGAATAAAAAATAGGGTTGGGGTGTAGCTCGGAGGTCGAATGCTCCTAGGTTCCACCCCCAGGCCCACAAAAAAAAAAAAAAGTATTTGTGGAGAAGTGGACGCATATCTACACTTGAGCTTGAAATGCAGTGAAAGCTGATCACAAAGCCAGGCGTGGCTGCATACGCTTGGAATCCCAGTGCCTGAGAGGTGAGACTGGAGGATCTCAGGTTCGCAGCTAACCTCAGCAGTTCCTCAAGGTCCTCTGCAACATATTGAGACCCTGTTTCAAAATAAAAAACAGGCCTGGAGGTGTAGCTCAGAGGTAGAATGCCCCTGAGTTCAATCCCCAGTACCACAAAAAATAAAAATAAGTAAATAAAAGCTGTTCGCAGTCTCCAGGCTTGGCAGTCTCCAGGCTTGGCGGTGTGCACCCGTAACCCCAGTACTTGAGAAACGGACAAAGGAGGTTCGCAGGTTTGAGACCTGTCTCTGCAACTTAAGGAGACTCTGAGCAGCCTAGTGAAGCTGTGTTTCAAAATAAAAAATAAAATAAAATCCGGGCATGGTGGCTGGTTATCCCAGCACTCAGGAGGCTGAGACAGGAGGATCGCAGTTCACAGACAGCCTCAGCTACTTAGTGAGGCCCTTTGCAACACGGTGGGACCCTGTTTCAAAACAAAGAATAAAAACTAGGGCTGGGGGCATAGCTTGGAGGTAGAATGCCCCTAGATTCCATCCCCAGTACCACAAAAAATAAAAAATAAAAATAAAGAATAAAACTAGGGCTGGGGGTATAGCTCGGAGTAGAATGCCCCTGGGTTCCACCCCCAGTACCACAAAAAAAAAGAAAAATAATTTAAAAATAAATAAAATAGGGCTGGGGGTATAGCTCGGAGGTAGAATGCCCTTGGGTTCCACCCCCAGTACGATGAATGGATGAATGATAGTACCTACCCATCAAAGTGTCCCGAAGAAAAGGAACTTCCTCCTACCTGGAAAAGCCTTTGCGGCTGGGCCTTTCAATTTCTCCTTGTGATCCTCATCACTGGAGCCCTGGGGATTTCCTAGAGCCCGGGAAGTCTCCAGCAGAAGCACAGCCAGCTCCGCCAGGGTTTCAGACTCTCCTGGGACCGTGGGGCGGGGAGGCAGATGGCTGTGTTTATGGTGACTGACACACTGCTTGCACTCATGCGTGTTTTATTGCCGTGAAAGAAAGATGGTTATTCGACTCATAAACACTCATCCTTACAATGAACACAAAAACATGGAGAACATTCTCCGAAGGGGGAAAAAATAGTAATAATCAGGTCACCTCAATGAACCCAGCCTTTTCTATGTTAATTAAAATTCCCAGGAATAAAAAAGTCTTTGCAATTGTCCCTATTTCAATGTTTTATTTTCCATATAAAGTATAAGCCGGGCATGGTGGCGCACGCTTGTAATCCCCGTGCTTGGGAGGCGGAGACAGGAGGATCGAAGCCAGCCATGCTGGCTTAAGAGACCCTGTTTCCAAATAAAAAAGTATAAAAATAGGTGTCTGGGAGTGTAGTCCGGAGGTAGAAGGGTTTCCAGGAACTCCAGTACCACCAAAAAATAAAGAATAAAAAATAGGACAGGGAGTGTAGCTCAGAGGTCAAATGCCCCTGGGTTCCATCCCCAGTACTACAAAAATAAAATAAAATAAAGTATAAGTATCTTGAGAGCAGATCTTAGGTGTGATTCATCTTAAAGTCACTTGCCAACCCAGACCTACTACAGCAAAGAGAGCCTTACACATATCGGGTCCTCACACACCACATATAATGAGAGAGTGGGTGGGTGGGTGGGTGGATGGGTGGGTGGATGGGTGGATGGGTGGATGGGTGGATGGGTGGATGGGTGGATGGATGGATGGATGGATGGATGGATGGATGGACGGATGGTTGGGTGGATGGGTGGGTGGGTGGATGGGTGGATGGATGGATGGATGGATGGATGGATGGATGGATGGATGGACGGGTGGACGGATGGACGGGTGGATGGGTGGATGGGTGGATGGACGGATGGGTGGATGGATGGATGGATGGCTAAAGAGATAAATCCATGAACTAAACAAGGACAAACACTCCCTGCCTGGGTAGCATTTGCATAGGTAAGTAAGTGCTGAGGCTGCGACAGGAGGACCACAGGTTGAAGGCCAGCCTCAGCAACTTGTGAGGCCCTCCACGAAAGGTGAAAGCCTGTTTCAGAATAAAGAATAAAATAGAGGGTATAGCTCAGAGAGAATGCATCCATCTTGAATGCTCTGACCAAGCCCATGAGCTGGGCATGGTTGTGCACACCCATGCTTGGGAGGCTGAAACAGAAGGATCACAAATTTGAGGCCAGCCTGGGCAACCTAGTGAGACCCTGTTTCAAATTTTTAAAAAATTAAATAAAAAGACCTGGGTGGAGGGTATCTCAGTGGTACAGTGCCTCTGAGTTCAATCCCCAGTACCACAAAAAAAAAGAAAAATAACAATACTAAAACAAAACTAAGCCGGGTGTGGTGACCCATGCTTGTAATCCCAGTACTTGGGGAAGCTGAGACAGGAGGATCACAGGTTCATGGCCAGCCTCAGCAACTTGTGAGGCCCTCTGCAAATTAGTGAGAGCCTGTTTCAAAATAAAGAATAAGGCCAGGTGTGGTGGCGCATGCTTGTAATCCCAGCATTTGGGAGGCTGAGACTGGAGGATCACAGTTCGCGGACAGCCTCGGCTACTTAGTGAGGCACTGTTTCAAAAATAAAGAATAAAAAACAGGGCAGGGGGTGTAGCTCGGAGGTCGAATGCCCCTGGGTTCCATCCCCAGACCGACAAAAAAATAAAGAAAGAAAGAAAGAATAAAATACACCCCTGGGTTCAATCCCCAGTGCTACAAAAAATAAAAACTAATTAGCAATCAGGATGGAGTCAAAAGGAATATAAAAATACCTACGTGTGAGTTTGCACAAGTTAGGGTAAGAGTTACGCAGATACATAAAGAGACATGATAGCCGGGCGTGGTGGGCACGCTTGTAATCCCCGCGCTTGGGAGGCGGAGACAGGAGGATCGCGCAAGGTTCAAAGCCTGCCTCAGCGGGTGTAAGAGACCCTGTTTCCAAATAAAATATAAAATAGGTGTGGGAGTGTAGCCTGGAGGGAGAAGGCCCCTGGGTTCCATCCCCAGTACCACAAAAAAAAACAAACCCATAAAGTGACATGACGATTACTCTGCTTAGAGAGAAAATCGTTTCTTTCTCAGTTTACGGTGGGTATTCCAGGTGAGCAGGGGGAGGCCGTGCAAGGGCTCAGGGTGATGCAAACCCGCCATATTTACCACGTGGCATCAGACATTCCTGCAAGTATCCAGGGTGGATGGAAGAGCCGAGCCAGAGACCTCCTCCCCTCTATGCAAGTAGGGCGGAGGTTGCCCCACGCCTACAGCTCGTCCCTGGCCACCCCCCACTGCCAGGAGGGCCTGAAGTTTGCTTTCCAGCTAGGTATCCCTGTGCTCAGCTCGATCCGGTCCCCATGGAGGCGGGAGACGGAGGATGGACGGGGAGCGAGGGAGTCGGCGGCCATCAGGCCTCTGTTGCATCCCTGTTATAGCCCTCTGTATCACCTCGCCTCGGGATGGGGAGGGCGCGCTTACAACGCTGTGCTGTTTACTTTCTGGCTCAAGCAGTTGCAGAAATGGGGTCAAATGATGCTTCCTGAAATCAGCAGCCACTAGAAAGGCAGCCTGTTAGCAGCAGCAAGGAAGGCCCTTTACAACAGCGAGACCCTGTTTCAAAAAAATAAAAAGCCTAAAAAATAGGGCTGGGGGTGTAGCTTGGAGGTAGAATGCTTCTGGGATCCATCCCCAGCACCACAAAGAAGGAGGAGGAGGAGGAGGAGGAGGAGGAGGAGGAGGAGGAGGAGGAGGAGGAGGAGGAGGAGGAGGAAGAGGAGGAGAAAATAGGGTTGCGGGTGTAGCTCAAAGGTAGAATATCCCCTGGGTTCCATTCCTAGTAACACAGAGAAACAGAGACAGAGAGAGGTTCTATTTCCTTTACAATGATTGGCACAAAGTAGGATCTTAAAAATATTTGTACTGTGAATAGAGAAACAAATAGCCACTCCATGATATACCTAACCTCCAAAAGACCTCCTCCAGCTTCTGGTAGCCGCGATGTGATGTGCACAGACATTGCCTCTGGACGTGGACTCTGAAAGTCATTGTTTTTAGGAAGACCCAGAGCGGGCGCACAGCTGGTGAGAAGAGGGCGAGGGATCTCCCATAAGAAACTGGTATTTTTAAAAATGTGTTTGTTAGTCGGGTGTAGTGACACATACCTGTAATCTCAATTCCTGGAAGGCTGAGATAGGAGAATCCCAGGTTCCAGACCAGCCTCAGCAACACACCAAGGCCCTCAGCATCTTAGCGAGACCCTGTCTCAAAAGGGCTGGGGGTGTAGCTCAGAGATAGACTGTCCCTAAATTCCAATGCCCAGTAAAAAAAAAAAAAAAAAAAAAAATGCTATTGTTCATTAACAAAAGGACATGAGAAAATGTACTTTCTAAAATCACAGATTGGCAGAAACGTCACTGTTAGAAATCACGTTTACTGAGAATGAGACACCTCAGTGTTTACTCGAGGGTCTAAGTCATTTTCACACAGAGAAACATCTTCAATTTCCACCCCAGGTGTGGAACTTCAGATAAGGGTTTTGCGCGTGGCATTTCACATTTATTTTAACTTAGTTTCCAAGGAAACAGGACCCTATGTTTTCATCTCAGCACAGGCCTGATATCCCTCCCTTTGTACACACCCCTGCTTTGTTACCTAGACCTCACCACCAGCCCCCAAAACCTCTGTCTTCCTTTGTCTGGCAGGTGCCCCGTGGTCTCTCTGGCGGGAGGTGCCCCGGGTCAGCAGCTTAGCCTGGCTTTGTTAGATGGAAGTGCGCCCTCGGTGGTCATTATCAGAAGGCTAGCCAATGTGTGCGCGACACAGATCATCTACGTCTCAACCGAGGCTGCTAGTCACTGCCATGAGAAGCGCGCAGGGAGGCACCAGGAGACTGGGCAGCCACACTTTAGTCAGGAGCGAAGTCCGAATTGTTTTCAATTCCAAAATGGTAATGCCATTTTCCCGAAGGACACATAAGCAATTAGCAGCCGTTTTCTTTGGTAACTGATTGCATCTGCTCATTCTGATTCCTTTCTATTCTTTCTGTTCTTTTATCTGAAAAGTGCCTCAAATTAGAGTGTCTCCGTCTTCATCTTCACTGATGGGAGAGCAGAGAATAATGGATAAAGAAATGATGATCTCAGGGAGGAGGAAGGGACATAGACAGAGATGATGAGATGTAAGCCAAGGAATTAATATGATTCAGGCCCCATCAAAGCCTACAAGTCTGCACAAGAGAAGGAGTCGTCACTTCAAATAGGGAAGAAATACCGAGGCTGGAAAGAGGAGACCTGGTGCTAAAGTCAAGAATTCCTAGTGTCGTGGGAAAACACGGTAACTTCCGTGGGTTCTTGGCTTCGGTGGCAAGAATTTCAACACGCACCAGTCAGAGATAAAGGCGGAGGTTTAATGCAAGTAAAAAGATACATGTTCAGGGGAACACAGGCCATTTCAAAACCATGAGAGCAGCCATGGGGAGAGAGGGACAAAAGCTACCCCAGAGCTGCCCCCAAAATGGCCCTGAGCTCCTCAGAGCTGTACTTTCCTATAGAGCCTACTAGAGAAGGGGTGACCAGGGTCACGTGGAATGGCAGCCTCTTCTCTTTGAAGCTTTCTGGTTCACAAAAGACGGTAATTCCTTTTGGGACAGGACCCCTAGGGAGCAGAGACAGCAAGCTGGGGCTGTCAAGGATGTGGGGTTCTTTAACAAAAGGTATAACTTTTTGGGGGGAGGATCTTCCTGGAGGCAGACAAAAGGTGAAGCTCTAATCACCGCAGAAATTTTCTGAGCCAGCCCATTATGATCTGAGAGTATGGGCCTGGCTTTTTAAGAATGACCAAGCTCTGTTAAACCGAAGATTTCAGATTTTGAAACCATATTTTTCCTTTTCTTCCCAAGGCTTCTCCTTTCTACCTAAAATTATATTTCTTCTAATCTACCTCATCACTAGGATTTGGGAAATGTAAGTTCCGTGTGTTACTTCAAAGCCCCCATCGTTGGTGGGCAACGAGGACAGCCCAATACAACAGAGGTAAAAACAAGGTAGATTAGTGGTCCCTGCGCGCAGTAAGTGCCCTGGATACAAGGAGGCGCCACCTACCTAAGAATAAGGTACCAGCCCGTTGCCTTGGTAACGCTGTACAACGTACCTGGTTAGAGAAGGGGCAGGGTTCCATTTTGGGCTCCCCAGAGTGTCTGCCAGGCACACTGCTCTTCTTCTCTTCCCTTAGATTTGTTGAAGCTACAAGGAGATATTCGTTTTAATTTCCCAATTCAATGTATCTATTTGAATCAAGGAGAAGAGCCCCAGCACCACTGTAACAGCAGCACCAGGGGTCCTAAGGTTGATCCCATGGCAGACACAGCTTGCAGCTCCAAGTTCTAAAGACTACTTACTCTCTGTAATAAGTATTTCAACAGATGCAGTTTCTTATAACAAAGGGTCTCGGAGTTCCTAGTCAGTGGTCTTTCAGAGGTTTATATTACATAAATTTTGATTATTACAAGAAACTTCCTTTTTAGAAAAGTGGTTCGAGCCGGGCGTGGTGGCGCACGCTTGTAATCCCCGCGCTTGGGAGGTGGAGATAGGAGGATCGCGCAGGTTCAAAGCCAGCAGCGCTGGCTTAAGAGACCCTGTTTCCAAATAAAAATTAAAAAAAATAGGTCTGGGAGTGTAGCCCAGAGGTAGAAGGGCTTCCAGGAACCCCAGTACCACCACCAAAAAAAAAGAAAAGTGGTTCGACCCCAAAAATCAGCCTTATTATGACAAGCCAGGCATGGTGGTGCATGCCTGTAATCCCAGTACTTGGGAAGCTGAGACAGGAAGATCACAGATTTGTGGCCAGCCTCAGCTACTTAAGGAGGCCCTGTTTCAAAATAAAGAATAAAAAATTAGAGCTGGTATCAATCCCTGGCACCACAAAAAATATATAATAGAAATCTAAACAACTTATAATAAGAAAGTACAATAATACTCCCAATAATAAACACAATACAAAATAGACTAAGTAACAAAAAAGTAAGAAAAGAATAAAAGAAAGAAAAAGCTGCCAACTAATGGAAGGAAAAACAATAAAGCATAAAACTTAGCCTGAACTTCAAAAACCGAGGCAAGAGAGGAGCACAACAGGTGGCGGGCTGGTTCAGAACAGTGCCTAGATCCGGTCCACCCACGGGTGATACCCAGCCAGAATGAGACCTGACAGCCTCACTGTGCTTGTGACCTCCATCCCGAACTGTTCACTCAACTTTTCTGAAATTCCGCCTCTTAAGCTATGCCCAGGCAGGGTAACTCTGGTCCCCTGACTGGTTCCTGTTTTTTGCTTCAGTTTACTCCTCAGACCTAAAAACAACACCCGGTGTGCTTTGTGAAAGCATAATTTATAATTTTCTGATTACTACTAATCCTCTCTCTCTCTCTCTCTCTCTCTCTCTCTCTCTCTCTCTCTCTCTCTCTCTCTCTCTCTCTCTCTCTCTCGTTTTCTCTCCTTCCAGCCACCATGAGCTGAGAAGCTTCCCTCTGCCACGATGTTTTCACCTTGGAGCCAGCCAGCCATGGACTGAATCTCTGAAATCATGAACCAAATAAACCTTCCTTCTCTAAAAAACAAAATCACAAATCTCTAAGAATAGATAATAAGCACTGTCAAGGTTGGGGTTTTTTGTTTTGTTTTGTTTTGGTGGTACTGGGGTTCCTGGGAGCCCTTCTACCTCCGGGCTACACTCCCAGACCTATTATATATATTTTTTTTCTTTTTTTTTTTTTTTTTTTTTTTGAAACAGGGTCTTTTAAGCCAGCGCGGCTGGCTTCGAACCTGCGCAACCTCCTGTCTCTGCCTCCCAAGAGCGAGATTACAAGCGTGCATCACCATGCCCGGCCAACGTGTCAAGGTTTAATTCAACCCACTAACACAGGAGCGAGCAGCTCCCTGTGGATATGAGAAACCTGGTCTACGTGGTCAGTGGAATATTGAAGAAAGACTGCTAAGCCACAGACAGTATTGGTTAACTTTCTACAAGACAACAAGGCGCTAATCCTTGGAGTTATCTCCTCAACTAGGCAAAAAAAAAGTTCCTTTTCAGTTTAATGCAACTTAATCTCTAATTTTTCAGAGCTATAAGACAAATGAGCCCTAATCAATTGTGAATAGTAAGTCAAAGGAAATTACATTCCCTATGAGTCAGAACGCCCTGGGCAGGCTTATTAGAAAGCGCTGTAGCATGGCATGAAAATGTCAGGCAGTCACCTTTTTACTCCACTCCCAAATTTTGCATAATTGTGGTTAACAGCTTCCTTTTATAAGCAAATTTAATCAACAAATGACCTGCTTTTCTTTCAGAGGACATTGACTATGAGTACAAACATCCCCACACATACAGACACTCCCCTTTGCCTCCAGGGCACATACATATTATATATATAGTGCCTTTTTTTTTTTTTTTGGTCAATATAGTGTGATAAAGGGAGCCTAGGTAACAAAGGCCCTTAGGAACTTTCTACCCTTAAACCAACCAAAAGAACCGGGCGTGGTGGCGCACGCTTGTAATCCCCGCACTTGGGAGGCAAAGACAGGAGGATCGCGCAGGTTCGAAGCCAGCTGCGCTGGCTTAAAAGACCCTGTTTCCACATAAAAATATAAAAAATAGGTCTGGGAGTATAGCCCAGAGGTAGAAGGGCTTCCAGAAACCCCAGTACCACCAAGAAAGAAAGAAAGAAAGAAAGAAAGAAAGAAAGAAAGAAAGAAAGAAAGAAAGAGGAAGGAAACTATTGGGAATTGTCCATTCTGTGGGAACCTAAATTCTTCTCTCCTGAGCTTGTGATTTTGAGGTATAAAATGAGCCCTAAAAAACAGCTCAGGGCTGCACTCAGGACTAAACACCCTGCAGTCTAGTTGCCAACCGGCTAATAAAGACTTTCTGTTAAGCTTAAACTAAATCTGAGTGGTCTTCTCTGGTGGTCGCTCTGTAACAATAGAGGTCATTCATGGATAAAAGAGAGGACGGACGTCTGGACGCTGCAGAGCAGAAGATCTCAAATTTGAGTGTGCGTCAAGTCCTCCTGGGAATTCTGATTTCCTGGTTCTGGTGTTCAAGCTTTTGGAGGTTTTTTGTTTTTGTTTTTCTGGTACTGGGAATTGAACCCAAGGTCATTCTATCTCCACCAGGCCTGGCTAAAAGGGTGTGTGTAAGCCGGGCGTGGTGGCGCACGCTTGTAATCCCCGCGCTTGGGAGGCAAAGACAGGAGGATCGCGCAGGTTCAAAGCCAGCCGCGCTGGCTTAAGAGACCGTTTCCACATAAAAATATATATGTAAAAAAAAAATAGGTCTGAGAGTGAAGCCCGGAAGTAGAAGGGTTTCCAGGAACCCCAGTACCACCAAAAAATAAAAAATAAAAATAAAAAACAAAAGAGTGTGTGTGTATATTTATACCCTCAGCCCCATTTTATTTTTTATTTTGAAATAGGATCTCACTAAGTTGCTAAAGTTCTCGCTAAGTTGCTGAGGATGGCCTTGAACCTGTGATCTTCCTTTGTCAGCCGCCCAAGTACTGGGATGACAGGTGTGAGTCCTCACACACAGCAAGTGCAGGTCTCCTATCAACCATGCCCAACCTTTGCCAAGGCCTGACATTTTTTAATTTCTAGTCTGTGAGTCTTCCCATTTCTGCTTCCAACAACTCCTGATCCATTTTCTTCATGGGACTTCACAAAGGGCCTAAGGATTTACAAACATGTATGATGTTAGTACCACATGCCCTTCCTCAACCCCACCCTTCATGGGCACGGAGATGCACCCCCACTTTTAGTCAACATTAGGAACTTAGTAAAAATTCTGTTTCAACACAATTGGGGAGGATTTAGTTGGGTGTTTATAAGAGGTGACAGGGTAGGAAAGGGCATGGTAGCACACGCTTGTAATCCCCGCATTTGGGAGGCTGAGACAGGAGGATCGCACAGGTTCGAAGCCAGCCTCAGCTACTGAGTGAGGCTCTCAGCAACTTAGTGAGACCCTGTTCCAAATAAAATAAGTCTGGGAGGACAGGCTTGGTGGCACATGCTTGTAATCCCCGCGCTTGGGAGGCAGAGACAAGAGGATCTCACAGGTTCGAAGCCAGCCGCGCTGGCATAAGGAACCCTTTTTCCAAAAATATAATAGGTCTGGGAGTGTAGCCCGGAGATAGAAGAGCTTCCAGGAACCCCAGTACCACCAAAAAAAATAAATAATAATCAGTCTGGGAGTAGCCAGGCGTGGTGGCGCACACTTGTAATCCCCGCGCTTGAGAGGCAGAGACAGGAGGATCACGCAGGTTCAAAGCCAGCCTCGCTGGCTTAAGAGACCCTGTTTCCAAATAAAAATATAAAAAATAGGTCTGGGAGTATAGCCCAGAGGTAGAAAGCCCCTGGGTTCCACCCACAGTACCACCAAAAAAAAGAAAAAGAAGTGACAGGGTTGATATCTAGCTCTATGGTAAAGCATTTGCTTTGTGTGCATGAGACCCTGGGTTTTACACCCAGTGTTAAAAAAGAAAAGATAAAAAAAAAAAAACCTTTAGTCAGGCGTGGTGGCAGATGCCTGTAACCTCTGTACTTGGTGATAGGTTGGGTCCCCTCCTCCTCCTCCCCTCATGGGACCCTGCATATGGGACAGAAGACAGAGCCCCAAAAGCCAGAAGTGGAAGTGGGGCAGACTCCAGATATCACAAGAGGACCAGCGTTCTCCACCTCACTAGCCCCACCCCAAGACCCCGGCTACATAAATACCCTCAATTCCTCTCTCGGTGCAACTCTGCTGACCAATCGGCCCCTCCCCCCACAATATCGGTCAGCAGGCCTTACCTGAGGGCACCAATTCATTAAAAAGCGCCTGGTCTCACACTCCTTTGCTGGATTTTGCCTCCCTTGTGACCTCCGACTTGATTTCTACATTACATCTGGTGCCGAAACCCGAGAGGGGGCATGTCTTTCCCTCCCGAGCCCCTGTGGCTTCCCGGCAGATTGTCCCCACCGGGCCCCTAACGGGAGCCCTCCTCTCTACTCCCCTGAACCTGGAGCTGTTTTCTGACGGGGTGAGTTCCCCTCCCTTCCCCTGGTTTGCGGGTTACTGTCTCTGGCGTCAGAGTTGCCTCGGATAACCAGGTTGTCCTCCTCCGGCCCTGAGAGGGAGTGAGACTCCCTCCCACCCTCTTGACCCCGTTCCCAGATGTTGATCAGGGTAACGGGGACGCCTGTCTCCTGTTCTCCATTCTCACCTGCAGACCAGACATGGAAACCAAAATTCCCTCTGATCCCACTGTTCTGCCGCCTCATTCTGTAGGCACAGGACCCTTCTGCTCAGCCTTCCACCTTGCTATAACCTCCCTCCCCCGTCAGCTGCTATTTGATGACTCCACTGAGACACAGGCACTATTTTCTGACTCCACCCCTGGTCCTCAGGATCCTCCCTCGCCGCCTTGACCATCGCTGTACCCTACAGCCAATCTCCCTTCACCACCAGAGTCCACCTCCCAGCCCCGGTTCCCTCTATCTACCCTTCCCTCTCCAATCTCAACCCGCCTTCAGAGCACCCTCCTTGACCTTGCTCAAACTGAAAGAAAACTGTGTTCTTTTTCCACCAATCCATCCTATTTTATGAAGAAATTCCAATATATCATTCAATTTTATGATCTCGCATGGCGGAATCTTCAGGTTATTTTACTGGAGCGGCTGCAGCACCTTCTGAAGATCCCCGGTGGGATTGCCAGGCAGCCCCAAATGGAGGGAGTGAGGGAATAAAAAAGTAGACCGTATGATTTTACGCCCCTTTGTCAGCATGTGGGCTGCTTCCTATAAGGTGGTTAACTATGATGAACTTAAGGAAATCACCCAAGGTCCAGATGGAAACCCAGCCTTTTAATCTGCTTCAGGAGGCTTTCACCCTCTATAACTTGCTTAGATCCATCTACTGAGGTAGGAAACTGTGGTGTTGGCAACACATTTCATTGGGTAATTGGCGCCTGACATTTGGGGGAAAAAATTAAAAAGGTGGGGAACAGCCCTCAGACCCCTATTCGAGATTTGATGAACATGACAGGTTTTATTTTGGTGGTGCTGGGGGTGGAACCCAGGGGTTTTTCTACCTCCAGGCTATACTCCCAGACCTATTTTTATATTTTATTTGGAAACAGGGTCTCACTAAGTTGCTGAGAGCCTCACTAAGTAGCTGAGGCTGGCTTTGAACCTGTGCGATCCTCCTGTCTCAGCCTCCGAAGTGCAGGGATTACAAGCGTGCGCCACCATACCCAGCCTGAACACGGCATTTAAAGTCTTTAATTCCTGAGAGGAACAGGCTGAGGGGGAGCACACAATGCAGCTCTGCAAAAGGAAGATTTGCAAGCCCGCACCTTGGTAGCAGCCCTATGACCGGCGGTGGAGGCTCAGCCCTCTGGATGAGGAGCACCACCTAGAGGTGGAGGGAAGCAACAAGAAGCACCTCCAGGAGCCTGCTTCAAGTGTGGCAAGGAAGGACACTGGGCTAAGCACTGCCCTCAGCCACGCCCCCCAACCAGACTGTGCCTGGAGTGCGACCAGGAGGGCCACTGGAAAAGTGCCCTTGGAAAGCAGTGAGCCCCAGGTGCCTCAACACAGGGGGAGCACCCTTCCAGACCAGGCCCCGCCACTGGCCCTGCTTGGCCTGGCCAAAGACTGATGGCTCCCAGACTTGTCAATCCTGATTGCCTTTGCCAAGCCCAGGGTAACTCTCAAGGTACCGGGTAAGCCAGTGTTCTTTTTGGTTGACATGGAACCTACCTACTGACTCCTTCCATCCTTTTCAGGGCCCAGTTTTCCTTCTCCAATCTTGGTACAGGGGATTGATGGTAAGCCCTCCTGCCCACCCAATACAGGCCCCATTTTTTGCCATTTGGAAAACCTTACAGTTGCCCATCCATTCCTGATTATCCCTTCCTGTTCCACCCTCCCTTTTCTTTTTCTCGTATTTTTTTTTTAATAGTACTGAAGATGGAAGCCAGGGGCATTCTACCTCCGAGCTACATCCCCAGCCCTATTTTTTATTCTTTATTTTGAAAAAGGGTCTCACTGAGTTGCAAAGGGCCTCACTAAGTAGCTGAGATTGTCCACAAACCACATCCTCCTGTCTCAGCCTCCTGAATGCTGGGATTACAAGTGTGCACCACCATGCCTACCCTCCCTTTAAGAGACTTTTTTAACCAGATTTGGGATCAAACTTTCATTTTCATTTTGTTCCCCTGCCACTTCCATTTCTCCCAATATTCTTTTTTTTTTTTTTTTTTTTTTTTTTTTTTGGTGGTACAGGGGGTGGAACCCAGAGGCTTTCTACCTCCAGGCTATACTCCCAAACCCATTTTTTTAATATTTTATTTGGAAACAGGGTCTCACTAAGTTGCTGAGAGCCTCACTAAGTAGCTGAGGCTGGCTTCGATCCTGCGCGATTCTCCTGTCTCAGCCTCCCAAGTGAGGGGATTACAAGCGTGTGCCACCATGCCCGGCTTCTCCCAATATTCTTTTAATGGCTATTTTTACAGACAGTGACCAGATGGCCAAAACCCCCTCCTTATAGATTTGGTTGACCCTATTGTATGGGACACCACTACTCCAGTTACCGCAACCCACCATACTCCAATTCAGATTGTCCTCCATGACCCCACTCTTTTCCCACCTGCTCTCAGTTCCCTATTTCCCTTCAGCACCAGTACAGGCTTACACCAATTATCTCTCACCTCCTATCCAGGGCCTACTTGTCTCTACTAATTCCCCATATACCCCCATCCACCCTGTTAAGGAATTGGAAGGCTCACCAGGTAGATTCCTGCTTTGTAACAAAAGGAATCAATAAGGCCAGGCCAATTACACAGCAAGGCACCTGTCACAACAAGCACAATTGAATCCTCATACCCCTATCTTATTTTTAACTCTTTCCATAATGACACCTAACTACAGTTTGGCTGAACAAGAACACCTGACCAAACGCAGGGCATTCTACATAGAGGAGGAATGGCTTACAATCTGTCCGAGGCTCAGGCCAAAGTGGTCATTAACCTAAGACATAATCCCCTACACATTGGGCCTCCTATTTTCCCCTCCTGCAACAGCTGCTTTTCCTACCCACCAAATGAGAGGATATTTGCAAGGACAGGACTGGCAGATTGATTTCACCCATATGCTCTCACAAAAAAACTATCGTGGCGCCCTAACAGGATGGCGTGGTGGCCAATGCTCTACCATTCCTCTATATCTTGAGTCGTATCCCCTTTTGCCTTTACATGGGAGGACCCTGACACACAGGTCACTCAAAAATTCACTTGGACCGTCCTTCCCCAAGGTTTCTGAGATAGCCCACACCTCTTTGGCCAGGCTCTAGCACGACCACTCATTTCTCTGTTACTGATCTCAAGGATCCCTCAGTTAGACTCTCAAATTTGTTAGTCTGATAACTGGCTTTCATTTCTAAGGTTGCCCAACAGGTGGCAAAGGCCCCTGGGATTTTTTAGAAGCACCACCTCCTATATCGACCACAGTCATCGGGAAAGGTAGAAAAAATGAATGGGACTCTTAAAAAGCATCTAATAAAACAACTTTCCCTGGAGCTGCGGGTATCATGGCCCAGACTCCTACCACTGGCTCTGTCCCCCTTCGGGCATCCCTCAAAGCCCCTTTGAATTGCTGCATGGTCGCCCCTTTTGCTTAATCACTCTCTCCCTTCAGATCCCCCTCCCTTGGCTTCCTATCTCCCTTACGTGTCTTTTCTCAGGTACACGCCGACCAATATCTTCACCAACCTGGGACGGAAGAAGCAGCTCCGCACCCTGCAGCCGAGGCCCTTAAGCTGGGAGGCCAAGTCCTCCTCCAGTCTCTCCAACCAAAACATCTCCAACCACGGTGGCCTGGGCCCGTCACAGTGATCCTCACCACACCTACCGCAGCCAAACTGTTGGGGAACCCCAACCGGCATCACCTTACTCGGCTAAAGAGGACTCTGTTACAACAGACTCATGAAAAACTCCTGTACAGTGTTGGGGCCCACTAAGCTCCGTTTTTCTTGGCATAACTCTTTAATGCTTTTATTTCAGGTAACCTTCAATCAACCCCTGCTGCAGCCATACTCCCACCTGCCTGCTTCTGAATGACCCAACTCTCCTGGCCGAGGGGCCCCTATAACTTCCCCTCTGCCAGTAGGAAGTAGGTCGTCAACAAATATCACCAAAAACCTGGGCTGATAGGTCGGGTCCCCTCACGGGACCCTGCAGATGGGACAGGAGGCAGAGCCCCAGAAGCCAGAAGCAGAGGTGGGGCAGACTCCAGATATCACAAGAGGACCAGCGTTCTCCGCCTCACTAGCCCCACCCCAAGACCCCGGCTACATAATACCCCAATTCCTCTCTCGGGTGCGACTCTGCTGACCGATCGGCCCCTCTCCCCACAATATTGGTCCACAGACCTCGCGTGAGAGCGCCAATTAATTAAAGAGTGCCTAGTCTCACACTCCTTTGCTGGTTTTTGCCTCCCTTGCAACCCCTGGCTCGATTTCAACGTTACAGTTGGGAGGCTGAAACAAGAGGATCGCAAATTTGAGGCCAGAGCGTGGTAATAGAGTGAGATCCTGTTTCAAAATAAAAAGAACAAGTGCCAGGTGTAGTGGCGCACGCTTGTAATCCCTGCACTTGGGAGGCTGAAACAGGAGGATCACACAGGTTCAAAGCCAGCCTCAGTTACTGAGTGAGGCTCTTAGCAATTTAGTGAGACAGTTTCCAAATAAAATATAAAATAGGTCTGGGAGTATAGCCTGAAGGTAGAAAGCCTCTGGGTTCCATCCCCAGTACCACAAAAAAGAAAAAGAAAAAGAACAAAACGGGGCTAGAAGTATAGCTCAGAGGTAGAATGCCCCTAGGTCCAATCCCAACACACACACGGGCAACCAAGGCCGTCACATGGGGCAGAGAAGGGAGACAGATATCTGAGGCTGCACTCCTGGAGTGGATGTACCCTACACCCTGAGCACCCTCTGAGCCCTGGGGATGGGGGCATGTGGAGCACAACCCACAGCACAAAGCAGCCGGAGGAGACCTCTTCTAGTGTCCGGGACCAGGCAGGAAGATCAACGCTGAGGGTAGCCTCTATTATGGAACCCGGAAACCAAAGCCCAGTGGGCGCTCGCCAGACACAAGGCCCCTCCTGGCTCAGCTGAGGGTTCTTACTTGATCCCATGGAGACAAGCAAGAGCCCCAATCGTGGCTGGGCTGAATTCCCTACCAGCCAGGTGGAGGGAATCTTGCAAGAGGTTATCACGTTGATAGCATGCAGTTCAGAGAGAAAAATTAGAATAGTTACGGAGAGCCGGGCGTGGTGGGCACACTTGTAATCCCAGCACTCGGGAGGCTGAGGCAGGAGGATCGCAATGGAGGATCGCAATGCGTGGCCAGCCTCAGCTATTTGGTAAGGCCCTTTGCAACTCAGTGAGAGCCTGTTTCAAAATAAAGAATAAAAGCCGGGCGTGGTGGCGCACGCTTGTAATCCCCGCGCTTGGGAGGCAGAGACAGGAGGATCGCGCAGGTTCGAAGCCAGGTGCATGCGCTGGCTTAGGAGACCCTGTTTCCAAATAAAAATATAAAATAGGTCTGGGAGTGTAGCCCGGAGGTAGAAGGGCTTCCAGGAACCCCAGTACCACCAAAAATAAAAAATAAAAAATAAAAAAATAAAGAATAAAAAAAAACAAGTAGGGCTGGGTGTAGCTCAGAGGTAGAATGCCCCTGGGTTCTATCCCTGGTACTGCAAAAAATGAATAAATAAACTAATTAAAATAAAATAAAATAAAGAGTAACTGTCTGGATCAGGAGGTTACTGTGAAGTTCCAGCATATTGACATAGGTATTCACTTGCCACGTAGGTGTTTCCTTATCGTTGTTATTATAAAAAGCAAACCCTCTGGAGAGGTGCACTAGCTGCATTTGCGGGGAGCCCGGAGAAACCAGGTCCTCCAGAACAAGTCTACCCGTTGGTAAAACCATTTTGCTTCTAATTCCAACTTTGTTCTTTGACAGACCATTGAGTCCCGAGGATGAAGGCTCATTTCTGTAAAGCTGCTGCGTGGTTGTGGGCAGAAGAAAGGCCAGGGGAGGGACTTGGGCAAAATATGCAGGGACCTAGGAATGTGACCAAGAACTGAGAAATAAAATATGCTTCTACGTAACCAGTTGTCGCTATTCAGCTGTCTGGTTTTTTTATTTTTTGTTGTTATTGTTTTGTAATACTAGGATTGCAGCCAGGGGTGCTCTATCACTGAGCTACATCCCCATCGCTTTTAAAAATTTTTTTTTTTATTAGAAACAGTCTCACTAGGCCGGGCGTGGTGGCACATGCTTGGAATCCCTGCGCTTGGGAGGTGGAGACAGGAGGACCGCACAGGTTTGAAGCTAGCCGTGCTGGCTTAAGAGACCCTGTTTCCAAATAAAATATAAAATAGATCTGGGAATGTAGCCCAGAGGTAGAAGGGTTCCATCCCAAGTACCATAAAAAAGAAAGAGAGAAGGAGAAAAAGAAAGAAAGAAAGAAAGAAAGAAAGAAGAAAGAAAAAAGAAAGAAAGAAAGAAGAAAGAAAAAAGAAAGAAAGAAAGAAAGAAAGAAAGAAAGAAAGAAAGAAAGAAAGAACAGTCTCATTAGGCTGGGGCTATTTTGACAATTCCTTTATTTCATAAATTATCTGTGCAGTTCAATTTATTTTTAACCTTTTAGATTGTACAACAACAAAAAACACATTTCAGGATAAGAGAAGTTTTTTAAAGTGCAGATAAAACCCAGTCATGGGGGCTCACGCTTGTCATCCCAGCATTCGGGAGGCTGACATGGGAGGATCACGGTTTACAGACAGCCTCAGCTACTTAGTGAGGCCTTTAGCAACTCAGACCCTGTTTCAAAATAAAGAATAAAAAAATAGGGCTGGGGGTGCAGCTTGTAGGTAGAATGCCCCTGGGTTCCATCCCCAGTACCAAAAAGGAAAAAAAAAAAAAAGGTACACTTAAGAAACATCACTCACATCACCACTACCCAGAAATAACCTCAGGGGTTCTTTTTTAACGGGGCAGTTTTGCTGGGCATGGTGGCTCATGCTTGTAATCCCAGTACTTGGGAGGCTGAGACAGGAGGATCACAAGTTCATAACCAGCCTCAGCTACTTTGTGAGGCCCTCTGCAACTTAGACCCTGTTTCAAAATAAAGAATAAGAAATAGGGCTGGGGCTGTAGCTCAGAGGTAGAATGCCCCTGGTTTCCATCCCCAGTACGCAAAAACAGGGGAAGAGGAGTTTTGCTAGGCACAGAACTGCATGCTTATAATCCCAGCAACTTGGGAGGCAAGCTCACGAGTCCGAGGCCAGCCTGGGCAACTCATAGAGACCCAGTCTCAAAATAAAGGAGGCCGGATGCCGCTCAGTGCTAAAGTAGCCCTGGATTCAACCCCTAGTACTGCAGAAGAACTAAGTAAAATGAGGTCTTCCCGGCTGTGCTCTCCGGAGTGTTTTGCTTCTTATGTCTTTGAAAGTGGGGTGAGATGGGCCGGGTGCGGAGACGAGAGCGCTCCTGCAGGTGGCAGAGATGAAGAGGTGCACTGGCCACGTGACCCATCACTAGTTGGGAGCCTCTCCCTCTGATCTCCGAGGCGCGGAGGCCACAGGCAGGGTTTTCAGAATCCGCAGGATAAAGGCTGGACTTCCAGCAAATTCTAGCCTCCGCCCCAGGCTTCTGAACACTAAAGATGTCAGCCCCTCTGCAAAGCACATGGAAAAGCTGGGACGGAAGAGCCGGTCACCAGAGGAAAAGAGCCAAAGGCTGTTTCTCCAGCTGATGAGGGACTGCACAGAACGCGGAGCCAGCCCGCCCTCTGCTGGCCATCCTGCGCCCCGCAGCCGCGTCCTCAGCTTGGAAAAAGGCCGGCGTCTCCATTCAGAGACTTGGGCACAGGCCCTTGAGCCTGGTGGTTTATTTGGAAGAGGAGCCCAGGAAGCAGGAGGGAGGAGAGGGCGACCTGAAGCCTGTGGCTGAGATGGCCGCCGCTGTGAGCCAGGTGGGCCTGATCCCACAGCAACCTCCAGGGAAGGCTGTCCTCAGGAATGGCCGGGAGGCTGACCTGCACCTGCTGAGTCCTGTTCTCATTCACTGAGGGTGGCTTCTAAGGTCATCAGCTCAGGCCAGCGGACTCCCTTCGCTTTAGGGAAAGCCCTAGGTCAGAAGAGGAGGCAGCAGGGTGTGGAGGCGCACGGCTGTGATCCCAGTGACTTGGGAGGCTGAGATCAGAGGATCGCAGGTTTGGAGCCAGCCTCAGCAACTTAGTGAGACTGTGTGTGTGTGTGTGTGTGTGTGTGTGTGTGTGTGTGTGTGTGTGTGTGTGTGTGGTGTTGGGAATTGGACCCAGAGGCACTCATTATACCTCTGAGCTACACCCTCGGCTCTATTTTATTTTTTATTTTGGAACAAGATCTCACTGGGTTGCTGAGAGCCTCACTAATTTGCTGAGGCCTAGGCCACCACACCCAGTTTACTATGGCTCAGAGGTAGAATGCCCCTGTGTTCAATCCTCAGTCCTTCAGAAAATATAATTAAAAATTAAAATAGGGCCGGGCGTGGTGGCGCACGCTTGTAATCCCCGCACTTGGGAGGCAGAGACAGGAGGATGGCGCTGGTTCGAAACCAGCCTCGCTGGCTTAAGAGACCCTGTTTCCAAATGAAAAGTATAAAAATAGGTGTGGGAGTGTATCCCGAATGTAGAAGGGCTTCCAGGAACCCCAGTACCACCAAAAAAAAATTAAAATAAAAGCTGGACATGGTGGCGCACGCTTGTAATCCCAGCATTTGGGAGGCCGAAACAGGAGGGCCATGGTTCATGGACAGCCTCAGCTACTTAGTGAGGCCCTTTGCAATTCAATGAGACCCTGTTTTGAAATAAAATATATAAACTAAGGCTAGGGGTGTCGCTTGGAGGTAGAACACCCCTGGGTTCCATCTCTAGTACTGCAAAAAAAATTTAAAAACTATAAGTTCTGGCAATGCAGCTCAGTGGTAAAGGACCCCTGGGCTTTACCACATAGGGGTATATCTTGAAGGTAGAATGCTCCTGGGCTTAATCCTCAGAACCATGGGGGAAAAATGATTATCAGGCTGGGGAGGTGGCTCAATAGTACAGCACTTGCCTAGCATGAGCAAGGCCCTGGGTTCAAGCTTCAGTATTGCCATAAAAAAAAACAAAGAAAAAGAAAATTAAGTATTATCTATGGATAAAGAAAATGTTGTATACTTGCACAGTGGAATGCTTTTCAGTCTTTAAAAAATGAACAAAATTGAGACAACCTGGATGAAATTAAAAAACAGTGGCCCAGGTTCTCACATGTGGATCTAAAACTTTCAAACTAGCCCAGCATGGTGGCACACACATGTAATCCCAGCAATTGGGAGGCTGATACAGGAGGATCTGGGTTCACAGACAGCCTCAGCTATTTAGTGAGGCCCTTTGCAATTCAGTGAGACCCTGTTTCAAAATCAAGAATATAAAAAATAGGGCT
The DNA here is from genome assembly GCF_963383645.1 of Muscardinus avellanarius. Lineage (NCBI taxonomy): Eukaryota > Metazoa > Chordata > Mammalia > Rodentia > Gliridae > Muscardinus > Muscardinus avellanarius. Next base: position 139,426,350 of record NC_137790.1, read on the forward strand.
GGGGGTGTCATTCAGAGGTAGAATGCCCCTGGGTTGCATCCCGACTACTGCAGAAACAAAATAAAACTTTCAAGCTGACATGGTGACACATGCCTGTAATCCTAACACTTGGGAGGCTGAGACAGGAGGATCACAGGTTCAAGGATAACCTCAGCAAGTAGTGAGATGTTCATCAACCTAGCGAGACTCTGTTTCAAAATTAGAATAAATATTAGCCGGGCGTGGTGGCGCACTCTTGTAATCCCAGCATTCGGGAGGCTGAGACCTGCAGAATCGCGGTTCGCGGACAGCCTCGGCTACTTAGTGAGGCCCTCTGCAACTCAGTGAGACCCGGTTTCAAAATAAATAATAAAAAATAGGGCAGGGGGTGTAGCTTGGAGGTCGAATGCCCCTGGGTTCCATCTCCAGACCCACACACACACAAAAAAAAAGAATAAATAATAGGGCTGGGGGCTCGGAGGTTGAATGCCTCAAGGTTCAATCCCCAGTACACAAGGGAAAAAAATAAAAGCATTCTAGCACATAGGCGCAGAGCATAGACTGGCGGCTACAAGAGCCTTTCTGTGGCTGAGTGTTGCTGGCCAGTGTGCCCACGCGCGAGCTCTCCAGACTCCTGACCTCGGGGTGGCGGGACTTCTTTCAGCGTGGCTGCTCTCCATAGAAGGAGCATCCCGAGAGAACCAGGTGGAGGCTGCTGGGCTCTTATGGTCTGACCTCCGGCACCACATGGCTTCATACTGCCATGCTATCTGTCAGTGCCAACAGGAGCCAACGTCCTCCGCTTCCTGGGGAAGGGACGTGACCCTCACCTCACCTCTCACTAGGAGGTGCGTCCAAGAATCTGCGAGTGCTTGGCAAAACTTCCACAAGGAAGCCATCGACTCGCCTTGTTCATAAGCATCTGCCTAACTCACGGGCATGGTTGTTTAAGGAATCAGTTGGTATCATTCCCCACTAAAAATATTTATCAAAATTGCAAATGCAATCCCAGTACTTGGGAGGCTGAGACAGGAGGATCGCAGGTGTGCGGCAGGCCTCAGCTACTTAGTGAGGCCCTCCGTAACTTAGCGAGACCCTGTTTCAAAATAAAGAATAAAAAACAGGGCTGGGGGTACAGCTCGGAGGTAGAATGCCCCTGGGTTCAATTCACAGTTCCACAAAATAAAAATTACAAGCGCATATCCTTGTAGACAGCAATTCTGCCTCGGACTATTTATATGCTACAGATAATGGTCACCTGGTCACCGCAGTCATCTTCCACACTGTGGGACTGTTAAAGACGTAGCCAGCGGGGCGCCGTCTCTCCAGCATGCCTGTCATTCCAGTACCAGGCAGGCTCGCAGTCTGGTGGCCAGCCTCAGTCATGCAGAAGATTCTCAGCAAACTAGCAAGACCCTGTTTCAAAACAAAAGATAAGCCGGGCATGGTGGCACACGCTTGTAATCCCCGCGCTTGGGAGGCTGAGACAGGAGGATCGCGCAGGTTCGAAGCCAGCCTCAGCTACATAATAAGGCTCTCAGCAACTTAGTGAGACCCTGTTTCTAATAAAATACAAAAATAGATCTGGGAGGATAGCCCAGAGGTAGAAAGCCTCTGGGTTTCACCCCCTGTGCCACCAAAAGAAAAAAAAGAAAAAAAGATAAGCCGGGTGTGGTGGCGCACGCTTGTAATCCCAGAATTCAGGAGGCTGAGACCTGGAGGATCGTGGTTCGTGGACCACCTCAGCTACTTAGTGAGGCCCTCCGCAACTCAGTGAGACCCGGTTTCAAAATAAAGAATACAAAATAGGGCAGGGGGTGTGGCTTGGAGGTCGAATGCCCCTGGGTTCCACCCCCAAGACCCACAAAAAAAAAAAAAAAAAAGATAAAAAAGGGCCAGGGATGTCACTCAGTGGTAGCGTGCCCCTGGGTTCAATCCCCAGTACCACAAAAAAATAAATAAGAAAAAGGGCTGGCAGCGTGGCTCAGAGGTAGAACACTGGTGGGTTCCATTTCCAATATTACTTACACACACACACAAAAGTAAGACCTAATGCCAGCCATTCTGCGGAACCCCAGGAATCTGCACCCACTAACTAAGAGGCTCTCATGCAGGCGGCCCTCAGCGCGCACTGCAAGGAAGCCCCTCTCACGACCTGCCTGGAAGAGAAACTCCCAAATATACCTTGTCTGCAAAAGCTGGACTTTGTAGGTTTGTTTTTGTTTTGCTTTTGTTTTTGTTTTTGTTTGCAGTACTGGGGGTGGAACCCAGGGGCATTCTACCTCCAAGCCACTCCCCAGCCCTATTTTTTACTTTTTATTTTGAAACAGGGTCTCACTGAGTTGCAGAGGGCCTCACTAAGTAGCTGAGGTTGTCTGCGAACCGCGATCCTCCCGAATGCTGGGATTACAAGGGCGCGCCACCACGCCCGGCTGGTAGGTTATCTTAAATGAGGGGCCATCAGAGAGTATCTGTATGGAAAGATGGATGGAAAATAAAGCAATTAAAAACTAAAATAAAGCAATGGAAAAATAAAACCATGCTATTTTAGCATGCTGTTCTAAAGATTATTTTGGCATTCTACTGATTGAAGGTACATAGACATTACTTGCTCTCTTAATAAAGAATTTTATTCTTGCCAACTTGCATCCTCCATTCTGATTTTATCTGCCCTCCTGTCTGCAGCCTAGAACCTTCCGACAGTGCACCAGTGCCGCCTAGAGGCCACCGAGAGCACGGAGCGTGGAGCCAGGCATCTGCCGCAGGACCCGCAGCGAATAGGAAACCAGTGGGGAGCAGCCAGAGGCTGGGTTTTCTTCCTTTCTTTTCATAACTAAAAATAAGACTCTGTGGGTCCTCCCCTGACTCCCTGAATAAATAGAAAGAAGATGAAGTTTGACATTTGTGGTTTAAACCCCTGCTCCAGCTGGGCTTGGTGGCAACGGCCTGAAATCCTAGTACTTGAGAGGCTGAGGCAGGAGGATCACAGGTTCGAGACCAACCTCAGAAACTTAGACCCTCAGCAACTCAGCAAGACCCTGTTTCAAAATTTTAAAAGGGCTGAGAATGTTAAAAAAAAATCAACTTTGCCACCTAAAAGCCATGGGTATGGGGGACATTTGGTGCCTGATATGATCTCAGTGTGCCTCTTCATGAGATTCACTGCGTATCTACACGTGATCCCAGGCACACAGCCTCTACACGTGGCCACATGTCTACACATGATCCCAGACACACAGCCTCTACACGTGGTCACATATCTACACGTAATCACAGGCACACAGCCTCTACACGTGGTCACATGTCTATACATAATCACAGGCACACAGCCTCTACACGTGGTCACATATCTACACATGATCCCAGACACACAGCCTGTACACATGATCACAGATCCACATGCAGTCACAGATACCCAGCCTTGACACGTGATCGCATACCACGTGGGCTCACAGAGACACAGCCTCCACCTGGGGTCATGGTCTGCATGGGATCCCAGCAGCTCAGTGTGTAGCGCGGGTCTCTCACTTTCAGACCCGAGGCACCTCTGAGCTAGAGGATGACTGAGACACCTGTGGGAACCTACCCGTCGCTGGCACCTAAGTGAACACCCCCGTAGTAACATAGACCACCAAGGCCCAGAGCCCAGAACAAGTTTGTCTCCTTGGATCTCAGACACTGAGGAGCATTATGCCCCACACTCAGACAGCTCCAGGGACGCAGCACGAAGCCCTACAGGGATGGCCATTCAAGAGATCCACCACGTGTGTTCTGGGGATCACCAACAACACCTCCATCACCACCTTCACCACCTCCATCACCAGCTCCACCACCTCCATCACCACCTCCACCACCTCCATTCACCAGCTCCACCACATCCACCTCCATCACCACCTCCATCACCACCTCCACCACCTCCATTCACCAGCTCCACCACATCCACCTCCATCACCACCTCCACCACCTCCACCACCTCCATCACCACCTCCATCACCACCTCTATCACCACCTCCATCACCTCCATCACCACCTCCATCACCACCTCCACCACCTCCACCACCTCCATCACCACCTCCATCACCACCTCCACCACCTCCACCACCTCCATCACCACCTCCATCACCACCTCCATCACCAGCTCCACCACATCCACCTCCATCACCACTTCCATCACCACCTCCATCACCACCTTCAATACCACCTCCATCACCACCTCCACCACCACCTCCATTACCACCTCCATCACCACCTCCATCACCACCTCCATCACCACCTCCATCACTACCTCCACCACCACCTCCATTACCACCTCCATCACCACCTCCATCACCACCTCCATCACCACCTCCACCACCACCTCCATTACCACCTCCATCACCACCTCCATCACCACCTCCATCACCACCTCCATCACCACCTCCATCACCACCTCCATCACCAGCTCCACCACATCCACCTTCAACACCGCCTCCATCACCACCTCCATCACCACCTCCACCACCTCCATCACCACCTCCATCACCAGCTCTGTCACCATCACCTCCACGACTACCATCCTCACCTACACACCATTACCTCACTCTGGTAGGTCATTGGACAGGATAGCTCTATCTGGGCCTAGTCAATTCTTTTTAGCTAGACAAATACTAGATATGTTTTACTCTGTTATATTTGCCTCAGTAAAATCTAACCATTATCTAATGTCAATTTTTTTAGCTAATCCTAACATCAATCAGAATGTTTTGGCTAATTAAAATTTTGCAACTGCCAGGCATGGTGGCACACGCTTGTACCCAGTGTTTGGGAGGCTGAGATGACAGGAGGATCGCACAGATATGAAGCCAGCCTCAGCTACTTAAGTGAGGCTCTCAGCACCTTAGTGAGACCCTGTTTCCAAATAAAGTATAAAATAGGTCTGGGAGTATAGCCTGGAGGTAGAAAGTCCCTGGGTCCCACCCCCAGTACCACAAAAAAAAAAATCTTGCAATACTGTGGGTTTTGGGGGATTTGGGGGGCTTTGTTTATTTTAGTATTGAGGACTGAGTCCAGGGGCATTCTACCTCCAAGAAATACCCTCAGGTCTTTTTTTATTTTTTATTTTGAAACAGGGTCTCACTAAGTTGCTGAAATTGACCTTGAACTTGCCATCCTCCTCAGTCTCCCAAGTACTGAGATTATAGGTATGTGCCACCACATCTGGCTTAGTGCCATCCGTGTGTGTGTGTGTGTGTGTGTGTGTGTGTGTGTGTTCCAGAGATTGAACCCAAATTCATTTTACTAGCCCTTTTTTATTTTTTTGTTTTGAAACAGGGTCGCACTAGATGGCCGAGAGACTCAATATATTGATGAAGTTGTTCTTAAACTTGTGACCCTCCTGCCTCCGCCTCCCAAGTACTGGCCTACAGGTGTCCCCCACCACACTTGGCCTTTAGTGTCATCATCTCTTTATTTTATTTTTTTTATTTATGTATTTATTTTTGCAGTACTGAGGATGAAACCCAGGGGCATTCTATTTCCAACCTACACCCCCAGCCCAATTTTTTTTATTCATTATTTTGAAACAGGGCCTCACTGAGTCGCAAAGGGCCTCACTAAGTAGCTGAGGCTGTCCGTGAACCATGATCCTCCTGCCTCAGCCTCCCAAATGCTGGGATTACAAGCGTGCCCACCACACCCGGCTTCATCATCTCTCTATAACATGTATCTTTAATGCCAGTTCCCCTGTACCCTTCAGGGGATTCTGAGAAACGCCCTCTCCAACCCCAGCAGTGACTCGGTTCTGGTTTCCCTGTGGTCTAATTAGATGGGCCTGAGAGTGACCCAAAGCACACCCTCTCTCTCTTCTCTTCCCAACCTGGCGATCCACCATAACCCAGCTCTGGGACACGCTGGCCTCAGACTTCCTCCCAAGCAGAGGGACCCTTGGAGCCCCTGAGAGTAGGAATGGCAGCTCCTATCTCACAGGTGAGGCGATGAGGCCCTGGGGGCCTCGCTGTGAGCACACACACTGCTGGCCAGCCCTCCCTGGCGGGCCCTCGGAGCAGGCAGCTGGGCCTGGGGGTGGACAGGGAGTGCCATGGGGAGGGAGCCTGGAACAAGGAGCAGGTGGCAGGCCAGCAGGTGCAGGATAATGGGGCCACCGGGGGAGGCCCCACGAGCAGGTGCTGCGCACGGAGGGGGCAAGGTTGTCATTGTACGCCCAGCTCCGGGGTCCAGGGCAGGAGGGGGACTCCTGTGGGCCCCCGGGCCACCCTGGCTCATGCTCAGAGGTCTTCAGGATGCCTGGGCTCGGGCACACAGCCAGGCCCCTCCCACGGGTCCCAGCAACCCTGCCAGGTTGCCGTGGCAACCAGCATTTCATCCCTGTCCCTTTGTCTGATCCTGGTCCAGCTTTTGTGGCCAGTCGTAATTGGGGGCTGGGGGGAGGGGGCCCAGCCTCAGCTGGGGTAGAGTTGTGAACCCAAGGCCAAAAGGGGGTCTGGAGGGAAGTTAAAGAAAACTAGAGATGTAAAAAGACCAGCTTTGGCTGCCCAGTGACCCCCTGCGGCCTCCTCTCTGGCTACTCGGCTGCATTATCGGAGATGGATCCGGGGGCCTGGGAGTGACCCGGGCCCCAGGCCCTCATGGTCCATCTCTGAGCCTCATCTTCCCATTCAAGAGTGGAGCCGAGGACCATCCCGCTCCTGGGCTGCCTTGTGGCTCTGGGAGGCAAAAGAACATGGGCCAGACAGGAATGTGTGGACCTCCTTGTACGGCAGGGAAAATCCAGGCACAGACCCGAGGCTGAACCGCACCCAGAGCGAGCAGGAGGCTGGGCCAGCCCTGCTGCAGATCACACTGAGGCATCCCTAGACAGCCCACAGCTCTCGGCCACTGACAAGACCAAAGGGAGGGGCTAGCCACCAGGATGGGGGGTGCAAGGAGGCCATGCCATCCTAACTTAGACCCCACCAGCCGTGTGGCGTGGGGCAAGTCCTGCTCCTCACAAAGCCCCAGTGTGTAGAACAACGAGGGTGAGAAAAATCAAGAGCACTACACAGACCTTCTGCCCTCGGGCACTGCCCCAGCCACAGGTGACTCGGCACCCTGGAGGCTGCCCGGCCACACTGCATCGGGCCTCTGCCCCTGAGGCTTCTCGCCTGTGGGGCCAGGACAAAAAGCAGAGCTCCTGGGGTCACCAGGAGCTGGTGATGGGCAAAACCCCTTCCTCTGCCTTCGGTGGCATTTGCCATTTGAAACTTGGTACTGTTAGGGAGACACAGTCGTTGGTGAACTCCATACCCAATGCCATGGCCGTGCCTCTGTGGCACCTTTGCCCACAGTGTGGTGTGTGTGTGTGTGTGTGTGTGTGTGTGTGTGTGTGTGGTATATAGTTCCTGAGGGCATCAGTAAGTTGCCACAGCTGACCTCAAGCCTGACATCCCCTTGTATCAGCCTCCAAGTACTGGGGTTGTAGGCACATGCCACCACACCTAAGATGTATCTTAGTTTTTGGTGGTACTAAGGATTGAACCCAGGGCATTCTACCTATTTATTTATTTATTTATTTATTTATTTGTGGTGGTACTGAGGTTCCTGGAAGCCCTTCTACCTCCAGGCTCCACTCCCAGACCTATTTTATACTTTTTTATTTTTTGGGAACAGGGTCTCTTAAGCCAGCGCGGCTGGCTTCGAACCTGCGCGATCCTCCTGTCTCCGCCTCCCAAGCGCGGGGATTACAAGCGTGCGCCACCACGCCCGGCTCTCCTTTTTATTTTGAAGTAGGGTCTACGTTACCACATGCTGGCCTTGATGCTGTGATCCTCCCGCCTCAGCCTCTGAAGTACAGGGATGACGTGTGTGAGAGCCACCACACCCATCTAAGATATATCTCTTTTTTTACATTTATTTGTTTATTTATTATTTATGCTGGGAATTGAACTCAGGGGCATTTCATCTTCAAACTATATCCCTGGCCATTTTTTTCTTCATCCCACAGGGCCAGCTCCAGAGGATAAATGTTAGAGCCACAGTGGCAAGGAGCATGGGGGATGCTGCTCCCTCGTCATGGAGGCCCGAAGCCGCTCCTGCATCGTGGAGGATGGAATTCCTGCACATCGTGGAGGACAGAAGCCGCTCCCTTTTCATGGCGGACGGAAGCCGCTCCCACATCATGGATGAAGCCGCTCCCACGTCATGGAGGCCAGAAATACCCGCATATCATGGAGAATGGAAGCCGTTCCCATATCATAGACCACGGAAGCCGTTACCACATCGTGGAGGACGGAAGTGGCTCCCCACGTCATGGAGGCCAAAACCTGCTCCTACCTAAGACTTATCTTTCTTAATGAGAAATTTCAGGGAGCTGGTGACAGGACACACGTATAAAGGAAATGTTAGGCGTACCCCAAAGTTTGCATCGCAGGCACCCCACTCTCCTCACCCTTGTCTCAGCCCCGTCGGGTCGTCCCTGGGCCTGAGCCCCGTCCCAGGCGCCCTGGGGGGCCGGCAGCGCTCTTGACTCTACCAATGCACCAAGCCCCCTCAGTTCTAAGTACCCCTCAAATCCATCTGCAGTTGTGACCTGGCCACCTCCTCCCAGGCCTTCCAGCTGCCAGTTCTTTTTCTAGCCAGGACCCTCATTCAGACCCCGCTGTGGCCCCTCATTCTCCCATCCTGGTAGCAAGTTGGCCCTCTTCTGGACAGAGGGAGGCCCTTCCGAGCCCTGGTACACACCCTGCCTCATCACCGACAGGACACCCACTGCAGCAACGACATCTTATTTCAAGCCTGAGTGGAGCACCCCTGGGTGCTCACAGTCACAACGAATTGTGGCTAGATGCGTTAACATGTTTGTCCCTTTGGAGAGACCAAAGGCATCGTGGGGCGGGGTTCTATTTGCCCTGCCCGCATCATACCCCAGCCTTGCACAGAGGAGAGGCCCAGGAATGACAGCTGACTGAACAAGCAGGAGTGTGGCCAAAACTAAGGGACCTACCCACACAGCTCTTGGGGTCTGAAAGTCACGGAGGAAAGTAGGTTCATAGCTGGGTGTGGTGACACACACCTTTAACCCCAGTACTCAGGAGGCTGAGACAGGAGGATCGCAGCTTTGAGGCCATCCTGGGCAACTTAGGGAGATCCTTGTCTAAAAAAAAAAAAAAAAGAGTCAAGTATGATGATCCCAGTACGTGAGAGGCTGAGGCAGGAGGATGGCAGGTTCGAGGACAGCCTCAGCAACATAATGACACTCTCAGCAACCTAGCAAGACCCTGTTTCAAAACAAAACAAAAATAAAATAAAATAAAAATAAAAAAGAGCTGGCAGTATAACTCAGAGGTAGAATGCCCCTGGGTTCAACCTCCAGTAACACACACACACAAAGTTCAGTGGTAGTGCTCCTCTGGGTTCAATCCCCAGTACCACATACAGAAAGTAGGTTCTGGGAGACATTTGAGCAGAACACTGATTGGCCAGCGGGTCCAGTGTGGCTTCCACACCTGCCCTGGCCCACAAAGAGGGGCCACCTCTGAGAGCCACACACCTGCTAGGCACAGCGGCCCCCACTGAGGCTGCGGCAGGAGGATCACAGGTTCTGGGCTAGCACAAGGTAACTTAGTGAGACTCTATTCCAAAAGTTTTATGTTAATTTTTTAAAGGGCTGGGGGTGCAGCTCAGAGATATAGAATGCCCCTGGGTTCCATCTCTAGTACCACAATTAAAAACAAACAAAAATCCTGCATCTGCCAAAAAAGACAGGACTTGGGATTCAAGAGGAACAAAGGAGGTAACGGAGGTGGATTCCTGGGGTCCCAGTCCCTCCTTCTGGGTTAATCCTGCCTGTGAGCAAAGCCAGGTTATTGTCTTTAGGGGGACCACAATAGGGTGTGAGAAAATCAAGCGAGTTGTGTGCACAGCTCCCTGGGTGGTTCCCGATGGCTCCCTGCTGCTCCCTGGCTCTCCCAGCTCAGTGGCAGCCTCCTGAACACCCTGGCAGGCCTCCAGGCCTCCAGGCCTCCGAGACAGCCTCGGCGGCGGCCACGGCCATCCCGATTGCCACCACTGCTGCGGCGGCGAGAACGCAGTTACAGCAGACAACAGCCGCTCCCCGCGCAGCCCGCAGTCCACACCTGGAACTAATTAACTTAATTAGGCCTTAATGAGCTACGCTGGTCGGAAGGCCTATTTTTACTTAATTATCCCCTAATGTGCTTGGCTTGGAGGAGCAAGGAACCAGGGAGGATGGTTTGCTGGTAGCGATGGCAGCCGCCTCCCCTCCTAGAGGAGGAATGCCCAGGCGTGGGGCCTGTCGGCTAGGAGGGAGCGCCACGGACCTGAGTCCCCAGGAGTGGGGGTGAAGCGGGGGTCACAGGCCACAGCTGCAGGAATGGCAGCCCAGCCCCAGCCCAGCGCCGTCCACACTGCGCTCTGCTGCTGGTGACACGGCTGTCTTCTCTAGCCACAGATCTCCGGCAGGGAGGATGGGGCTCAGAGAGGTGCTCCTTCAGCTCCTCCAGGGGAAAAGCCAAGGCCCAGGAGCTGAGGGACTTGCCCAGGGACACACAGCTAATTGGTGCTGATGGAGAGAGTGACTTCCAGAGGCAGGCAGACAGACAGACAGACAGGAGCATGCTACCTCTAACCTACATAGAGCCCTTTTTCTTTCTTTCTTTTTTTTTTTTTTTTTGTGTGTGTGTGTGTGTGTGTGGTACTGGGGATGGAGCCCAGGGGCATTTGACCTCCAAGCTACACCCCCAGCCCAATTTTTTATTCTTTGTTTTGAAACAAGGTCTGAGTTGCAAAGGGCCTAAGTAGCTGAGGCTGTCCACAAACCCGATCCTCCTGTCTCAGCCTCCCGAATGCTGGGATGACAAGCGTGTACCACCACGCTCGGCTTCTATTTTATTATATTTTATGACTCCAGTCCAGAGTCTCACCAAGTTACCCAGGCCAGCCCCAAACGTGTAATCATCCTCAACCCCCCCAGGCCCCTGGGACCACAGATGTGCACCACGTGCCTGGCAATCAAGCCCAAGGGAGCCAGGCGGCCGGCGCTGGATGCTGGGACAGAGGTGAGCGTGGGTTCCTCTACGCCCGCGGCCGGCCTCCTGCGGCCATCTTTATCTCATTATTCCCCAGATGATGTCCCGGTCTCTACAGAAATCTGACAGTGGGAATGAAGTTTTAATTTTGTTGTGACTATTGCTAGCAACCATGGCTATCTGCCAGCCTCCCTCTGCCCGCACTGCTGTGCACTGTCTGAGCACCACGGTCCCTGAGGGGACAGTTCCAACTGGCAATTTCCTCTGCCTCAGGCCAGGCCCCCGCCCTTCTGAACTGGAGAGTTCCTGTCTCCAATCCAGGAACACTGGGCTCTAGAGGTACCCCATCTTACAAGTACCCCCAGACAGCTTCTCTCGGTCAACATTCTCACTACTAAAATTCAAAACGGCTAAGCCGGGTGTGGTGCTGCACACTTGTAATCCCAGCATTCAGGAGGCAGAGACCAGAGGATCACAGTTCACAGCCAGGCCCTTTGCAACTCAGATCCTGTTTCAAAGTAAAGAATAAAATCTAGGGCTGGGGCTGTAGTTCAGAGGTAGAATGCCCCTGGGTTCCATCCCCAGTACAGAAAAAAAGAAAAAAGTCTGATCGCACAACTTAGAAGAAGGAAGATTTATTTGCTCACAATTATTGGAGATTCAGCATTTAGTCCAGGTTAGGCCGGGTCTGCAGAGCTCAGGCTTGGCAGCAGGAAGCAGAGAGAGGGAGGAGCACGGGCTCCATCCACCCTCTCATCCTGGAGCCAGAGCACACAGGGGATTCAGAGACACAAGCAGGGTCCCCAAGGCCACGCCCCCAGGGGCCCTCCCTCTCCAGCCGCACCCCCTGCCTAGGCGACCACCCAGTAAGCCTATCCCAATGGATTCACCCACTGGTGAGATGACAGCCCTCAGGACCTAATCACGTCAGCTCTGAGCACCAATCCATGAGCTTCTCCGGGGACATTCTGTATCCAATGGTAACAATTCTCCTCTCAAGGAGCCCCTGCCTCTCCAGAGCCCTGTGCCAGCCCAGGGCTCCCTTGCAGATGCTCAGTGGGAGGGATCGCTGGCCCGCAAGGACTAATGACGGGAGTGGGAGTTGGCATTGCCCGTTACTGGCTCTTGCTGCCTCAGTTTCCCCACCTAAGAGGTGGAGATGTTCATGCCACTTAGCAGAATGCTGAGAGGCTCAGGAGACGGCAGCATAAACCCAGCTTGGTGACTTCTCCTGGGCTGCTTTGAGGTGGGGCAGGGAGTTGAAGACGTGTGTGTGGAGGGGTAGGATTGGGGATCAACCTCCAAAATATACCCCAGCCATTTTCAGGTCTGAGGACGGAACCCAGGGGCATTTGACCTCTGAGCTACACCCCCCTGCCCTATTTTTTATTCTTTATTTTTGAAACAGGGTCTCACTGAGTTGCAGAGGCCTCGCTAAGTAGCTGAGGCTGTCCGCAAACCACGATCCTCCAGTCTCAGCCTCCCGAATGCTGGGATGACAAGCGTGGGCCCCCACGCCCGACAAATGTTTTAATTTGAAACAGGGTCTTGCCAAATTTCTGAGGCCAGCCTTAAACCTGGGATCCTCTGTCCAGCTTCCAGAATACGAGGATACCAGGCGTACACCACCATGCCTGGCAGCGGTTGTGAGCTTGAAACACCAAGCCAGACTCCAAGAAGGGCTGCAGTTCCAGCACTATGCTGCACGAGGTGGAGGGACACAGGAAGGCCAGGGAATGAGCCTCCTCCCCACCCCAAAAGCTGTGAAGCGCCAGGCGTGGTGGCGCACGCTTGTCATCCCCGCGCTCGGGAGGCTGAGACAGGAGGATCGCACAGGTTCAAAGCCAGCCTCAGCTACTTAGTGAGGCTCTCAGCAACTTAGTGAGACCCTGTTTCCAAATAAAATATAAAATAGGTCTGGGAGCCGGGCATGGTGGCGCACGCTTGTAATCCCCACGCTTGGGAGGCTGAGACAGGAAGATCACACAGGTTCGAAGCCAGCCTCAGCTACTTAGTGAGGCTCTCAGCAACTTAGTGAGACCCTGTTTCCAAATAAAATATTAAATAGGTCTGGGAGCCGGGCATGGTGGCGCACGCTTGTAATCCTTGCACTTGGGAGGCGGAGACAGGAGAATCGCACTGGTTCGATGCCAGACTCTGGCTTAAGAGACCCTGTTTCCAAATAAAAAAGTATAAAAATAGGTCTGGGAGTGTAGCCCGGAGAAGGGTTTCCAGGAACCCCAGTATCACCAAATAAATAAATAAATAAGTAAATAAATAAATAGGTCTGGGAGTGTAGCCCGGAGGTAAAAAGCCTCTGGGTTCCACCCCCAGTACCACCAAAAAAAAAAAAAAGCTGTCATGTTTCAGGCAGAGAATTTCGGGACAGGGGTCCATCCTCTGTCCCCCCAGCGAGGCTCCGGCTGTTGCTCTGATACTGGGCCCAGGGGTGGCAATGCCCACGTAACGCAAGTAGCCTCAGGCAGGGACTCTGTCGGCCTCGAACACCACCGTTCTTCCCTGGTTACTCTTCTGTCCCAGATCAACACATGCACACACGCACACACACACACGCGCGCACGCGCACACACACACACACACACACACACACACACACACGCTGCAGCCTACCACCCGCCTTGCTTTCCAGCAGACAGCTGCCCGGCCGTGCACCGCCCAAGTTGAATGAGCGTTTTCAGGACGTCGCCTCCCGCTGACAGCTCCTAACTGCGTGTTGAAGCCAAGTGATGGAGCCCAAGTTACACTAATTATGTTATTACCCTAATTAAGTAAATACTGTGCGTGCTAATTGGCTGAAATCTCTTCGGGGGGATGGGCACTGGGAGAGGAGGCCAGCATCCCCCCGGATTTCACATGGGTGGGCTAGAGGGACCAGACGCCTGCGGGTCCATCCCGCCTTCACTGGGGTCACCAGGTGGGGTTCAGAGAGGACCCTGGGCCACAGCCTGAGCAGGGGTAGTGCATGCGCTCTGGGGAACGAAGAAGTCCTGGCCCAGCAGTGAGAAGCCCAGGTCAAACTGGTGATCTCCAAGGAGCCAGTCCCCCTCTCAGTGGGCCCCCTGCGGTCCCCCACCTCAGCCAGCCCAGGCCTGTGGGCTTTCAGACACCCTGGACACAAGGGCATCAAAAGAATCCAATGTCCGTCCATCGGGACGATGCCGGTGATACGCCTGGCCTGGGCAGCAGGAGGAAGAGTGTCTGGTGACCAAGCAAAGCCCCAGTTCCTGGGGGCAACACCACTGTGAACCGGCCAGGAGGTTCACTGTGAGCTCGCAAGAGATTTCCGGGAAGGCACGGGAGTGAGATGCGCTGGAAAAACTCGGCAGGCTTCCTGGAGGAGAAAGGCTTCGGTCCCAAGCCAGGAAAGAAACCAGACAAACATCCGTGGCTTACTCAAACAGCTCAGAAAAAAGAAAAATGCATGTGGGTATGTGTATGTCTATTCATGCACACACACCGCAAATATATAGAGAAAGAGACCCAGGCGTGGTGGCGCACACCTGTAATCCCAGTATTTGGGAAGCTGATACAGGAGGATCACAGGTTCAAGGACAGCCTCAGCAAGTAGTGAGACGCTCATCAACCCAGCAAGACCATTCCATTTTTTATTAATATTTTATTTGCTTATATATGTATTTATTTATTTATTTACTTACTTACTTACTTTGCAGAACTGAGGATTGAACCCAAGGGTATTGTGCCTCTGAGCTACACCTCCAACCTTATTTGTCTTTAATTTTTTATTTTTCAAACAGGGTCTCACTAAATTGTGGTGGGCCTAAGTAGCTGAGGCTGGCCATAAACCTGCGATCCTCCTGTCTCAGCCTCCCTAGTAGTGGGATTACAAGTGTGCACCACCACGTTCGGCTTAGAAAAACCATTTCAAAATAAAAATAAAATAGGGCTAGAATAGGGTTAGCGGTGTAGCTCAGAGGTAGAATGCCCCTGAGTTCAATCCCCAGCACCACAAAAAAGGAGTTGCTGGGGGTGTAGCCCAGTGCAACAAGGCAAACGGACAAAAAGTTAAATATATCTGCTACAGGATATATAGATGTGTGTGTGTGTGTGTGTGTGTGTGTGTGTGTGTGTGTATCTGTGTTTTACTGGGGATTAAAGCCAGGGGCATTCTACCTCTGATCTACATTCCCAGCCCTTTATATTTATTTTTTATTTTAAGACTGGGTCTCACCAAGTTGCTGAGGCTGGCCTCAAGCTTTTGATCCTCCTGTGTCAGCCTTACAAGTACAGGCATATGCCACTCCACCCTGCTATATACTATTCTTATTCTGGCAACTTTTCTGGAAGTTCAAATTTTTTTTTCTAAATAATACAAGCAAAGCCAGGCATGGTGGCGCATGCTTGCAATCCCAGCATTCGGGAGGCTGAGACTGGAGGATTGTGGTTTGCGGACAGCCTCAGCTATTTAGTAAGGCCCTCCGCAACTTAGTGAGACCCTGTTTCAAAATAAAGAATAAAAGCCGGGTGTGGTGGCGCACACTTGTAATCCCCGCGCTTGGGAGGCTGAGACAGGAGGATCACACAGGTTCGAAGTCATCCTCAGCTGGCTTAAGAGACCCTGTTTCCAAATAAAATATAAAATACGTTTGGGAGTGTAGACCAGAGGTAGAAAGCCCCTCCCTGGGTTCCATCCCCAGTACCACCAAGAAAGAAAGAAAGAAAGAAAGAAAGAAAGAAAGAGAGAAAGAAAGAAAGAAAGAAAGAGAGAGAAAGAAAGAAAAGAAAAAGGAAGGAAGGAAGGATAGAGAGAAAGAAAGAGAAGAAAGAATAAAAAATAGGGCTGGGGGTGTAGCTCGGAGGTCAAATGCCCCTGGGTTCCAGCCCCAGACCCGCAAAAATAAATAAATAAATAAGATACAAGCACGAGCCTGTAATCCCAGTACTTGGGAGGCTGAAACAGGAGGATCACAGGTTCAAGGCCAGCCTCAGCAACTTAGTGAGACCCTGTTTCAAAATAAAAAGGGCAACAAGTGTAGCTCAGTGGTAGGACAGCCCTGGGTTCGGTTCCCAGTACAAAACAGAACATGGTAAAACGAAGGCGTGAGGAAGGAAGGTGCTTTCCTTTCTTGAGACCCCAGGTTGCTGGTGGTGGCAGGAGGGCAGAGGTGTCCGCCTCTGCAGCCAAGGACGGTGGGGTGAGGAGTGGCGGCCCTGTGTCCCCCTCCCCTGCTTCTCCACCCCCTGCACCCCACCCCACCTCCCCATGCCCTGCTGCCCTCCCCAGTCTAAAGGGGGGGCTTCCCCATGCACCTTTTATTTTGGGCTTCAGACCCCAGCCCACCCCCTCCCCCAGAGACCGTGGTCAGTCATGGTAGGTGGTCCCGGTTTTCCTCCAGGAGGGGGGCAGAGCCTGTCCCGAGCCCTCCCCCAGGCTGCACCTGCCCAGCTCAGGGCCCGGCCCCGGGGTCAGCGGCCACCCTCCCCGCAGGCACCTTTGTTCTTTGTCCCAGCCCGTCCTCCCAGGCCAGCCCACCAGCCCAGAGCCCCGGCCGGCTGCTTCCTCCGTCCGCCTCCCTCCTGCGTGGACTTTTGACCCGCTTCGCCTCGCTGAGACCACAGCCTGGCACGGGACGGGGGGGGGGCATCTACCCGCGGCCGCCAGCCCCAGCCCCAGCCCCAGCCTCTGCTGCCCACGCCCTCGTGGCCCGACCTCCCCGCGCGCTCACGGGCTCGCCCCCCGCCCTGGCCCCCCGCCCTGGCCCCCCGCCCCTCCTCGCCCCTCCCTCCTCTCCCGCCGGCCGGCCCGAGTCTCGGGCTTTATCCCTGGGAGGCTGGCGCGCCGCCCTCCCTTCGCCGCCGGCTCCTCCGTGGCAGCCTCTCCTGCTCGCTTCCCGGAGCCTCCATTCCTCCCGGCCCCCTGGCCCTCGACAGCGCCCCCTTCGCTCCCCTCCTCTTTGTCTCGGCGGAGAACCGGCTCCTCGGGACAGTTCCCAGCCGCGGCGCCTCGGAGGTGAGCTCCGGTGCGGGAGGGGTGGGGGCGGCCGCCCGAGCCCTGGGCGGGCAGGTGGGAGAGCGGGCAGCCAGGCTTTTCTGCCCAGAGCCCTGGCAGCCGCAGGTGCCCGGTGGCCGGCGGGACCGAGGGTTGGCTGGCCGCGGCGGGCTGCCCCTCTCCCGTGCCTGGCTGCTGCTGGTGGCCCTGGGCTGCGGGAGACCTCAGGGGGGCCTGACAGGGTGGGCGGGGGCTGCTCCCGCCGGTCTACGTGGGGTCCTGGAGCCCCCGGCCCTGACCCCACCTCCAGCTGGGCTGCAGTCGCGGCACAGTCAGTCCCCGGGCTGCGACCCCGTGTCCGCCTGTCTCTGGCGGGCTCCTCGCTTGTCCTAGGATGTGCTGGGGCTGCTCCCGAGGCAGAGAGGGCATTCCTTTGCAGCGTCCAGCCCCCCCGCCCCCCAGTCCCACAGAGCTAGGAGGGAGGCAGGGCGCCTCTCCCTCCTCTGGGGTCTGTGACCAGCTCCCCTCAACAAGGTCCCCAGGACAGTGCCCCAGAGTTGCAAACAGAGGTGTTTCGGGCCAGAGCCCAGAAGCTCCGGAGGTGCTCAGCTTCCCGGATCTGGGATGGATTGGGAGGATCTGGGATGGACGGCCGGGACGGGCTCTGAGCGCTGGGATGGGGAGGGCAAGGTGGAGGCAGAGCCCTGGCTCTCGAGTGAGGCCGGCTATGAGTGTGCTTGGCGGGACAGCCCAGGGCACGAGAGTGCTGAGAGCCTGGAGCCGGGCAGAGGTGGGAGTGACTGAAAAGGCAGCAGTGCCCCCCGCCCCCTTCTCTGCGTGGACTGGAACCCCTCTGAGAAGCCCAAGTCTCCCGGTAGCTAGCTCCAGTGCCTGCTGGGAGGAGGGACAAGGGTCAGAAAAAGCCCCCAGTGCAGGATACTAGAGCCCACCTTCCCAATGGACCGCTCTGGGGCTGGCCCCAAGCGACCCGGTGGGGCGGGGCCAGGTGCTACAGGTCCAGAGCCAGCGCTGGCCCCGACCATGGCGATGGGCAGCGGCCCCTCCGGACTGGGCGGCCGGGGCACTTGTTTGCAGGAGCCAATGCTCTCTTGACTTTGGCCAGAATCTCCTCACTGGAGCCCAGCTGTAACCACGGCCACCACTCCTGCCCGCCCACCCCCAGGTGGGGCAGCCTGTCCAGAGAGGCAAGCTCCAGGCTGTGCAGTGACTGTCCACCCCTCCAGCCACCAGGAGCCAGCCTGAGCCAGGGAAGCGAGCGGGCAAAGTCCCAAGCCCAGCTCTGGCAGGTACCTGGGAGAGGGATTTGACCCTCAGATAGATGGTCTCCAGGAGAAACTACACACACACACACACACACACACACACACACACACACACACACACCCCAGGTGGGCACAACCCACCGCAGCTCACAGGGCAGCCTGCCCAGGCCACCGGCTCCCCACCACAAGGGGTATCAGTGCTTCCCACCTAGCCACCCACCCAAGCACAACCCCCTCCTCAGCCCAGCTAGGGACCACCAGCTGGAGCCGCTCTCCAGCCTATCACACACGACCCACACCTGGATCTGTTAGGATCTGTTTTCCTAAGACATGGTGGGACACTCGCTGTAGCTCCAGCTGACCCCACCCCTCGACTCCAGGACCTCCCGGGGCACAGTAGACCCTTCTGGCCATTAAATACTCCAACACCACCACCACCCTGAGACTAGAGGTGAGGCTCAGGGGCAGAGCACGTGCCTGGCATGCGCCAGGCCCTGGGGCTGATCCCCAGCATTGCAAAAACAAAACAAAATAAACAACAACACAAAAGGACCACTGCCCCTGCGAGCGAGCGAGTCAGTCCCAGGCGGGAGAACAGTAGATGACTTGCTGGGCCTGAGTCAGTAAACACATGGCCCAGCCGCTGCTAAACCTGCTCGTCCCTGGCAAAAAGGGGTCTCCCCTAGCCAGCTCTCCCTGGCGCCCTGGGGAGACGCCAGCGCCTCTCCCTTCTCTCCCGGGGCCTCCCACTTACACCAAGCCTTCCCACGTGGCTCCAGCTGCTGTGCAAGCCCCTCCGAAGAGGAGCAGGGCAAGGCAAAGACACTGTCCCCTTCACACAGAGGACAAAACCGAGGCCGGCACAAAGGAACCTGCGTGCCAAGCCCGGGACAGGGCCTAGGACCCGACTCCCAGTCCTCCCGGCCACCCTACAGGGTCTCCCAAGTTCTCGGGGCCCCAGGGACACTCCCAGGGACAGGGGTCTGAGTTAGTTCTAGGGGTGTTTCACATAGGGCTTCCAGTATTGGTTCCAAAGTGGGTTCCAAAGGTCTAAAGGGCTGCTCAGGCCGGCTGGAGGCAGTGAGGCCAAGGCTGCAGAGGCGCTGACAAAGGGAGGCGGGAAGGGTTCTCAGAGCCCCGTGAGGCACCTCTGGCCCTCCCAGGTCTTCACCTGCCTTCATTCCTGGCACCCTGAATAATTAGGAAGGTGGCCCTCGGCATTAAAGTCCCAACACAGCCTTGTGCCGTCCCTCCCTGCCGACCCCTCACGAGGCTTGCTGCTGCTGCTGCTGCTGTTGTGTGAAGCCCACCCCCCACCCAGGCACCCGAGGCCCTCTGCCAGCCTCACGGCTTCCTTTTCCAACTCACTCCAGAGTGTCCCCCAAATTCTAGCTACACCAAACCATGTCTCCACCCTGGGTTGGGGCAGAGCACAGCTCGGAGTCTGCTTAGTAACTGCTTGAGGGCTGCACTGGACACACACACACACACACACACACACATGCGCGCGCCTACACCTGGACCCTGGTGATGCCAAGCATGGTCATGTCACCAAGCCGTTAAAGGAAAGGCAAAAAAAACAATGTCCCTGGCTCTGGCTGAGCCCTTGTGGGGCCCCAGGGTCCCAGGTCAGCGGAGGACGACCAGCCAGGCTCTCGTCCTGCTTCTCGCCCTGCAGCCCCAGACAGGCCGCCTTCTGTCTCGCTGGCCATAAGATGGGGGAGTTTGGATATGCTGACCCCAAAGGGCTGCCCAGGCTCACTGCCATCTTATGCCAAGTGCAGACAGTGGAGGGTCAGCCAGGGCCGCGGCGGCAGGAGGCAGGGCCCCGCCGTGGAGGAAGTCTGGAGCCTGGGAGCACCGGGAAGTGGTACCAGGGCAGCTGGGCCTGAGAAGCCAAGGCCGGGGAGAGGTGCACCTTAGTGATCCCTCCTCAGCATTACGGGACCAGTGACCAGGCTTCCTCTGCATGTGTGTTACTGAGAATTGAACCCAGGGGCATTCTACCTCTGAGCTATGCCCCCGGCCCTCGTTACATCTTGTTTTAAAACAGTCACACTAGGTTGCTGAAGGTCTCACTAAGTTGTGGAGCCTGGCCGCAAACCTGGGATTCTCCTGTCTTAGCCTCCCAAGTACTGGGATTACAGGTGTGCGCCACCACGCCCAACTTAATGAGTCGTGTGTGTGTGTGTGTGTGTGTGTGTGTGTGTGTGTGTGTTGCTAGGGATTGAGCCCGGGGGCATTCTACCATCTAGCTACACCCTCAGCCCAATTTTTTATTCTTTATTTTGAAGCAGGGCCTCACTAAGTAGCTGACGCTGGCCGCAAACCCGGATGTTCCTGTCTCAGCCTCCCAAGTACTAAAATTCCCAGCATGGGCCACCACACCTAGCTTAATGAATCTTTTTGTTTGTTTGTTTGTTTGTTTGTTTGTTTGTTTGTTTTGGTGGTACTGGGGATGGAACCCAGGGACATTCTACCTCCGAGATACACCCCCAGCATGATTTTTTTATTTTTTATTTTTTGAAACAGGGTATCACTGAGTTGCGCAGGGCCTCACTAAGTAGCTGAGGTTGTTCGTGAACCATGATCCTCCTGTTTCAACCTCCCAAATGTGGAGTTACAAGCGTGTGCCACCATGCCCGGCTGGCTTAATGAATTTTACTGAGCACTCACCATGCACGGTTTATCATCTAGACTGGCCAAATGCATCCTTTCTTATCTATGGGGCACCGAGTAAGCGAATATTATGAGTTGAGCCCACAAACTGCGTCTAGGGGACCCAGTTCAGGCCCTGGGCCCTCATCTCCGCCCAAGCAGACAGGGGAGTGAACCCCTGCCCAGCTCAGAGGCAGCCCTGTGCCAGCCAGAGCCGCTTCCCGTGCCAGCACCCGCCTGTGCGCACAGCTGCTTCCCCCCCTTGCTATGCCGCCAGCAGCTGTGCCTGTGCCCAGCACACCGGGCACACAGGACGGCAGGCAGGCCCTCAGCTCCTAAGGGCCAGGACCGCGGGACGGGCACATCTGGAATCATGGCAGAGCGCCAGGGCGCGGGCGCTGATACTGAGCTTGGTTGGCCGTGCTCCCCCTCCCCAGGACAGAGGAAAGCAAGTCGAGCCAGCAGCCCTTCCCCACGCCTCGCAGAGCAGAGCTTGCCCGGCTCTGCACTGGCCAGTCCCCAGGTCACGAACTGACCTGGGCCAGGGCGGGAGAGGGGGCTCTTCCCAGGAGGGCGCGCCGCGCAAGTGCAGGAAGGGCCCCCGGAGCAGCCCCGGCCTCGCTGTTCTCTATGGCTTTTTATTCCTATGTGATTCTACTGCTCACTCATATAGGGATTGGAGCCGTGGCGCACGGTGAGGACAGCCAGCAGAGGGCTGGGAGCGGCGCAGGAGGCCCCGGGGAGCCCGGACAGTGGCGCCCCCTCCCGCCAGTAGGGCAGCAGTGAAGGGTAAAGGGGCTGCCCAGACGGCCGGGGCACTGGAGATGGCCACCGAAGGGCTGGCACCAGGGCCTGAACCCCGCCCCCAGGGGCGTGGCCAAAGGACCTGGGGCCCGGTCAGCTTAGTAAAATGGGGCGTGGCCACCCGAAAATAAGGTCCAGGGTCCTGTGGAGCCCCTAGGTAAACAGGAGGCAAGGCAGGGTAGATTTGGGCTCTACCAAAGCTAAGGGCTGTTCAAATACAGAAGGGACATCCTAGCAGACCTGGTGGTGCACACCTGTCATCTCAGCGCTTGGGAGGCTGAGCGAGGAAGATCACAGGTTCCAGGCCAGCCTCAGGAACTTAGCAGAGGCTGTTTCAAAATAAAAAATTGAAAAACACTGGGAGTATAACTCAGAGGCAAAAAGCCCCTGGACTTAGCTGAACATGGTAGCATACACCTGGAATTCCAGTATTTGGCAGGCTGAGGTAGGAGGATCGTAGGTTCAAGACCAGCCTCAGCAACCTAGCAAGACCGTTTCAAAATAAAAAATAAAAGCCGGGCATGGTGGCACACACTTGTAATCCCTGCACTTGGGAGGCTGAGACAGGAGGATCGCGATTTGCGAACAGCCTCAGCTACTTTGTGAAGCCCTCTGTAACTCTTAAGACCTTGTTTCAAAAAATAAAAGACTAAGCCAGGCGTGGTGGCGCACACTTGTAATCCCTGCGCTTGGGAAGCTGAGACAGGAGGATCACGCAGGCTCAAAGCCAGCCTCAGCTACTTAGTGAGGCTTCCAACAACTTAGTGAGACCCTGTTTCCAAATAAAATATAAAATAGGGCTGGGAGTATAGCCCAGAGGTAGAAAGCCCCTGGATTCTACCCCCAGTACCACAAAAATAAATAAATAAATAAATAAATAAATAGGGCTGAGAGTGTAGCTTGGAGGTAGAACGTTCCTGGGTTCCATTCCCAGTACTGTAAATAAATAAATAAATAAATAAATAAATAAATAAATAAACAAACAGTAAAATAAAAAATAAGAGCTGGGAGTGTAACTCGGAGGTAGTATATCTCTAGGTCCATTCCCCAATCAGTCTCCTTCCCCTCCTTCCATCCCTCCCACCCCCCACAACCCCCCTAGGTTCAGTGGGTGTACATTTTTTTTTGGTGGTACTGGGGTTCCTGGAAGCCCTTCTACCTCCAGGCCACGCTCACAGACCTGTTTTTATATTTTTTATTTGGAAACAGGGTCTCTTAAGCCAGTGAGGCTGGCTTCAAACCTGCATGATCCTCCTATCTCCA
This sequence comes from Muscardinus avellanarius, assembly GCF_963383645.1. Taxonomy (NCBI): domain Eukaryota; kingdom Metazoa; phylum Chordata; class Mammalia; order Rodentia; family Gliridae; genus Muscardinus; species Muscardinus avellanarius. The sequence continues at coordinate 139,449,326 of NC_137790.1, forward strand.
CCTCCCAAGTGCGGGGATTACAAGCGTGCCCACCACGCTCGGCCGGGTGGACATTCTTGGTGGCAGAATGAGGCGTTCTAGCAGGAGCTGGAGGCATGCTGGCAAGAACGCCACAGGAGTCATGGCTGGAAGGACAAAGTTCTTAGGTCTGCCGTCCTCGGGGACACTGAGGCTGTCAGAACCAGGCTAAACCCGCACAAGCTCCAGAGAGACAGGCACAGCATCTACGTCTGCCCCGCGAGCCCCGCGTGTGCTAGCTGAGGGGTGCGGGCGCCTGCGAGGTCCCTGTGGCCCCCAGCGCAGCGCAGCGTCACACTGAGGGGAGACTACGGAGAAACCAGCATGTTCCTTTTTATTTTCAATCTCTCTGGCTTCCCTCGAGACAGGCTGCGGGCTGCTCAGGGGAGAACAGGGAGCTGGTCCTGACCTCAGGGCGGCCGCTGCCAGAGAGCAGGGGTGGAGGGCGCCCCAAAATGCCTATCTTCCTGGAGGGCTGAATGAGGAGCAGAGGCGAGAGGAGGGGAGGCCTGGGCCCGGTCCTCCCTGAGACCCAGCCTGTGGTCTCCGGTGAGCTCCGGACACCTGCCCTGTGCCGTCAGCGAGGCCGCAGCAACAGGAAGTGGGTGTCCATGACGTTGGTGCCGGTCAGCCCCGTGTGCACCAAGTGCGCTCCGCCCTGCAGGCGACTGAAGAAGGTGTGGGAGTCACTGTGGGCCAGGAAGGCGGCCATGTCCAGGCCCTCGGTGGCAGCCTGGCTGCCCAGGTCAGACGTGGCCCAGGCCCCCGCAGCCTCAGTGGGCCCGTCCTGCCCATCGGTGCCACCACTCAGAAACAGCACGTCAAGGGCCTCCAGGGGCCACCCTCCCAGCTCTGCTCCGACACGCAGGGCCAGTTCCTGGTTCCGGCCACCCCTGCCCAAGCCCTGCAGCTTCACCGTGGGCTCGCCACCAGCCAGCAGGCAGACTGGGCCTTGCGCCTGGGCCGCGGTCGTCAGGGCCTCCTCCAGCTGCAGGTCCGGGAGCTGGAGCTCAGCCGCCAGCTCCTGAAGCTTCGCATCTTCCTGCACAGAAGTGCTGGCCGGGGACGAGGCAAGGCGTGCTCCCGCCGCTCGGGCCAGCAGACCATAGAACTGGGCCACGGCTTTCACATCACCCTGCATGGCTGTGCTCAGCACCACAGCCCGATAGCCCAGCGCCTCAGCCTGCCTCTGGGCCTCGGCCAGCGCCAGCGCGTTGGAGCCGATGATCACGTTGAGGACGTGCCCGCAGGTGTGCGGCCCGTGCGGGTCAGAGTCAGCCCGGGCCAGCACGGTCTTCACAGAGCGCGGCAGGGCAGCCCGGAGGCCGTGGCGGTTGAGGACGTGCAGGCAGTCTTGCACGCTGTGAGCACTGGCCACGGTGGGGCCGCTGGCGATCACCTCCACGGGGTCCCCCACCACATCTGACAGGATGAGGCTCACCACCTGGAGCAGAGCCCTGCTCAGTCCCCTCCTCCTCCCCAGCGCCCTAAGGACCCACCGCAGGCTGCACTTCCTCGGCCTCTTTTTTTTTTTTTGGTGGTACTGGGGGTGGAACCTAGAGGCTTTCTACCTCCGGGCTATACTTCCAGACCTATTTTTTTTTATATTTTATTTGGAAACAGGGTCTCACTAAGTTGCTGAGAGCCTCACTAAGTAGCTGAGGCTGGCTTCGAACCTATGCGATCCTCCTGTCTCAGCCTCCCAAGCGTGGGGATTACAAGCGTGCGCCACCACGCCCGGCTTTTCCTCGGCCTCTTCTAACTTCTCTCAGGCACACCTGTCATGGGAACTCCCTCTCCCTCGCTGGGACACCCACAGGACAGCCCTTGAACTCACTCCAGTCCCTGCCAATCTGTAGGCCGGCCTAGGCTTTCACCCACCACCCTGGCCCACCAAGGAGCAGGGCTCCCCGCGGCAGCCCACACACCTGGGCAGGGTAGGCGGCCTGGGCCAGCCCTCCGCCCTTGAGCTGGGACAGGGCCTTCCGGATGGTGTTGAGCTCCTGGATGGTGGCTCCACGGGCCGCCAGCAGCTTGGTGAGCATCTGCTTCTCCTCCAGGGTGACAGGTGGGATGGGGGCGGGCAGCAGGGCCGAGCCGCCACCTGCAGAGCAGAGACAGGTGCCCCCTGGGGTGCTAGGCCCCTGCCTGAGGCCCTCCCACCAGCACACAGGCAGCAGCGTGCAGCCTTGGCAGTGTGTACAGAGGGAAGGAGACAGTGAGTGGCCCAAGGCCACCCAGAGGCACATCCAGGCTCCACTTTGCCTGTCACCCTGGAGGCTCGGTGTCTGAGAGTCGCTGCTCCCCCTCCACCCCACCGCGTCGCCGCTCCCCCTCCACCCCACCGCAGGTCCCAAGCTAATGGGGTGCGCACCTGAGATGAGCACTAGCAGCAGGTCGTCAGCCGTGAGCCCCTCGGCCAGCTGCCGGATGGCCAGGGCAGCCCGCAGCGCGTCGCGATCCGGTAAGTTGTTCTCGGCGCCCTCAAACACCTGGATGCGGCTGTGCGGCTTCAGCAACATCTCGCTGAGGAGGGAAGGGTCAGGCGGAGAGTGCAGCGAGAGATGGACAGGGTGGGCTCTCCTGGCTGCTCAGCTCCACAGGTGAAGGGGGCCGGAATCAGGACGCCCACTGACACCCACCCTGCACAGGCCAGACCCAGGGGAAAGGGGAGGTACCGATCCAACGAGGGTCTGCGCCCAGGTCTCCCCTCCAGGCAGCAGCAGGGAGCGGCCCCCATGGCTCCTTACTGCTTGCCGGCGCACTCCACGGCAGCGCGGATCCCCTTGGGAACGCTGATCACGCCCTGCACAAGGTGCTGGCCCAGGAGCTCCTCGGCCGCAGCGGCCATGCCCAGGACGGCCTTGCCGAAGCCCACCAGGTACAGGTTTTGCCGCAGCTGAAAGCTCCGGTCTCGAACCTTCAGCTGTCTTCCTCCAGGGTCCAAGGACAGCGCCCTCCGCAGCATGGGGCCCGGCTGCACGGCGCCCACGGCACTCTCAAACAGCTGGCGCGCCTGCTCCGCCAAGGCCATCCCACTGGCCATCCGGGCCACGGGGGCCCCCCAGAGGAGTGGACGTGAGGGGGCTCGGACCAGACAGGGCAGGACCTGCAGGGCCGGAGCCATGCCCCACGCTGAAAGCACCCACCGCCGCACATCTACGGCTGGCTGGCAGGGGGGAGTACCAGTGAGGCCTGACACAGGAGGCCCCTCATGGCTACCCCTCCAGAGGTCTCAGCTCCTGCTGCAAGGAGCCCTTGGACGGCTCAAGACCTCCCGAAGCCCGCATTGCCTGGCTCACTCCCCTCTTTGGAGTCCAGGCCTGCCACCCGGCCAAGTCCTCCCAGCAGACCACATGCAGCTAGCTGGCCCTCTGGACACTCTGTCCCGAGTCCAAAGTTTCTGTTGACTGGGCCCTTGCCCTAACTCACCCCCTTTGGCAGGGAGTTAATCATTGGCGAAGGGAACAGACCCTACCAGTGGGTCCCACCTCCCACATCCGGGGCTCCGCCCCTCCTGGCACTCCTACCTGGCTCCCTTCCCACCTCTGCTGCTAGCGGGAGACTGCTGGCCGTCCCCCCAGCAGACCTGAGCCCACTGGCTACAGTGTGCTCGATTTCCTTGGTTCCCAGGACTGGGCTGGAAAGCCTGGGAAATGGGTCCACATGGGGAAGCTGTAGGCTCAATGGGACATTCAAAACCTAGGCCCAGTGCAGTTCCCCAAGACTCGCAACCTGAGGAATCCCAAAACTCAGGCCAGTCCAGCAGGAGGGCCAGCTACTGACCAGGAGTAGGAGCAAAGTGTGCCTCGAAGAGAGACCTTTGGGAAGTCCCCAGGCCTCAGGCCAGGGCAGGAAAAGATACCCTGCTACCACATTGGCCAGACCCATCCTTGCCAAGAACACCCCTTCCGGATCTGAGACAGCAAAACAAGTCCTGAGGTACACTACCCACAGCACTGAGCGCCAAGTGGCCAGGCTCCAGAACCAAGCCCAAATAGCCATTTTCCCCACTGGGCAGAATAAAAGCTAGAGAGGCCTTGGGGTGAAGGTCACAAAGCTAGAGGGGTTTCAGGACAAAAATACTCCAAAGGGCTCGTGAACAAAAATACATCTACTTTTTCATTATTTTAATTTGAGGAACCAGGGATTGAACCCAGGATCTCCAGCATGCTAAACAGGCACTCCACCACTAAGTTATATTCCAGCCCCTTAAAAAGAGCATCCAATTCTTTTTTGGTACTGGGGACGGAACCCAGGGACATTCTACCTCCGAGCTACACCCCCAGCCCTATTTTTCTATTCTTTATTGCTTTGAAACAGAGTCTCACTGAGTTACAAAGGGCCTCGCTAAGTAGCTGAGGCTGTCTGAGATACACAATTCTCCTGTCTCAGCCTCCCAAATGCTGGGATTACAAGCGTGTACCACCACACCCAGCAAGAGCATCCACTTTAAAAATAAGTGCCTACCATTGTCATAAGCTGACTACATCAGCGTGGTTGGAGCAGGAGGAGGCTGGGGAATTAGGGTTCCAGGTTTTCTGAGTGGCTGGGTAGGGACTGCTGAGGAGTGGGGGATGTGGCTCCCAGGGAGTACGTTTTGCTTAGTGTGCAGGAGGCCCTGGGTTCAATCCCTCAACACCCTGGGGCTTTCTAATGCTGTCCACAGTTAATTTACAGAACCCAGTTTTATCCCACACCCAAACAACATGGAAACAAACTTCCAGACCTTGGCCCTTTAGCCTGCCTGGTTCCCAGCTTTCTTGTAAAAGCACATTAGATCCGTCTGACTCTTGTGAAAGGAAACACAGAGGGCAGTGGCAGAGAGAACTCTAAAAACAAGCCCAGCTTTTGCAAGAGGAATCCCCGAGGCTTGCCCCTGAGGCCCCTACAAACATCTAAACGCTGTAATTCCAGTACTTAAAAGGGTGGGGTAGGACCTTACAGGTTCAAGGACAGTCTCAGCAAGTAGTGATACTCTCCGCAACCTAGGACCCCTTTTATTTACATACAAATATAAGGTAAAATAGGGCTGGGGTGTAGCTCGGAGGTGGAATGCCCCGGGACTCAATCTCCAGTGACACAAAAATTAATTAAAACATCCGATTTTCACAGCCTGAACGAACTCTGTACCTATTTCCCAGATGGACAAAGGGCTAGAGGACCTTCAACTAGCTACTGGACACCAGTGTCCAGGGCAGGCGTAAGCTCAAGGGTAAGGTCACCAGATAAAATACAGGGTGACCAATTACATTTGAATTTCAGGTAAGTAATTCTGTAGTAAGATATGTCCTATACAATATTGGGAATATACATCTATTAAGTATATTCGTGGTTTACCCGAAATAGGAATTTAACTGGACGGATTACATCTTTATATGCCCAATCCGCCAACTCTTTCCAGGATACAGGGCCTCACACCTCAGAACACTCTAGCACAAAACGTAAAAAGTCAAGACCAGCCTCGACTCCTCCTGTCACCAAGTGGGTCTGGCGCACCTCCGCCTCCCGCGCGCCGACGCGCCGGAAGTGACGTCATCCGACCGCGGCTCGGGCTTCTGTAAGGGATGTGGCTGCAATGTAATGCCAGGCAAGCCGAGAAATAAGGGGCCCCTGCCTCCTGGACCCGCCGTCTACCGGGCCAGAGACTGTTTCGAAGTCCATAGAGGCTATCGCCTTGTGGACTTACCGCCGCGCAGCTCCGCCCCGGCTTCCAGCGCCGGGACCGGAAGTGTCCGCGGGGTGGGCGGGGCGTAGGCAGGAAGTGGGCGTCGGGAGGCCCTAACAGTTTAGGGCTTTGGCTCCCACGGACGGGGTGGGAGTCTTGCAGGGTGAGCGCCGGGTCCTGCCGTCATTGTCCCTGAATCGTATTTTCGCTGGAGGGCAGTGACCGCCTCCTTTAGCCTGTGGGTCCAAGGAGTTAACTGCATCCTTAGGTGGCAGGCATCTGGCTGAGCAAATGGCCCGGGTCACTAGCCCACAAGCCACCCTCTGGAGCCCGAGTAAGTCCTCCTCGCGGCTCCCGGCGCTGCAATCCCGTGCTAACTCATGGGGTCTCCCTGGGTGCGTAAAAGAATGATTCGGCTTCAGTGGAAACAGGAAGTTGGTTTTTTGTTGTTTTATGATACTGCAGATGGACCCCAAGGGCTACACCCTAGCCGTGTTCTTTTATTTTTTTATTTTTTGCCGTGCTGGGAATGGGGCCCAGGGCCATTCTGCCTCCGAGTTACACCCTCAGCCCTACTTTTTTTTCTTTATTTTGAAGCAGCGTCTCACTGAGTTGCAGAGGGCCTCACTAAATAGCTGAGGCGCGACCCTTCCGTCTCAGCCTCCCAGATGCGTGCGCCACCGCCTGGCTCTGATAGTTTATTTTTGAACCAAAAATAAGTACCCATGGTTGAACAACACAGTTCAAGTTACACTGCACTGCATGTCCCCGAGTGCAAGATGTTTCATGAGCTCTTTCTATCGTTTTTTTCCAGTACTGATGGATCGATGCAAGACTTCTCACTAATGTAAAGGAAATAAAGTGGCAGGAATGAAAAGTAAAAATACAACTTTAATATAAGAACCTAGTTGCAAGTGCAGTGATGCACACGTCTAATCCTAGTACTTGAGAGGCTGAGACAGGAGGTTTGAGGACGGGCACAACAGCACAGTGAGACTCTCAGAAACCCAAAGGGATCCTGATTTCAAACAAAAACAGGCTGGGGGTGTAACTCAGAGGTAGAATGCCCCTGGGTTCAATCCCTATTACCACAAAACAACAACAAAAAGAATCTGGTGCTAAAGTTCTTTAAACATTTATTCCCAAAACCAGTTCTCTTTCCGAGGCCTCTCTCTCTCAAAATCCTTGGAAATCTGTAGATCCTAGAGTTAATGCGAAGAAGAAAATAAACTATAAAGGACCCATGCACCTTTAACAAGATTTATAGAAGCCGGGTGTGGTGGCGCACGCTTGTAAGCTGAGACAGGAGGATCACGCAGGTTCGAAGCCAGCCTCAGCTGGCTTAAGAGACCCTGTTTCCAAATAAAATATAAAATAGGTCTGAGAGTGTAGCCCAGAGATAGAAGGGTTAAGGGTTCCATCCCCAGTACCACAAAAAAAAAAAAAAGATTGATAGATAGCTTGAGTGACCAATAATTTAAGAAAATCTTGTTTATCCAAACCTCAATCACCCTCCGAGGTCATCAGCACATACCTTCCAAATTCACCCTTCACCATGCTCGTGTGTGTGTGTGTGTGTGTGTGTGTGTGTGTGTGTGTGTGTTAATGGGGACTGAACCCAGGGACATTCTGATTTTTATTTATTTTTTATTTGTTTTGTTTTTAAACAGGGTCTCCCTAAGTTGCAAAGAGTCTCATTACTTGCTGAGGTTGTCTTCAAACGTGCAATCCTGTCTCAGCCTCCCAAGTGCTGGGATTACAGGCATGTACCACCACACCTGGCCACCAGGTTTCCTTTAAAAAAAAAAGCCATTAGCTGGGCGAGGTGGCGCACGCTTGTAATCCCCGCGCTTGGGAGGCTGAGACAGGAGGATTGCACGGGTTCGAAGCCAGCCGCAGCTACTTAGTGAGGCTTTCAGCAACTTAGTGAGACCCTGTTTCCAAATAAAATATAAAAAAGGTCTGGGAGTGTAGCCCGGAGGTAGAAAGCCTCTGGGTTCCACCCCCAGTACCACAAAAATAAATAAATAAATAAAAAATAAAAGCCATGCCAGGCATTGTGTCACACACTTGTAATACCAGTACTTGGGAGGCTAAAACAGGAGGATCGCAGGTTTAAGGACAGCCTCAGCAACTTAGTGAGACCCTGTTTTAAAATATGATATAAAACTGGGTGTGGTGGTACACACTTGTAATGCCAGTACTTGGGAGGCTGAGACAGGAGGATTGCACAGGTTTGAAGCCAGCTTCAGCTATTTAGTGAGGCTCTCAGTAACTTAATGAGACCCTGTTTCTAAATAAAATATAAAATAGGCCTGGGAGTGCAGCTCGGAGGTAGGATGCCCCTAGGATCCATCCCCAGTACCACAAAAATAAGTAAATAAATAAATAGGGCTGGTGGGGTATCTCAGAGGTAGAATAAAACTGGGTTCAATCCCCAGTACTGCAAAAAGAAGAGAAAAAGATATAGTCAGAAGCCAGGAATAGTGGTGCACCCCTCTAATCCCACACTTTGGGAAGCTGATACAGGAAGATCACATGTTTCAGGCCAGCCTCAGCAATTTAGCAAGACCCTCAACAACTCAGTGAAAACTTGATTCAAATTAAAGAAAATAGGGCTAGGAGTTGTAGCTCAGGGGTAGAATGCCCATAGGTTCAATCCCCAGTACCAAAAATAAAATAAAGATATGGATCAGGGCTGGGCATATGGGCCTTTAACTTGTAACCCTGTTTCTGGGATTACAGGTGAGCCCAAGCTAAGTACATTTTCAGTAGATTTGGAACCAATGGGGCAGACTGTAGGTTAGATTGTCAGAAGGGAGCCAGGTGCAGTGGCACATTCTTATAACCCCAATACTTGGGACGCTGAGACAGGAGGATTGCAGGTTGGAGCCCAGCAGTAATTTTGGAAGACCCTGTGTCCTGGTGCCCCGGTATTAATTTCCATTAAAAATGTAAAAGGCAGGCTGCCACGCAAGCACTTAGGCAGGGAAAGACTGCAGCCTGGCCTGTTACACTGCAGAGCTCCCTGCCCCTCTCCTCTGCCCTGAGATTAACCTGTAGTAAGAATGTAGAGGCACTAGAGCCTGCAAAGCACACACACACAAGCCAGGCCTAGTGACCCACGCTTGTAACCTCAGTACTTGGGAGGCTGAGACAGGAAGATCACAGGTTCGTGGCCAGCCTCAGCTACTTAGTGAGGCCTTCTGCAACTTTGAAACAGGTCTCAACCCTGTTTCAAAATAAAAAATAGCAGGGCATGATGGTGCACACTTGTAATCCCAGCATTTTTTTTTTTTTTTTGAGGGTCTGGGAATGGAACCCAGAAGCATTTGACCTCCAAGCTACACCCTCTGCCCTGTTTTTTATTCTTTTTATTTATTTATTTATTTTTTTTTTTTTATTTTTTTTTTTGGTGATACTGGGGTGGAACCCAGAGGCTTTCTACCTCCAGGCTATACTCCCAGACCTATTTTTTTTTTTTTTTTTTTGGTGGTACTGGGGTTCCTGGAAGCCCTTCTACCTCCGGGCTACACTCCCAGACCTATTTTTACATTTTTATTTGGAAACAGGGTCTCTTAAGCCAGAGCAAGCGGCTGGCTTCCAACCTGTACGATCCTCCTGTCTCCGCCTCCCAAGTGTGGGGGATTACAAGCGTGCGCCACCACGCCCGGCGCCTCCAAGACCTATTTTATATTTTATTTGGAAATAGGGTCTCACTAAGTTGCTGAGAGCCTCAGTAAGTAGTTGAGGCTGGCTTCGAACTTGTGTGATCCTCCTGTCTCAGCCTCCCAAACGTGGGGATTATAAGCGTGCGCCACCACGCCCGGCTTTTTATTCTTTATTTTGAAACAGGGTCTCACTGAGTTGCAAAGGGCCTCACTAAGTAGCTGAGGCTTTCTGCAAACTACGTTCCTCCAGTCTCATCCTCCTGAATGCTGGGTTTACAAGCATGTGCCACAACACCCGGCTACTTTGTGTGTGTGTGAGTGTGTGTGTGTGTGGTACTAGGAATGGAACCCAGGGACAGTCTACTTCTGAGTTACTCTCCCAGCTCTAACATTTTTTTATTCTTTATTTTGAAAAAGGGTCTCACTGGGTTGCAAACGGCCTCACTAAGTAGTAGCTAAGGCTGTCCATGAACCACGATCCTCCCATCTCATCTCACCTCCCATCTCAGCGTGCACCACGCCTGGCTTTCAAAGCACCAATAGTTGATGGGCAACTTACACAGCAGAGGTAGAGATAGACCAGAAACAAGATAACAGAACCTGCCCAAGAAAATGAGTTGCTAGCCCATTGGCTTGGTAACACCGATAAGCGAATACCAGTAAAAAACATATTTAAGGGCCAGGGTCCAAAAGGAAGGAGAGGTCCATTTCCGGCTCCCCGGCTGCCTGCCAGGCGTGCTGGCTTTTCTTCCATTTCTGCTTGTAATAAAGACGGCTTAAGCTGCAACCCAGCCATCTGTTCTTTAATTTCCTAATTCAACATATCTATCTGAATTGAGGGAAAGAGGCCACTGTGCTGTTGCAACTGTAACACCCTGTTTCAAAATTTAAAAATTCAAGGCCGGGCGTGGTGGCGCACGCTTGTAATCCCCGCGCTTGGGAGGCAGAGACAGGAGGATCACAGGTTCGAAGCCAGCCTCAGCTATTTAGTGAGGCTCTTAGCAACTTAGTGAGACCCTGTTTCTAAGTAAAATATAAAATAGGTCTGGGAGTATAGCGCAGAGATAGAAAGCCTCTGGGTTCCACCCCCAGTACCACCAAAAAAAAAAAAAAAAAAAAAATTTAAAAATTCAGGCTGGGCATGGTGGCACACCTCTTGTAATCCCAGCATTTGGGAGGTTGAGACAGGAGGATCCCGGTTCAAGGCCAGCCTCAGCTACTATATATATATATTTTTTTTTTTTCCAGGTCTGGGGATGGAACCCAGGGGCATTTGACCTCCGAACTACACCCCCTGCCCAATATTTTATTCTTTATTTTGAAACAGGTTCTCACTGAGTTGCGGAGGGCCTCACTAAGTAGCTGAGGCTGTCCGCGAACCCCGATCCTCCGGTCTCAGCCTCCCAAATGCTGGGATTACAAGAGTGCGCCACCACGCCCGGCTTCTCAGCTACTATTAAGAGGGCCTTTGCAACTCAGTGAGACCCTGTTCAAAATAAAGAATGAAAAATGTTATGGGTTTTTTTTTTGGGGGGGTGAATTGTTCCTGGGGACATCTGTTAGGCTCCCGGAAACTGTTCCTGTAAACGTGAGTCCTTGTCCAGACTTAGGATAGATATACACTAGTCTGAACTCTTGCTGAAGATTTAAATTAGTTTATTATTACAAAGATAGGAAATAAAGAAGATAGTTCAAGCCCTAGACCATCGCAGGATGGTATAGGGGGGTGGCCTGAAACGAAGTCACTGACAATTGACAATTCTGTTCTGGTTGTAACTGTTATGACACCATTAGAAAGAGGGAAAGTGCCGGGCGTGGTGGGCACGCTTGTCATCCCCGCGCTCATCATCCCCGCGCTCGGGAGGCAGAGACAGGAGGATCGCAGGTTCGAAGCCAGCCGCACTGGCTTAAGAGACCCTGTTTCCAAATAAAAATATATAAGATAGGTCTGGGAATGTAGCCTGGAGGTAGAAGGGTTTCCAGGAACCCCAGTACCACCAAAAGAAGGAAGAAAGGAAGGAAGGAAGGAAGGAAGGAAGGAAGGAAGGAAGGAAAAAGCTAGCGCTTAGAGTAAAGCACTGTGCTTCCAAGTGACACAGTGGGATACCTGGAAGGAAGTCACCAGAGGCTTCTGAACCCAGAGCATTTATACCAGTAATCTGACCCAGCTACATCCGCCTATCTCCAGGTCAGGTCTTTTTTGTTCTAGATTTCTTTGTTGGACCTGAATGATTCACAAGGTCAGGGCTCCCCTTTTACAAAGGTCAGCACCCTCCACCCACACTCTGGGGACTCTTAGCTTTGGATAGATGTTATTATGTCAATCTGTTTTTAGAATGTGAAGGTCCTAGGTACCAACCCTCTATCCACTTGCTAATTACTTTTAATTGGGGTACTTTGCATTATAACAGCTACCTGAGTGCCTAGCAGTAACCAGGCCCTTACTGCTTTTCTTTTTACCTTTGGAACCATATATAATATATACACATACATAATATATATACATACATAATATATATACATACATAATATATAATATATACACACATGCACACACACATATATATTAGTACCAAAACTTCTTTTGAATATTTTTAAGCCATTTCCTAATACTGGTACAAAAAATAAGGCTGGGGGGTATAGCTCAGAGGTAGAATGCCCCTGGGTTCCATCCCCAGTACTGGAAAAAAAATTTTTTTTTTTTTTGGTGGCACTGGGGTGGAACCCAGAGGCTTTCTACCTCCAGGCTATACTCCCAGACCTATTTTATACTTTATTTGGAAACAGGGTCTCACTAAATTGCTGAGAGCCTCACTAAGTAGCTGAAGCTGACTTCGAACCTGTATGATCCTCCTGTCTCAGCCTCCCAAGCGTGGGGGATTACACACCCGGCTTTTTTTTTTTAAATTTTGCTGGGGCATATATTAGAACTACCTACCATGGGTTCAAGGCCCCCAAAAAACATTATTGAGGAGGTAGAAGGAAATAGGCAGATAGGGAAGAGGCCTCTGTAGAAAAAAACGTAATTTCCTGAGGGGAGATGAATACTAATGAACTTCCAAGGTTCAGAGATAAGGACCAAAGCTTCACAAAACCATCTGTTTACTAATCAACAAACCTAGGAGACATCACTGGAGCAAGTCTGGCACTCCTACTGAAAGGAGACCCCCTCAAAATACATGTGAATACCCTATGCAAATTCTGAGAGCTGCTTCCCAGAATCCCAAACTCCAACCAACAGAGGACATGCAGACATATGTAAACCCCTAGCGCAGTCACCAAGATGGTTACCCACTCTGGGAACCCCTCCCTGTTGGGGAGCTTCTCTCTGTCTTGCAGGTCGCATTAGCTTTGAGAGAAGGTGGAGTGCAACTGAAGGTACGTGGCCCGGGCTACACTGAAGGCCTGAAGGCCTCCACTGGACATCAAGGCCGACTGAGGCCCCTAGGGGTGACCTGTACTTCCTTTCTGGCAGATCTCATGGACTCTGGGAGAAAGCAGCTTGCAACTGAAGGCATTTGGCTTGGGCTACTCTCAAGTATTGTCCTGAAGGCAGCTGCTGGACTTCAGAGTTCCGATAGCCCTTAGGGGTGTTCGGCCACTTTTCCCTATTCCCTGCTGCTTCCAATAAACCTTTTACTCCCCTTCCTGCAGTCTGCGGGTGTCATTCTTTGCTCACCGTAGACAAGAACCCGGTAAGGAAATGCTGAGTCTCTTCTCAAGAAACCCCCCATTTTATTATGAGATAGGGTTTTTAAGTGTTTGGAATAGTTCTATGGTTTTAAAGACAGAGTGGAGCTCAAGGTTGTTAGTTCTTCCGGCCTCTGGTCAGAATCAGCTTTTTTTTTTTTTTTCTGGTACTGGGAATGGAACCCAGGGACATTCTACCTCCCAGCTACATACCCAGCTCTATTTTTATTCTTTATTTTGAAAGAGGGTTTCACTGAGTTGCGAAGGACCTCAGTAAGTAACTGAGGCTGGCTGTGAACCTTAAAATCCTCCTGTCTCAGCCTCCCGAGTACTGGGATTACAAGTGTGTGCCACCACGCCTGGCTCCAGAACAGCGTTTGGAGGAAGATCCCAATCTGTCCTTCCAGAAGAAGACATTATTATTTATTTGCCCTTTGTCTGGAAACCAGGCTGGAGGTTTCAGTCCTGAAGCTGCATATGACCCCGCCCCTCACGCTTTCTGGCTGTGAGACCTTGGAAAAGTGACTTAGCTCCTCAGACCCTTGGAGTCTTCATCCTCAAAATCAGCATGACTCTGGGCATGGTGGCACAACTCTGTTATCCCAGCATTTGGGAGGCTGAGACAGGAGAAATGCAAGTTGGAGGCCAGCCTCTGTAATTTAGTTTTTTGTTTTTTGTTTGTTTGTTTTTTTGGTGGTACTGGGGTTCCTGGAAGCCCTTCTGCCTCTGGGCTACACTCCCAGACCTATTTTATACTTTTTTTTAAATTTGGAAACAGAGTCTCTTAAACCAGCACGGCTGGCGTTGAACCTGCGCCATCCTCCTGTCTCCTCCGCCTCCCAAGCACTGGGATTACAAGTGTGCGCCACCACGCCCGGCCAGCCTCTGTAATTTAGGAAGACCACATCAAAATAAAATCGAGCAAGGGGTGTACCTTGGAGGTAGAACACCCCTGTGTTCAAACACACACACACACACACACACACACACACACACACACACACTCACACACACAGATTAAGTTAATTGAGTCAGGCATGATTAACGTGCATACCTGTAATCCCAGTACTTGGGAGGCTGAGACAGGAAGATTCTAGGTTCCAAGCCAACTTCAGCTACTTAGCAAGGTCATCAGCAATGTATTGAGATTCTGTTTCCAGATAAATAAAATAGCCCGGGCGTGGTGGCGCAGGTTTGTAATCCCAGCACTTGGGAGGCTGAGACAGGAGGATCACACAGGTTCAAAGCCAGCCTCAGCTACTTAGTGAGGCTCTCAGCAACTTAGTGAGACCCTGTTTCCAAATAAAAAGAGGTCTGGGAGGATAGCCCAGAGGTAGAAGAGGCCCTGGGTTCCACCCCCAGTACCACACATACACACACACACACACACACACACACATCTATTAACGTGCTGAGGCTGTTGGACCCAGAGCCCACTGCCAGTGGACTGGGAGGCAGCTTGGAAGTAATACAGTGAGAATGTAGGCAAGATGTCTCAGAACACTCTTAAAATATGAAGAAAAAAAAAAAAAGGTTTTGTGTTCCAAAAAGAACGTAGAAAGCTTTGGTCTTAAGAGTGAAATCTGGAAATGATAGAGGTGTACAAATCTTGATACTCTGCAAGTTTCCTTTGGCTAACAACATTCAGTACATGAGAGCTGTTTATTTTATTTTATTTTATTTTGCGGGTCTGGGGATGGAATCCAGGGACATTTGACCTCCGAGCTACACCCCCTGCCCTATTTTTTTATTTTTTATTTTGAAACAGAGCCTCACAAAATAGCTGAAGCTGTCCAAGAACTGCAATCCTCCGGTCTCAGCCTTCAAAATGCTGGGATTACAAGCATGAGAGCTATTTCTGTACATACTTTTGCAAGTTAACATGGACCCCCCCCAAATAAAAGGCATGCCCTGGGGCACTAACTTCCCAATAATACTAGCACACAGCACCAGATCTATCTCAGTTGTCTAAAGTACACAGCTGTGATCCTAGTTCTTGGAAGGCCAGCCCCAGGAACATGGTGAGATCATCAAGTACTTAGACCTGGTTTCAAAATTAAAATATAAAAAGGACTGAGTCAGTCAGGCGTGGTGGCTCACACTTGTAATCTCAGTACTTGGGAGGCTGAGACAGGAGGATCTACAGGTTTGAAGCCAGCCTCAGCTACTTAGTGAGGATCTCAGCAATTTAGTGACACTCTGTTTCCAAATAAAATATAAAATGGGTCTGGGAATGTAGCCCAGAGGTAGAAAGCCCCTGGGTTCCATCCCCAGTACTGAAAAAAAAAAATAGGGCTGGGGGTGTAGTTAGGAGGTAGAATGTCCCTGGTTCAATTCCCAGTACCGAGAGAGAGAGAGAGAGAGAGAGAGAGAGAGAGAGAGAGAGAGAGAGAGAGAGAGAGAGAGAAAAGACCCAGAGCAGACTCTACATCCATTCTAGCCCTTGAAATAAGGACACGGGATTGAGGGAGGGATGGATGCTCTGGAGCGTGGAGGATTCTTCTTCCATTACTTTGCAGTTTGGAATGTTGCCATCCATTCAGGCTTCACTGGAAAGCGCTTTTTCCCAACTCCAGAACAAATTATAGACAGAAAATCTGCTTTTTGTCAGAAGGAAATTACAGTCCAGACTTAGCTGAGCTCTTTGCCTCTTCCCTGAGAGAATAGTTTGTTTTATATGTAAGGATCCTGGTTCTATCTTACCTAAGAGGCACAGCCTGTGACTCCAGGAAGACCTCACTGCCCTAGCATTTCCATTCTTTCATTGTTGCGTGGACATCACTTTGTTTTGTTTTTGGTGATACTAGGGTTTTGTGGGGTTTTTTTTGTTGTTGTTGTTGTTGTTTTGTTTTTTAGCTACCTCCAAGCAACGCCCCCAGCCCTATTTTTTTTTTTTTTTTTTTTTTTTGCGGGTCCGGGGATGGAACCCAGGGGCATTCGACCTCCGAGCTACACCCCTACCTATTTTTTATTCTTTATTTTGAAACCGGGTCTCACCGAGTTGCAGAGGGCCTCACTAAGTAGCTGAGGCCGTCCGCAAACCGCGATCCTCCAGTCTCAGCCTCCCGAATGCTGAGATTACAAGCGTATGCCACCACGCCTGACCCCAGCACTATTTTTTTTTCTTTATTTTGAAACAGGGTCTCACTGAGTTGTAAAGGGCCTCACTAAGTAGCTGAGGCTGGCTCTGAACCTGTGCAATCCTCCTGTCTCAGCCCCCCAAATGATTACAAGTGTGTACCACCACACCTGGCCATACTAGGGATTTAACACAGGAGTTTTCTACCACTGAACTATACTAACCACCACCTCACCACCACTGTTTTTGTTTTGAAACAGGGTCTTGCTAAATTGCTGAGAGTGGCCGGGCGTGGTAGCACAGGCTTATAATCCCAGTGCTTGGGGGTGGAGACAGGAGAATCACACAGGTTCAAAGTCAGCCTCAGCTACTTAGTGAGGCTCTCAGCAATTTAGTGAGACCCTGTTTCCAAATAAAGTATAAAATAAGTCTGGGAGTGTAGCCTGGAGGTAGAAAAGCCCCTGGGTTCCACCCCCAGAACAATAAAAATAAATAAATAAATAAATAAATAGCTGAGACTGGCCTCAAACCTGAGATCCTGTCTCAGCCTCCCAAATGCTGGGATTACAAGTATGCACCACCACAGGTGGTGCATACTTGTAATCCCAGCATTTGGGAGGCTGAGACAGGAGGATCTTGGTTCATGGACAGCCTCAGCTACTACTTAGTGAGGCCCTTTGCAACTCATTGAGACCCTGTTTCAAAATAAGGAATAAAGAAACAGGGCCGGGGGTGTAGCTTGGAGGTAGAATGTCCCTGGGTTCCATCCTCAATACCGAATGGGGAAAAAAAAGTTTAAAGAAGCCAAGTGTGGTGGCACATGATTGTCATCCCAGCATTTGAGAGGCTGAGACAAAAGGATTGCAGGTTCACAACCAGCCTCAGCTACTTAGAGAGGCCCTCTGCAACTTAGTGAGACCCGGTTTCAAAATAAAGAATAAAAAAAAAAAATAGGGCTGAGGATATAGCTTGGAGGTAGAATGGCCCTGGGTTCCATCCTCAATAGAGAGAGAGAAAAAAAAGGCTAGTTGGTTGCAAGAGTATAGTACGTCCAAATGAAATTTTTGCAGTCTATCATATATTACACCTCAATATAATAATACAGAAATCCATGTCCTCTAAACGGGCACCTCAGTGGTCAGACGTCAAGCTTCTGGCAGTCTGGCCCAGGGACTTGCTGGATGCCGGCTGGCCACATTGAGCTACCTACCAGCAATACAAACGAGGAAGCAACAGATGCTTCTCCTGCTGGTCCCAGTTAACAATTTATGTTAACAAGTCAGGTTATGTGCACGGGGCAGCTTTCTTCAGCAAGCTGGTGGTGGGCACGCTTGTAATCCCCGCACTTGGGAGGCGGAGACAGGAGGAGCGCGCAGGTTCGAAGCCAGCCTCAGTTGGCTTAAGAGACCCTGTTTCCATATAAAAAAAATAGGTCTGGGAGTGTAGCGCGGAGGAAGAAGGCCCCTGGGTTCCATCCCCAGTACCACCAATAAATAAATAAATAAATAGCAGCTACCAGAAAGTTTCAATTCTCAGTATAAGAAAGTTCGGAAATTAAACTGGAGCCTGCTTTCTGGTTTTTGATACTGGGGATGGAACCCAGTGATAGTCTATCTCCGGGCTACACCCCAGCCTTCTTTTTTTATTTTGAAACGGCAATCTGGCTAAGATTGAGGTTGACCTCCAGTCTCAACCTTGAAAGTAGGGGGATTCTGGGCGTGCACCACCACGCCCGGCATGAAGCTTTTCATTTCTAAGGGGTTGGTGTCGTAGGTCAAGGTGACCCGTAACAGGCCTCCCAGGGCGCGCAGACCCCCGCGGCCCGCGGCCTGAGCTCGCCAGACCCTCCCAGCGGGTTGCATCCCGTATCGCCCCGGGCGCCGGGCAAGGCCTGGGCGGAGCCGCACTTGGCCCCCGAGATCGCCCCGCCCACTTCCGCTGCCCGGGCCGCGCTGACGTCAGGCCCGCCCCCCGCCGCGCGCGCGTCCGTTGGCGCCCCGCCCCCTTCCCGGCGTGCCGCGCGCCGCAGCTCCTCGCCCTCGGCTCAGCCTGCCGCGCCAAGATGGCGGACACAATGAGCCGCGGCCGCGCCGGCCGGCCCTGAGCCGCGGAGGGGAGGCTCGCCCGGCCAGGCCCCGCCGAGCAGCCCGGAGCGCGCCGCGGGACGCGAGCAGCAGGCGGCGGCCCGACCCCGCCGCCCCGGCCGCCCCGGCGCGGAGCCCGCGCGCCCGCCGCCCCCCGGGCCCCGCCCCGGCCCGGCCGCCGCCGCCGCCATGAAGCTGACCGACAGCGTGCTGCGGAGCTTCCGCGTCGCCAAGGTGTTCCGCGAGAACTCGGACAAGATCAACTGCTTCGACTTCAGCCCCAACGGCGAGACGGTGATCTCGAGCAGCGACGACGACTCGATCGTGCTGTACGACTGCCAGGAGGGCAAGTGAGTGCGGCGGCCCGGCCCCCCCAGCCCACCTTGACCTTGACCTCCGGGGGCGCGCCCCCGACCCGCCGCCCACCCGGAGCCGGCGGCCGTGAACTTCGTGGCCGCGGCCCGAAACTTCTTTTTTCCTTCCCCTTCCGTGCCAAGGCGCGAGCGGACCCGGCCCCGCCACCCCGACCTGGCTGCGAGCGCCTCACCCTAAAACAAAGCATCCCTTGACGGTCCGCGTGCCTTTCCGCCAACACCTCTCTTCCTGCAGCTCACGGGCCGCTTGGCAGGATCTGAAATTCGGAATCTGGCCGTGAAAGTTGTGCGTCGCGCCAGGTCATTCGGAGAATCAGTCCACTCGCACCTCTCCGCGGTGGCCTAGGGACAGAGCACTTTGCCTTTTACCCCGTGGCCCTCCCAGCTTGGCTGCGTCCCTCTGGACTCACTCCATGTCCGTGCTAAATTGCAGGCTCCCCTGGAGCAAAAACGGGCCGAGGCTACATTGGATCTCCTCTCGGCCACCTTTCCCCAAGCAGGCTTGTGGGTGTTTGGTTAAATTTCGTGGCTACAGGTTTTGTCTTATTGCATTTGTTACTTTGTTCCAGAATCCTTGCATTTTTCTTTTATTTTCTCCAAACTGTTTCTTTGGCACCCCATCGTCCTCCTTAGGAACTTGTCTCTCCATCTGTGAATTTGCTCATCGAAGGTAATGCTGTTGTAGTGAGCGATATGTTCTCCCCAGTGGGGCCATGAGAATATATTATGTAACGGGCTTGGATACCCTGCGAGTATGTGAAAGGTCTGTGGAAGGTCGCATCTAGTGGTGGTCCTGGGGGAGAGGGAACTAACTAGTGGCTGAACTGATAGTTATTAGGGTCAGCATGATTCGTTTAGGAGATGACCTCGCCACTTGCATCTATCTGTTTGGTGTTTGTGTTTTGGGGACCGGATCTTGCTGTATCAGCCCAGGCTAGTCTCAAATTTATGATCCTCCTGCCTCAGCCTCCTTAGTACCTGGGATTGCAGGTGTGTGCCATTCAGTGAGACTTTTGGTAAGTTAGAAGAGGAGCTAGGGTTGTCATTGTGGAGTCCTAGAGCTAGGAGTCATTTGAAACTAGTTTGTTGAAATGTTCAGTGCTTGTGCAGATTCAGACCTTTCCTCCAAGCTGGAGGGTGGAAATGCATACCCTCAGTTCAAAGGAAATGAAGGTTGTAGTAGCATTTCTTCACAGTTTGCCCCCAAAATATGGCATAAAATCAAGCTGTTGGGAAGAATTGCAGTAACACAGACACTTGTAAAATGCTAACTTCGTGAAATAATGGAGTTTATTTACTGAGTAGCACTTTTTCATAATCGTGAACAGAGAAAGTTATAGCAGTGTTTCGAATTCCCTTGAGAAAAGAACAAGCTGAGCCTGTGGTGGCAGCAGCACGCGCCTGTAAGGTCCCAGTGCTGCGGAGGCGGAGACAGGATCGCAGGTTCGAGGCCAGCCGCAGCAATTTGGTCTCTCAGCAACCGAAGAGACCCCATTTCAAAACTAAAAGTTAAAAAGGCTGGGGTACAGCTTGGAAGTAGAATGCCTCTGGGTTCAATTCCCCAGTACCTCCCACATACACAAAAAGAAAAAAATAGAGCTTGCTAGGGGTAGAGCTCAGTGGAGGACTGCTTGGCTAGCATGTGCAAAGGCCCTCGGTTCAATTCTTAGTGCTGCAGAAAAAGAAAAGGGAAAAAACATGCTTGAAAGAATAATGCAACAACTGGTTCAGTTTTGCCTTTTGCTTTATAACTCTGTGTATATAAATATGTATCCCTTTTTTTCTGAACTATTCCAGAGTAAGTTGGAGGTATCAAGGCCCTCTGTCCCTAAACATTTCAACGTAGGATTCTTTCCTTTCTATTTTACCTTTGTGGTACTGAGGATTGAACTTCACCAGGGGCCTTCTACCTCTAACTACATACAGCCCCGTCCCTTCTGTTTTTATTCCCTTTTAAATTTTGGAGCAAGGTTTAGCTGAGTTGCTGGAACTGACCTCAAACCTGCAATCCTCCTATCTGAGCCTCCCAAGTACTGGGACTACAGGGGTGCACCTTATGCCACCTATTCATAGTATGTTCCAGTTCGCTCTTCACTAAGGCCCTGTTTTTGTTTTGTTTTGTCAAGTGCTAAGGATTGAACTCATGGGGCCCGGATGTAGCTCAGTGGCAAGGCACCGGTTCCAAAAAAGACCAAAAAAAAAAACCTTTAGATTGAGCTCAGGGATGCTCTATCACTGAGTTACATAGGAGACCGGGTCTTACTAAACTACAGAGGCTGGCCTCACACTTATTTTTGGTGGTACTGGGGTGGAACCCAGAGGCTTTCTACCTCCAGGCTATACTCCCAGACCTATTTTATACTTTAATTGGAAACAGGGTCTGGCTTCTAGCCTGTGTGATCCTCCTGTCTCAGCCTCCCAAGCGCGGTGCCCACCACGCCCGGCTTGCCTCACACTTTTCATCCTCCTGCTTCAGTCTCCTGAATTGCTGGGATTACATGCGTGCACCACTGTACCCAACCCGCTTAACTTTATTATTTTATTTTATTTTATTTTTTATCTTTTGTGGTACTGGGGTTCCTGGAAGCCCTTTTACCTCCGGGCTACACTCCCGTCTATTTTTACATTTTTATTTGGAAACAGGGTCTCCTAAGCCAGTGCGCGCGGCTGGTTTGGAACCTGCGCGATCCTCCTGTCTCCGCCTCCCAAGCGCGGGGATTACAAGCGTGCCCACCGCGCCCGGCTCCACTTAACTTTAAAATGGAGTTCATCCACTGAAGGGTTTTTTTTGTTTGTTTGTTTTGTTTTTTTCCTTGATACTGAGGATGGAACCCAGGGGCATTCCACCTCTGAGGGACATCCTCAGCCCTAATTTCTATTCTTTATTTGGAAATAGGGTCTCACTGAGTTGCAAAGAGCCTCACTAAGTAGCTGAGGCTGTCTGCTAACCTCTCTCCTCCTGTCTCAGCCGCCCAAATGCTGGGATGACAAGCTTAGGCCACCACATCTAAGTATTGAGTTTTTTGTTTTGTTTTGTATTTTGTTGGTGGTGGTGGTCTGGGGATGGAACCCAGAGGCATTTGACCTCCAAGCTATACCCCCTGCCCTATTTTTTCTTCTTTATTTTGAAACCGGGGCTCACTGAGTTGCAGAGGGCCTCACTAAGTAGCTGAGGCTGTCCGCGAACCGCGATCCTCTGGTCTCAGCCTCCCGAAAGCTGGGATTACAAGCGTGCGCCACCACGCCCGGCGTATACTACACTCTTTAAAATGGACTTTTCAGAACCTGTCTTTTCTATTGTAGAATTAACTTCCACTGTTAGAAGCATGATGAACTGTCTTAGAGAACAAGCGCACACTCATACACTCCTGCGCACTGAGTTGCTCGCTGGTTTCCGTACAGTAACCCCAGTGCAGAGCCCCAGACTCTGAACTGGTGGAGTGATTTTGTTGATCTTTTTAGGCGTGAGGTATTACTGAGTCCAGGGGCATTTCTACTACCTCTTACCTCTGAAATACCCCCAGGCCTGTTTTATTTATTTATTTGTGGGGGTTTGTTTTGGTGGTGCTGGGGTTCCTGGAAACCATTCTATCTCTGGATTACACTCCCAGACCTATTTTATATTTTTTAATTTGGAAACGGGGTCTCAGCCAGCTTCAAACCTGCGCAATCCTCCTGTCTCCGCCTCCCAAACATGTCCACCACCTCGCTGAGTAGCCGAGGCTAGCTGCGAACCATGATGCTCCTGTTTCGGCCTCCCAAATTCTGGGATTACAAACGTGTACCACCACGACCGGCTTTCCCTTTTTATTTTGAAACAGGATCTCACTAAATTGCCGAGGCTGGCTTTGAACCTTAGATCCTCCACTATACCAATACGGTTGGAACTCAAACATTGGCTTAAGATTTTGAAATCTCTCAGACCTAAATATAGAACATTATGTTAAGGCTTTCTTGTTTTCTGACTTGTTGAATAATGAGGATTTGTTCTGGCATTCAAAACTGGTTTTATAGAGATATTTCGAGTTTTTGTTTTTAAGTTTTGTCTAGCAGTTTGTGGCAGTTTCTAGTGAAAGATTTTGCTGACATCTATTAGGCTCGTCTTCAAGGCTTTCTAGAAGAAGGCATTTAGGGAGTCTCAGCAGATGAATTGATAACCTGTAGCTGGGAACCACTGGCGGCTTTGCTGGGGAGTGCAGCTTGCTTCCTTCTCTGCACTGCAGGATAGAATGCTGGGTGTCTTCTACAGGAGCTGGCTACATTAGGAGAAGCAAGCATGTGGTTTCAGTTTCCTAAATTATTGTGTGAAGAAAGCTTTATTAAAGGAAAAGCTCTTGGGTTTGACATATTCTTAAATTCTTCTTTGTTGTGAGTTATGATACACGTTTTGTGTGCCTTTCTTCCCAGATACTTCTCCCCCGAGCTTACCTTTTGTGTGCGTGGGGGGTGGTGGGGTAACGGGCTTTGAGCCCAGGGACATTCTACCTCTGAGCTACACCCCAGCTCTTTATTTTATATTTTGAAACTGGGTCTCTCTGGCCTTGAACCTGCTATCTTCTAGTCCACCTCCCAAGTACTAGAACTATAGGCAACCACTCTGAAACATAGTAGTAAAGACTAAATTGAGCATTCACAGTTACTTGCACTTCTTACCTTGGGCTTAGGTTTTAGAGATGACAGGCTTCCTTATTCTTTAGACTGCTTGGTGCCTGGTGTTGTTGTTGGTGGTGGTGGTGGTGGTGGTGGTGGTGGTGGTGGTGGTGGTGGTACTGGCGATGGAACCCAGGGGCATTCTACCTCCGAGCTCTCCCCACCCCAGCCCTATTTTTTATTCTTTTTTTTTTTTAATTTTTTTTCCACTTTTGATTGTTCATTTATTGTCATTTCTTTTTTTTAATTTTTTATTGGTGCACTGTATTCATACATCATAGTGGGATACCAAAAAACTTTTGTAGACCTACATGCACACATCGCCCAGTCAGCCCCCACCCTATCCCCACCCCATTCCCTCCCCATCCCTCCTTCCCATGCTTGGCTTAGTGGTTGACATCTAGTATTATAGCAATTTATCCAAAATTAAAAATGATAATCTCACAGAACAGTTTCATTTGTCTGATACCAAGGTTTTGATAACTTAAAGATAACATTTCAATATTTCTTTTTTTTTTTTTTTTTTTTTTTGTGGTACTGGGGTTCCTGGAAGCCCTTCTACCTCCGGGCTACACTCCCAGACCTATTTTTACATTTTTATTTGGAAACAGGGTCTCCTAAGCCAGCGCGCGGGGCTAGCTTCGAACCTGCGCGATCCTCCTGTTTCTGCCTCCCAAGCGCGGGGATTACAAGCGTGTGCCACCACGCCCGGCTTTTTTGCTTTCTTTTTACCAGAGAATATATTTTTTCTTTTTTTTTTTTTTTTTTTAGGTGAAACTACCATATATTTATATATTTATTTTTCAGAAAAAAATCTATCCTAATATGGAATATGGACTCTAGATACCCAAAACGATCTCAAAAAAGAACAAAACTAGAAGATATATATTTTCTGATTTCAAGCCATATAAAGCTACAAAAATTGAAACAGTGTCGTACTGTTATAAAGGCAGATATATAAACCTTTGGAGTTAAATAAAAGCCTAGAGCTAAATTCTTCCATATTGTCAAGTTATTTTTGACAAGGTTTCCACGAACATTTGGTGGAGGAAATAATAATCTTTTAACTAAATATTGTTGAAAAATAGTAATTACATGAAAAAGAATAAAATTGGGCCCTTACCTAATCCCATATACAAATATTAACTCAAAATAGATAAAAGACCTAAATATAAATCTTAAGACTATAAACTTTTAGAAGAAAATCTGGGTTATAAAACCTCAACATTTGAATTGGCAGTGATTTCTTGGATATGATTTCAGTGGCACAGGCAACAGAAGAGTATACAACCTCCATTAAAAATCTAAAAAATATTGTATATCCAAAGACAATGTAAACAGAGTTAAAAGTTACTGATAGAATGGGATAAAATATTTCCAAATGCTATATCTGAAGGTATATTAATATTCCAACTAGAAACCCTAAAAATTAACAACAATCAAAGCAAACAATACAATTTAGAGATAGGTAAAAGACTAACATAAATAATAAATCTCCACAGATAACTAATCTTAGTTGTCTGTTGGATAGAAAATCTTGTTTCTCTGGTTCTGGTGTGTGTTACCTATTTCTTCTTTGTAGTTAATCTCTTTGAGTATTTTCTCTAGCGCTGGTTTTGAAAACATAAAATTCCTTCAGTTTCTGTTTGTCATGGAAGCTTCTTATTTTTCCATCTAATTTGATAGAAAGTTTTGCTGGGTAGGAAATTTTTGGCTGGAAGTTGTTTTCTTTCAGAGTTTGGAATATGTTACTCCAAGCCCTTCTGGCTCTCATGACTTGGTTTGGGAAGTCTGGAGTGATTCTAATTGATTTGCCTCTGAATGTCACTTGGCCCTTTGTTTTTGTTGCCTTTAAGATTCTCTGCTTGGCTTCCACATTGGTCATTTTGACAATTATGTGGCGTGGGGATCCTCTTCTCCGATCCTGTCTAAAGGGAGTTCTATAAGTTTCCTGCACCTGTGTATCGACCTCTTGCTCTATGTTTGGAAAATTTTCTGCTATTACTTCCTTGAAGAGATTGTTGATCCCTTTGGTTTCACCTTCTTTTCCCTCCTCTATTCCAATTATTCTTAGGTTAGCTCTCTTAAAATGGACCCGTATTTCTTCAATGTCAGATTCCTGCTGTTGGATATTTTTTTTTTCTAAATTAGAAACTGCGTTCATTTTTGGAGTGATCATCTTCTAAGAGCAAGATTCTATTCTCCATGTGGTCTAATCAGTTTTACTTTGAATTGAGGCCTTTACTTCATTAATTGCATCCTTTATCTCTTTTTGGCTCTCTCTGAATTCTTTTTGAAACACCTCTATTTTTACAGTTATTTTCTTGATTTGATCTTCTAGAAATCTCTGAATTTCTGTTTTATCGGGTTCTG
Source organism: Muscardinus avellanarius (assembly GCF_963383645.1). Taxonomy (NCBI): domain Eukaryota; kingdom Metazoa; phylum Chordata; class Mammalia; order Rodentia; family Gliridae; genus Muscardinus; species Muscardinus avellanarius. The sequence goes on from NC_137790.1 coordinate 139,474,933, forward strand.
ATGTTGTGGGGTTGTGGGCATTCATTCATTGCCCCATTGTTATTCCTCTTTCCCATGATTTCAGAAGTTTGCCTTCTCTGGTTTCTTCCCTTGGGTCACTATGACTTCACTTAAGGTGCTCTGGATCTCGAGTCTGTGGTATCTCAGATCCCACTACTCCTTTACTGGGTTGTATCACAGAGTCTCAGACCCAGGGAGTCGATAGAGGCTGCTTTAGACTATGGGGGGGTGCCAGGTTGGGCGTTCTCCTATGGTGTGATATCTCTGCCACTGCCACTCCCCCACTGGGTCAAGTCCCTGGGAGTGCAGTACTGGGATTTCTCCTTTGGGGCCCGCAATTTGACTCACTATTACTGAGTACACAGATGGAGCTGTAGTGGACTCGGTGAATTCGCTGCTGCTGCCGCCGCCGGCAGTAAGGCGCTGCTGCCGCGTCCTCAGGCGTGAGGCTGGTGTATCTCCTCTGTGGCTCTGAGCTCTGTTCTCAGTCCGCTTTCTCTCTGGAGCCTGGTGATTTTTTTTGTTTCTCTGGTGATGGTGTTTTCTGGCTATGAAAGGCACTGATTTTGTGGTAATGGAGATTGGTTGTTAGCGGGGCTCTTAAGCCCCGCTTTCTCGGTCGCCATCTTCCCGGAAGTCAATCTATTTTTTATTTTTTGAAACAGGGTCTCATTAAGTAGCTGAGGCTGGTCGGGAACCATGATCCTCTAGTCTCAGCCTCCCAAATGCTGGGATTACAAGCGTGGCGCACCAATCCCAGCTTTTTTGTGTGGTTCTGGGGTTTTGGAAACCCTTCTACCTCCGGGCTACACTCCCAGACCTATTTTTTATATTTTTATTTGGAAACAGGGTCTCTTAAGCCAGCACGGCTGGCTTCGAACCTGCGCCATCCTCCTGTCTCCGCCTCCCAAGCACGGGGAAGCGTGTTTGGCCATGCCCAGCTCCAGTTTGTTGTTTTTAAAGAGACCGACTCTTATATTGTTACGGTTGGCTTCTGCCAATGTAAAATAACCACTTTGCTTCAAAGGAAATAAGAAAATACAGTTGTTGGTTGGTTTTCATGAGGTTGTTTTTTTTTTTTTTTTTCCCATGTGTGTGGTACTAGGGATTGAACCCAAAGGCATTGAACTTCCTGTCTACATTCCTAGCCCTCTTTTTATTTTTATTTTATTTATTTATTTATTTATATTTTTTTGTGGTACTGGGGATGGAACCCAGGGGCTTTTCTACCTCCGGGCTACACTCCCAGACCTATTTTATACTTTATTTGCAAACAGGGTCTCACTAAGTCACTGAGGGCCTAAGTAGCTGAGGCTGACTTCGCACCTGTGCGATCCTCCTTTCTCAGCCTCCCAAGCGCTGGGATTACAAGTGTTCGCCCCCACACCCAGCTATATTTTTATTTTGAAGCAGAGTCTTGTTAGATTGAAAGTCTCACTGTTTGCTGGGGTTGTTCTTGAATTTAACAATCCTCCTGTTTCAGCCCCCCAAGTACTGGGATTACAAGCATGTATCACCATGCCCATCTAAGAAAAATGGTTTTTTGTTTTGTTTTTGCGGGTCTGGGGATGGAACCCAGAGGCATTTGACCTCCGAGCTACACCCCCTGCCCAAGTTTTTGTTCTTTATTTTGAAACAGGGTCTCACTGAGTTGCGAAGGGCCTCATTAAGTAGCTGAGGCTGTCCGCGATCCTCCGGTCTCAGCCTCCCGAATGCTGGGATGACAAGCGTGCGCCACCACGCCCAGCTGAGAAAAATAGTTTATTCTGAGCTAAATTGTGAGTGGCTGTGGCCCGGGTCATTCAAGTTACCCTGAATTATATGTTCACTGTGGAAGAGGTTACATGAGCTTTTATAGTCATAGGACAAAAGAAAATAGTAAATTAATACATTTACCAGTTATGTTGGTGGGAGCATCAATCAGGTAAGTGGGCAGACTGTAGCAAAGCTGGGAGATATGTGTATGTAAGACTATTAAGCGAGCTACAGGAGCGAGGGTGAGTGGCTAGTAAAGTGAGCCCTAAGATCCCAGCATTTCATCTCCACAGCCACCATGCTCTAGTTGGCCAAGGCCAAGCGGCCTGCAGGATCTGTAATGCAGACGTCTTGAGAGAACTTCCGTGCACACCTTGAACTCGTGCCCCTGAGTAGCTGGAAACACAGACATGCTACCTCGGCCCTTGAATGCTATTTCCTCCTTTTGGATAAAATACTGTTCCTTACCAAGAATTGTTAACCTTACTACATCATTCAAGAACTACTCATTATAAGGAGATGTCATGTTTTGGTGATGGAGAATTTTGATGTTTTTGTTTTTTGTTTTCTGTCCATTTCCTTACTAGACCAAAGAGAACCCTATACAGTAAGAAATACGGCGTGGACCTCATCAGATACACTCATGCAGCAAACACAGTCGTTTACAGCTCTAACAAAATAGACGGTAAGCAAAATGCGGTAGGACGCTGTCGTTCCTTTGTTAAATAGTTCGTGAAGCCTTGGGACTGCTTCTGCTTTGGTATAGCTTCTTTCATTGATTTTCCTACGATGTTCGCAATGTTATTATCTTGTGGCTGAAGGGATGCTGGAGCAAGCTTGCGCTCGTGCTTTTGAAAGACTTGGAGCCAAGTATGTAATCTCAGATCACAGTAGGGCTGGCACACAGACACAACTAATTGCATCTATGATTTGTTTTTTGGGTTTTTTGGGGGGGGGGTTGGTGGTACTGGGGTTCCTGGAAACCCTTCTACCTCCGGGCTACACTCCCAGACCCATTTTTATACTTTTTTATGTGGAAACAGGGTCTCGTAAGCCAGCGCAGCTGACTTCAAACCTGCGCCATCCTCCTGTCTCCTCCTCCCAAGCGCAGGGATTACAAGCGTGCCCACCACGCCTGGCCATGATTTGTAGTTTTTAAACTTGAAAGAATGCTTTGAGAACAAATGAGAGAATACACCGAGAGTAGTAAATGATAGAATCTTCTCATTCAGAATAATGTGGGTTTGCTGGCTGAGGGGTGTGGCCTGCCCTGAGTTGGCTCCCAGCACTGTGCAACTGTGCAAACGGAAGACGACAAAATAACAAGCGTGTGAACGCGCTTCAGTCCATACGCCCTAGGCTAAAGCGACCCTCCTGCCTCACATACCTTTTGCTTTTTGGCTACACCCCAGCCCTTTTTTAGTTTGAAATGGGGTCTCTAGATTGATGAGCCTCGTTGCTTGCTGAGGCTGTCCTCAAACTTGTGATCAGCCTCCCAATTCTAGGATGACGGGCATGGGCTACCACAGCAGCTTCAGCATGCATTCTGGTCTGAATTCTCTCTCTCCTTCCCTCTTTTTGTCTTTTTGTGATGCACATTAAACTACATCCTCAGCCCTTCCGTTTTTACTTTTAGATAAAGCTAATATCTTTGAAGAATGAGATTTCTTTTGATTTTTTGGTGGGAGTGGTGATGCTGTGGATTGAATTTAGGGGCATTCTAGATCCAAGCTCTACTCCCAGCCCTATTTATTTATCTGTTTATTTTATTTTGAAACAGTATCTCACCAAGTTGCTGGGGCTGGCCTCAAATTTATAATCCTCCTGTCTCAGCCTCTCTTGTACTAGGATTACAGGTGTGTACCACCATGCTTGGCCAATTAAGTTGGTTTGTTTTTTTTGTTTGTTTTTTGGTGGTGGTACTGGGGTTCCTGGAAACCCTTCTACCTCCGGGCTACATGCCCAGACCCATTTTATATTTTTATTTGGAAACAGAGTCTCTTAAGCCAGCGGCTGGCTTCGAACCTGCACGATCCTCCTGTCTCTGCCGACCCTCCTGTCTCTGTCTCCCAAGCGCAGGAATTACAAGCATGCGCTACCACACCCATGTGCCACCCCACTTCCTGTGAAGTTGGGTGTTTTTGTTTCGTTTTTTTCTTGTGGTACTGGGGATGGAACCCAGGGGGTTGGTTCTACTTCTGAGCTACACCCCAGCTCTACTTTTTTATTCTTTATTTTGAATCACTGAGTTGCAAAGGGCCTCACTAAGTAGTAGCTAGGGCTGTTCTGGCTGTTCTAAAACTGTGATCTTCCTGTCTCAGCCTCCCAAATGCTGGGATTACAAATGTGTGCCACTACGCCTGGTTCAATGAGGTGTTTTTTTTTTTGTTGTTGTTGTTGTTGTGGTTTTTTTTTTTTTTTTTTTTTTTTTTTTTTTTTTTTTTTTTGGTGGTCCTGGGGTTCCTGGAAGCCCTTCTACCTCCGGGCTACACTCCCAGACCTATTTGGAAACAGGGTCTCTTAAGCCAGAGCAAGCGGCTGGCTTCGAACCTGTACGATCCTCCTGTCTCCGCCTCCCAAGTGCGGGGATTACAAGCGTGCCCACCACACCCGGCTCAATGAGATTATTTTTAAAAAAATAAAACTTGTAACTTTTTTGTGAAATAAGTGGTCTCTGCTTTTACTTGCATTTCCCCCAGATAAGTCCTTCTAAATCAATTTATTGTTACTGATAATTGAGCAGTAACACAATTTCTCATTAGTATTTCGCCTTCCTTTTTGGTACCTCACTGGTATATTCATTTTTCCACTTTTTACAGTAAGCCTTTTCAACAAGTGTCATTCAACAAGGATTTCTTTTTTTTTTTTTTTTTTCTTTGCGCTACTGGGGTTCCTGGAAGCCCTTCTACCTCTGGGCTACACTCCCAGACCTATTTTCTGTATTTTTGAAACAGGGTCTCTTAAGCCAGCACGGCTGGCCTCGATCCTCCTGCCTCTGCCTCCCAAGCGCAGGGATTACAAGCGTGTGCCACCACGCCCTGCTCAACAAGGATTTCTTAGACTGGTATTTGGGTTATGTCTGTCTCAGCAGATGGACAGAAGTCTTGCTTTTTGGGGGTTTTGTTGGTTTTTCTTTAATGAGACTTTTCTATTTGTACTTGATTTTTAGTTAAGTATATCATTTCTGCTTTTCATGCCTCTGTTTCAGAAGTGGTTTTCTAAGTAAAGCAGTGCAGTTGACGCTTTTGGACAAGAATAGAAAACATTAGATCCTGAGCTGATTATGTCTGATCACCTGAGTGACTGGTGTGCTCTTCTGTGGGGCCGCTTTCTGAGTGGTTAATGAGTCTCCAAGTGTGGTACAAGATGGGGCAGGTGTGTGGCACTTGTAGCTCGGCTGCCGGCCGCTGCCGTGGGGATGTTGCCTTTCCTGTGTCAAGCGCGTCCTGAAGAGTTCCTCCAGCGCTCCGTTTCCTTTTTGCCTGATTCCAGGCTGAGGTAGTAGTTTGTACAGTTTGAGGGTCTATGATACCACCCGGTACAGGAGGTAACTGTACAGGCCACTGCCTTGCCAGGAGCAGTGCTCCAGCTTCCGAGCGGGCAGAGAGGATGGCGGCGCCCTGCTCGTCTGTGAGATCCAGGTAACGGGGAGGAAGTCTTCTTAGGGCAGGTGAGTAGCCCCTAGCACTAGACCCAGGAGTGCTTTGGAGGTGCCACTGAGACGTTCGAAGAGGCCTTGAGGGAGCTGTGTGAAGTTCAGCCGTGGAACACACAAGGGCCCGCCTGCGTTAAGCGCCCTCTCAGTAGAGAGCGCCTGGCGAGCCGCTGGGTCGGGCCCAGCCTCTGCTCCCGGCTTCTGTGCCTTTGGACTGATCTTTCTGTGCTTTTGCTTCCCTGCATCTTGGCACCATTTCCTATCGCCTGTTTTTAACAAAAAATTCTTTTTCCTCCTTCTTTTAGGAACATAGTACTTTTCTACTTTCTAGTTCTGCTCTTTATGGCACTTCGTTCCCCAGCCATTACCATCATCTTTGTTATTTACTCTTTCGGATAGAAGCATTTGGTTTTTAGTATGTCATATTTTTCCCGAGTACAAATCCTTCTGATTGTTCCTTTCTTTGATACTGCCAAAACCTCGTGACATGTATATTCCATAATTTTCATTTTTAAAATGTAGTGAGGTTTTGTTTTGGGGTTTTTTTTTTGTTTGTTTGTTTTTTGTTTTTTTATTTTAATGGTACTAGGGATTGGACCCAGAGGCATTCTACCTCCAGCCTGATATTATTTCTTATTTGGAAATAAAATGTTATTAGGGTCTTGCCAAGTTGCCGTGGCTGGCGTCAAAGCTGTGATCCTCCAGTCTCGGCCTCCCAAATACTGGAATTACGAGTGTCCCTTGCTGTGCCCAGCTCCTTAAGAGCCTTTAACCCAAATCTCAACATTATCTCTCTTTCCATTTTACGTTGTTTCCGTGTCCGTCATGTGTGATTGAACACTGGGATGGCGCCGTGCTGCAGAGCCTCAGGCTTGAGCAGCACAGCCCTGTTTGAGCCTGCTGCTTAAGCAGCCACGTGTTTTTCTTTAAGGTCTGCCATTCGGTGTGCACTCAGACCAATGTTTTGGTTTTTGGTGGTTATGGAGGTGGTATTAGGGAATAAACCCAAGGGCATTCTACCCCTGAACTATACATACTTTGGGCCTTTTTTTTTATAATTTTGAAACAGGGTCTTGCTTAGTTGCTAAAGCTGGCCTCAAAACCTGTGATCTTTCTGTCTCAGCCTCCCAGGTCCTGGTATTACAGGTTTATGTTTGGCCCAGTTTTGCTTTGGTTTTATCCAGGGCATATTTGCAGGACAAGTTACTTTGTAGTTTTGTTTTATTTTTACTTGGTGGTGTTAGTGGTTGAACCCAGAGGTGTTCTGCCTCAGCTACACCCCAGCCCTCTTTGTTTTATTTAATTTGGAAACAGGGTCTTTCTTGCTAAGTTGCTGAGAATCTCATTGAGTTGCTGGGACTGGCCTCAAACCTGTAATCCTCCTGTCTTAGCCTCCCAAGTACTGAGCTTACAGATGTATCCCATTGCACTCACATTTATTTATTTGTTTGTTTATTTATTGTGGTGCTGGTGATTGAACTGGAGGCATCCTATCTCTGAGCTATGCCCGCAGCTCGATTTTTTTTTTTTTTTTAAACATGGTCTCACTAAGTTGTAGATGGTCTCCCTAAGTAGCTGAGGCTGGCCACGAGCCTGGATCCTCCTGTTTCAGCCTCCCAAGTACTGAGATTACAAGTGTGCACCAACATGGCCAGCTATTTAATTATTTTTTTAATTTTTGCAGTGCTGGGCATTGAACCCAGGCCTTTGCACACATTGACTTTTCAATATTGTTCTATATGCTGTATGCTTAGAACTCTTTATTTTTTAATGGTACTGAGGGTTGAACCCATAAGCATTCTACCTCTGAGTGTGTCACAAGGGCCACCCCCCTCTTGAAATAGGTTCTCACTAAGTTACTGAGAGACTCACTACCTGCTGATGCTTGCCTTGAACCTGTGATCTTCCTGACTCAGCCTCCCAAGTGCTGTGATGGCAGGTGTGGACTGTTGTGAGTCTGCTCATCAGGTGTGGATGCGTGTGCCTGCTCTTGAGCTGCGAGAAATGGCTTCTCGTTATTTATGCACATCGCTTGAGTGATAGGAGACAAAGGGGTCTTTGACTTTGTCTCTTCAAGATGAAACTGCAGAAGTAGATTGTAAAAAAGCAATGAAATATACCTATTTGTCTTCTTACAGATACTATCCGTTACCTATCCTTGCATGACAACAAATACATCCGCTACTTTCCTGGACACAGCAAAAGGTAAGATCTAAGTGCTGTCGAACTGGATGGTTCTTTTGTCCCTGAGCTAAAGCAGAAAAAGCAGAGAGGGTGTTGGTGAGGTGAAGCTACTTGCGTACTGCCCTTTAACGTTCCTCTTCATTCCCTCTCTCTCCCTGCCCCACCCAGGGGCATTTCTTCGTATTCTCAGCCTCTCACTGAGTTGCAGGGGGCCTCACTAAGTAGCCGAGGCTGTCCACCAACTTCGATCCTCCTGTCTCAGCCTCCCAAATGCTGGTATTTACACGCGTGCGCCACCACGCCTGGCTTCATCTTTTCTTTATCAGCTCTTGATTTGCTGAGATTGTGGAAGCAGAGATAGGGCTTCAGAGATAGCCAAAATCTCAGTTAAAATATGAGTTAGGGGCTAATTAGGGGTATAGCTCCATGGTAGAGCATCTGCTTAGCATGCTGGAGGCCCTGTGTTCATTTCCTGGAACCATAAATAGAGTAAGTGTGAGCACATGTGTGCAAAAGTAGGCACTTGGGGATAGCTCAGTGGTAGAGCATGTGCTTAACACGAGGCATTTGGAATAAAATTAAGGAAAATGTGGATTAAAGATACTTAGTGAAGCCGGGCACGGTGGCACACACTTGTGATCCCAGCAGTCGGGAGGCTGAGACAGGAGGATCCCAGGTTCACGGCCAGCCTCAGCTCCTTAGTGCGGCCCTCCACAGCTTAGTGAGGCCCTATTTTAAAATAGGGATCAACAGGGGTGGGGTGTGGCTCAGAGGTGGAATGTTTAAACACATTTAGAAATGCAAGGTCTTCGGTATTCCTTGGTGGTCTGAAAGGACCCTTTGTATTAAGGTTTTGTGGGTGTGCTGCTAGGGATCACCTCAGGGCCCCACACGTGCAAGGATGTGCTCTGTCCCCAGCTGCGCCTCAGCCGCCCCGCGTCAAGACCTAGTGAAGACCCAAAAGCAGTTGATCCCTCATCCCACCTTGCCCGCGGGCTGCCGCTTTCTGCTGCTCGCCCTACTCCCCCAGTTGTTTTCTCTCAAATTTTTCAAGTTTGGGTTGAATGTTTCACGCCTGGCTGCGCCATACATTCGTATATTGAGGCTTGAGGTTGCTTCTTTTCATTACACTAATTGGCTCTGATGATCCCAGACGCACGTGTACGCACATCCTAGAATGCGGTGCGGGGAAACCGGTGTAGGTATAGTCAGAAGGTCTAGAGTCTCAGCCAGCTCTGGCTCACACTTTGCTTCAAGCCTGTTATCTCGCTGCGTTGCAGGGTGGTGGCCTTGTCCATGTCACCTGTGGATGACACTTTCATTTCCGGGTCTCTTGATAAGACCATTCGACTCTGGGACCTCCGCTCTCCTAACTGCCAGGTAATGGTGCCTCACACTTCACTTCGAGCGTTTTGTCTGGTAGGCGTTCTTATCAGTTCTCTCAAGGAAGCGAGAGCAGTGCTTCCATTCTGGGATCCCAGAGTCCAAAGGTCAGAGAAGAGTTTTCCTGCTCCACGTTTGCTTCCTGGTGAGCAAATGATCCTAACGTAGTGTAGAGTGCATTATACTTACTTGGTGACTTAATGTTCAAATAATTAGCCTTTGAGCTATACACGTTTTTGCCTCGGGGAGGTTTTGTTTTTGTTTTTTTGGTGGGGGTGGAACCCAGAGGCTTTCTACCTCCGGGCTATACTCCCAGACTTGTTTTGTTTTGTTTTGTTTTGTGGAAACAGGGTCTCACTAAGTGGCTGAGGCTGGCTTCGAACCCGTACGATCCTCCCGTCTCCGCCTCCCAGGCGCGGAGATGACAAGCGTGCACCACGCCTGGCGTTTTTGTTTTAAACTCAAACTTTGTATCCATAATATTGTAGTTAGGGTTGATCAGGAACCCATTATATGGTGACCTCTCCCCTTTTTTTTTTTATTCTTTTGGGTGGTTCTGGGGTTCCTGGAAGCCCTTCTACCTCCAGGCTACACTCCCAGACCTACTTTATATTTTGGAAACAGGGTCTCTTACAGCGCAGCTGGCTTCGAACCTGTGCGATCCTCCTGTCTCCGCCTCCCAAGCGCGGGGGATTACAAGCGTGCCCACCATGCCCGGCTTACGGTGACCTCTCTTTTAAAGACTTCATTTTTTTTATATTTGTACTTGCTTTTTCTCCACTGAAGGTAGCCTGGGTATCCATTCATATCCTTTTTCTTAGTTTTCAGTGGGAAAAGTAAATCATATGGTGGCGTGAGATCCTGCATTTGTTAACTTCTGTCTTACTGCTTCTTTCTTAGGGCCTCATGCATCTCCAGGGCAAGCCGGTTTGTTCTTTTGATCCAGAAGGGTTAATTTTTGCCGCAGGCGTCAACTCTGAAATGGTCAAACTGTATGATCTTCGTTCTTTTGATAAGGTAAATCTTACAACTGTCTGGTGTTATGGAAAGCTTACAGATGAGAGAGATTTAACAGCCTTTTCGATAGTAGTGGGAGTTTGTGGCAGATATTGGAGGCAGAGAGTAGCTCATTCTCTTCCCACTCAAAAAGGAGAATCTAAAGGAATCGAATGACTGACAGCAACAGGTAATGGGCCCTGGGTGCTGCCGTCTTTGTTTTGCAGGGGCCATTTGCAACCTTTAAGATGCAGTACGATCGCACTTGTGAGTGGACAGGACTTAAGTTCAGCAACGACGGCAAGCTCATCCTCATCTCCACCAATGGCAGCTTCATCCGGCTCATCGACGCCTTCAAGGGAGTGGTGATGCACACGTTTGGGGTGAGCTGACAGTGCCCTCCCCAGTTGCTAGGGATTTGACCCGGGTGTGCTTTACCACTGAGCTACATCACAGCCCTTTGGTTATTTTGAGATAGGGTCTCGTTAAGTTGCCAGGCTGGTGTCAGGTGTGGCCATCCTCCTGCCCCAGCTCCTGAGTGACTGGGATTACAAGAGAGCATCGTTCACCATTTACGCCTCTGAACCCGGCTGTGTCCACGTTCACATCTCCTGCTGAGTTGAGCGCTGCGGTAGCTGGTTGGTGGAGACCAGCGTTTATCACTGGCTGGCTAGTCGAGGCACAGGCTTGCCCCTTCTTCCTGCATATGCGCTTCCTCTGGGTTCTGAAACATTCTTTTCTCACTCAGTGACCCAAGGTTAGTGTTAGATACTTTTAAAAAAAAAGCCATACTTGTGGGTGTAGTGACAATCCCAGCTATCCTGAAGGCTGAGACAGGAGACTGTAGCTGCAAGGCCAACCCCAGTTCAAAACAGAAAGGGCTGGAGGCGTAGCTCAGTGCTGGTGCATTCCTGGGTTCAGTCCCCAGAACCGGAATAATAATTCCTAACAGCACATGGATTTCTTATCCCCCTGAATCTAGAGTTGAGAGTAGGAAGTAGATTTCAAAGGGTGGCGGCCACATTTGGAATCTTGGCGTGATGTGTAACAAAGAGTGTTCCCTGGAAAGGAAGGGTGCATGTGCTGGGTCGATGTTTGTAGGCCGTTGTTGATGTTAACAGTAAGAGCTGCTCTTTTTGTTCTAGGGTTACGCCAACAGCAAAGCTGTCACCCTGGAGGCTTCATTTACTCCAGACTCTCAGTTTATTATGATTGGTGAGCCTCCTTCATTTCCCTTGGGGTTCCATTGGTTTAAGTTATTAAGCAAACTAATTAGGATCCTATCATGTGTTTAGTAGATGTCTTGGGGTTTCTGGATAGCACAAGGGTGTGCCAAGGGTGTGGTGTCTTTAGACTGGCCTGACTTTGGGATAGTTCTTTACTGGAACTGGCACTACTGTTGGTCTTGGAGTTGAACTCCAAAAGCTTAGTAACTTCCCGGTATAACCCTGCATTTGGTCGCCTTGTGGCTAGATACTGGTAGGCTGATCTTATTACCTTATTTTGGATGACGTAAGTAAAGTTGGGCCGTGACTTGCCCTGGAACAAATAACCAGGGTTGAAAGCAGTTCCTGGGACTGGAGGTGCAGCTCAGCGGTGGAGCAGCAAGGCCCTGGGTGTGATCCCAGTGTGGCAGAAGGCGCGATTCCCCAGAACACCCCTCTTGGGTTCCTGCTGAGGGTGGGGCCTGGTGCGTGGCCTCTCTCCAGGCCTCCATTCCTGTCTGCCCTTGTCCTATTGTGTGTGGAACCACTCCACTCTCCCGGCTCGTTCTTTTTAGGCTCGGAGGACGGCAAGATCCACGTCTGGAATGGAGAGAGTGGCATAAAGGTGGCTGTGCTGGACGGCAAGCACACAGGCCCCGTCACCTGTCTGCAGTTCAACCCGAAGTTCATGACCTTTGCCAGCGCGTGTTCTAACATGGTATGTGAGGGGCGCTGTCTCTTGCACGTGGAGACCCTCTCCAGCTGGGTGGCGGGTGCCTTGGTGAGCGCCACCGCGTCTTGTCTTCTACCTAAGAACAGCCACCCAAGCTTGTGTTTCTCAGCTGGCTTGTGGTCTGGTCGTTTCACATTTATTCTTCCCATGACCAGGAGGTTACCTCTGTTCCCAAGAGACTGCAGCGTTTGCTCTGGCCTCTGGTTTTAGGACTGAAACACCTGCGGTGCCTGACATAGCAGGGGCCAGCCTTTTGTGATGGCAGCCTTTCAAAGTTTTCCATTCCTCTTGGTTTACACTGAATTCCCTAGAAAATCTTACTCATGAGAATAAGTGAGTTGCCCGTAATTCACCATTCTGGATCAGCTCCGGGCCTTTGTCTCTTTCCTAGACAACAGTAAAGCCGGGCGTGGTGGCTCACACCTGTACTCCCAGCACGCTGGTCATCCCAGCACTCGGGAGGCTGAGGCGGGAGGATCGCGGTTCACAGACAGCCGCAGCAACTTAGTGAGGCCCTCTGCAGCTCAGTGAGACCCTGTCAAAACAATAAAGAATAAAAAAATAGGGCTGGGGGTGTGGCTCGGAGGTAGAATGCCCCTGGGTTCCATTCCCCAGTGCCAAAAACATTCTTTAAAAGTACCTAGACAACAATAGCAGAACAGAGGATCATCTCAGACTCTGGTTTCCTCCTGAGATCTCCTAAGCCTGTCTGCATACTTACTTGCAAATGACACATTGCCCTACTAGCCCTACCCAGAGCACACTGTCTACCCACACACCCTTTAAATGAAACAAGGTTGTGCTAAGTTACTGAAGCTGGTCTCTTAACTTGCTGTCCTTCTGTCTCAGCCTCCACAGTAGCTGGGATTACAGGTTAGTGTCACCAAGCGCTGTCTCCCTCACCCCTCCCACCCCCAAAGTGGGATTGAACGGGGAGGGGGGGCATACTACCTCTAAGCTATACCCCCAGCCCTATTTTATTCTTTATTTTGTATTGGGGTGTTTGTTTGTTCATTTTTTGGTGTTTTTGTTTTTTGTGGTACTGGGGATGGAACCCAGAGGCTTTCTACTCTGGGCAACACCCCCAGCCCTCTTTTATAATTTATTGGGAAACAGGATCTCACTAAGTTACTGAGAGCCTCACTAAGGCTTTGAACCTGTGCGATCCTCCTGTCCCAGCCTCCCAAGCACGGGGATGACAAGTGTGTCGCCCGCACCACCACACCCGGCTCTTCCTCTTCATTTTGAAGCAGTCTCACTAAATGGTCGATGCTGGCCTTGAACCTGCCTCCCCTGCTGTCTCAGCTCCCAGTCCAGGGGTCTAGCATGGGCCACCACACCCGGCTCCCTCCCCTTTTTTGGTGGTGGTACTGGGGTTTCTGGAAGCCCTTCTTCCTCCAGGCTAAACTCCCAGACCTATTTTTTTATGTTTTTTTATTTGGAAACAGGGTCTCTGAACCAGCGCGATCCTCCTGTCTCCATCTCCCAAGCGCGGGGATTACAAGCGTGCGCCACCACACCCGGCCTCCCTCCCATTTTTTAAGCCAAGAAAATAATGTCAGCAGTGACATGGCAAAGCATCCAGCCCTCTAGTCTTTGTGGCTCAGGCCTGCTGAGACCACCCGGTAGATTAGCCCAGAGGCCAGGTCGCCCTCCTAGGCAGCACTGCTCCCGTCCTTGACACTGGACCGCTGCAGTGGGAAGTAGACAGCGAGCGTTGGGAAACACCCAGCTCACCCTCACAGGAGCAGGCCTCATCCAGCCCAGCGCAGGCGGGCGCCTCGGCACTGAAGAGCCGCTTGCCCTCTAAAGCCCCTTGTGTCTCTCCAGGCCTTCTGGTTGCCGACCATTGACGACTGACCTGATGCGCAGCTGCTTCTGTGCAGTGAGGCGGCCAGCGGGAGGCAGAGGGGCGGAGCTGACGGGGACTGGACCGTGTGGCTGGCGGGGGACGCGCCTCACTGGCCTCCCGTGTGCTGTCTACTCTGCTCGCCAGAAAGCGACTTTGCTGAGCTCCTTCAAAAGGACTCTTGGCACCACCGACTCAGCTGGGTCTGCACCAAGCTCCTGCAGAGGGGAGACCGCGCTAACACTGGCTTTCGGCGGGGCTCTCAGGCGCCTCAGTGCTGAATGTATTTGCTGCTGAGGAGCCAGTGAAGTTGCCGATTCTGCACATCCCTCCTCGCCCCATCGGCGCATGGGGAGCCACAGTTCTGGTCTTGAGACGCCAGGCAGCTCAGTGTCCCTCTCCCTCTCCCTGCATGTCTTGTTACTGGGTCTCCCTGTGTAATTGTGGCATATTCCACAATCATCATGTTTCTTAGGTGCCAAACATTTACAGAAATAAGTCTTCATTTACCTTGGGTTCAGAGAAAGGGACAGATGGAGAGGTCAGGAAGCCGTGCGGCTGTCCTGTGAGGGCAGTGGCCTGGGCAGGCCTGGGCGCTGGTGTTGGGGAGGAAAGCCGTGGGGGGGTCCTAGTCCAGAAGGCCTTGAGCCAGGTGCCGTCTCCTGCCGTCAAGACCAGCCACCGTCCTGGGTGCCTACCAGCTTAGTTTATACAAAAGCGAGGTAGGAGTCTCGTCTTGTACCTGAGACCCACGCTTCGCCGCGGGCCAGTATTGTGAAGTGAGCTGAGTTGTTTACATGATGCCTTCCTCCACTCTTGCAGGTGTGTGCATAGTGCCCAGGTGACCCCTTCCCCAGCTTCCGCTGGAGCTGGTCCAGGCCTGTGTTATATGTTCCAATTAGCCCTTTTATATATGACCTTCGATTTCTGTATTTTAGCACACTGTGCGCTGTCATTTAAATATATTTGTGTATACATACATGCATATTTGTGTGTGCGTGTCTATATCTAGGTAGGTGTAGACACGCACACACACACAAACGTGTATATATATATATATATATATATATATATATATATATATAGTCTAGTTTCTCAGAGTGGAGCTGAAGGAGGTGGAGTGCTGCGGCTGGGAGAAAGACTGTGCCCTTGCTCATAGTGTTTGCCACCAGTGTTAGTCTTCCCGCTCACCTTTCCCTCAGGAGCCTGAATAAAGCAAAGCGTCCTGTGTTCGCTGTTTCCATGGCAGCTAAGTGAGGGGCTGGGACGACCCTCTGCTCTTCAAGCTGTATTTTGGGGTTCTCTGCAGTATTGATTGGTGTCCCTTTTGCATGGCTTTTCTGCCTGGCTTTGCAGCATTTGGGGGCAGGATGCTGGGGCCAGAGCAGTTTGTCTGAGGCTTCTTTGCTTAGCTGGCTGGCGCCTCTGCTCCCTTGCTCTTTCTCGGGCTTCGGTGTAGCGTGGTGTGCTAGTTCCCAGAGGAGGGGGTGGATGGGTCTGTCTGCTGTGTCGCAGCACACGTGAGAATCCCCGTTAGTGCTAGCCCGGGTTCACGGCTGGCAGGAAGCCCAGCGCCATCCCTCCTCCTGGGCTCTCATAGCCGGCCCCTTACAGCAGAGCGAGTGGTGTGTTTCACCAAATCCCAGTCAAACATTGTGCAGACAACACTCTATGTCGGTCTGGAAACTGAGGCCCGGCAATTTTGGACTGCCCGAGGGCAGCCGCGGGCACATCAGCAGCAGGCGGGCCTACAGGTCACTGGCACTTTTGTGTGTGTGTGTGTGTGGAACTGGGGTGGAACCCAGAAGTGCTCTGCCCCTGAATTACACTCCAGCCCTACTTCATTTTTATTTTAAATCGGCTCTCACTCCATTGGTAAGGCTAGCCACAAACCTGCGGTTGTCTCAACCTCCCAAGTACTTGGGATCCTAAATGTGTGCCGCCACGCCGGGCTTGCTTTTTCTCTTCTAAACAATTCCCTTTTGGCTTGTTGCTCAAACTGAAAGGTTGAGGAGTAGGACTGGAATCTGCGCCTGCAGACGCGCCGCTCGCTGCAGCTCTGCTTCCGTGGCGGAGGGACTTTTAAGAAGGGAATGAGCCAGCTTTTACTGCCCGCCGTGGCTTTTCAGGGTGGAAATCCACATTAGGAGTAACAGTTCAGAGAGAGAGCCTTGGCACGGTGGACTAACAAGGGAAGCTCCGTGACTCCGTGTAACTAGAGAATGACGTGCCCGCAGCAGGAGTGTGACTCGTACCTGGTTCCTATCTGTCGGAGCTGAGGCACCGTGTCCTACGCACGCCACCTCACGGGCTCCGGCTGGGGTCCTGTGGAGAGTGGCTCCTGAGTCGGAGGGGAGAGGAGACTAGGTCTGGACGCCTCAGGTGCTGGGACGAGGGACACTGAGACCAGCACTGGGGGTTCGCTGCTGGGCCAGAGGTGCTCCCGCCTGTGTATGCAGCGGCGACACTGCACTGCTCAAACACCAGCCAGTGGGGTATTTTTTTAAAAAATTATTACCTGTTAAGAGTTATAATTATTGCTTATTAAGGGTAATTTGGAAGTTTTAAAAAGAATCAGTTTGCCACCCAAATGCTACCACTGTTAATCTCTCCATGTTAAATGTTCTAGCCATTTCTGTGCATAGATTTTTGGTGTGTTTACATAGTTGTTATTCTGTATATACAATTTGTGTCTTTTTGTACTTAACATATAAACATTTTTCCATGTTACCGGTCTTAAAGAGAATTTTATGGCTGTAGCCTCTTCCATTGTGTCTGTAGTGTGGTGTGCTAGTTCCCAGAGGAAGGGGTGGATGGGTTTATCTGCTGTCTCGTGACACGCGGGGCTCCCCGTTAGTGCTAGCCCAGGTTCACATGCTGGCAGGAAGCCCAGCGCCATCCCTCCTCCCAGGCTCTCAGCAGCTAGTGGATCAGGAGTGAGTGGCTGCGGAAGGCAGACCCAGGCGGCCAGCCCTGGCCTCTGAGGCGCCTCACCACACCTGGCAGAAGGTCCAGCCGGTGCCTGGTACCTGCCTGGCTGTTGTACTAGTTCCTGGAGCTGCTGCGTGTCTGAATCAGAGCAGATAAGCTCCTTGGGCCTGCCGTCTCTGGCTGGCTTTGATTCCCTCCTGACGGGCGCAGCACAGCGCCCAGGCTGTGGGGTGCCAGCTGGCTTGCAACAAGCGGCAGGGACGGGGAGGGCTGTGCTGAGTAAGGAGATGGGCCAGCGCCTCGCCAAGCGCCTCCGCCTGAGGGGAGGCCTGGAGAGGAACAGTGGGACCACCTGAAGTTGGACGGTTTCCTGTCTTCCCTGAGGAGTGGACAGCAGAGGGGACGTGACAGCATCTGCGAGCTCTAGCGGGGCTTCCTGGCCACAGTTCAGGACTGAGCGACCGGGGAGAGACTCCTCATTTGTAACCTGAAGTCAGAAAGCTAAGTCACAGCGGTAGTCCTGCAGTTCAGCAGGTGGTGGTGAGCGCCTAGGTGAGCACAGCCCTGTGGGGAATACAAGGCCTAGCCCCATCAGCTCGAAAGAGGTGAGGCTGGGTGAAGAGGCTGCCCCGGCTCAGCCAGCCCTGCTCACAGCTGGTGAGGGGCGCTGCTCACAGGGGTGCAGTCCCTGGGCTCCCGGGCTGCAGAGGAAGTTGTCCTGAGGGTGCAGAAGCTTGCGAGGGGGCTCGGGCCCGTCCCCGGAAAGTGTCCTGACTCCTAGCTGTCCACACGGTGTGCAGGCCAGAGGCTTTTCCGCATACAAACGTTTATTAACAGGTGATGGGGAGCCAACAGCAGGGGTGGTGTTGAGGTGAGACGGGTGCAGGGCCAGGCCAGGAGAGTGCTGGCCCTCCCCAGCCAGCCCCGGGCCTGTGCCTGCAGTAGCAGAGAGCAGGGCAGGCCCCAGTGCTGTCTTGAGCACGGTGTCCAGCAGCTGTGAGGCCGCCCTAATGGGCTTTGGGAGCTGCCAGAGGGATGCCGGGTACACGGGGCCCGGGGCCTGGGTCCAAACAGCCTACTGCTGCTCGTGCCAACTGGCTGACGCCCTGTATCTGTGTGTGGTAGTAGGCACTGGGGATGGGACCCATGGGCATCCTACCTCAGCTGCACCCCCAGCCCTACTTTTTTATTGAGACAGGGTCTCTTAGTTGCTGGGGCTGGCTGCAAACCTGCGATCCCCTTGTCTCAGCCTTCCAAATACTGGGATTACACCACGCCGGCATGGTGTCCATTTCTGAGAACACTGGGCCCTCGAGGATCCTGACGAGCCTCACAGTGGCCTCCTAAGCTGGCAGGTGCCTTTACCCCAGGGATGCCAGCACAGAAGGCAAGGCCTGGCACGCCGGGTTCTCCACACCCTTGCTCCCTGACTCCTTGGGATAACTGCTCCGAGTCCCGGGCTTGGCTGGGGCCTGCAGGGCTCTGGGAGCAATACTGGGCTGCACCAGCCTTCAAGTGGTGGCGATGCAGCGTGGGGGCCTCAGCAGCCGCTGTCCCCTTGGCTCTGGGGGAGCAGGGGAATCACGAACACAGAGACATCGTCGTAGGACACCTGCCCTTCCCCTGAGGGGCTGTCCTTCCCCTGTGTGCTCTGCACCAGCATCTGGGCCAACTCTGAGAACCTGTGAAGACCTGCAGATGGACATCGGCGCGAAGGGACAAGGCCCGCCCTCCAGGACAGCTCCCCGCGCAGCTGAGCCCCGGGACTCCAAGTCAGGACAGCGAGGGCCGTGCGAGCAACAAGCCCAGCAGGGCCACAAGATGGACCAAGGGTTGCTGGGACCCACAATTGCCCCTTGTCCCGATCCTGCCCTGATTGAGGTTCACTGCCAGTCCCGCCCTCTCAGCGGTGACACCAAACCATGCCCAGGTGGGTCCCAGCAACCCCATACCTGTGGGGATCCTCTGGGTGCCCCAGGAGGAAGCCCCGCACCAGCCGCGCCACCTGCTCATTGGACAGGACATCCCAGAGCCCATCAGTTGCCATGACAACCACATCTTCCTCCTGCAGCCCCATCTGGTCCATATCCAGCACAGTTACCTGCAGGTTAAGCCTGAGAGTCCTTGAGTGTTCTCCCAGGTTCACTGCCTCCTTGTATGGGCAGGTGGGAGCTGGGGGGACTTAGCTCCCTCACCTGTGGGACCGCGAGCAGGAAGGGCTTGAGAGGGATGTTTGTGTCCAGGACTCTCAGTTGATGGTCTCCCAGCCCCCGGGAGACGGCCAGCGTGCCCAGCAGCCGCGCCTGAGGGGAGGCAGGCATGAGGAGAGGCCCCATCTAATGCTCAAGTGCCGGCCTGGCCGCCGAGCCCTCGGGATCCCTGGGCTGAGGGGGAAGTGTGACCAGGGGGCAGGTGGGCGCCCGGCACTGGCCACAGGTGCCAGGGGAGCGGGACTCTTGAAGGGGGCTGGGCACTGACCTGCCTGCCCTGTCCGTGGATCAGTGGGTACTTGAGGTCTGCCTTTCCCACGCGTTTGTAGCCCCTACCAAGAGCAGACAGCATCAGCTGCGCCCTGCGCCTCCCGACCCAGGCCCAGCCACCACACCCTCAGTGCCAAGGCTGCCCCAGACCACCGTCCACTCACCAGCCGCTCATGTGGTGGTCCCTGAACAAGACCTTCTGCCCCAGGTCATCCCCCTTCAGCCGCCGCGGGAACTCCAGTCGGGTGAACTCACCACCCAGAAGCTGGGGGTAGACAAAGGCCTGGGGCGGCCGCGCGGGTCACCATCCCTCCAGTGGCTGCCTGGCCCTGATCCTGCAGGAGTCAGGGACCCGCAGCCCGCCCCTCAGAGCGCCTACCAGCTGCTGGATTCGCTGCCGCTCTGTCTCGGGGGTGAACTCGGAGCTCAGTGGCCGGATCTCATTTCTTCGCACCAAGATGGCCCTGGGCCGGGTTAAGGGGAGAACTCCATCAGGTGACTCCTCCCTCACCAAGGCCGCCCTCCTGCAGCCACCAGGAGCCAGCTGAGGCCCCTGCCAGCCCTGGCCTGCACCGTCCACTCCAACACTTGGCATATGCCAGGTAAAAATGCAACGGTCAGTCAAACCCGGTGAGCGTGTGTGCCTGGGCGCACAGCAGACTGGACCTGGGCATCCTACCTGTCTACCTCGGAGCTACACCGCCAGCCCTTCTTTTATTTTTATTGTGTGTGTGTGTGTGTGTGTGTGTGTGTGTGTGTGTGTGTGTGTGTGTGAGATGCTGGGGAATGAACCCAGGGGCATTCTACTTTCTAACTACACCCCAGCCCAATTTTCTCTATTTTGAAACAGAGTCTCAGTAAGTTCCTGAGGGCCTCACTAAGTAGCTGAAGTCAGCCATGAACCTGCGATCCTCCTGTCTCAGCCTCTCAAGTACTGGGATTACAAGCGTGCACCACCATGCCCGGCTTCTCCCAGCCTTTTTAAAATTTAAATTTAATTATTTTTTATTTTTAGTAGTACTGGGTATGGAACCCAGGGGCATTCTACCTTCAAGCTATACTCCCAGCCCTATTTTTTTTTTTTTTTATTTTTATTTTTTGGTGGTACTGGGGTTCCTGGAAGCCCTTCTACCTCCAGGCTACACTCCCAGACCTATTTTATATTTTTGAAACAGGGTCTCTTAGGCCAGCGCGGCTGGCTTCGAACCTGCGCGATCCTCCTGTCTCTGCCTCCCAAGCGCGGGGATTACAAGCGTGCGCCACCACGCCTGGCTGATTATTCTTTATTTTGAAACAGGGTCTCACTGAGTTGCGAAGGGTCTCACCAAGTAGCTGAGGGTGTCCGCGAACCGCGATCTTCCAGTCTCAGCCTCCCAAGTGCTGGGATTACAAGCCTGCGCCACTGTGCACATTCGGCATGTTTTTTTTTTTTTTTGAAACAGTTCCACAGAGTTGCTGAGGGTCCCTAATTGCTGATTCTAATCTTGAACCTGTAGTCCTCCTGTCTCCCAAATATTACCACCACACTAGCCCAACCCTCCCGTGGTAACCTCCCCTGCGTGCCTCCCGCATGCCCCACGGCTGCCCACCCTCCGGGGCTCGCTCACCTACTGTCTCCAGCATTGGCCACGTACAGCTTTCCCTGCAGGGACACAGCCACCAGCGCTGTGCAGCCGCCCGCCTGGCCGGAGGCCTCCAGCTCCCGCCCGATCACCTCATCCTGGAGCAAAGCAAGGCCCTCAGTCCCCAGCTCTACTGCCCCAGGCCAGCAGTGGCTCCTGAATCCCTGTGCTTAGGAGCTTCAGATAAGGGAAGTGCTACTTGAAACAGGAAGAGGAAGAGAAACCAGCCAGCGCACCCAGGAGCGGAGAGCAGCATGCGTGTGTGTGTGTGTGTGTGTGTGTGTGTGTATTTTTCACTGAAAGCCCTGGCCCCAGTGTGTGTGTGTGTGTGTGTTGCACTGAAAGCCCCAGCCCCAGCAGACTGGGCCAAGGACAGACTGACACAACCAGCCCATCACCGCGCAGAGGGTGCTGGGATGCTCGCTCCTCAGGCCCCAGCCCAAGCCTGCCGTCCCGAGGTGGACTCACGCACTCCTGGAAGGCGCTCTCCAGGGCCCCAATCACCAGGTCTTCCGCCCTGATGCCCTTCTCCTCCACAAACTGGGGGTCGCTGGGGCAGACACAGCGGCCGCTGAGGTGCAGGGGGGGCTGGGGGGCCACCATGCCCTCCACCACGGCCTCCAGCTGCCGGCGCAGGCAGGAGTGCAGGGTGTTGGCAGCCAGGATGGCAGCCGCGGGGCCGCCGTGGCCGTCGAACAGTGCCCAGTAGTGCCCCGTCAGGAACTGCAGGGGAGACCCCGTCAGGCTCTGCCCGCTCTCCGCGCGGCTGTCGGGGTCCAGGCTGCACTCACCTCTTGTGAGCCCAGGGCCAGCCACTCCTCCTCCATCCCAAACTCACACCTCCGGATGCACAGCTTCCCGCAGGCAGCCTGATCCTCGTTGAACTCGGACTTCTCTGCGTTGATGACCCTGGACCAGGGGATGGCCGTGACTGGAGCACACCGACGGTTCCTGGTGCTGTCCTGGGTTGCACCACTGCCGGGTCCTGGCTGCTCAGTGTCCACGTGGTGAGGGTACACGCCGGGGCCCTCTGCTGACTTGGGCTGGGGGTCAGGGGCCCAACTCCCTACCCCCACCACCACCACCACCACCCCCACCCCACCACACCCCACACCCCCCCACACACACACACCCCTCCGCTCAGCTGGCCAAGCACCGCTTCCACCCAGCACAGGCCCAGGCGGGAGGGAGATGCTTCAGCTACGCCCAGACCCCAAACGCTGGGACTGTACAGCTTCTCAGCTCCATTCTGAAGTGCAGGTACAAATCCCAGAACCCTGGGGCTCCACGGCACCCCGCCCTCATCTTTGGGGTACAGGTCTAAGTCTCAGAACCCTGGGCCTCCACAGCCTCCCGCCCTCATCTTTGGGGTGCAGGTCTAAGTCTCAGAACCCTGGGGATCCACGGCCCCCCACCCTTGTCTTTGGGGTGCAGGTCTAAGTCTCAGAACCCTGGGGCTCCACGGCCCCCCACCCTCATCTTTGGGGTGCAGGTCTAAGTCTCAGAACCCTGGGGCGCCACAGCCTCCCGGCCTCCTCTTTGGGTGCAGGTCTAGGTCCCAGCGCGCTGGGCCCCCAGCCCCGGGCAGCCTCCGCGGGCGGGCACTCACTCGGCGTAGCCGGCGTTCCAGGGCAGCGTGTGGCCCCGTGCGGGGCAGCGCACGGGCCGGGCGGCGTCGGCCCCGGGGCCGGAGCCCGCGCCCCGTAGGAAGCGGGGCCGCCGGTAGGGCACGGGGCTGGCGCGGGGCCCGGGCGGCAGGGGCGCGGGCAGCGGACCCCCGGGCAGGAAGCGGCGCCGGAACCAGCCGGCCGACATGGCGGGGCTGGGCTGGACTCCGGAGAAGGAAGCCACGGGGCGGGGCCGCAGCACAAACCAGCCCCCCCCCACCCAGCAGAGCCGTGGCCCGCCCCGGCACTTCTGAAATGCCAATGCTTGGGAGGCTGGGATAGCAGGATCGCGGGTTGGAGGCCAGCCTCTACAACTTGGCAGACCCTGGGTAATTTAGCAAGGCCCAGTCTCACAATAAAAAATTAAATTAAGAGCCGGGCATGGTGGTGCACGCTTGTAATCCCCGCGCTTGGGAGGCTGAGACAGGAGGATCGCGCAGGTTCGAAGCCAGCCTCAGCTACTTAGTGAGGCTCTCAGCAACTTAGTGAGACCCTGTTTCCAAATAAAATATTTTTTAAAAAACGGTCTGAGAATATAGCCCGGAGGTAGAAAGCCTCTGGGTTCCACCCCCAGTACCACCAAAAAATAAAAAATAAAAAAAAATAAATTAAGCCGGGCGTGGTGGCGCATGCTTATAATCCCAGCATTTGGGAGGCTGAGACCCAAGGAGGTTTGGGGTTCTAGAACAGCCTCAGCTACTACTTAGTGAGGCCCTTTGCAACTCAATGAGACTCTGTTTCAAACTAAAGAAAAAATAGGGCTGGAGTGTAGCTCAGTAGTAGAATGCTCCTGGGTTCCATCCACAGGACCCCTCCCTCCCAAAAAATATAATGCCCCCGCAGGATTGGAGGGTGAGGCCACACTTGCTCTGTGCCAGCCTCGGAGAGGGGAAAGGCCGTCCTCCCCCAGGGGCCAGGCGCTGTCCTCAAGCCTCCTCCTGCAGAGGACGTCATGCCAGGGAGACGGGCACCGTGTCCTCGGAGGTGTCACGCAGACACATTGAGAGGGGTTCCAGAGCCCTGTTCCTCTGCCCACGGATGGGCCTTGCCGGCGCCTCCCCGTCCGGAGATGGGCTGCTTGCCCAGGGCCATCTCCTGCATTCCTGTCACACCTGTCCACACGTTCCCTCTGGACAGACAGAGCGCATTCACTACAGTGTCAGGGACCCCTGGACAAGAGAAACCAGTGGTATGGGGGGCACTTGGGGTTGAACCCAGGGCGCTCTACCACTGAACTGCACCCCAGCCCTGTGTGTGTGTGTGTGTGTGTGTGTGTGTGTGTGTGTATGGCACTGGGGATGGAACCCAGGAGCATTCTACCTCCGAGCTACACCCCAGCCCTATTTTTTATTCTTTATTTGGAAACAGGGTCTCACTGAGTTTCAAGGGGCCTCACTGAGTAGCTGAGGCTGTCCATGAACCACGATCCTCCCGTCTCAGCCTCCCGAATGCTGGGATGACAAGCGTGCCCACCACGCCCGGCTCATTTCTTAAATTTGAAACATGTTCTTGCTGAATTGCCAAGGCTGGCTTCGAACGTCCATCCTCCCAAGGACTGGGATGACAGGCGTGTGCCACCATGCCCAGCTTGAACAAGAGGGGACCATGGCCCAGGACGTGGGCGACTGAGAGGAGGATCTCAGGCTCGAGGGCAGCCTCGCAACATAGCGAGACGCCCAGCATCCTAGTGCAGAACCAAAAATAAAAACGGGCTGGGGTGCAGCTCAGAGGTAGAATGGCCCTGCACGACACAAAAAAAAGTAAGAAAGGAGGTTCCTGGGACTGACAGAGGAGAAAGGCTTTTTTTTTTTTTTTTCTGGTCTGAGGAACCCAGGGGGCATTCTAACTCCAAGCTACACCCTCAGCCCTGTTTTGTTTTTTTTGTTTTGTTTTGTTTTGTTTTGTTGTTGGGTGTGTGTGTGTGTGTGTGTGTGTGTGTGTGTGTGTGGTGGTACTGGGGATGGAACAGCCCAGAGGCTTTCTACCTCCAGGCTATACTCCCAGACCTATTTTATATTTTATTTGGAAACAGGGTCTCACTGAGTTGCAGAGGGCCTCACAAAGTAGCTGAGGCTGTCTGCGAACCATGATCCTCTTGTCTCAGCCTCCCGAATGCTGGGATTACAAGCGTGCTCCACCACACCCGGCTTCCTAAGAACCTTTTTGCTGGGCTGGAGGGACTCTTGGCGGGGCGGGGCTGGCTGCTGGGAGGAGGTGGCTTTCTGAGCTGGCAGAGGAAGTGAAGGCCCAGCTCTTCACAGAGCCACGGCGGGGAGCACTGGGCTGGGAGGCCGGGGGCCTTTGAGCTGGCTTCCTGGAGGAGTAAAGAGGAAGAGTGTCTGCGTGCAGTGGGTCGAATCAGTTGCACCGTCATAATGGAAACAGCGCAGCTGGGCCTCAAACACTTCCCCCCAGCCCTCCCAGCCCTCCCTTATCAAATGGAAAGAGGCAGTGGACAGGGAGTCGAAGCTGAGTGACAGAGGCGGGGCTGTAACGAGCCCGGCTTCCTGGCTTCCCTGCCATGGTGGGCACGCTCCTCATCCCAGTATTGGGGAGGCTGAGACAGGAGGATCGTGGTTCATGGACAGCCTGAGCTACTTAGTGAGGCCCTCTGCAACTCAGTGAAACCCTGTTTCAAAATAAGTAATAAAAAATAAGGTTGGGGGTGTAGCCCAGAGGTAGAATACCCCTGGGTTCCATCCCCAGTTCTGCAAAATAAATAAATAAACCAATCAAAGTACTTGAGAGGCTGAGACAGGAAGAGCGCAGGTTTACAGCCAGCTTCAGCTGCTTAATGAGGCCCTCCACAACTTAGTGAGACCCTGTTTCAAAATAAAGAATAAAAAAAATAGGGCTATGGGTGTCGCTCAGGTGGAACGGCCCTCCCGTGGCGGCACACACCTGGAGGGTACAGAGGTGGAATGCCCCTGGGTTCCATCCCCACCACTGCAAAATACCAGAGGACCGATTCTAAATGGAAAAACAAAGCACACTCAGCCCGGCCTCAGAAATGCCCCGCCAGGCGGAAGCCACCCTTAGGCACCTCCACAGCTTGGGCAGCTGAGTGCCCCAGCCAGGGCCTGGCCCGGCTCCGCTGTTTTCAGAGCCCCGGGGCAGCTCCATCCTCGCGGTCCCTGGCAGCCGGTGCTGTCCCTCAGTGCTACCCAGGGCCCTCTGGCTCCCTCGGCTCCTCGACACCTGTTCTGGCCAGGAGCCCACGCCTATCTCTTCTGCTATGCCCCCCTTGTTTATTTTTTGGTGCTAGGGGTTGAACCCAGGAGCACTCTACCATGGAGCCCTTTTAATTTTTGTCTAAGTTCCAGAGACTGACCTCAAGCTTGAGATCGTCCTGCCTCAGCCTCCTGCATAGCTGGAGATCCGGCTCGCATCACCCCGCCTGCCTCTCCTTCTGACTGAGAGCTGTGCTCGGAGTTCAGACGGCTTCGAGTTACAGTGTAACAGCACAGGGGGCTCTGTTCCTGGATTCAAACAGATACGTTTAGTCCTTGAATCCGGAAATTAAAGAACTGACAGGCAGCTTGGCTGCAGACCAGGCAAGTCTTTCTTACAAAGCAAGAAACAGAAAGAGAAGAGAAAACAGCATGCCAGAGAGGCACGCCGAGAGCTTGAAATGGACTCTCCCCTGCTCCGACCGGCCCTTAAGTACAATTTATTATTGGCATGTTCTTATTGGCATTACCAAGACCATGGGCTGGCGACTCCTTTTCTCAGGCCGGTGGTGTTATGTTGTCTCTGGCCTGTCTTCCTTCACCTCTGCTGTGGTGGTTGCCCATCAATGACTGTTTTTTGTTTTTGTTGTGTTTTTTGCGGTACTGGAGATGGAACCCAGGGGCATTCTACCTCTGAGCTATACCCCAGCCCTATTTTGTATTCTTTATTTTGAAACAGGGTCTCACTGAGTTGCAAAGGGCCTCACTGAGTAGCTGAGGCTGGCCGTGAACCTGTGATCCTCCTGTCTCAGCCTCTCAAGTGCTGGGATGACAAGCGTGCCCGCCGCGCCCGGCTGTCTATGGCGTATTTTGTATTAAGTTTCCCCATAAGATCCCCTGATTATTGGTAAGTCTTTGAAACACTGCGGTCCTTTGTCAGCACTGCAGAGCAGTCTGTAAACACATAGACTTTTATGTAGCTAGCCGCACTGTGAGGAACACGTTGGCTTGTTTTCAATCTCGCTTTACTATTTTTGTGCGCACGCGTGCACACACACATGCACATGCACACACAATGGGAGGATCAGCTTTTAGCAATGAGCTGTGGGTCGGAGGTACTCACAGTTCACGGCAGCACTATTGGCAAAAGCCAAAAGACCAAAAGATGAGAAAACCCGCGTCCACCAATAGGTACCAGACGAAGTGTGGCACACTCTACATTCGATATATTCAACCTCAGACGTCATTATGCCAAGCCGGGCAGAGTGCTGCTCGCCTGGAATCCCGGTACTTGGGAGGCAGAGACAGGGGGATTGCAGGCTGGCCGTGAACCTGCGGTCCTCCTGTCTCCGCCTCCCAAGTCCTGGGATCACAAGCGTGCGCCACCACGCCCAGCTTGGGGTTTCATTTTGGAGTAATGAAAATGATTTTCATTAACTAGAGGGGGTGGTGGTTGTAAAATTATGTACTGACCTGTTTAATGTTTTTCTGGTACTGGGGATTGAACCCAGAGGCATTCTACCTCCAAGCTACACCCCAGCCCTGTTTATTTAGTTTGACATCGGGGATTGAGCTCAGAGGCATTCTACTTTTGAGCTATACTCCCCAGCCCTATTTCATTTTGTATTTTGAAACTGAGCCTCGCTAAGTTGCTGAGGCTGGCCTTGAACCTGAGATCTTCCTGTCTCAACCTCCCAAGGACTGGGATTACAGGAGTGTACCCCCTCACCTGGCTCATACTGTTTATCTTAAATTGGTTAATTCAGTCAACTTTAGCTTACCTCAGTTAAAAAAGTTACTCTACCACAGAGCCACATCTTCAAACCTTTTTTAATATTTTGGAACAGGGTCTGGCTGGGTTGTCCAGACTGGCCTCAAATTTGTAATCTCCCTGCTTCAGCCTCCTAAATAGTTAGGATTACAAGTTTGTACCACCACACCTGGCTGCAATTTTATTTATTTTTGTGGTGCCGGGGATGGAACTCTGAGGCATTCTACCTCCCAACTACACCTCCAGCTTTATTTTTATTTTTTGGTTTGAAACAGGTTCCCTTGGGGCCCGAGTTGCTCAGCTTCTTAAGTACAGATATTAGAGTCACATGCCATCATGCCTGGCTTGGCTACAATTTTTTTTAATCAAAGTTTTTTTTTTTTTTGTCTTTTTTTAAACTGGGGATTGAACTGAGAGGTATTCTAAGTTATGCTTCCAATACTATTTTATTTTTTATTTTGAGACAGGGTCTCATTAAATTTCTGAGGGCCTTGCTAAATTACTGAGGCCTGCCTCGAACCCAAGACCCTCCAATCTCAGCCTCCCAAGTATTGGGATTACAGATGTGTGCCACCTAACCCAGAAACTCACTATTTTGGATGTAAATGAAAAGCCATTACAGTAATTTTTTTTTTCACGGTACTGGGGATGGAGTTCAGTATGGGGATGGACTCCAGGGGCATTCTACTTCTGAGCTACACCCGTAGCTCTATTTTTTATTCTTTATTTTGACATTGTTTTTTGTTTTTGTTTTGTTTTTGGTGGTACTAGGGGTGGAACTCAGAGGCTTTCTACCTCTGGGCTATACTCCCAGGCCTATTTTTCTATTTTATTTGGAAACAGGGTCTCACTAAGTTGCTGAGAGCCTCACTAAATAGCTGAGGCTGGCTTTGAACCTGTTTCAGCCTCCCAAGTGCAGGGATTACAAGCGTGCGCCACCACACCCGGCTTATTCTTTATTTTGTAACAGGGTCTCACTGAGTTGCAAAGGGCCTCACTAAGGAGCTGAGGCTGGCCGTGAACTGCGATCCTCCTATTTCAGCCTCCCAAATGCTGGGATTACAAGCGTGCGCCACCACGCCCGGCTCCATTACAGCAATTTCAGTAGCCAACTCTGTGTTGAGGACCATCCAAAGAAAAGGGGCTACCAGCCTGGCCTGAACACTCCACCCCGGTCCACCTGAGGAACAGGTGCAAGCAGCCCTCTTATCTTTCTGCCTGAAACCAGATCTCAGCCGGAGGTGGAATCTGTTCTGGTACCCTGCTGGCCCTGGGCTCCTTGCCTATTTCCTAGGATCTAAAGCCCAACTGGACTGGCTGGAACCCCAGTATCTGAGGAGATTCCCTCTCTGGTTTAAAAGCTCATCTCTGGCAGGGCGTGGTGGCCCAAGCTTGTAATCCCAATATTTGGAGGCTGAGACCGGATGATCGCAGTTCGTAGACAGCCTCAGTTACTTAGTGAGGTCCTCTACAACTTAGCGAGACCCTGTTTCAAAATAAAGAATAAAAAAATAGGGCAGGGGGTGTAGCTCAGAGGTTGAATGCCCCTGGGTTCCATCCCCAGACTCGCAAAAAAAAAAAAAAAAAAAAAAAATGCCAGGCGTGGTGGCACACACTTGTAATCCCCGGATTTGGGAGGCTGAGACTGGAGGATTGCAGGTTCACGGCCAGCCTCAGCTCCTTAGTGAGGCCCTTTGCAACTTAGTAAGACCCTATTTCAGAATATAAAGAATAAAGCTGGGCATGGTGATGCACGCTTGTAATCCCTGCACTTGGGAGGCGGAGACAGGAGGATCACGCAGGTTCGAAGCCAGCCTCACTGGCTTAAGAGACCCTGTTTCCAAATAAAATATAAAATAGGTCTGGGAGGTCGGGCGTGGTGGCGCATGCTTGTAATCCCCGCGCTTGGGAGGCGGAGACAGGAGGATCATGCAGGTTCGATGCCAGCCGCATGTGCTGGCTTAAAAGACCCTGTTTCCAAATTAAAAAGTATAAAAAAATAGGTCTGGGAGTGTAGCCCGGAGGGAGGTAGAAGGGTTTCCAGGAACCCCAGTACCACCAAAAATAAATAATAATAATAATAATAATAATAATAATAAGTCGGGAATGTATAGCCTGGAGGTAGAAGGGTTCCATCCCCAGTACCACCAAAAAAATAAAAAAGAAAAAGAATAAAAAATAGGGCCGGGGGTGTGCAGCGGGGGTGTGCAGCTCGGAGGTAGAATGCCCCTGGGTTCAATCCCCAATTTGGCAAATAATAATGATAATAATAATAATAATAATAATAATAATAAAGTAGAGCTGGAGATGTATCTTGGAGGTAGAATGCCCCTGGGCTCAACCTGTAGTACTATCGAAAAAGAAAGAAAGGAAAAACAGCTCATTCCTGAGGTGTGCGAGATGGAAGGAGGGCCACTGCGCACCAGGGC
Organism: Muscardinus avellanarius; assembly: GCF_963383645.1. Taxonomy (NCBI): domain Eukaryota; kingdom Metazoa; phylum Chordata; class Mammalia; order Rodentia; family Gliridae; genus Muscardinus; species Muscardinus avellanarius. The sequence goes on from NC_137790.1 coordinate 139,504,763, forward strand.
TGCTCTTCTTAAGTAAAGGGGACTGAGGTCTTTGGGTGCCGCCACTACCACATGACCAGATCTCTTCACCCCCGAGGCCTGAGCCGGCAAGCACAGGACTCCAGGTAGGCCACTCGCTCGCCATCTCGTCCAGGACCCCAGCCCCCAGTGGCAGCGTCCTTTCCAGTCTTCCCTTCCAAGAAGCCTCCTCCAGAGCCTGACTGGTCTGACTGGGGCCCAGCACGGCAGTCAGGCGCTGGGGCCACGCAGACAGAAAGACAGGCTGCTGGGTTTGGAGACAGATGTTCCTTAAAAGTTGGGAAGCCGGACGTGCTGGTGTAGGATTGCAATCCCTGCATTCGGGAGGCTGAGACAGGAGGATCATGGTTGCGCTAGCCTCAGCTACTTAGTGAGGTCCTTTGCAACTTAGTGAGACCCTGTTTCAAAATAAAGAATAAAAAATTGGGCTGGAGGTGTACTCGGAGATAGAATGCCCTGGGTTCTATCTCCAGTATCAAAAAAAAAAAAAGTCGGGAAGTTGGAGCACTCAAAGTCCTGGCCCCCTTCAACCTCGAGGCCTCCGCACCTACAGGTTCCCTTTTCAAAACGTTTCCCTCCGCTCTACTGTCACCCCGTCCTCTGCTTCAGGATTCCACCAAAGGTGGCCCCCCGGCCGCTGCCCCCCTCCGCTCTACTGTCACCCCGTCCTCTGCTTCAGGATTCCACCAAAGGTGGCCCCCCGGCCGCTGCCCCCCTGCGGGCAGGGCTCTGGCCAGCACAGCACGTCCATCCGCTGGCCGCCCGGGGAGAAGGTCGGTCGGTCTGCCAGGGCCACGAGCGAGAGGCGCTCGGGAATCGCCGCCCGGCGCGCTCCGACCCTCCGCATCACAGGCGGGGGTGCGAAGACCCCCCCCTCCGCACGGACCGCCGGCCACCGCAGCCGCCGGGGCTCCAGACCGCCGCCGGCGCGCTCTGCGCACGCGCGGCGAGGCCAGGCCGGCCACGCCCACTGGGCGGGGCTCCGCGGGGCGGGTCCTGCGGCGCCGCCCGGGAGGCGGCGCGAGGCGGGGCGGGGCTGGGCGGCCGCCGCCACATCCTCGTCCTCCTCCTCGGGGCCAGGCGCGCGGAGCCGGCCAGGCCCGGGCCCAGGGCTCCGACGGCGCGGGCGAGCGGAACGCCGAGCCATGACGCACCAGACCGGCATCCACGGTGAGGGCGGCGGGGCGGGGGCCGGGGCGAGGGCGGGGGCGGGGGCCGGGGCGGGCTCGGCTGCCGCACCCCTCCTCCCGCACCAGCCCCAGCCGCGAAGAGGCTTCCTGTTCTCCTGCGTAGCCGCCGGGGCCGGCCAGTCGGGAGGGGTGCCCACGGACCTACCTGGCTGCTGGGGTGGCAGCGCCGGGGCGCCCCGGGTGGGGGCGGACGTGCCCGCCGCGTCTGGCCTTGGCTTTCTGGGGGGTGGGTGTACCCGGATGTGCACATCTGGGGGAGTGTGCACGCCTGTGCACGTGTCCTCTGTGTACAGCCCGGCGCGTGCACACCTGGATGTGCCTGGCGCGTGCACGGCCTGGGGCCGTCCGCGTGCACGCACCGGCGGCTGTTTGGACAGTCAGGTGGCAGAGGGCCATCTCCGACATCAGTGTTCCGCGGCAGGGTGCACATGTCTGTGGGTGTCTGTGTGTGCGCACAGTTGGGGCGCCTCGCCTGTGCGTCGGTTACCATGGCTGCACGCTGCCTGAGTCTCGTGACTTGAATGGGCTTGTGAATTGGGTGTGAGGTGGGGTCTTGACCTTTGCCCCTGTAAGGACCCTCACACTCCTGCAGGCGAGGCTGGACAAAACCTGAGGTAGGGCCCTCTACCCTCTACGTGACCTGGGGAGAGTTGCCAATCTGACCTTGACCCCTGACCTCCCTCCTGTTTTCCACCGGGCATCTCTGGAGGCGGCCCCACCCCGGGTTGGAAAGTTCCAGCTTCAGGCTAGTTGCCCAAAAGAGGGTCTGAATAGAGTGTGTAAGGGGGAGGAGATGCCCGGCTGGCCCCCAGCCTTGTCCCCAGCCTTGACAGCCCACGGTGCACCCTACACATCATGCCCCCAGGGGCCCCCGTTTCCTGTTGGACAGGCTGTACAGAAGCAATGCTCAGTAGCCAGATGCCCTGGCCCCACGCGAGCCTCAGTGCCCCATCTGTCCCTGGGCCGTGGGAAAGGCCAGCCCGCTTGCCTAGACTGCCTGAGTGGTTTGGCCGTCAGCCACTCCTGACACCATACCACGATCCCCTGCCCAGGGCTACCACCATCGACCTTCCTCCCTGCCTGAGCGCTGGCTTGTGGCTTGCGGTCGCGGCCATTGGTGGCTGGCCCGCCCTGAGAGGGTTTCCCTGGCCTGCCCCTGCCCACCATCCCGCCTCGGTGCACAGCCAGAGCTTGCAGGGGCCTGGGTCCGGGCCGCTTCTCACAGGTGGGCCAGCCTGTCTCCAGGATGAGCTGGAGGGTGCCTCATGACTCAGCCCCACAGGGGGAACTGCCTGGCCTGCCCTTCCTTCCTGATTGTGTGGTCATCGCTGTCTCCTCCTGCGGGGAAGGGATCCCAGGAAGTTAGTCACCCTCCGTCCTGGCCATGGGTGCCGATCGGCTGGCTGTCCTCAGAGTGGGGCAGTGGAGGGCCGGTAACCTGAGGCTCACTGGAGCTGGGAGGGGGCAGGGTGGGGGCCATGAATCTTTGATGACCGAGGCTCAGGTGTCCCAGCCTGGCCTCTGGATTATTGATGGTGGCTGGGGAGGCGTTGGCGTGGGGTGGGATGTGTCCCCTGCTGCGCTATCAGTTTGCCCTGGCAACACTAGCTGGGGCTTGGCAGCCTCTCTCTCAGGGCAGGTTCTTGGCCTCCCTCCTGGGCCCTGAGCAGAGAGAAGGGGCAGCTCAGCTGAGAGCAATAAGAACTGTGGCTCTTATTGATGTTTGGGAGTGGGGACTGAACCCAGGGGCGTTCCACCTGTGAGCTACATCTGCAGAGGCCCTTTTCATTTTTATTGGTTTTGCTAAGTTGTTGAGGCTGCCTTTGAACTCGTGATCCTCTTAGCCTCCCAAGTACTGGGACGATGATGACGACCATGATGATGACTTCTATTTATTTATTTTGGGTGCTGGGGGTGGAACCCAGGGGCATTCTACCTCTGAGCTACACTCCCAGGCCTATTATTTATTTATTTATTTATTTATTTTTATTTTTTTGTGGCACTGGGGATGGAACCCAGGGGGATTCTACCTCCGAGCAATACCCCAGCCCTATGTTTTATTCTTTATTTTGAAACAGGGTCTCACTGAGTTGCAGAGGGCCTCACTAAGTAGCTGAGGCTGTCGGTGAACCATGATCCTCCGGTCTCAGCCTCCCAAAAGCTGGGATTACGAGCATGTGCCACCACGCCCGGCTTAGATTCTTTATTTTGAAAAAGATTCTTTATTCTAGATTCTTTATTCTTTATTTTGAGTTGCAGAGCTCCTCACTAAGTAGCTGAGGCTATCTGTGAACCTGCGATCCTCCTGTTTTAGCCTCCCAAATGCTGGGATTACAGGATTACAAATGTGTGCCACCATGCCCCAGCCCCGCCGTGTGTGTGTGTGTGTGTGTGTGTGTGTGTGTGTGTGTGTGTGGTGTGTTACTGGGGATGGAACCCAGGAGCTTTCTACCTCCACATTACTCTCCCAGACCTATTTTTTAATATATTTTATTTGGAAACAGGGTCTCACTAGGTTGCTGAGAGCCTCACTAAGTAGCTGAGGCTGGCTTTGAACTTATGCAGTCCTCCTGTCTCAGCTTCCTAAATACTGGGATTACAAGCATGCGCCACCACCCTGGCTTCCTATTTTTAATTCTTTTTTTTTTTTTTTTGCGGGTCTGGGGGTGGAACCCAGGGGCATTCAACCTCCGAGCTACACCTTCTGCCCTATTTTTTATTCTTTATTTTGAAACCGGGTCTCACTGAATTGCAAAGAGCCTCACTAAGTAGCTGAGGCTGTCCGCGAACCGCGATCCTCTGGTCTCAGCCTCCCAAATGCTGGGATTACAAGCGTGCGCCACCACGCCCGGCTCTATTTTTTAATTCTTTATTTGGAAATAGGGTCTCACTAAGTTGCCGAGGGCCTCACAAAGTAGCTGAGGCTGGTTATAAACTCTGGTCCTCCTGTCTCAACCTCCAGGTACTGGGATTACAAGTGTGTACCACGATGCTCAGGTCAATCATTATGATTATTATTACTATTACTATTATTATTTTGTGACACTGGGGATTGAACCCAGGGGCATTCTACCTCTGAGCTACAACCCCAGCCCTGTTTCATTTTTATTTTGAAACAGGATCTCACTAGGTTGATGAGAGTGTCACTGCTTGCAGAAGCTGACCTCGAACCTGAAATCCTCCTGTCTCAGCCTCCAAGTACTGGGATTACAAGCATGCGCCCCAACGCCCGGCTCCACATGCTAGGTGTATGGACATGCGCCACCACACGGGTTCCTAAGCTCTGTGTCCCATTACTTGCTGGCAGCCCTCCAGAGCCCGGGGCATTATCTCCACTTTACAGACGGCGTTGGGATCCAGAGAAGTCGGGATCCCAGAATCCCAGCGCTAGGGGAGAAGCAGAGCCCCACAGACGGGCGTGAAGCTTCAGGGACCTGCTGGGGTTCTGTGCAGGCGCAGAGCGGCCGTGCCCGGCATGCAGTACAAGCCATGCTGCTCTGAGCCCGGGACCTGCGGGCCCCCCAGTGACACCGCACTGTGTGGGTGGGGGCACGCGCGCAGGGCCAGGGCTTGTTTTCCTAATGCTCCCCTTCCTCCCCCTGCTACTGCCCCTGTGCTACCCAGTCCAGGCCCTATAAATATTCTCTGAGCTCAGTCCTCCAGCTGTGTCCCTGTGGGATTCTCCTGACCCCTGGGCAGCCTCAAGGTCACGCTGGCCTCCTGCTCACCTAGACACCCAAGTTGGGATCCCCCCACTTGAACCAGTTTTTCTCTGCCACCACTAGTGGGTCTGAGACTACCCATGGCTCTGACCAGGATTTTTTTTTTTTTTTTTTTTTTACAGTGCTGGGAATGGAACCCAGGGACATTCTACCTCTAAACTATACCCCCAGCCCCATTTTTATTTATTTATTTATTTATTTATTTATTTATTTATTTATTTGATAGTACTGGGGGTGGAACCCAGAGGCTTTCTACCTCCAGGCTATACTCCCACATCTATTTTATATTTTATTTGAAAACAGGGTCTCACTAAGTTGCTGAGGGCCTCACTAAGTAGCTGAGGCTGGCTTTGAACCTGCGCGATCCTCCTTTCTCAGCCTCCCAAGCGCTGGGATTACAAGCGTGCGCCACCATGCCCAGCTTTTTCTTCTTTATTTTGCTATATTCATACTTTTACACCTATTTGGAATCTGTATTTGGTGCCCTCTCCCTCCCCCCTCATTTTCCCTTTCCCCCTCCTGACAATTTCTTCTTTATTTTGAAACAGGTCTCACTGAGTTGCAGAGGGCCTCACGAAGCAGCTGAGGCTGTCCGTGAACCATGATCTTCCTGTCTCAGACTCCCAAGTGCTGGGTGTCATCCCAGCATGTGCCACCGTGCCCGGCCCTGATCCTGGTCTTTATTTCCATACTTGGGTCCTTGGTCAGTGGCCAGCGCCTTCCGGTTTTGCAGCCCACAGCCTGGGATGGAGATTCTTTGGGGGAGTCATGCCTCCTCCAGCAAATCTTTCCTGCTGCCTGAAGGTGTAGGGTTTCTTGCCCCTGGCACCTGGTGGCTGCCAGGGCCTCCTGGGGTGGATGCTACAGCCTAGCTGGGGGCTGGGAATACTTTTGCACACACAGGCGTCATGCTTGTACATGTGCTTCTGGGTGTACCTTGCACACACCCCCTTCCTGCACACGCCGTCTCCAAGCTCAGGAGTCGCCTGCTTGTGTTTGTGAGGAAGCTGTGTTTGCTAAGCGTCTGTGCATTTGTCCACACGCTTAAACACGTGTGTTCATGTACATTTCCCCAGCCGAGTGTGTGCTCTTTATTCTCTCCTCTGTCTCACACTCGTTTTTTACTCACGCAAGCCGAATGTAGTATGAACCAGTGTATGCATTGTGCAGTGCGTGAGCCCACAGGGTATGAGTGGACGCAGTGGTCAACGCAGAGTCGGGCATTTGTGGGATTTTTTGGTACTGGGGATTGAAGCTAGGGGCATTCTACCTCCGAGGCACACCCCCTAGCCCTTTATTTTTACTTTTTTATTTTGAAATATGGTCTTACTAAGTGGCTGAGAGTCATGCTTGGTTGCTGAGGCTGGCCTCTAACCTGTGGTCTTCGTGTCTCAGCCTCCCAAGTACTGGGATTACAGGTGTGCACCACCAAGCCTGGTGTGTCTATGTGTTCTTGGCCTGTGGCTTTGACAGAAATGACAGAGTACCAGGCGTGCGCCTGTTATCTCAGTGCTTGGGAGGCTGAGACAGGAAGGTCAGAGGTTGGAGGTCAGCCTCGGCTATTTAGGAAGAGCCTCAGTAACTCAGTAAGACTCTGTGTGAAAATTAGAAAGGAGCCGGGCGTGGTGGGCACGCTGGTGACCCCAGCATTCGGGAGGCTGAGGCAGGAGGACCCCAGGGCACGGCCAGCCTCAGCAACTTAGTGAAGCCCTCTGCAACTCAGTGAGACCCTGTTTCAAAATAAAGACTAAAAAATTGGTTGGGCAGCTGAGACAGGAGGATCATGGTTCGCGGACGGCCTCAGCTACTTAGTGAAGCCCTCTGCAACTCAGTGAGACCCTGTTTTCCAAGTAAAATATAAAATAGGTCTGGGAGTATGGCCCAGAAGTAGAAAGCCCCTGGGTTCCACCCCCAAAATAAATAAATAAGTAATACAAAATAGAGCTGGGGGTGTAGCTCGGAAGTAGAATGCCTCTGGGTTCCAGCCCTAGTACTGCAAAACAAAACAAAACAAAACACAAAAAAGGGCTGGGGGCATAGGCATAGTTTGGAAGTAGAATACCTGTGGGTTCAAACCAATCCCCCGTGCAAAGAAATGAATTTAAAATCAAACACTCCTGAGAGGGGCTCAGACCAGGCACCACCCGGCGGGCGTTGGTGGGGCAGGGGACAGGTTCGCTGCGGCTGCCTTAGGGTCCTAGAACCCGCCCCTTCCTCGGGAGGCTGTCCCCTCTCTGCCTGCCCCTCCTGTCGCCGGGTCATCCCAGCCAGCAGGCCGCCTGCCTGCCGGCCACCCCAGCTGGCTAAATTTGGGAGCTTGTGTGCACTCAGTCTCCGGTTCCCAGTCACATGGGCGGCGGGGCGGGGGCTGTATTTAACCCAGCCCCAGCTCGGCCAGCAGACCAGGCAGGACAGAGCAGGCCCCTCGCGGCCCTGCCTGCTCACCCCCACCATGTTTCTGGTTCTCGTAGCTACTGAGGAGCTCCAGGGGTTCTTTGCCAAGGCCCGGGCGGGCTCCATCCGGCTCATCAAAGTTGTCATCGAGGACGGTGAGTACCTGCCTCTGGGGGCAGGGGGTGGTGGGTGTTGGCCCCCTGGGGACCCACTGCCATCTGGGGCTGGGGGTGAGGCCCCACACAAAGAGGCTCTGCAGAGGGAGCCTTGGGGTGGGCAGGGTCCTCCCAAGGTCCTGGCCAGCCTCCCCAGAGGCTGTGTGTGGATTGATGGGCCTAGTCTGGGCAGCGGACCCGGCAGGCCAGGGCAGGGGGTGAGTGAGGAGCATTCGGCTAGTGGCAGCGGCCTGTTCCTGGTCACAGGCCTGGCCTGGCTTGGCTGCCAGCTCGGGGGAGACCTAAGGAGACACCGGGGGCCCTCCTGAAAGGTGCCCAGCAGGGGCAGAGGGGCCCAGCTCACATGAGAGCAGGACGGGGCGACCCCAGGCTTGACCCGGGCCCTGCGTAGGGGTGGCGGAGCCCCGGGGGGTGCTGGGCCTGAAGTGTGCAGGTTTGGCTGAGGAGGCAGGGGATTGACTGAGGCCGGGCTGGGGAGCTGGGAAAGGACCCCTCCCCCACCCCTGTGTTCAGCAGCTGCTCCAGGAGGGGAAGGGTGCAGGCTCCGGGACTGGGTGTGGGCCCAGGGGTCCTCGCGGGGCTCCCAGTGGCCGCGGTGCCCAGCGCCCTCCAACAGGAGCTGTCCACACACAGCTTCAGGCCAGGGCTGTTCTGGGCTCTGTCCAGGGCCCTCAACTTGAGATGCCCTCGGAGGCAGGGTGGGGTCATGCGGTAGGTCATGAGCAAAGCCTCCCACCCTTAAAGAGGCAGCGTGCAAGTCTCACAGGACGGAAGGTCTCAAGCACGTGGACTCTCTAGATGGGCGTCACCCCAGGTCTACATTACAGTGGCTGGGATTCCTGGAGGCGCCCGGCAGCCCACACGCCAGCTGTGACTCAAGCTCCCGAATGCTTTCTTTTTCTTTTTATCCTTTTCTTTTCTTTTTTCTTTTTCTTTTTCTTTTCTTTTTTTTTTTTTTTTTTTTTTTTGGTACCAGGAGCCCTTTGTATTTGGGTTTAACCAGGGCCTTGCTGAGTTGCTGCGGCTACTCTTGAGCCTGCAATGTCCCGGTCCCAGCCTCCCAGGTGCTGGGATTGCAGGTGGACAGGGGCCCGGCTAAGCTCCTGATTTTCTAGAGAAGCTGCCAATTCCACTTCTTCCATAAATTCCTGGCTTGAGAACATGAACAGCAAATTAAGCGGTGCAGGCAATGCGGTTGGCCCCCATGGCCCGGGACTACTATTTAGCCCCGATTTAGTTCTGAGCGGGCAGGGGAGGAAGCCAGGCCTGCAGGGGTGGCTGGGCCCATTGGCCTGGCATGTAGGGGGTTCCAGGCAGCGGGGCCTCTTGCCCCATTAGGAGGGTTTCAAGGTGGGTACCAGGCCCCCTGCTAGGCGAGACTGCCCCCTTGTCCCAGTTCTTCCTCCAGCCCAGGCTGTGCACCTGGCGGATGTATGCTGCCCCGCTAAGAAGCCAGCCTGCAGGTGTGGCCCGATGCCTCACCCAGCCACTCAGTATTATTCAGGGAGATGGCAGGCCTGCTGGGCCCAGGCATTAAGAAATTGTTTCCTAGCGGGGCGCGGTGGCACACGCTTGTAATCCCTGCACTTGGGAGGCGGAGACAGGAGGATCGCACAGGTTCGAAGCCAGCTGTGCCGGTTTAGGAGACCCTGTTTCCAAATAAAAGGTATAAAATAGGTCTGGGAGTGTAGCCCAGAGGTAGAAGAGTTTCCAGGAACCCCAGTACCACCAATAAAAAAAAAAAAATTGCTTCCTAGCTAGGCATGGTGGTGCATGTTCATAATCCCAACATTCGGGAGGCTGAGACAGCAGGATCGCAGTTTGCAGAGAGCCTCAGCTACTTAGCGAGGCCCTTTGCAACTCAGTGAGACCCTGTTTTAGAAATAAAGAATAAAAAATAGGGCCGGGGGTGTAGCCCAGAGGTAGAATGCCCCTGGGCTCCATCCCCAGTACCACAAAAAAAAAAAAAAAAAAAAAAAAAAGGAAAGAAAGAAAGAAAAGAAAAGAAAGAAAATAAATTGGTTCCTGGCTGGGTACAGTGGCCCATGCTTGTACTCCTTGTACTTGGGAGGCCAAGACAAGAGGATCAGAGGTTCCAGGACAGCCTCAGCAATTTATTTATTTATTTATTTTGGGGTCTGGGGATGGAACCCAGGGGCATTCGACCTCCGAGCTACACCCCCTGCCCAATTTTTTATTCTTTATTTTGAAACTGGGTCTCACTGAGCTGCAGAGGGCCTCACTAGGTAGCTGAGGCTGTCCATGAACCTCGATCCTCCAGTCTCAGCCTCCCAAAGGCTGGGATTACAAGTGTGCGCCACCATGCCTCGCTGCTCAGCCTCAGCAATTAGCGACACCTTGTTTCAAAAAAGAAAACAGCCGGGCATGGTGGCATGCACTTGTTATCCCAGTCCTTGGGAGGCTGAGACAAGAGGATCACAGGTTCAAGGCCAGACTCAGCAATTTAACAAGACTCTTAGCAGCCTAGCGAGACCCTGTTTAAAAAAAAAAAAAAAAGCCAGGTACGGTGGCACATGCCTGTCATCCCAGTCCTTGTGAGGCTGAGACAGCAGGATCGCAGGTTCAGGACAGCCTCAGCAGGCAGTGAGATCCACGTCAATCTAGCAAGACTCTGTTTCCAAATAAATAAAATATGTCTGAGGGTGTAGCTCAAAGGAAGAATACCTCTGGGTTCAATCCCCAGCACCACAAAAAAGGGAATAGGGGGGCTAGGAATGTCGCTCAGAGACAGAAAGAAGATGTATCTTAGCCAGGCAACTTAGTGAGACCCCCAGGAACTTACAAGACCCTATAGCAAAATAAAAATAAAGGGCTGGGGTGCAGCTCAGACGTAGAAAGCCTCTGGATTCGACCCCCTGTACCAAACAGAGACAGAGACAGAGACGAGAGAAGCTGGCTCCTGCTGGCTTGTGACTGTTGGAGGGCCCACGCTGGGGTGACGCCGGGCACCTTCCTCCTCCAGATCTGCTCCTGCAGATCCGGCCTGGGGCGCGGGGAGGGGAGTCCGCGGTGGGCGTTGCGCGCATGCGTGCGTGAGTGCGTGCAGGCCACTCGCCCGGAGCAGCTCTCGCCCTCCTTCCCCATTCTCTTACTGAATCATTAACAAGCTCAGACCCCGGGGACTCCGGGCCCCGAGGAAAGTGGGGTGGCGCGGGCGGAGCCGCGGGCATCGGCGCTGGGCTTGGGCCCCGGAGCTCACCCCGCCTCTGCCCCCAGAGCAGCTCGTGCTGGGCGCCTCGCAGGAGCCGCTGGGTCGCTGGGACCAGGACTACGACAGGGCGGTGCTGCCGCTGCTGGACGCCCAGCAGCCCTGCTACCTGCTCTTCCGCCTCGACTCGCAGAATGCGCAGGGCTTCGAGTGGCTCTTCCTGGCCTGGTCGCCCGACAGCTCCCCGGTGAGTCCTGGGGACCCCTGTCCTGTCCCAAGGAGCCCAGGGAGGAGATGCCTGGGCCTGTCCTTAAGTCCAGTCCCTGTGCCTGAGCCTGCAGGGGCTGGGCGAGGGCGCCCCCTGCTGGTTGTGAGGCGCAGTGAGCCCCCGGCCCCCTCCTGGAGCTGCACCTGCTCGGGGCTGCAGCCCCGCCACGCTGTCCACCGGGTCTCAGTTTGCCCCGCCTCGTAGGTGCGGCTGAAGATGCTCTACGCAGCCACACGGGCCACGGTGAAGAAGGAGTTTGGGGGCGGCCACATCAAGGATGAACTCTTCGGGACAGTGAAGGTAGCCGCCCAGGCTGCAGCGTGGCCGGGCCCTGGAGCAAGCCCGCGCCAGGCTGGGGGTGAAAGGGAAGGCTGGGGTTTCTCAGGTGTCAGCTGAGGCGCACGGTGGGCTCTCCAGCCCAGCCGGGGTGCCCACTGTCGCCTCTGGCTCACCCCCCAGGACGACCTCTCCCTCGCCGGGTACCAGAAACACCTGTCGTCCTGCGCCGCACCCGCCCCGCTGACCTTGGCCGAGAGGGAGCTCCAGCATATTCGGATCAATGAGGTAGGGTGCGCAGGTGCCAGGAGGGAGCCTGGCTCGCAGGGCACGCCCTCATCACCGCCCTGCCCCCCAGGTGAAGACAGAGATCGGTGTGGAGAGCAAGCACCAGACCCTGCAGGGCCTCGCCTTCCCCCTGCGGCCTGAGGCGCAGAGGGCGCTCCAGCAGCTCCGGCAGAAGGCCATCAACTACATCCAGCTGGTGGGTGCGCCGCCGCCCCTCGCACTCCTGCAGATGGCGCCGGGCCTGCCCACCCCCGCCCACCCACTGCGCTGCTCAGCTGGTCATGGGGAGGACGCCCGACCTCCTTGTCCCCACCCCGCCCGAGCCGCAGCGCTGCACACGCAGGGACCCCTGGGAGCACGCTGTCCCGCCCCGCCCTCCACCCATACCCCAGTTCACACTGAAGCACCAGCCGGAGCCCTTCCTGTCCCAGGACCCCTGCGGCCCCTTCCCCCAGGAGGGGATCCTCCTCATGCTTCACCTCAGAGGATGGATGGGCCGTGCAGCACCTCCCTGAGGTCGCCACCCTCGGTGCTGCCCATACACCGCCCTGATGGGGGTCCTTCTTAGCGGTCTTTTAAAGGGCACATTTGAAGCCAGACAGGTGGCGCACGCTTGTAATCCCAGCATTCTGGAGGCTGAGCCAGGAAGATTGCCGTTCAAGGACAGCCTCAGCTACTTAGCGAGGCCCTTTGCAACTCAGTGAGACCCTGTTTCAAAATAAAGAAAAAAACAGGGGCTGAGGGTGTAGCTTGGAGGTAGACTGCCCCTGGATTCCATCCCCAGTACTGAAAACAAAATTTAACAATAAGCCAGGCGTGGTGGCACACGCTTGTAATCCCCGCGCTTGGGAGGCTGAGACAGGAGGATCGCACAGGTTCAAAGCCAGCCTCAGCTACTTAGTGAGGCTCTCAGCAACTTAGTGAGACCCTGTTTCCAAATAAAGTATAAAATAGGTCTGGGAGTGTAGCCTGGAGGTAGAAAAGCCCCTGGGTTCCATCCTCAGTACCACAAAAAAGTAATAAATAAAATAAAAATAAAGAATAAACAGTAGGACTGGGGGTGTAGCTCGGAGGTAGAATGCCCTTGGGTTCCATCCCTAGTACCACAAATAAATAAATACAGATACAGTGCACATTGGTGCCGCCCGGGGCGCCTCCTCAGTGCGGCCTCATACAGAGCCCGAGGCGCCGGCTGGGTGGAGGGCGCCTTCACGCCTCCCCTGGCCCTCCGCAGAAGCTGGACCTGGAGCGGGAGACCATCGAGCTGGTGCACACGGAGCCCACGGACGTGGCCCAGCTGCCCTCGCGGGTGCCCCGGGATGCCGCCCGCTACCACTTCTTCCTGTTCAAGCACGCCCACGAGGGCGACGCCCTGGAGTCTGTGGGTGAGCGGCGGGCAGGGCTGGGGGGGCCGAGGGAGCAGGCGGCTGGCTCACCCCGCCCCCTGTCCCGCAGTGTTCATCTACTCCATGCCCGGCTACAAGTGCAGCATCAAAGAGCGCATGCTCTACTCCAGCTGCAAGGGCCGCCTCCTCGACGCGGCCGAGCAGGACTTCCAGCTGGAGATCACCAAGAAGGTGCCTCCGCCCTCGGCACTGACACAGATAGGCCCCGGCCCTGGCCGCCTCCTTCCCCTAGGTGTTGGGGGCGGTGTGGCCGCCCCGGGAGCAGGGAGGGCAGCAGGCCCTGGGTTCTGTGTGCCCGGGCTCGGCATCTCGGGAGGGGATCTGCGGTGAGAGGCCCGAGGGTTTAGCAGGGCCTGGGGCTACACGCCTGTAATGTTGGTACCGGGGAGGCTGAGACAGGAGGCTGGCAGGTTCAAGGCCAAGCCTCGGCAACTTAGCGGGAGCCTTAGCAACTTAGTGAGTGCCTGTTTCAAAATAAAGAATAAAAATAGGGCTGGGGGTGTAGCTCGGAGGTAGAATGCCCCGAATGCCCCTGGGTTCCATCTCCAGTACCAAATAAAAAAAGAACGAACGAGGCTTCCGGGGCTGCGCAGGGTGACTTGCCTTTCCCGCCTGCACAGATGGAGATTGGAGACGGTGCGGAGCTGACAGCCGAATTCCTCTACGATGAGGTGCACCCCAAGCAGCATGCCTTCAGGCAGGCCTTTGCCAAGCCCAAGGGCCCCGGGGGGAAACGAGGTCACAAGCGCCTCATCCGGGGCCCCGGCGAGAACGGGGACGACAGCTAGGGCCTGGCCCGCGCCGCCAGCCTGTGCACTGGGTGGGCGCTGGCACCCCGGCCTGGCTCCAGGGAGGGGCGTTCCGGGGGCAGGAGGGCTGGCGGCGGGCATTGCAGCTTCCGAGCCGCCGGGGCCTGTCCCGTTGCTGTCCTTGCCTCTGTGTGCGCTCGGGTGTGGGGCCCTGCTTGGTTGGGGAGGGGCCTGTCATGAACCTGGCCTCCAGGGGATCTGAGACTAAGGTCCCCGTACAGCCCAGAGGCCTTTGGCCACAGTGAGTTGGGTCCTTGGGGGCTGGGGCGAGGGTCACTGCAGGACGGGATGGTTGAATGCTGTATTTTCTAAAGAATAAAATATTTTTAAATCAATATCTGTGTCTGGCCCTCGTATCGGTGGCCCTCGCACATGGCTGCCCTCACAGCTGAGAAGGGGGCTGTTGGTCTGATAAGCAGAGCCCCAGTGCTGGCCGCAGGGGCTGGGGAGCAGCTGTGTGGAGCCCTGTCAGAGGCAGGCTGTATAGTCTGATTTTCTATCGCTGTAACCAAAATACCTAACAAGGGGCAACTTAGGAGCCAGGCAGGATGGCTCACGCTTACCCCAGTACCGGGGAGGCTGAGACGAGGATCGTGGTTCAGACAGCCTCGGTTACTTAGGCCCTTCATAACTCAGTGAGACCCTGTTACAAAATAAAGAATAAAAAAAATCAGGCTGGAGGGTATAGCCCGGAGGTACAATACCCCTGGGTTTCATCCCCAGCACCACAAAAATTAATAATAAAGAATAAAAAATAGGGGTGGGGTGTATCTTGAAGGGAGAATGCCCTTGGGTTCAATCTTCAGTATCAAAAATAAAAAATAGCTGGTGTGATGATGTTTACTTCTAATTTTCAGTTTTGGGAGACCAGGAGGATTGTGATTCGCGGCTAGCCTCAGCTACTTAGACCCTGTTTTAAAAATAAAGAATAAAAAAATTGAGCTAGCCGGGCGTGGTGGTGCACGCTTGTAATCCTCGCACTTGGGAGGCGGAGACAGGAGGATGGCGCAGGTTCTAAGCCAGCCATGCTGGCTTAAGAGACCCTGTTTCCAAAAATAAAATAGGTCTGGGAGTGTAGCTGGAGGTAGAAGGGCTTCCAGGAGCCCCAGTACCACCAAAAAGAAAAAAGAAAAATTGAGCTAGGGGTGTAGCTTGCCCCTGGGTTCAGTCTTCGGTATAGAAAATAAAATTAATAAAAAAAAGTTGGGCATGGTGGCTCATGCTTATAATCCTAGCATTTGGGAGGTTGAGACAGGAGGATCGCAGTTCGCAGACAGCCTCACAGCTACTTAGTGAGGCCCTTTGCAGCTCAGTGAGACCCTGTTTCAAAATAAAGAATAAAAAAATAGGAAGCCAGGCGTGGTGGCGCACGCTTGTAATCCCGCGCTTGGGAGATGGAGGCAGGAGGATCGCACAGGTTCGAAGCCAGCCGCACTGGCTTAAGAGACCTGTTTCCAAATAAAATATAAAGTAGGTCTGAGAGTGTAGCCCAGAGGTAGAAGGCCCCTGGGTTCCATCCCTAGTACCACCAAAAAAAAAAAAAAAAAAAAAAAAAAAAAAATCCTCTGGCCAGGCGTGGTAGCACACGCTTGTAATCCCAACATTTGGGAGGCTGAGACTGGGGATCGTGGTTTGCAGACAGCGTCAGCCTCAGCTACTTAGGCCATCTGCAACTCAGTGAGACCCAGCTTCAAAATAAAGAATAAAAAATAGGGCAGGGGGTGTAGTTCGGAGGTCAAATGCCCCTGGGTTCCATCCCTAGACCCGCAAAAAAAAAAAAAAAAAAAAAAAAAAAATAGGGCTGGGGTGTAGCTCAGAGGTAGAATGTCCCTGGGTTCCATCCCCAGTACTGCAAATACTACTACTACTACTACCACTACTACTACTACTACTACTACTACTACCACTACTACTACTACTACTACTACCACTACTACCACTACTTTACAAGGCTGGGGACATAGCTCAGTGCAGAGCACTTGCCCTGAGTTCAATCACTAGTATCTCCCCATAAAAAAGGGAAAGCTGTTTGGAGCACGTGACATGCACAGGCACTGGGAGGAGGCGAAGGGGGCCTGTGAGAGTGGGGGGGAGCCTCCAGGCCAGCGGAGCAGCACGCAAAAAGGCCCTGGGGCAATGTCAAGCCACCAAGAGCCTGGCTGGCGGGAGGTCAGGGGAGAAGCGGGAGGGAAGGCTCAGGGGCTGTAGGGACTGGGACTTCGACCCACAGCAGGTATGAAGGAGCCTGGGCACAGGAGGGGCCAGCATGGCAGGTTTGACCGGGCACTGTGGGGGCTGAGGTGAACAGGGACGTGGGTGGAGCAGCAGGTTAGGGGTGGCGGCAGCTGGACTGGCCAGGCGCAGAGGAGGGGCGGGGGCAGATCCCGAGGGGGGGTCAGTGGGACTTGAGGGCCCCGGGGGGCACGGGGAGCCCCGGTGTGGGGGTAGTGGGCTGCGGAGAGGGCGCCGCCCGTTCCTGGAACAGGCGGTGGGGCTGCAGCTCTGGGCCAGGAAATGGCAGGCACGCTGTCGTGTCCTGAGGCCTGCAGGTGCCGGGCCCCTTGGGACAGGAGGGGCTGCGCGGTGTCGCCCTGGGGGGGGAGTGGAAAGAGGAAGGAGAGACGGCCGCCATCCACCTGTGCCGATCCGCTCTGAGTCACAGGGCACCTGCCCCGAGCAGCGTGGGCTGTGCAAGGTCTCACTTCCCCTCTGCTCAGGACCCGGTGCGGAGCGTCCCTCTTGGGCGCTGCTGCCCAGGCTGCCAGCCGGACCCCCTGAGAAGCCCACTCCCCACCATGGTAGGACGGAGGCTCCCAGCCCTAGGGAGGGGGCCTCGGTGGCTGCAGGCAACATGGGGGGGCTGGCACCTTCAGGGCCTTGGGGACACTCGTGGGACCCTGAAGACATCAGAGCAGAGGCCCTGTGGGCATAGGCTGAGGGCTGGCTGGGCCCTCGGTCCAGGCGCTGCAGGCTGCAGACCAGGCTGGCCTCCCTCGGATCTGCTGTTTTGGGGTTGTTGTTTGGGTACTGGAAGTTGAACCCTGATGCTTCTACTTCAGAGCTATACCCCCAACCACCCCTTTTATAGCAGTACTGAGGATGCAACCCAGGGCATTCTACCTCCAAGCTACATCCCCAGCCCTATTTTTTATTCTTTATTTTGAAACAGGGTCTCACTGAGTTGCAGAGGGCCTCACTAAGGAGCTGAGGCTGTCCGTGAACCATGACCCTCCTGTCTCAGCCTCCCGAATGCTGAGATTATGAGATTACAAGCATGCGCCATCACGTCCGGCTCTATTTTATATTTTATTTGGAAACAGGGTCTCACTAAGTTGCTGAGAGCCTCACTCAGTAGCTGAGGCTGGCTTCGAACCTCCTGTCTTAGCCTCCCAAGTACTGGGATTACAAGCGTGCTCCACCACGCCAGGCTTTTTTTTTTTTTTTTTTTTTTTTTTTTTGTGGTGCTGGGGACTGAGCTCAGAGGCATTCTACCTCTAAGCTACATCTCCAGCCCTATTTTATTTTATTTTGTTATTTTGAAACAGGATCTCACTAAGTTTGCAGAGGGCCTCATGAGGTTGCTGAGGCTGGCCTTGAACTTGCGATCCTCCTGTCTTAGTCTCCCAAGTATTGGGGTTACAGGGATATGCCATCATGCCCTACTTACTATTTCCTTTTAAACCAAGTGGCCACCCTGAAATCCCCTCTGCCCCTGCCAGTCTCCCTTCATTCCTCTGTCTTGGGGGAGCTCAAGCTCTCCGCTCTGGTCGAGACGGTCTCCTGCTGGGGTCCAGGTTGGCTTCTACCATTGCCCTTGGCTGGGGGGCAGAGACTCACCCTCTCACCCTCTGCCCGTCTCCCTCACTGGACACCTTCAACCCAGCGACGGGTCAAGAACAGATCGGAAGCTGGGCATGGTGGTGCAGGTCTGTAATCCCAGTGCTTGGGAGACTAAGACAGGAGGGTCGCAGGTTGGAGGCTGGCCTCAGCAACTCAGCGAGGCCCTCTGCAACTTAGCCGGACCTTGTTTCAAAAATAACGAATCAGCTGGCTGTGGTGGCGCATGCTTGTAATTGCCGCGCTTGGGAGGCTGAGACAGGAGGATCACAAGTTCCCAGCCAGCCTCAGCTACTCAATGAGGCCCTCCACAACTTAGTGAGACCCTGTTTCAAAATTAAGAATAAAAAATAGGGCTGGGGTGTAGCTCAGAGGTCGAATGCCCCTGGGTTCCATCCCCAGTACTGCAAAATTGTGTGTGTGTGTGTGTGTGTGTGTGTGTGTGTGTGTTTCTGGGAGTGTAGTCCAGAGGTAGAAAGCCCCTGGGTTCCATCCAGTACCACAATAAATAATAAATAAATAAATAAATAAGTACTGTAGGAGAAGGAAGAGTGGGCGGGGCCTGGGAGGCCGGCTGGACCCCTGTCCTGACCCTCGGGTCTGGCTGGGCTGTGTGAGGTGAGCAATCTCCACATTTTTGAAGTCTGGATTCCAGGCTGGGTCCTGGTTCTGAGCGCACGTTCGGGTCAAAGGCTGGCTCTGAGAGCCGCAGCCTTGGAGGAGCCTCGGGAGGGCTGCACAGAGGCGGGAGGACCCCGGGGAAGGGGAGCAGGTGCAGGCGGAGCCGGGGCCAGACACTCATGGCCGGGCCTGCCCCCGCCAGGCCCCGCACCCGCTGTCTCTCCTGGTGCAGGCGGCGGCGCTGGCCGCGGCGCTGGCCCTGGGCACCCTGCCCGCCTTCCTGCCCTGCGAGCTCCAGCCCCACGGCGTGGTAAACTGCAACTGGCTCTTCCTGAAGTCCGTGCCGCGCTTCTCGGCCGCGGCGCCCCGGGGCAACGTCACCAGCCTCTCCTTGCTCTCAAACCGTATCCACCACCTGCACGACTCGGACTTCGCGCACCTGTCCAACCTGCGGCGGCTGAACCTCAAGTGGAACTGCCCGCCGGCCGGCCTCAGCCCCATGCACTTCCCCTGCCGCATGACCATCGAGCCCCGCACCTTCCTGGCCGTGCCCACGCTGGAGGACCTCAACCTCAGCTACAACGGCATCACGTCCGTGCCCGCCCTGCCCAGCTCCCTCGTGAACCTGACGCTGAGCCACACCAACATCCTGGCGCTGGACCCCGGCAGCCTGGCCGGCCTGCCCGCCCTGCGCGCGCTCTTCATGGACGGCAACTGTTACTACAAGAACCCCTGCCGCGCGGCCCTGGACGTGGTCCCGGGCGCCTTGCTCGGCCTGCGCCGGCTCACGCACCTGTCACTCAAGTACAACAACCTCACAGCCGTGCCCCGCCGGCTGCCGGCCAGCCTGCGGTACCTGCTCTTGTCCTACAACCACATCGTCACGCTGGAGCCCGGCGACCTGGCCGACCTGACCGCCCTGCGGGTGCTGGACGTGGGCGGGAACTGCCGTCGCTGCGACCACGCCCGCAACCCCTGCGTGGAGTGCTCCAAGTCCTCCCTCCAGCTGAGCCCCCAGACCTTCAGACCCCTGAGCCGCCTCGAAGGCCTGGTGCTGAAGGACAACTCCCTGCGCACGCTCGACGCCGCGTGGTTCCGAGGCCTGGACAACCTCACGGTGCTGGACCTCAGCGAGAACTTCCTGTATGACTGCATCACGACCACCGAGGCCTTCTGGGGGCTGACGCAGCTGCGCAAGCTCAACCTGTCCTTCAACTACCGCAAGCGGGTGTCCTTTGCCCACATGTACCTGGCGTCCTCGTTCGGGAGCCTGACGGCCCTGCGGGAGCTGAACCTGAACGGCATCTTCTTCCGCTCGCTCAGCGAGCACACGCTGAAGCCGCTGGCCCGCCTGCCCGGCCTGCAGACACTGCGCCTGCAGATGAACTTCCTCAAGCAGGCCCAGCTCGGCGTCTTCGAGGCCTTTCCCCGCCTGCACCTGGTGGACCTGTCTGACAACCACATCAGCGGAGTCCCGGAGCCGGCGGCCACAACGGGGCAGGGAGGAGGCCGCGACGAGGAGCCGGCCCTGCCGAGGCCTGGGGACCTGGCTCGGGCTCCCGCGGAGCCCCTCGGCTCTGAGGACTTCATACCCAGCTGCAGACGCCTCAACTTCACCTTAGACCTGTCCCGGAACAACCTGGGGACGGTGCAGCCGGAGATGTTCGCCCGCCTGTCACGCCTCCAGTGCCTCCGCCTCAGCCACAACAGCATCGCGCAGGCGGTCAACGGCTCGCAGTTCTGGCCGCTGACCAATCTGCGGGTGCTGGACCTGTCCCACAACAAGGTGGACCTGTACCACGAGCGCTCGTTCACAGAGCTGCCGTGCCTGGAGGCCCTGGACCTCAGCTACAACAGCCAGGCCTTCAGCATGCAGGGCGTGGGCCACAACCTCAGCTTCCTGGCCCGCCTGCCCGCGCTGCGCTACCTCAGCCTGGCGCACAACGGCATCCACACCCGCGTGTCCCGGAGGCTCAGCAGCACCTCGCTGCGGGCGCTGGACTTCAGCGGCAACGCCGTGGGCCGCCTGTGGACCGAGGGCGACCTCTACCTGCACTTCTTCCAGGGCCTGAGCCGCCTGCTCCAACTCGATCTCTCCCAGAACCACCTGCACACCCTCCTGCCCCGCACCCTGGACCGCTTCCCCAAGAGCCTGCGGCGGCTGCGTCTCCGAGACAATTACCTGGCCTTCTTCAACTGGAGCGGCCTGGCCTTCCTGCCCAACCTGCGGGCCCTGGACCTGGCGGGAAACCAGCTGAAGGCCCTGAGCAACGGCACCCTGCCCAACGGCACGCGGCTGCAGACGCTGGATCTCAGCGGCAACAGCATCAGCGCGGTGGCCCCCGGCTTCTTCGTCCTGGCGACGGAGCTGCAGGTACTCAACCTCAGCGACAACCTGCTCAAGGCCATCGAG
Source organism: Muscardinus avellanarius (assembly GCF_963383645.1). NCBI lineage: Eukaryota > Metazoa > Chordata > Mammalia > Rodentia > Gliridae > Muscardinus > Muscardinus avellanarius. Next base: position 139,525,350 of record NC_137790.1, read on the forward strand.
GCCTCCTGGTTTGGGCCGCTGGCGGGCTCCCTGCAGACGCTGGACGTGAGCGCCAACCCTCTGCACTGCGCCTGCGGGGCGGCCTTCGTGGACTTCCTGCTGCAGGTGCAGGCGGCCGTGCCCGGCCTGCCCAGCCGCGTGACGTGCGGCAGCCCTGGGCAGCTGCAGGGCCGCAGCATCTTCGCGCAGGACCTGCGCCTCTGTCTGGACGAGGCCCTGTCCTGGGGCTGCTTCGGCCTCTCGCTGCTGGCCGTGGCGCTGGGCCTGGCACTGCCCGTGTTGCAGCACCTCTGCGGCTGGGACCTGTGGTACTGCTTCCACCTGGGCCTGGCCCGACTCCCCCTGCGCAGAGGCCAGCGGGGCGCGCGGGCGCTGCCCTACGACGCCTTCGTGGTGTTCGACAAGGCCCAGAGCGCGGTGGCCGACTGGGTGTACAACGAGCTGCGCGTGCAGCTGGAGGAGCGCCGCGGCCGCCGCGCACTGCGCCTGTGCCTGGAGGAGCGGGACTGGGTGCCGGGCAGGACGCTCTTCGAGAACCTCTGGGCCTCCATCTACGGCAGCCGCAAGACGCTCTTCGTGCTGGCCTGCACCGACCGGGTCAGCAGCCTGCTGCGCACGGGCTTCCTGCTGGCCCAGCAGCGCCTGCTGGAGGACCGCAAGGACGTGGTGGTGCTGGTGATCCTGCGCCCCGACGCCCGCCGCTCGCGCTACGTGCGGCTCCGCCAGCGCCTTTGCCGCCGGAGTGTCCTCTTCTGGCCGCACCAGCCCCGTGGCCAGCGCAGCTTCTGGGCCCAGCTGGGCACCGCGCTTACCAGGGACAACCGTCACTTCTATAACTGGAACTTCTGCCAGGGGCCCGCGGCCGACTAGCCTCTCCGCAGCCTGGGAGCCCACGCTGCCCTGCTCTGCAGAGCCCCTGCTTTGCCCCCGCCCGCCGGGCTCGCCCAGCCTAGAACAGACTTCAGTGAATGCTACGGAAGCCGGCGCGGTGGGCACGCTGGTGATCCCAGCATTCGGGAGGCTGAGACCGGAGGATCGCGGTTTGCGGATAGCCTCAGCTACTTAGTGAGGCCCTCTGCAACTCAGTGAGACCCTGTTTCAAAAATAAAGAATAAGCCGGGGGTGGTGGCGCACCCTTGTAATCCCTGCGCTTGGCGCTTGGGAGGCGGAGACAGGCAGATTGCGCAGGTTCCAAGCCAGCCGCGAGAGACCCTGTCTCCAAATAAAAAAAATATATAAAGTAGGTCTGGGAGTGTAGCCCAGAGGAAGAAGGGTTTCCAGGAACCCCAGTACCACCAAAAAAAAAAAAAAAGAATAAAAAATAGGGCAGGGGGTGCAGCTCAGAGGTCAAATGCCCCTGGGTTCCATCCCCAGACCCGCAGTAAATAAACAAACAAACAAACAAACAAACAAACAAATAAATAATAGGTCTGGGAGTGTAGCCCGGAGGTAGAAGTACCACCAAAAAAATAAAAAATAGGGGTGGGGGTATGGCTCAGAGGTAGAATGCCCCTGGCTTCCACCCCCAGTGCCACAGCAAATAAATGAAAGAAAGAATGAATACTACTGAACAGCCCCCTGAGCCCCCTGCAGGTGGTGCAGGTGGGAGGAGAGAAGGGAGCGTCCTCCCAGCCTCTGTCCTGTGAACACCAACCAGAGGTGGTTTGGGAGAAACGGCCATAGAGGGAACCGGGGGCCTGCAGGACAAAGGCCAGCTGCCCGGAGCATCTTTCCAGAGGAGCCTGAAGACGCACACTGGCGTGTGGTCTTGGTCCTTCCAGAGAGCGAGGGCAGGGCTCCGGCCCCTTCCCCTCTCTCCCTGAGTGCCTGCCCGGCCATCCCAAGAAGAGCGGGGCAGCCCGGCCAGCCAGGCCGGGTCCACACCCTTCCCGAGTGCTGGTCTCAGTCTCTGCCTCATTTCTGGCCCCAGCAAAGTCTTGAGAAAGGGCGGGCCCAGGATAATGTTCATTCCCAAGTGTGCGGTGCAGAAGCCATGGATTTGTGGTGAGTTGCGAGGGACGACAGCGCCCTCTGGCGGCCTAGCTATTCTGGGCGGAGGAGCTGGGGTAGCCTGGGGAGGAGGCTTGGGGATGCAGGCCCCCGCAGGGCTCTAGGGTGAGCTCACGATCCTTCCCTCTCTCTTTCCACCCAGGGGTGCCTGCTGGCTCTCTCTGTTCTGACACCAAAGGGCACCTGGCTGAACTACCACCAGCCGCAGAGGTGGGGCCTTCCTTCCTTCCTTCCACCTCTCAGGTTCCATTTTTGGTATAGTGTAGATTCAGGACACAGCTGGGGACTGCGGCTTGGGGTATATGTTCCTGAAAACATTCTCGGGCGTGGAGATGTGAGTAGCGGAAGGCCTGGTGCCTTGGAGAAACCTGGAATGGCTGCCCACACCCTTAGCACAGCCAAACCAGCGCTGAGGAGCCGGGAAGAACCACACGGCCTGACCCAGCCGGGGCCTGGGATAGCAGAAGAACCCATCAGCCAGAATCCATTTGGCTGGCCCAGGCCAGTGTGGGGCTTGTGGCCACTTGGGGCCTCTGGGCGGAGGGTTGGAGCCAGCCACAGACAGTTAACGTCACACCGGGTTGTAGGAAGAACTATGTGTGACTCGTCCCCCCACTACCCACCACCCCACTACCTCCAGGGTGTGCTTGTGAAGGAAACAGGCCACCTTCCTCTTTTTTTTTTTTTTTTTGGTGGTACTGGAGATAGAACCCAGGGGCATTGTACCTCCGAGCTACACTCCAGTTCTACTTTTTATTATTTATTATTTTTATTTTTGTGGTACTGGGGATGGAACCCAGGGGCTTTCTACCTCCAAGCAACACCCTCAGTCCTATTTTTTATTCTTTATTTTGAAACAGGGTCTCACTGAGTTGCAGAGGGCCTAAGTATCTGAGGCTGTCCTTAAACTGCTATCCTCCTGTCTCAGCCTCCCGAATGCTGGGATGACAAGTGTGCGCCACCACGTCCAGCTTCACCTTCCTCTCTCTGACTTGGGCACAGGGGCTCCTACCATGGTGTCCCCGTTATCTGCTCAGATCAGAAACAGAGAGAGGGTCTGTGAACTGTGAGTCAGAAGCCCTGTGTGGGCCCTCAGCGGTCCAGCTGCCTTAGCTGCTGGGGAGAAAAGAAACTAGAGAAAGCTTTCGCCCAGCGGAGCCTTGGGGAAGTCCTGGGGAGCAGCTGTGCAGACCACAGGGAGCAGGAACAGGAAGGTGCCCAGGGAGGTGCTGCTCGGCTTGTGGGAAGCACAACCCGCCTGTTTCCCAAACAAGGAGCCCGTGATGTGCAAGTCCTGGTAGAACCCTGTCTCCTGCCCACCTGCTCCTGGGGGTTCAGGGGGCTCGTAATTCAGAGTGTCACTTTGCAGACGAATCCTGGGGGCTGTGGTAGGATCGGGGATTACAAGCGTGCGCCACCATGCCTGGCTTTTCTACCAAGATCTTAACATACTCCCTTGGCCCTTTACTTGATGTCCTCTTGGGCTTTTAAATATTCTAGGAGGAGCCAGGCGTGGTGGCGCACACTTGTAATCCCTGCATTTGGGAGGCTGAGACAGGAGGATCGCGCAGGTTCGAAGCCAGCCTCCGCTGGCTTAAGAGACCCTGTTTCCAAATAAAAAATATAAAATAGGTCTGGGAGTGTAGCCTGGAGGTAGAAGGCCCTGGGTTCCATCCCCAGTACCACCAAAAGAAAAAAGAAAAAAAAAAAATTAGGGCTGGGGATGTAACTCGGAGGTAGAATGCCCCTGGGTTCCATCCCCAGTACTGCATTATATATACATATATGTATATATTTACTTAAAGAATATATAAGAATATAAAAATTTTATAAGAATTATATAAGAATTATAAGTTCGTAATCTTATAAAATTGTTTATAATCATATATAATTTTATTAGAATTATATAAGAATTTTAAGAACATATAATATGTAAGAATATATATATATATATATACACATATATATATTCTTGGAGAACTTTTCACAACATTGTAGCTCAATACTAGACTTTTTTTTATTTCTTTGAGGTACTGGGGATGGAATCCAGGGGCATTCTACCTCTGAGTGATAACCCCAGCCAGGGTCTCACTAAGTAGCTGAGGCTGGCTTCGAACCTGCACAATCCTCCTGTCTCAGCCTCCCAAATGCTGGGATTATAAACATGCGCCAAAAGTCCAGCTATACTAGACATTTTATAAAAGACAAACTTTTCTGTGTGTGTGTGTGTGTGTGTGTGTGTGTGTGTGTGTGTGTGTGTGAGATGCTGGGGATTGAACCATTGAACCCAGGGGCACTCTCCCTCCAAGCTATACCCCTAGTCCTAATTTAGGATCTTGCTACGTTGCTGAGGGCCTAAGTCGCAGAGGCTGGTTTCAGACCTGCGATCCTCCTGTCTCGGCCTCCCGAGTACTGGGATGACAGGCGAGCGCCATCAGGCTGGGCTCAAACTTTGGTTTCCTAAGCAGTCCACATCCCATCTACTTCCTGCAGAGGCTTCCCTCCTTTGTTGTTAAGGCCCCAAGAAGCGAGCCCGGTGCAGTGGCAGACGCTTGTAATCCCCGCGCTTGGGAGGCGGAGACAGGAGGATCGCACAGGTTCAAAGCTAGCCTCAGCTACTTAGTGAGGCTCTCGGCAACTAGTGAGACCCTGTTTCCAAATAAAATAGAAAATAGGTCTGGGAGTGTACCTGGAGGTAGAAAGCCCCTGCGTTTCATCTGCAGTATAAAAAAAAAAAAGAAGCAAGGGGGCAGGGCAGGTGCCCTCAGGCCCTGCTGGCTCCATCTTCTATGGAAGAGCAGGTCCTCCCAGCATGTGGGTGGAAACACCCAATCCAACGGAGGAACAAGAGGTGACGGGTGGTCCCGGCCTGGAGTGCAAAGGGAAAGGCCCTGTTTCCTGAGCGGGAAGGGCCTCTGGTTCTGAGGTGGCCGGATTTCCACCAGGGGCCCGCCTGAGCAGCATCATCTGCTGGGCCCAGGGCTCAGCAGGGCTCTCCGGTCTGCGCAGAGGGGAGGCTGCTGCCCTTCCCTGGAGGGAGGCGGGTCCTCGCTGCCTCCAGCTGCTCACTTCTCCTTTGGCTCACCCGTCTTCTTCTGCCCAGCCTCCCCTTTCTCGTGACACTGGGGATGGAGCCCAGGGGCATTCTATCCGAACTACACCCCAGCCCGACTTTTTATTCTTTATTTTGAAACAGAGTTTCACTGAGTTGCAAAGAACCTAAGTAGCTGAGGCTGTCCGGGAAGCGAGACCCTCCTGTTTCAACCGCCCGATGCTGGGATTACGAGCGTGCGCCGCCAGGCCTCGCCACCTCCAGTACTTCTGAGGGGTCCCGTGAAAAGCAGACAGACCCACAGCAGTACACCAGCTCCCAGACCTGTCATCTCAGGTCTCTCCTCCTGGAGTTCCAATTGTTTCTGGAAAGCTGGGAGTGGTGACGCAGGCTTGTAATCCCAGTACGCGGGAGGCCGAGACAGGAGGATCGCAGGTTCATGGCCAGCCTCAGCTACTTAGGCCCTCCGTAACTTAGTGAGACCTTGTTTCAAAATTAAGAATAAAAAATAAAGCCGGGCGTGGTGGCGCACCCTTGTAATCCCTGCACTTGGGAGGCGGACAGGAGGATCGCGCAGGTTCGAAGCCACCCTTGCTGGCTTAAGAGACCCTGTTTCCAAATAAAAATATAAAAATAGGTCTGGGAGTGTAGCCCAGAGGTAGAAGGGTTTCCAGGAACCCCAGTACCACCAAGTAGTAGTAGTAGTAATAATAATAATAATAATAATAATAAATTATTCGTTCATTCATTCAAAAGGGCTCAGGGTCTAGTTCGAAGGCCGAATGCCCGCGGTTAATCTCTAGCACTCCCCCGTCTTCTTTTTGATTCAGTAGCCAATAGCAGAAACTCCTATCACACTTACACAAGAATTTATTTCGGGACTATGTTTTTACTATAGATTAAGATTTAATATAATTTAACACACATATAAAGACGGTTCTGGAGACCGCCCGGCTGCGATCATGGCGGGGCCGGGCGGCATGCCGCTCTAGGCCTGGGCAGACACCAGCTTGCTCATGCCTGAGAAGTAGGCCTTCTCTCTTTCGCTCATCACCTCAAAATGCAGCGGCCTCCTGCAGAAGTTGCACTCTGCCGAGGAGTGTGGCCTCAGCTCCAGCCCCACTCGCTTCCAGGTGGCCAGCAGGTTCTCTGCGGGAGAGAGTCAAGGGTTACAGAGCATCTGCCCAAGACCAGGAGCCTGCCTGCGTGCAAAGACTCGCCTACTCAAAACAAGCAGTGGAACCACTCAACTGGCCCATAAACAAAATGCGGTAGCTCTGCGCGGAGGGCTACCGGTCATAAATGGCAGCCGGGCGTGGCGCGCGCCTGCAATCCCAGTATTCAGGAGGCTGAGACGGGGACCGCAGGTTCGCGGCCAGCCTCAGCAATCTAGCAAGATGTGGTTCAAAATTAAAAAAAAAAAAAGTCCTGGGGATGGAGCTTGGAGGTAGAATCCCCCTGGGTTCAATCCCCAGTACAATCAATCAATCAATCAATGGAAAAACAACTCCCAGAGCTGGGCCTTCCTTCCCAAACCTCCAGGGAAGAGGCTGCCTCAGCGTCCACTCGCAGTTAGCTCGAGCATTTCTGGGGTTCGGGGTGTAGCGCAGTGGTAGGGTGTAGGCTTAGACACACAAGGCTGACACCAAGGCACAAAACAAGAACCAACCAACCATTGAGATGTTTTTCTTTAATCTTTCCAGCATGGGAATTGAACCCAGGGGCATTCTACCTTCAAGCTACACCCTAGCCCTGTTTTTTTATTCTTAATTTTTGAAACAGGGTTTCAGTAAGTTGTGGAGAGCCTCACTAAGTAGCTGAACCACAGATCTGCAATCCTCCTGTCCAGCCTCCCAAGTATTGCATTACAAGCGTAAGTTGGTTCTTTTATGGTGCTGGGGACTGAACACTGAACTCAGGGCTTTTCATGCTAGGCAAGGGCTCTGCCACTGAGCTACACCCCAGCCTTTTCTAAATTTTACTTTGAAAGTGTAGTGCAAACGCGTGTAATCCCAGTACTTGAGAGGAAGAGACAGGAGGACTGTAAGTTTGAGGTCAGCCTTGGCAATTTAGCAATGCCCTTTGTAACCTAATGAGACCCTGTTTCAAAATAAAAAATTAAATAGAGTTGGGGGTATAGCTCAGAGGTGGAGTTCCCTTGGGTTCAATCCCCAGTACAAAAGGAAAAAAATTTATTTTGGGACAAGGTCTTACTAAGTTGCTCAGGCCGGCCCTGAACTTGTGATCTTCCTACAGCCTCCCAAGTAGCTGGGATTACAAGATGTGCAAAGATTAAGCATTTGTCAGCAGAATACCAGGCCGGTCAGGAAGCGGGGCCACCCCAGGGGGGCCCCTCAGCCTGTGCTTTCGGGTTGGCCATGGGGGTGGGCGGTAGCAACCAGAACCGGGGACTGAACACCAAGCTGAGCGACCGCCCTCATGACGGCGGGCTGAGCCACTGCCCAGGGTCAGGGATATAGGGAAAGCCTCGCAGAGATGAGCTGGGCTTTGGCCAGGGCCATCTGGGCCTCCGGAGGCCTCTGCGCACAGCCTCTGCTGTGCTCCCCCACGCAGGTGGAGTGGAACCCCGGCCAACCGGGCTCCTCAGCACTCCCAAAGGACGCTGCACTCTTGTAAGTGACGCAGTTAATAATCTTTTAGGAGATGGGCACGGTGGCACACACTTGAAATCCCAGTACTTGGGAGGCTGACACAGGAGGATGACAGGTTTGAGGCCAGCCTCAGCAACTTAGCGAGGCTCTGTTTCAAAATCAAGGGCTGAGGATATAGCTTAAAGGTAGAATGCCTCTGGGTCCTATCCCCAGTACCAAAAGAGTAAGTCTTGGAGTTTTAACCACCTGCGGGCATTCTTCACTACTTGAATAAGGGACACATCTCACAAGGACAGACACGCCCAGCGCTTGGTGCGTCCTGGAGGACAGCGGCTCACCCAGGAAGTAGCTCATCATCTGCGGCGTGTGGTGGGGGGTGGGGGCGATGCGCAGGAGCTCCTCGCCCCGGGGTACGGTGGGGTAGTTGATGGCCTGGACGTAGATGCTGTGTCTGCTCATCAGCTCGTCACAGACTTCCGTGTTCTTCGCAGCGCTGGCCACCTAAGGTTGAAGCGGAAGGCGGGACACGGTGGGCTGCAGGCCGAGGCCGGGTTGGGAGCTGGCTCTGTGCAGGGAGGTCGGCAGCAGGGGAGGCGGGTGGGAAGGGATCCGGCCCTCCCAGGCACTGCAGAGCGGTGCTCTCCTCACCGGCCTCGCCCTGGAGGCAAGGCTCCGCTCCCTTCACTAACTCAAGGAGACACTGCCGGGGCTGGCCATTTGTGGTGGGAGGGGCAAGCCCCGTGTTGAAATTTACTAAGCAGAAAGCTGGACTTCACAGCTGGCCATGCTCGGGCTTCTGGAGCTTTCCAGGAGCCAGTTCTGTTTCCTAAGGTTAACGCCTGGGAAAAGGAAGCTCCGCTCAGAGCGAAGGCAGCCGCGCCCGGGCCATACCCGCACAGGGATGATGTGGCTGGGGCAGTGGACGACCGGGAGGCCGGCGTCCATGAGCATCTGCCGCAGGAGCTTCACGCTGCGCTGGTGCTGGCGGCGGAGAGCGCGGCCCTCGGCGCTCTTCAGGACCCGCACGGACTCCAAGGCCCCGGCCAGCAGCATGGGCGGCAGGGAGGTGGTGAAGATGAAGCCGGCCGCATAGGAGCGCACGGTGTCCACCAGGGAGCGCGTGCTGGCGATGTAGCCCCCGACGCAGCCGAAGGCCTTGCCTGGGAGGAGAGGCGAGTGTCAGGCCTCTCCTGACCGTGTGGCAGCAAGGGGCCGTGCGGCCAGAGCATCTGTCTCCATCCCTCCTCTTTGTCCCCAGACTGACAGAGTGGCAGAAGGCCCACCCGTGTTCAAGAAGGCCAAGCCGAGCAATGCTGGGGAGAGGGTCTTGCCAGAGGCGCAGGGCCAAGCTCAGAGGCCTCCAGAGCGGCCGGCAGCCTGGGGCCGGTCGACACGCCCGCCTCTCCTCACAGGGATGGCGCTGTCGTGGCCCCCGCCCAGGTGTGCACCCTTCCCATCCCCACTGTGGACGCCGCCTGCCCGCCTGCCACGGCACAACTGTAACAGGTGGCCTCTGTCCATGAGCACCTGCCGGGTGAACACCGCAGAACCTGCCAGGGCTGGCCCGGCCCTCCGCCCCACCTCAAGTCCTCTGTGGGATCAGCTCTCATTCGTGTTGCAGGATTAGGAGTTCAGAAGAGCTCTCAGAGATCTTAGCGCCGTGCCCTGTAATCCCCACTTCTGCTAAACCACAAGAGGCCGGGCAGTTCCAAATCCCTTTGGGAGTCCCTCCGTCGGGTTCTGCCTCCTCTCAACCACTGGGCCAAGGAGCCACACTGGGAGTCAGCGCCTTGGGAGAAGGAGCGGCAGAGCCTTTCCCAGGGCTCACTGCCGTCCACTGCTGCCAGACACCGCGCTGCCGGGGCTACCGGGCTACCGGGCCTCGGCGCACTTACAAGGCTTAAAAACGCCCTCAGTGTCTGCACCCCAGGACTGTCTCACAGGACCCATAACAGTTCACAGGCACCTGCTGACTTTCTCCACAAGCACCTGAAGCGGGTCTGCTATAGCCTCGGGGTGTCCCTGAGGAAGCTCAAGGGTGGACGGCTAACCCCGCCCCAGGTCCCGAGGCAGGAGTGAGTTTCTGGGCTGGAGCCGGATGGACAGCCTGGAGCGAGTGGCCGGGCGGGAGCAGGGCGGCCTGGAGCGAGTGGCCGGGCGGGAGCAGGGCGGCCTGGAGCGAGTGGCCGGGCAGGAGCCGGGCGGCAGGGCTCCCAAGGAAGGTGGGAGGTGAGCGCTGCATGACACCTGGGCCTAGCTCCGGCTCCAGCAGAGGAGTCCTAGAACCCTTTCTTACTTGAGTTTAGAAGCACAATCAGAGGCACAGAGAACAAAGGTCTTGCCATCCCATGTTAGAGCCAAGACTGTTCGGAATGAGCTCAAAAGGCAGAGGTGACATTTCTGTCATGCTTGGCTTGGAGTCTGGGAACCTCGCTGCCCTGAGGGACTCTGCTAAACTGGGCTTCCGCTCACTGGGCCAGCGACTCCCCAGGGCGCGGCCGGCTTTCCGTGCTATCCCACCGCTAAGAGCTGGCCCCTGGCCCAGCGAGGCCGTGTGGCTTAGTGTCGGTGCGGAGGGCACGTACCGAGCGTTCCAGAAATGATGTCCATTTTTGGCATGACGCCGTCTCGATCGCCAATCCCTCCACCTCGAGCCCCGTACAGCCCCACGGCATGGACCTCGTCCACAAAGGTGATCGCTCCGAACTCGTGGGCCACGTCGCACAGCTCCTCCAGTGGACACACGGCGCCTGCGGGAGACCGCGGGCCCTGAAGAGCTGACCTCGGAGGGGTCTGTCCGCTCAGTCACAACAAAGCAGCTTACGCTCTGAGACTCGGTGTCGGCTTGCTTGTCCTGTTTGTTTGGTACTGAGGAACAAACCCACTGGCCTTCTACCTCTGAGCTACACCTTCAGCTGTTTTAATTTTTAATTTTCACTAAATTGATTTTTACTTTGATTTCACTGTGTGTGTGTGTGTGTGTGTGTGTGTGTGTGTGTGTGTGTGTTGATGGAGACTGAACAACCCAGGGCATTCTGAGCTACACCTCCAGCCTGATTTTCTTATTACTTTGAAACATGGTTTCACTAAGCTGTGAAGGGCCTCACTAAGAAGCTAAGGCCGACTGAGAACTCAGATCCTCCTGTCTCAGCCTCCCAAGTACTGGGATTACAAGTGTGCACCACCATGCCAGGCTCAAGGTATCATTACTGACATTGGAAAGAAAACGAACTTCCAATTTCTAGGGTAGTTTGAAAGTCAAAGTAGAAAATACACATCCACCAAGTCTATACAATGTCTACCAATTATGGAATCCCAGGAGAAAATGAGAAGAAAATAAGATGCATAAACAATCCCTACCCCCTTTTGGGGGCTGGAGACCAAACCTAGGCCTTGTGCACGCTCTACTGCAGAGCTAGATTCCTAGCCCCCGACACCGCTCTGCAGAGAGGCCCGCCTAGGTCTTCATCACGGGTCTCGCGCTTGCCCGTGGAGACTTACCATCCATTGAGTGGACGGTCTCAAAGGCGACGATCTTGGGGACGGAGGGGTCCGAGCGCTGCAGCAGCTCTCTGAGATGGTTCACATCGTTGTGGCGGAAGATGTACTTTGGCACTCGGCTGTTCCGAATCCCTTGGATCATGGAGGCGTGGTTCCCAGAATCGGAGTAAATCTCACAGCCTAAAATGAGAAAAATGCTATTTATTGACATCCGCATCAAAGACAAATGATTTCCTACACAGAAACAACGGACTCCTCAAAATAATGCCTCGAAAGCACCCACTAGAGAAAAAAGCTGTAAGCCAGGTTTTCCTGGCTTAATAACGAGTGTCTCCTCCCACTCCCTTCTCTGCAGTACTGGGGATGGAACCCAGGGGCATTCTACCTCTGAACTACACCCCTATATTTTTATTCTTTATGTTGACACAGGGTCTGCGTTGCCGAGGCAGGGCTAGAACTTCCGATCCTCCTGTCCAATTAGCTGGTATTCCAGGCATGTCCCACACCTGGCTACTGCTTCTCCTTTGAGACAGTCCCAGGTATGGAGCAGCCCTGTGGTGGGCTATCACTAGGTCTTTAAGTCTTCAGGCCTCACTCCAAGCTCAACCAAGGGATACCTAAAACAATCGCGAGATGTCTACGAAGGGACTTCTTAGAACACAGGCACGCGGAGGCGGTCTGCCGCCGCCGGCCTCGCACGTCCAGTCTTCGCTGCGTCCCTGCTCACTGGAAACCACACTGTGAGCGGGAGGAAATGCTCCCAGGCAGTGAGAGGCTGGGCCTGAACCCGGGGGCATGCTTCCTCTGAGCCACACCTGCAGCCCTATGTTATTTCCTATAATTTTTATATTTATTATTTTTATTTGCTTATTTTTTGTGGTGCTAAGAATGGAAACCAGGGGCAGTTTACCTCTGAGCTGCACCCAGCCCTATTTTATTTCTGTATTTGGAAATAAAGTCTAAGTTGCCAACGGTCTCACTACGCTGTAGGCTGGCTTTGAACCTGAGGCCCTTCTGTCTCAGCCTCCCAGGCGTGCACCTTCGTGCCCGGCTAAGCCCACTACTTTCACAAGCGTTTTGGCCTTCCTTGCTGCAGCGCTGGAGTCCTCACCCGGCATCATCCTGGCCAGAGTGAAAAGGGTGGAGTCGTTGGCCACGAAGCAGGAGGAGAACAGGAGCGCCGCATCCTTCCCATGCAGGTCAGCCAGCTCCTGCTCCAGCTCCACGTGGAACTTACTCGTTCCAGAAATATTTCTAGTACCACCTGCCCCAGCACCATGTTGTTTCAAAGTCTCCCTGTTAATAGTAACAAAAGAAAACAGACAAAATATGAGGCTCAGGCTTCTAAACACCATGTGAATCATCTCCTTTCCAGGACCCAGGAAGCTGTCACTGTGAAACGTGGGGTCGGAAGTTTCAGCGACTTCAGACCAGGCAGAGGTGCTGCATTGGGGTGATCACACCTCTGCGACCATCAAGCATGTGCGTCCACCTAACAGTGCTCAGGGTTAGCCGACTTCACTGTTGTGAGGCCTTTCTCTGGGAAACATCGTTCCTTCCAATAACATGTCACGTTAAGGGTAAGCCAACCTAGAGGGGCCACAAACCAGCCACATGGTGTGGGACAGGCCCCTGCGGCCAAGCTGCAGGAGGGAGGCTTTGGTAAGCCTCTGGAGACGCGGCCAGGACTCTCACGCATCCCTGGCCGTGGCGCTCCTCCCAAAGGACACGCAGACATACCCACTCTCTACCTCCCAACTCCTGCCCCTCCAAAGCACCTTTGGAAAGGAGCGTTCCCTCCGGTGTGCCTATGTTTACCTTCCTCCACCTGCAGCCCCAACCAAGGATGTCTGTGCAGGCACACTCCCTGTGGTAGTGAACTCACAAGCACGTCAGCGTGGCTCCTCCCCAAGCTTGAATCCGCACACACCAAGGGGCTCCACTAGCCACCTGCACATTAGGGTTTCTCTACTAGGAACCTACAGGTGTGCGTGTGTGTCCATGGGGGCGCGTACGTGTGTGCTACTGGAAAGTGAACCCAGGCATTCCACCTCTGAGCTACACTGCCAGGCCTGTTTTATTTTTCATTTTGAAACAAAGTCCCACTAAGTTGCAGAGGGTCCTGCTAAGTTGCTGAGGCTGGCTGTGAACTGTGATCCTCCTGTCCCAGCCTCCCAAGTCCTGTACCACCACGCCAGGCTTGCAGATATTTTCAAAGGCTAAGAGTAGCACTCTGCTTTTAGTGCAGAGGATCCTCCCCGTAAAAGATCCCACCCACAAGAATCATCCACGTCTCGCCAACTAATGCCAGCGACCTCTGAGAACCAAAGGCGACTTGCACAACTGCCCCGCACACCCGAGAGGCGACTTGCACAACTGCCCCGCACACCCAAGAGGCGACTTACACAACTGCCCCGCACACCCGCGGGTGGCGGCTCATCCCGAGGTAGTCGTTGCTGCACCAGACTGACACCTGCTTCTTGGTGACGAGGGAGTCCGAGTAGTCGTCCGCCATGGGGAAGATGTGCGCCCTCCGGTTCACAGTTTTAAAAACTCGATAGGTGTGGTCACTTTTCTTCTCATCAATTTTCTTCTCAAAGAAACGATCATATTGAAAAGTAGAAACCGCTGGAAATGAACAAGAGGTGGACGGTTAGACGGCAGGAAGCGTGTCTGGGTTTGCAAACGGCAGACCTGAGCTCAAGTCTGGCTTGGCCGCTTCACACAGAAGACTCAGATTGCTCGATGTCCCCATCTGTGAGGGTGAAGGAGGCTGTGGATCGCTGCCCGGCTTGTGGGTGGCGGTACTGAGAGAAGGCCAGCCGCAACAGTGTCTGGGAAGGGCGCCTACTGCTCGAGCAAGGGCCCGCTGTCAGGCTCAACCTCAGGTCCGCGTGACCTAGGCAGCGAGACTTACACTTTGGCAAGTTATCTTGCAGGAGATGAGACACTCTTTCCGGCCTCTGCTTCCGCATGATGTCCTGGAAGTTCTTCAGCAGTGCGTTCGGATCCCCGTCACCCGTCTTCACACCCGTTACACCGGGCTTCCCCGAGGCTTGGGCCACCTCTGCAACAAGAGGCGGGAGGATGAATGGGCCCGCACTCGACGGTGAGCTCACGGTGCCTCCCGGCTTAGGTCACACACAGAGCTAATGACCACCAGAGTTCGTCCTATGTGCACGTCTGAGGTGCCACTTGAGGGTCACTGAAATGCCGAATCCAGAGCGGCGCGGCTTTAAGGAGCGTTAGCGTCCGCAGCCTCCCAGCTGGCAGCCGTGCTTTCCCCACGCCACCCGTTCCACCACCCAGCCTAATCGCTATTTTTTTCACAGAAAACAATTTAGATATGGGCATCTTTCTGCCAGAGGGGGAGGGGCTGGAGCTGGGCTGGGTTAGAGTTGCGGCTCGATGACCATCCGTGGGACCGGGGCCGGCACTGACTGCAGCAGCACCTCTGCCTCCCTCTTTTATCCTGCCCAATGGTGGGGAAGCCCAAGGGAAACAGCACAGCACCGCAGCCTGGGCGGAGGCTGGTTTCAGTTACCCTGATCACATCCTACACACTCACCAGGTAGAAAGCCCATGTTCTGCAAGACGGCCCTCTGGCTGGCTGGCTCAAGGGCCTTCCTCCTGGGCCCTCAGAGGGGAGGCGCGCCCCAGCCCGCCCGGCGGCTCTCCGTACCTTTCCTCACGGCGTGCATCTCCTGCACGTCCTCCTGCAGCGCCGGGCTGGCTTTGCGGAAGACGCTGCTGCCGCCCTGGCTCATCTGTGCGGCCAGGAAGGGGCACTTGCTCGCGGCGCCCTGGCTCGGGGCAGGTGCCGGGTGCCCCGCCGGAAGCGGCGTGCCGTCGAGAGTCTGCTGGGACCTGTCAGGCTCCCGCGGGTCCTTGGCTTCGGCAGATTTATCTTCTGGGAAGAAATGCACACACGTGGCATCAGTGCTGGTGGCACGAGAGGGCCGCCAACCGTTCTCCGAGTGCCCAGAGACAGGCTTGACACTTACCCACCCACACCTCGGGAAAGGCAGACGCACGCCCTCCCTAGGTCCTGCTGGTCGGCTCCCTCCCGCGCCCGCGGGACCTGCACTCCTGTGAAGGGTCACTGCAAGCCCAGCTGCCGCGGAGGCCCCGCACCCCTCCAGAGAAGCCCCAAACGCCCCGTCTCCTGCTTTTAGACAGCTGGTCCCGAGTTGGCTGACTCGCGTCCTCCCTGCCCTCTGCACACTGCGCATATTCAGGATGAGAACTTGCTCTAAGGTAACTCGGAGTATTCATACAATTTTTTCTCTGCTAATTATTTTCTAAATAGATTCTTGATACAGAAGTTTGCTGTTGCTTAACATAAAAACTACTGGTTTTCAGCCCTGCACGGTGGGCACGCTTGTCATCCCAGCATTCAGGAGGCCGAGACAAGAGGATCAGCTATTTAGTGAGGCCCTCCACAACTTAGTGAGACCCTGTTTCAAAATAAAGAATAAAAAAGCCAGGCGTGGTGACGCACGCTTGTAATCCCCGCGCTTGGGAGGCTGAGACAGGAGGATCGCGCAGGCTCGAACCCAGCCTCAGCTACTTAGTGAGGCTCTCAGCAACTTAGTGAGACCCTGTTTCCAAATAAAATATAAAAAAGATCTGGGAGCCAAAGGTAGAAAGCCTCTGGGTTCCACCCCCAGTACCACCAAAAAAAAAGAATAAAAAATAGGGCAGGGGGTGTAGCTCGGAGGTTGAATGCCCCTGGGGTCCATCACCAGACCTGCAAAAACAAAACAAAAACTACTGGTTTTCTTCTAAACAAAAGAAACTGGACTTGCCAGGCACAGTAGTGCATATCGCAAGCCCAGCTACTGAGGAGGCCGAGGCAGGAGGATCATAATTTCCAGGCCAACCTCATCAATTTAGTAACACTCTGTCTTGATAAGAAATAAAAAGGGCTGGGACATAGCTCGCTGGTAGAGCGTCCCTGGATTCAACCCTCTAGCTCTCTCTAAGAAGAGGAAGAAGAGGAGGAGGAAGAAGACAGAAATTAGACTAAAAACTGAGGTCCTAAAATAAAACCCTGGGTAGGTCAGCGTCGTATACCTCACTCGGCTGCTCATCTAAACCAACCCAAGAAGACTGCCGACTCGGCCCGCAGGCTGGCAAGTTTGCTCCTAGTGGCAATGGCTCTCCTCCCCCTTGAGTAATTGTGCCTTCCTTGAAAAGTCTTTCATCCTCCTCCTGGAACACGCCTGTGAGAACGGCTAGTCTTTCTACAACTTGAGAGGGTCTCTTAACACCGTTCTTGTTAAAATTTCCCACAAAGGAATGTCAGAGAAGTTATTTCAAAGTTAATTTCAATATGAAAGTAATGCATATTGATTAGAGAAAGTCTAGAAAAAAGAAAAGTGTCATGACTCAAAATATCACCATTGCAAATTTCTTTTTTTTTTTTTTTAAAAAAAGAGCCAACTCCTGCAAGTGAATTCTACAAAGGAGTAAGTCCTTCCTACTTAAAGAACAAAAAAACAAAAACAAGAAGCAAAACATTCCTTTCTTACAAGTTCACACCTGGAGAACACACCTAAGGTGAATGTTCTCTGGGATTAAGTGGAATCTGAAAAGCTTCCTCCTCTTGTGGCAGAACAGGATCAAGACCAAATACAATTCTGGTCTCTTTATTAAAAGCAAAACAAGCCGGGCATGGTGGCGCACACTTGTAATACCAGCATTTGGGAGG
The DNA here is from genome assembly GCF_963383645.1 of Muscardinus avellanarius. NCBI lineage: Eukaryota > Metazoa > Chordata > Mammalia > Rodentia > Gliridae > Muscardinus > Muscardinus avellanarius. Next base: position 139,542,238 of record NC_137790.1, read on the forward strand.
CGGAGACCAAAGGATTGTGGTTTGCAGACAGCCTCAGCTACTTAGCTGGAGACCCAAGGATCGTGGTGCACGGACAGCCTTAACTACTTAGCGAAGCCCTTTGCAACTCAGTGAGGCCCTGTTTCAAAACATTTTTTTAAAAGACTAAAAAATAGGGCTAGCCGGGCGTGGTGGCGCACGCTTGTAATCCCCGCGCTTGGGAGGCAGAGACAGGAGGATCGCGCAGGTTCGAAGCTAGCCGTGCGCGCTGGCTTAGGAGACCCTGTTTCCAAATAAAAATGTAAAAAGAGGTCTGGGAGTGTAGCCCGGAGATAGAAGGGCTTCCAGGAACCCCAGTACCACCAAAAAAAAAAAAAAATAGGGCTAGTGAGTCGGGTGTGGTGGCACACGCCTGTAATCCCCGCACTTGGGAGGCTGAGACAGGAGGATCACACGGGTTCGAAGCCAGCCTCAGCTACTTAGTGAGGCTTTCAGCAACTTAGTGAGACCCTGTTTCCAAATAAAAAAAAAAAAAAAAAATAGGGCTGGGGGTGTCGCTTGGAAGTACAATACCCCTGGGTTCCATCCCTGGTACCGAAAAACTAAAAAAAGCAAAACAAAACTGTAGGCACAAAATTAGTCTATGTAGTGAAAAATCACCAGTGGTATGATATGACTCCACCTGATGAGAAGCTCCAGGAGTCAAGACTGAGAGAGACAGGAAGCAGAATGGTGGTCGCCGGAGCGAGGATAAGCGAAACGGGAGTTGATGGTTAATAGGCCTGAGTGTAGCTGGGCAAGACGAAGAAAGTTCTGGAGACGGTGGTGGTGGTGATTGCGCAACAGTATGGATGAACTCAGAAAGTGATTAAATGAGCCGGGCGTGGTGGCACACGCTCGTAATCCTAGTACTTGGGAGGCTGCGTTAGGAAGAATGCGGGTTTGGGACAGCCTCAGCTACTTAGGCTCTCCACAACTTAGTGAGACACCGTTTCAAAATAAAGAATAAAAAAATAGGGCTGGGGGTGTGTCTCAAAGGTAAAATGCCCCTGGGTTCCATCTCCAGTACCACAAAAAAAGATCTTAAATGGTAAATTTTATATTATGTGCATTTTGCCACAATAATTCCCCCCACTTCTTTCCTTCTTTTCTTTCTTCCTTTCCTTTTCCTCCCTCCCTCCCTTCCTTCCTTATTGTGGTACTGGGGATGGAACCCAGGGACTTTCTACCTCCAGGCTACATTCCCAAACCTATTTTATACTTTATTTGGAAACAGGGTCTCACTAAGTTGCTGAGAGCCTCACTATGTAGCCGAGGCTGGCTTCGAACCTGTGCGATCCTCCTGTCTCAGCCTCCCAAGCGCTGGGATTACAAGCGTGCGCCACCACACCCAGCTTTCCCCACTACTTTAAAAGCCAAGGGCCAAACATTTATCAAGCAAAAAGCTAGAGAACACTCCAACTGAAGATTCACACGAGGCTCTAAGGAGACGCTAAAACCCCAACAGACCCTGGCAGGCAATCCAGAAGCCTGTATGTTCAACACGGCCACCAACCCACCCTTCAAGCCAGGGACTCTTGAGCGCCCACCTGTGGGATCAGGGCAGCAGTCACAGGAGGTAAGTCCACACAGAGGAGGCCCCGGGGCAGCCCTCTCCAGCCGTGGACAACACTCCTAGCTAGCAATGAAGGCAGACGCCCCACCGGCGTCATCGCCGACACTTACTCTCACTGGCCGGGGGGGTGTCTTTGATCTGCTGGCAGCACGTTGATGAAGTGGACAGGGCCCGAGGGGCTGGCTGGGCCCCCACTTCCATCATCTTGGGGCAGTTTTGGGCATAGAACAACAAGGATTTGCCCGCCTTCTGCAGAAAGGCCTGGGGGACGCGCGACAAGAATGGGCAGCGGCGGACAACAGTCTCCATGTCTGGGACGAGTGCTGGCTCCTGTGGAAAGACTGCCCATGGGCGACACTTGTTACCAACCAGGCAAATGCCACAGCCAGGTTCTGGGTTCAGGTGTCTGTGTAGACCCAGGGTACCCTGGGATGCTAACACATTTCACTCAGATATATCGAGGGACACCACTGTTGTAGGACTCAAAAAAAAGGAGTGGTGACCGTACTCTACCCAGCTCTCCAACTTCTTCATTCTCCAGTTCTACAGAAAAGTGCCTGCAGCAGGCATGGTAACAGAAATTGCCTGTAATCCCAGTAATTGGGAGGCAGGTTCAAGGCCAGCCTTGGTGACTCAGTAAAACCTCCTCAAAATAAAAAGCAAAAGGGCTGGGGGTGCTCAGAGTTAGAATGTCCCTGGGGCCAGTCCTCAGTATCCCCTCCCCCTCATAAAAAGCACCTGCAAGCCAGGCGTGGTGGCGCACGCTTGTAATCCCTGCATTCGGGAGGCTGAGACTGGAGGATCGCGGTTCCCGGACAGCCTCAGCTGCTTAGTGAGGCCCTTTAGTGAGGCCCTCTGCAACTCAGTGAGACCCTGTTTCCAAATAAAGAATAAAAAATTGGGCAGGAGGTGTATCTCGGAGGTCAAATGTCTCTGGGTTCCATCCCCAGGCCCGCAAAAAAAAAAAAAAAAAAAAAAAAAAAAAAAAAAAAGCACCTGCATAGCAATTCTAGAAAGTACAGTATATGCTAACAATAACTGCGGGGGCGGGAAGATGAGGACAAGTCAGGAACAGGTTTGGGAGGCCAGAAGTTCCTTGAGGGAGATGCAGATAAGACCTCAGCCCACACCCCGTGAAGGAGCCGGACTTGAGAAGCTGCCGTCATCCATCCAGGCAGGGAGGACTCAGGCCCTCCTGCTCCTCACCCCCCCAGCCCGGGAAGGCGACGGGCCAAGCCCCGGGTCCCCGAGGTCATGTTCTCAGAGCTGGCAGAACTGAGAAAGAAGGGGGCACCAGAAGGGCAGGGGTGTGGGGAGGCGCCCTGGCGCCGCCCCGACAGGGACCGGGCTCTAAAATCGCGGGGCCGGCTCTGGGGGAAGGAGGTGGCTTGGGGGATGGGGTCACAGGTGGACCCGGGGGCCAGGGCTCGAGGATAACTGGGGTGGGGGGCGGAGAAGGGGATCCCGGGGTGGAATGTCGAGGAGAGGCCGTCGGGGACGCGCGGCGGCCGGGGGCCTGGAGGATGGACGCTGACCCCGGGCGCGGGGGCCGGGCCGGCGGGGGAGGGGTCTCAGGGTCGCCGGCTGGACGCGCAGTGTCCCCGCGGCCGGCGCCGCCCCGAGCGCGGGCCCTCACCTGCGCGGGACAGTCGGCAGCGGCGGCAGCAGGCGCGCAACCCGGCGAGGTCCACTCGTACCGTCGCCCTTGTCCGCGAGCAGCCTCAGGCCGCGACCGCTGTCGCCCTAATATACCGCGGTAGGGGCCGCTGCGCATGCGCCGTGGGCGCGGCGCCTCTGCGCACGCGCGCGGCGTGACCGCGGAGCCCGGGTGGGCGGAGCTAGAGGCGGGGCCACGCGGGCTTCTGAACCCGGCGATTCCACTGCGGGGTGTCGGGGACGTGGGGGAAGGGGTTCCAGGCCAGGGTCTCAAGCTGGATCCGCGTCCACTGGCGCTTGCTCCTGGATCGCCCCAGGATGGTGTGGTCCACGCGTCTTCTGGTCAGAGAGGCTGAGATGATGCAGTGTGGGGATGAGGGACTTCGCTGGGTTGAGCTCGCCGCTCCCTAGCTCTGAGCGCGGGGTGTGTTTGTGTATGTGTTGGCACATAGTTAAGATTTTTGTTGTTGTTGTTTTCAGTACTGGGGATGGAACTCAGGGGCATTCTACCTCCGAGCTACATCCTCAGCCCTACTTTTTATACTTTATTTTGAAACAGGGTCTCACTGAGTTGCAAAGGGCCTCACTAAGTAGCCGAGGCTGTCTGCCAACCGTGATCCTCCTGTCTCAGCCTCCTAAACGTTAGGATTACAAGCGTGCCACCACGCCCGGCTTCATAGTTAAGGTTTAACAAATACTAGCTACTATTTTTATTTTACATCCAGCATCGCCCAAAGCCCTTGCCAGCCACCTGGGTACCAGTTGGGTGTCTTAGCACTCCATATCTGAGTTCAGCGCTGGGTGGCGCTTCCTTTGAGGCTCCCCAGAACCGCACCTGAAGGGTAGGACTTGGCAAGCCCCTTCCTAGCTCTGCACCCAGCCTGGCCCAGGCAGGACTGGGCTGGGCCTCTGCCAGGCTCAGAGCCACCCTCCTCCACATGGGGAAACCATTCAGGCTGCTCCTCCCCAGCGGGGCTTTAATAAGAGGGACAAAGTCCAGAGGGGAGACCAGGTGTGTCCAGGTACTTTCTGCTCGCCTCCCGCGGAGCCCCACTCAGCTGCGAGGTCGGCAAGCTGACTCTCCAGCTGGGAGGAGCATCTGGGTTCAGAGTGTCCCTGGGACCAGTCTAGGAGGAGGAGTGGGGATATGATGAAGGTAGTGCTAGCCAGGTGCAGCTGGGCAGCTCTGTAAACCCAGCACTTGGGAGGCTGAGACAGGAGGAGCGTAGGTTCAAGGACAGCCTCGGCAACTTAGCAAGACCCTGTTTCCAAATAAATAAAAAGAGCTTGGAGGTGTAGCTTGGAGGTAAAATGCCGCTGAGTCTAATACCCAGTACCAAAAGAAACAAGTAAATGGAGAGTGTTTACTGCCGGTGTTTTCTTTTTCTTCTCTGGTCCTTCACTTTCCTCATCTGGGCAGAAGGCTCAGGAGCCTTGCCCTGCCTGCTCACCAGGTTTGGCGGATCCAGGGCAAAGCAGAGGCAGGAAGAACTGGACGCTGCACGGGACATGCGTTCCGAGGTCAGCTGTGGGTCTTACTTGGCTGTGTCCTTGGGCAGACCACAACCTCTCCGAGGAGGCCAGGAGGCCTTTGTAAAGGGCTGGGAGGCCAGCCGTGCCATTGGCGGTTGGCAGGGCCAGGTGAAGTCATGGGCTACACAGGCTTGTTGCTTAAACCACGGTCTCCAGCCCTCTGGGAGTTTCCTGTTTAACAAAGGCTGGGAAACAGGCAGACTCACCAGGAAAGTACAGTAGAATATTGTAAACAGTTCCAGATGGAGGAGGAGGCAGTTAGCTCCAACAGGAAGTTGGGGGATTCCAGCCACCAGGAGGTTGTCCAGAAAAGTGGGCGCTGTCTTGAAGGGTGGGTCTGCGAGGCATTGGGAGGCTGCGGGGGTAAAGCCCAGACTGGGAGAGGCCCAGGCCTGTGGGTGGGGTGGAGGGCGAGTCAGCTTGAATAGCTAGGCTACCCGGTACATCCAAGAAGTGGGGCAAAGCCCGCCAAGCCAAGGCCGCCCTAACAGAGCCCCAGGGCCTCCCTCATTCAGCATCAGGACCCCAGCAACCACCACCGGGGACCGCTCCAAGTACAGATGCTTGGGCTGTGCTCCTGACATTCCGGCCCAGGGAACTGCATTTTCTTTTCTTTTTCTTTTTCTTTCTTTTTTTTTTTTTTTTTTTTTTTGTGGCACTGGGGATGGAACCCAGAGGCATTTTACCTCTGAGCTAACCCCCCAGCCCGATTTTATTTTTTATTTGGAAACAGGGTGTCACTAAGTTGCAGAGGGCCTCTCTAAGTTGTCAAGGCTGGCTTTGAACCTGTGTGATCCTCCTGTCTCAGCCTCCCAAGTACTGGGATGACAAGCTCATGTGTCACCACGCCCAGCAAGGGAATCTGTTTGTTTGTTTGTTTATTACTATACTGGGAATACCCAGGGGGCATTCTCCCTCGGAGCTACACCCCCAGCCTATTTTTATTCTTTATTTTGAAACAGGGTCTCACTGAGTTGCAAAGGGCCTCACTGAGTAGTAGAATTAGCCCCTGGCCTAAACCCGGGTTTTTGTGTCTGCAGCGGGAGTTACCTCCCCTGCTTGGGGTGAGTCTGGGTAGGCCCTTTGATGAACCTCCTCCTCCCCTTCTGTTCTCCTCCTTCTTCCTCTCTCCCTGGGGGGTCTTTTCTTTTCCTCCCCCCCCCCCTTGCCTTCTTCTCCTCCCCCTTTGGCTCTCTCTGCATTCCCTCCTCCTCCAGCCGCAGTACAAGCTCATCTTATCGCCTGCCCTGACCCTGGCCAGTGGACCCAAACCTGGAGTTCAGGCCAGGTCAGCCCTGGCTCCGGCACGATGCTGAGGCCTTCCTGCCCCCTTGACCAGCCTGCGTCAGCATCGCTGCCAAGGGCTGCTGCTCACGACATCCAGCGTCAAGGCAGAAGGAAAATGTCAGCTCTTGCTCAGAACCTCCCTTCTACTCTATTTTTAGCAGTGCCCCAAAGGAGTCTCCAGTAGCCTAGGCAAACTTACTGCTTTTGTCTGGGCCTCCGTTTCCACATCTGTCAGCCGGAAAAGAAATTATCATGGGACAGCTTTGAAGACAGTCAAAACTCCCATCCATGCCAGGCGCGGTGGCGCAGGCTTGTAATTCCAGTGCTTGGGAGGCTGAGACAAGGAGGAGCCCGCAGGCTTGAAGCCGGCCTCAGCTACTTAGTGAGGCTCTCAGCAACTTAGTGAGACCCTGTTTCCAAATAAAATAGAAAATAGGTCTGGGAGTGTAGCCCCGAGGTGGTGGAAAGTCCCTGCGTTTCAACACTAGTACCAAAAAAAAAAAAAAAGGAAGGAAAAACACCTGGCGTGGTGGCGCACGCTTGTAATCTCCGCGCTTGGGAGGTGGAGACAGGAGGATCGTGCAGGTTCTAAGCCAGCCATGCTGGCTTAAGAGACCCTGTTTCCAAATAAAAATATAAAATAGGTCTGGGAGTGTAGCCCCGAGGTGGAAAGTCCCTGCGTTTCAACCCTAGTACCAAAAAAAAGAAAAACAAAAACTTCTGACCCGGGCTGGGGGTGTGGCTCAGTGGTACAGCATTTGCCTGGCATGTGGGAGGCCCCGGGTTCAATCCCCAGCACCACAACAAATACCCTGTAGCCTGTGCTGCTGATACAGCGCAGCTTGGGGTGGGTGCCCTTCTGTACAGCGGTAGGCGAGCCAGCCTTGCAGAATGGCCAGAGAGGGTCTGGGAAGAGCTCGGCTCTGCGCTGGAGGGCTGGAGACACGAGCTCCAGGGATGACAGCCACAGGGCCCAGGAGCCATCACCTGAGCTGGGGTTATGGGCTCGCCATCTTGTGAGCTGGGCCTTAGGCTCGGGAAGGACCTGTCTTTGAACCCCTGTGGGCTCTGGCCAGCCCGGGTCTGCGTTCCTGAGGCCAGCGCGGGGGCAGGGTGGGCTCTGGTTGTTTAGGGAAGACCAGTGCCAGGCTAAGGGCTACAGTCTAGAATGAGGTTCATAGCAAACATCAGCCCCAGCCCAGAGAGCCCCCGAGGACAGAGAGCCCCGAGGACCCCGAGCCCCGATCCCTGCCCAGCGCCCACAAACCCTGGTCCACATCGTGCTTGGTCGTTTTAGCTACTCTTTGTTTAAACGCGTTTGGGGAAGGGGTACGGGAATTGAACCCAGGGACATTCTACCTCCGAACTATATTCTCAGCCCTTTTTATTATTTTATTTTGAAACAGGGTCTTGCATACGGCTGGGTGTGGTAGCGCATGCCTGTAATCCCAGTACTTGGGAGGCTGAGACACGCCTGGCTCCAGTCTGTTTAAATGGTGCTGGGGATGGAACTTGGGGGCCTGGCGCACACAAAGCATGTACTCTGCCCCTGAGCCCTGCCCCCGCCTCAATGTGCCTCTCTTACGCTCCTCCTCCCCCTCCTCCTCCCCCCCCTCCTCCTCCTCCCCCTCCTCTTCCTCCTCCTCCTCCTCCTCCTTCTTCTTTCAGTACTGGGGGTGGAACCCAGGGACATTCTACCTCCTAGCGATACCCCTCAGCCCAATTTTTTGTGTGTGTGGTATTGGGGATGGAACCCAAGGACATTCTAACTTCAAGCTATAACCCCAGCCCTATTTTTTATTCTTTATTTTGAAACAGGGTCTCACTAAGTAGCTGAGGCTGTCCAGGAACAGCAATCCTCCTGTCTCCACTTCCTGAATGCTGGGATTACAAGCTTGCACCCGACGCCTGGACCCAGCCCGATTTTTTTTTTTTTTCAGTACTGAGGATGGAACCCAGGGGCATTCTACACCTAGTCTTATTTTTTAGTCTTTTTAGTTTTTGAAACAGGGTCTCACTGAGTTGTGAAGGGGCTTGCTAAGTAGCTGAGGCTGTCTTTGAACCGCGATCCTCCAGAATCCACCTCCCTAATGCTGGGATTACAAGCGTGCGCCACCACACCCGGATCCCTATTTTTCATTCTTTATTTTGAAATAAGGTCTCACTGAGTTGCAGAGGGTCTCACTAAGTAGCTGGAGATGGCTGCAAACCCGCAATCCTTCTGTCTCAGCTTCCCAAATTTTGGGATTACCAGCATGCACCATGCCCAGCTACTTTTTCTTTTTCTTTTTTCTTTTTTTTTTTTTTTTTTTGGTGGTACTGAGGGTGGAACCCAGGGGCTTTTCTATCTCCAGGCTATACTCCCAAACCTATTTTATATTTTATTTGGAAACAGGGTCTCACTAAGTTGCTGAGAGCCTCACTAAGTAGCTGAGGCTGGCTTCGAACCTGTGCGATCCTCCTGTCTCAGCCTCCCAAGCACTGGGATTACAAACATGCACCACCACGCCCGGCTACTTTTTCTATCTTGAAACAGGGTCTTGCATTAAGTTGCTGAGGGCCTCACTAAGATGCTGAGGCTGGCCTCTAACCTGGGATCCTTCCGTCTCAGCCTCCCAGGTACTGGGATTACAGACTGTGCCACCCTGCCCAGCTCCCTACCTTACTGAATGCGGTCCTGGCCTAGGTGGTGAAGCCAGGTGCTGTGTGTTTTATGTCTAAGTCTCAGAAGCATCCAATGGACCTCCTACCCCAGCCCAGATCTCAGTGAGTTGCCTCCTTGCAGCTCCCAGCTCCAGCCTCCAGCCCTGGCGGCTGGCACAGCCTCCGGGAGCTTCAAGTTCCTGGCGCACAAGAAAGCACTGAGCCTTTCTGTGACGGCTGAGGGCTGTGTGTCACCTCGGCTTGGCTGTGGGAGTCACTGCGTGCTCAGACACAAGCCTGGCTGTTGCTGTGAAGGGAGTGTGCACCTGTGATTCACATCTGCAAACAGCTGACTTGAGGCGAGGAGATGACCCTGGGTAACGCGGGCAGGCCTCGATCAATCAGGTGCAGGTCACAAGAACCCAACCAGATTGGCTGGGGAAGGCTTCTGCCATGAGCTGGAACACAGAGTCCTATAGGGGTGTCCGGCTGGCCCACCTGCCCTAAAAGTATCACAGTCGTCACCCTCTAGAGTCATGTGAGCTAGTTCCTTAAATACCACCATCCTTCCTGTAGGCTCTGCGACCCAGGAGAACCCTGGTTGATATCTTCTTTTTCTTATTTATTTATTTATTTATTTAGTATTAGTATTAGTATTACGGTGCTGGGGATGGAACCCAGGGGCATTCTACCTTCAAGCTACATCGTCAGCCATATATATGTATATATGTATATATATGTATGTATGTATATATATATATTTTAACTCTTTATTTTATTTTATTATTATTTTTTTTGCGGGTCTGGGGATGGAACCCAGGGGCATTTGACCTCCGAGCTACACCCCCTGCCCTATTTTTTATTCTTTATTTTGAAACCGGGTCTCACTGAGTTGCAGAGGGCCTCACTAAGTAGTAGCTGAGGCTGTCCTTGAGCTGTGATCCTCCTGTCTCAGGCTCCCAAATGCTGGCTGTTATTAATTAATTAATTTTGCATTAATGGGGATTGAACCCAGGGGCATTCTACCTCTGAGTTATGATTCCAGTCCTTTTTTCTTCCTCCTCCTCCTCCTCTTCTTCTTCTTCTTTTTCTTCTTCTTCTTCTTCCTCTTCCTCTTCCTCTTCTTTGTGGTGCTGGGGATGGAACCCAGGACATTCTACCTCCGAGCTACACCCCAGCCTGATCTCACTGAATTGCAAAGGGCCTCACTAAGTAGCTGAGGCTGGCTGGGGTCCCCCCCACTGCAAGCTAAGCCTTTTGAACCACAGACCGGGGATCAGTGGCAAAGAGGCCCGTGGGACCCACAGGAATGAGGGTAACGGGGGTTTGGGGACCCCTCTGGAGGATCCTGGTGGCGGCCGGGGTGGGAGGGCTGAACACACCATCCTCCAAATCACAGACAGGGCCACAAAGGCCATTAGGCTCAATGAAGGGGACCCTGAGAGCCAGTGAGAGACGGCCGGCCCGGCTCGGGCAGGTGACCGCGCCAGACCCAGCCTGGGGACCGGCGGGGGCGCAGCCACACGCTTACCCAACCTCATCCCGCTCCCTGCGTTGTGACACCCACAGCCAACGGCCACCCGCCCACGGAACCCCAGGGCCGTTGGGATTGCGCCTTCTTCCTCTGACCTGGGCGGGCTGGAGGGGCCAGCAGGGCCACGGACCCTCAGCACGTGCTCAGTGAAGGTTAGTGGAATGGATATGTGAGCTCATTAATGAATGCACTAGGTACGTCAACAAGGATTACCGGTGTATTGTTTTGTTTTTCTTTTTTTGCAGGGGGCTCCTCAGGCCCCAGACATCGGACGGTTTGTGGGCAGATTGTGTCAGCCAAGGGGAAGGTGTGGAAAGCTGGAAAGGGCAGCCGGTCCGGAAGGAGCCGGAAGGGGAGCCAGGGGACTAGAACAGGTCCCTGCTAACACATAGTTGTCTGAGTTCCTTCGGGAGCCTGAACTGGGAGGGCTGTGAGCACCCGTGTCCCAGCACCAGCCGCCGTCGATGCAGTAAGCTCCACGTCCGTACCCTCCTCCTCAGCACCCCTCGGCGCTCCTCCTGGACAGGCCACCTCGGAGCCTCGCCATACACTTGTGGCAGGAGTTGACCCTAACCCTCAGGGTGAGCGGGATGGAGGTCGTGGGACAGACACCGGAGCCGGTGGCAAATCTTCATCTCAGACCCCAGCTCCTCTCCACCGCTCCCATAGCCTTCCCTGGCCAACATGGAAGAACAGGGCCCTGGCAGCCCAGCATGGGGGCACAGGCCTATAATCCCAGTACTTGGGAGGTTGAGACAGGAGGATCGCTGGTTCAAGGCCAGCCTCAGCAACTTAACTGTTTCAAAACTTAAAAAATGGAAAGGGCTTGGGGTTTTAGCTCAGAGGTAGACTGCCCCTGGGTTCCATCCCCAGCACCAACAATAAATAAGTCAGGCGTGGTGGTGCACGCTTGTAATTCCAGTACTTGGGAGGCTGAGACTGGAGGATTGCGGTTCGCGGACAGCCTCAGCTACTTAGTGAGGCCTCCACAACTTAGTGAGACCCTGTTTCAAAATTAAGAATAGAACTGGACGTGGTGGCGCACACTTGTAATCCCAGCATTGGAGAGGCTGAGACAGGAGGATCGCGGTTTGCAGACGGCCTCAGTGAATTACTGAGGCCCTTTGCACATCATTGAGACCTTGTTTCAAAATAAAGAATAAAAAATAGGGCTGGGGGTCTAGCTCAGAGGTACAATGCCCCTGGGTTCTATCCCTAAAACCACGAAAATAAATAAAAATTTAAAAATAAGAATTTAAAAATAAAAACCAGGCTTGGTGGCGCACGCTTGTAATCCCAGTACCTAGGAGGCTGAGACAGGAGGATTGCACAGGTTCGAAGCCAGCCTCAGCTACTTAGTTAGATTCTCAGCAATTTAGTGAGACCCTGTTTCAAAATAAAATATAAAATATGTCGAGGGTGTAGCCCAGAAGTAGAGGACCCTGGGTTCCATCCCCAGGACCACAAGATAAATAAATAAATTAATTAAATAAAGAATAAAAAATAGAGCTGGAGTTTAGCTTGGAGGTAGGCATTAATGCCCTTGGGTTCCATCCCTAGTGCCACAAAAATAAATAAATATAAAAAATAAAAAATAAAAAAATAGGGCTGGAGGTTAGCTCGGATGTAGAATGCTCTTGGGTTCAATCCCTAGTTAAACACACACACAAAAATTAACTAAATAAACAACTGGGCCCATGAGACAGGTGTGTGTGGCCGCCGCCTTGGCGGCAGGGGCTGGCCACACTGACCTCCGGGACCCCCTAGAGCAGTCTACAAATAACAGGTCTCGGGCCCAGAAGATGGTTCCTGGGACCAAATAGCTAGCTAGGGCAGCTGCCCCGTGGTGTGCCCATGAGCTCCAGCTGGGTGGACGCTCTAGGAGCCACAGAAGGTCCTTGTTCCCGGAAGGCCTGGGGCTGCTCGCTCTCCTTCCCCGGCCCTCGGGCTCCCCGGCAGCCCCGGGAAGGCAGGGCAGGAGGGGCCGAGGCCGAGTCCCTCCAGACCTTGGGGAAAGTTCAGCTGGTTCGTGAATCCGATGGTGCAATCAGATCAGGGTCACCGTGCAGAGAGCCGTGGAGCCCTCGGCCTGAGAAAACAAACGTAAACACATTGAACGGGGGTGCTTCAGGGCGGCCAGATGTTTATTTGGTATTCTCGAGTGTTCCACGGTCAAGTTAGCAAAAGTACGTTATATAATTCACCTGGGCTGGACAAAGGTTTCATTTTTGTGGCGTTTGGCAGGTGCGTTTAGGGGCGTGGGTGGGGCAACCAATCAAGTGCGCCTCGTTTCCCACGCAGGGCTGACCACAGGATTGAGTCTCTTTTGTGTTTTTGGTCCTGGGGATTAAACCCAGAGACATTCTACCTCTAAGCTACGCCCCAGCCCGATTTTATTTCTTATTTGGAAACAGAGTCTCTTAAGTTGCTGAGAACCTCGCTAAGTTGCCTTGCTAAGAGCCATGCCCAGCTCCAGGGCTCCCTTCTAGAAGCCAAGTTCTCACAGAAGTCTGCAAGGCCCATGTACCTGTAATCCCAGCACTGGGGAGGCTGAGACAGGAGGATCACAGGTTCACGCCCAGCCTCAGCTACTTAGTAAGATCCTGTTTCCAAATAAAAGAATAAGTCCAGTGTGGTGGCACACCCTTGTAATCCTAGCATTTGGGAGGCTGAGACAGGAGGATCATGGTTCGTGGACAGCCTCAGATACTTAGTGAGGTCCTTAGCAACTCAGTGAGACCTGTTTCAAAATAAAGAATTAAAAGAAAATAGGGCTGGAGTGTAGCTCAGAGGTAGCATCCTTGGGTTCCATCCCCAGTGACACCAAAAAAAAAAAAAAAAAAAAAAGAAAAGAAAAGAAAAGAAGCCTAGTGAGACTGTTTCAAAAGACAAAACAGAGCCGGGATGGCAGGTGGTGGTGGGTGGTACATGCTTGTAATCCCAGAATTCGGGAGGCTGAGACAGGAGGATCACACAGGAGACGGGAGGCTGAGACTGTTCGAGGACAGTCTCAGCATGTAGTGAGACTCTCATCAGCCTGGAGAGACCCTGTGCCAAAATCAAAATAAAAACTGGGGCTGGAAGGGGTGTAGTTCAGAGGTAGAAAGCCCCTGAGTTCAATCTCTAGTATGGCACACACAAAAAGACAAAACAAAATAACAACAAAAATGACTGGGGTTATAAACCCAAGATAGAATGCCCCTGAGTTCAATCTCCAGTAACAACAACAACAACAAAAAAAATTAAAGGAAGGTTGCTTCCCTATAGGTTGGTGAGGAAACTTCTCCCCTCCTCCCTGCCTTCTCCCAGGGCCCTTCCAGTGACCACAGCTCTCGCTGCCCCCTCCGCCCCCGCTTGCTCCCAAGGCCTTCTGCTTGCTGGGACCCTGTGACTACCCTGTGACTACCTTAACCCCTGTGAACTCCGGGAGGCCAGCACTGCGCCACCTTGCTGGGCACCTGGGCAGGCGGGCGGGGAGTGCCCTTAGATAGGTGGGCTGGAGTGGCCCTGGGCCCAGAGGAGCTCAGGCCCAGCAGTGGCCAGCCCACGGGAGGGGACAGACGAGGCTTTTTTTTTTCTTTGCAGTAGTAGGGATGGAGCCTAGGGACATTCTACCTCTGATATATACCCCCAGCCCTATATTTCTCCTTTCTTTCTTTTTTTTCTTTCTTTACTTCTTTCTTTCTTTCTTCCTTGGTCTGGGGATGGAATCCAGGGGCATTTGACCTCCGAGCTATACCCCCAGCCCTATATTTTATTCTTTCTTTTTATTTTTGGTGGTACTGGGGATGGAACCCTTCTACCTCCAGGCTATACTCCCGGACCTATTTTTTTTTTTTTAATATATTTTACTTGGAAACAGGGTCTCTTAAGCCAGCGAGGCTGGCTTTGAACCTGCACAATCCTACTGTTTCTGCCTCCCAAGCACGGAGATTACAAGGGTGCGCCACCACACCCGGCTCTCTTTATTTTGAAACAGAGTCTCACTGAGTTGCAGAGGGCCTCACTAAGTAGCTGAGGCTGGACACGAACCTGTGATCCTCCTGTCTCAGCCTCTCAAGTACTGGATTACAAGCATGTGCCACCACATCTGGCTTCAGAGGGACTTTCTGGTCACAGGCCAGGTCCGTGCCCTAAGTATTACAGCCCTGGGGGAGCCAGGCGTAGGCCAGGGCAGTGGGGAGTGGCCCAGAGCGCTGAGCCTTATCAGGGCTGATCCCTGGAGCACTCCATGTTCCTGAGACAGCAGCCAGCGGTGCTCATGGACCCACTTCACCCAGCTTCTTACCATGACCCCGATGAGCTCACAGTGTCCTGGGGCAGAAACCAGAAAGTTCTGAGTTGGGCAGGAGCCGGGGCCAGGTCAGCCCTCCTCGCTGGCTCCAGCCCACCTGGCTGTGGTCCCGGTGGGCAGCTGAGGGGAAAGGCTTGGGCTGGGCGCTGGCTAAGTGTCTAGGAGTTGCCGGGAGGTTTGGGGACAGCACAGCTCCCCTCTGACCTACTCTCTGCAACTGGCCACCACCCCTACCCAAAGAGAGGCGGCCCGGCCAGCGGCCTGCAGGCACGTCCTCCTTAGCCTCGGTCTAGTGGCTTGCCATGGGGAAGCTTTGCACAATCAGCTCAGTTCCACCACTTAAAAATCTCCTCTACGTTGGGCGTGGTGGCGCACACTCGAAATCCCAGCATTCGGGAGGCTGAGACTGGAGGACTGCAGTTCGCGGACAGCCTCAGCTACTTAGTGAGGCCCTCTGTAACTTAGTGAGACCCTGTTTCAAAATAAAAGAATAAAAAAAGGGCAGGGGGTGTAGCTCGGTGGTCGAATGCCCCTGGGTTCCATCCCCAGACCCGCAATAAATAGATAAATAAATAAATAAATAAATATCTCCTCTACACTGGACGTGGTGACGCACACTTGTAATCCCAGTACTTGGGAGGCTGAGACAGGAAGATCCGGGTTTGTGACTACTTAGTGAGGACACTCCGAAAATTAGTGAGACCCTGTTTCAGAATAAATAATAAAAAATAGGGCTGGGGGTATAGCTCGGAGGTAGAATGCCCCTGGGTTCCGTTCCCATTGCCACAAAACCAAAACAAAAACTCTTCTACACTGGCCATGGTGGCACACACTTGTAATCCTCGTACTTGGGAGGCTGAGACAGGAGGATCTCAGGTTCAAGGGGCAGCCTTTGAAACTTAGCAAGGTCCTCGGCAACTTAGCAAGACTCTATTTCAAACTAAAAAGTAAAAAGAGCTGGGGATATAGCTCAGTGGTAGAGTCTCCCTGGGTTCAATCCCCAGCACCACAAAACAGATAAAACCAACCTTTCCCTCGCTGGCACACCCAGTGCCCAGCACCCCACTGCTGCGGGACAGAGGTCAGGCTCCCCTGAATAGCACCTGTCCAGGGTCCTGCGATCTGTGAGGCTGAAGGACCTAGGCCTTGTGTTTGCTCCACAGATGGGGGGGTCCCTGAACCCACTGTCCTGTGACTCCAGCTTTCATTCTGGCCCCAGGGCAGGAAACCCCAGGACCCAGGGCGGGCTGGTGCCTGGCAGAAGCTGGGCCAGTCTGGTGGGGGAGGGAGGCAGGGCAAGGCCGGAGCTTGCCTGATGTTGGTCCAACCTTTCTTGGAACTAGTACAAGTTTGCACAAAGAGAGGTCATCGGAGTCCCCGAGTTCACGTAGTATGACCAGGCACCAGCCGAGACACAAACCCCGGCAGCAGGGGCGGCTTGGGCTGATACTCTTCCTGGTCCCTTCCAGTTAGGATTACACAAGCCTGACTTCTAAGAAACTGGATCCAACGGAAACTTTTACCTTTATTCTCATATTCTCTCTCTCTCTCTCTCTCTCTCTCTCTCTCTCTCTCTCTCTCGTGTGTGTGTGTGTGTGTGTGTGTGTTACTGGAGATAAAACACAGGAGCGTTCGACCTCCGAGCTACCCCCCCAGCCCTATATTTTGTTCTTTATTTTGAAACAGGGTCTCACTAAGTTGCAGAGGGCCTCACTCAGTAGCTGAGGCTGGCCATGAACCTGCAATCCTCCTGTCTCAGCCTCCCAAGGGCTGGGATTACGAGTGTGTGCCACCACGCCCCACACCTTATTCTACTTTGATGTCATTTGTATTTTTTAATGTATTTTGATGTATTTTGATGTCATTGTATTTTTGAATGTCATTTGATGTCATTCACTATATTTTGGGGGGGCACTGGGGATTAAACCCAGAGGAATTTTACTTCTGAGCTATACTCCCAGCCCTATTTCATTCTGTACCTTGAAATAGGGTTTCACTAAGTTATTACATTACGCCAGCCTCTCTAACCTGGGATCCTCCTGTCTTAGCCTCCCAAGTACTGGGATTTCAGGCTGGTACCACTGCATGGCTTTAGACTTTTTTTGTTTTGTTTTTATGGCTAGAAATAATACTTATTTTCACAACTGGCTAATTATATCCTAAGAGGCAGCACAAGCTTATGTTCAAGCCGGGCGTGTTGACGCACGCTTGTCATCCCAGCATTTGGGAGGCTGAGACAGGAGGATCGCGGTTCACAGACAGCCTCAGCTCTTTAGTGAGGCCCTTTGCAACTCAATGATACCCTGTTTCAAAATAAAGAATAAAAAATAGGGCTGGAGGTATAACTCAGAGGTAGAATGCCCCTGGGTTCCATCCCTATCACCACAAAAAAAAGAAAAGAAAAAAAAAAAAAAGAATCGACCCGGGTGTGGTGGGCCACGCTTGTAATTCTAACATTTGGGAGGCTGAGACAGGAGGATCGCACAGGTTCGGTGCCAGCCTCAGTTACTCAGTGAGGCTCTCAGCAACTCTGTGAGACCCCGCTTCCAAAAAGAAAGTCCCTGGGTTCCAGCCCCAGTACTGCAAAAAATAAAATAAAATAAAATAAAATAAAATAAAAATAAAGATTAGGTTCAGGTAGGAACATTTGTACCAGGTTAGGGGCAGGTTCTCCCCTCAGGGATGCCTGGACCCAGCATGGACCAGGCACACAGGTGGAGGTGTGGGCCATGAGTTTGTGCTCGTGGGACGGGGCCCAGGAGAGTCTGGAGAGGCGGCCAGGGAGGAACAGGTGGGCGGCCGTCTGGCCTTATCCTAAGGCTGGGGGGCCGCAGACGGTCTTGAGTGAGGAGCACGTTTAGTCCCCGGGAGGCTGACGGGTGTGGTCATCCACCAGCGTCCTCCCCGCTAGGCCAGCCTGCTTCTCTGGAGCTCAGCTTCTCTGCACAGCCCTGGTCATGTGAGCAAAGTGTGCGCTGAGCCGACCTGACTCAGCGGTGAAGCCGAGCCCCGTGGCTCCTTGCAGCTGGGCTGAGCCATCCCGAGGGGCGGGGGAGCTGAGTCTACACCAGCAGGGCCCGCTACTGCCCCTCTCAACTGGAAAAGCCGTGTCTCTTCCATCTACATCTGGGGCGCCCATGTTGCTGTGGATTGCCAACTGATCCTTCGGTACCCCCCAGGTGCGGCTTCTGCTCCTCCTAGGACCCCCACCTGCCAACAGAGGCCTGCCCCCCCCCACCCGTGCGAGGCTGGGGCCCTGTGAGGATGCCCTAGCCAACCGGCTTGGTGGCTCCTTCCCCATCCCCGCATTTAGTCACTGCGGAGCAGGCGCAGGGGCTGGGGGTGGAACCCAGGGATGACATTTGACCTCCGAGCTCTACCCCCTGCCCTGTTTTTTATTCTTTACTTTGAAACAGGGTCTAAGTTACAGAGGGCCTCACTAAGTAGCTGAGGCTGTCCTTGAACCGCCATCCTCCATCCTCGGGTCTCAGCCTCCCGAATGCTGGGATTACCAGCGTGCGCCACCGCGCCCGGCTCCTTTGTGGCATTTCAATCTAAGTCTACTTACCGCTTCCACCGGATCCCTCCTCCCCATGCTCATGCTCGGAGCAGACCTTGGCCGGGAGGCTACCTACACCTGAACAGCCTCCCTTTCCTCTGTGTCCCACTCGTGGGCTAAGGCTCGGGTCTTCCTGGTCCTTTGAGCAGCTTTCCCCAAATACAGTACTTCTGGTCCCTTCTCTGGAGCGGAGCTGCAGCCCTGCCCCTGAGTCCCTGCGCAGCGTGGTGCCGTCCATCTTTTATCCCCAAACAGCAACTGCATCCTCATTTTGTGGAAGGGGCGGGTCGGGCCCAGTGGACGCTGGGACAGAGGCCAGGGCAAGGTCCCGAGATGGGGACATGGGGCGCACAGTCCTGTTCACGGAACCCAGAGAGGCGGCTGGAAGAGAGGGGCAAGCGGGGGCAGCAAGCCGGGCGCCATGGCTGGGGCAGGGAAGGCTGCCCCACGTGCTTCATATTAAGGGACCGCTCTGTACCAAGAGCTGAAGTCAATGAGCAGCCCCTCCACCTCTCCCTGCCCCCACTGCAGCAGAGGTAACATCATTATTATTATTATTATTATTATTATTATTATTATTTTTCTTTTTTGAGGTGTTACGGTGAAATATGTTACAGTGTGGGAATGTTATGGTTGTGGGGAAACTGTCCCCAGGAACCCCTGTTAGGGCCCCGGACACAATTTCCATCAAACCACAACAAAACCCAAAACACAGAAAAACCGAAAAAAACGCGGGTTCTTGTCCTGAGCTAAGGATAAGTATGCATAGCTCGGACACTTGCTGAAGATTTAAAGAAGTTTATTAAAAAGATAGAAATACAGAAGATAGTTACAGCCCCATCCCAGAATGGCATGAGGGGGTGGTCCGAGCCAATTCACCACCCCAAGATACAGCACGTGGACCGGACTTTTTATACCCATGACCTCCATCTTGTTTACGTAATTCTGACCTAGTAAATGTCCCTGTAAAGTTCCTCCCCCAGCAAGGTGTGTCCTTTCAGGAAGGTCGACCCCCCCCTCCCATCAAGCTAGCTTATCTAATCTTGTAGATTTGTCTTTTAGACAGAGGAAGTCCTAGTTCCCCTCTCCTATTGACTTGCTAATTACCTTTAGCTAAGTCAATCTAAGTTTCAATAGCTGTTTGCTTTCTGACCCAAGCCAAGCCTTTCTCTCTCCAGGTCTGCCATTTTGACACAATTATTTCTGAAATACTTAATAATCAGAGCTTTCTCAAATCTTCCTAAGCCATTCCCAATACTGGTACATGAGGTACTGGGGATGGAACCCAGGGGCATTCTACCTCTTAGCCACACCCCCAGCCCTATTTTTTATTCTTTCTTTCTTTTTTATTTTTTGCGGTACTGAGCATGGAACTCTGGGGCATTGTACCTCTGAGCTACACCCCCAGCCCTATTTTTAGTCCTTTTTATTTTTTTGAAACAGGGTCTCACTGAGTTGCAAAGTGCCTGAGGCTGTCCGGGAAGCACGATTCTCAGGTCTCAGCCTCCCGAATGCTGGGATGACAAGTGTGCGCCACCACGCCCGGCCTTGAAAACCATTTTATGGAGGAATTCCTCTGAAGCTGGTAGATTCCCCATGTCAGTGATACCCATGGAGAACCCAGACACTGGGTGAATCCAGGGGGCAGCAGTAGCCTTCAGTACAACTGAATACATCTAAGTGGGCACTAGCCAGGTGTGGTGGCACCGGCCCGGGAGCCTGGAACAAGCAAATCTCAGGTTTGAAGCTGTTCTTAGCAAATCTAGAGACCTTCAGCAACTTAATGAGATCCCACTGCAAAATGAAAAATAAAATAGGGCTGGCGGTCTGACTCAGAGGTAGGATACCTCTGAATTCAATCCCCAGTATCAAAATAGGGGGTGGGGGGCACCGAGTAATTTTTTTTCCTGAAAAAGGGGTGGTCAGCCAGGCGTGGTGGCGCAAGCTTGTAATCCCCGCACTTGGGAGGCGGAGACAGGAGGATCAAGCCAGCCAGCCGCGCCGGCTTAGGAGACCCTGTTTCCAAATAAAAATGTATGAAATAGGTCTGGGAGTGTAACCCAGAAGTAGAAGGGTTTCCAGGAACCCCAGTACCACCAAAAAAAAAAAAAAAAAAGGTGGTGAGCCAGTAAGTTTGGGTATCTATGCTCTAAATTAAGTTTTCTACTGAGTGTGTGTGTGTGTGTGTGTGTGTGTGTGTGTGTGTGTGTGTGTTAGCAGGGATTGAACCCAGTACCCTACCACTGAACTACACCCCCAACCCTCTTTTTTTTTTTTTTTTGTGGGTCTGGGAATGGAAACCAGAGGCATTTGGCCTCCCAGTTACACCCCCTGTCCTATTTTTTATTCTTTACTTTGAAACAGGGTCTCACTGAGTTGCAAAGGGCCTCACTGAGTAGCTGAGGCTGTCTGGGAACCGCGATCCTCCCGTCTCAGCCCCCCCAGTGCTGGGATGACAAGCATGCCCACCACGCCCGGCAACCCGGCCCTCTTAATTTTTGGAACACTGTCTCCCGGAGTTGTCAAGGCCGGCCTGGAACGTGCGGTCCTCCTGCCTCGGGCTCTCAGTGCCGGGAGGACAGGCATGCGCTCTGCCAGCTATGCCAGCTCTGGCAGATCAGGACTGTTCCATAGCTAATATTGACTAAAAGCAAATCCCAAACTAAAGATACTACTCAACCATAAACGAACTCTTAAGTTTAATGGCTACACTTTTCCCCGTGTTTTCCTCCCTTCACCGCCCTCCCCTGACCCTCCACCAAGCGCTGGCAGACAAGGGAACCGGGTGAGCCGGGGACACTGGCGGAAGCCTTGGGGAGGGTCCTTTCGCAGCGCGGAGCTATTCAGGAGGCGTGCGTGCCCGACCATACTTGTTCTTAGGGATGCCTGGTGTGGACCTGAGGTTAGCCTGGGCCTCTCTATTTAAAAGCAGTTGTGTCGAATCGCAGTTAAGACGGGGTTGCAGGTCTGGCTGGCTGCAGACCAGACGGGGGGCTAGCTCCCCCCGCAGCTCCTCCCTGCACCTGCTGTGTTTACTGTAGCTGGCGGGAGTCTGCTGGTCCGGAACGTGCAGTCTCCGATCTCTGTATACCGACGAATCTCACGGCCTGGCCCCATCCTAATCAATACTGCAGTTTGGACAAGGCGGCCTGCCCAGGAGTGACGGAAGGTTCTTGAATCTTGCAAAACCCCGGTTCAGGTCAATTGCAGGTCAGGAAAGATGCCCAAATAAAGA
The DNA here is from genome assembly GCF_963383645.1 of Muscardinus avellanarius. Taxonomy (NCBI): domain Eukaryota; kingdom Metazoa; phylum Chordata; class Mammalia; order Rodentia; family Gliridae; genus Muscardinus; species Muscardinus avellanarius. The sequence continues at coordinate 139,563,573 of NC_137790.1, forward strand.
CCAGTCTGGCTCAAAGACCGAGCAGGGAGCCCTCTGGTGGTCAGGCCCCAGTATGGCTTGTACTTTAGATGGAACTCGGGCATCTCACCTCCGGGCTACACTCCTCACTCCCTTTTTAATTTGGAAACAGGGTCTCCCTAAATTGAGACCCCGCTGAGGCTGGCCTCGAACCTGAGACCCTCCTGTCTCAGCCTCCCAAGTGCTGGGATTACGGGTGTGCACCGCCGCTCCTTTTAGACCGGTAATCTTTGGTAGCCTCTGGGGCTGGAGGGTCCTGAGGAGGCCGGTTATTACAAATGGGGAAAGTGGCCCGCAGAGCAGAGGCGGCTTCACTGAGGTCACACAGCCAAGCGGACGAGAACTGAGAATCGAACCTAGGTCGCTCCACTCCACGGCTCCGATTCCAAGCGACTGGTCTGCTTTCAAATGGACACTTGGGTGCGTTCCGAGGGCCGAACCATGTAGGGCTCCCGAGGGCGGGTACTTTAAGGCAACGCGACCCAGCGGCCCACGCGTCCTTAAGGCCACCCCCTGGGTGGTGCAGGCCGGCCTGGCCCCGAGGCATCTCGGGAAATGTAGTTCTGCTTTCCCGCAGACGCTAAGTGTGGGCGGCGTGGAACTACATTTCCCAGAAGGCCGCGCTCCCCGTCACGTGGGCCGGGAGACGGGCCGGTGGGGCGAAGCCGGTGGCCGGGCTTTTCAAGCTCTCGGGAGGAATGCGTGGCCGCGGTCAGAGGTCCTTGGCAGCGCCATCTGTGGGTGGTCTGGCTTGGCCGAGCCGGACGCGGAGGCCGCGCCGCCATCCTCACAGCTCTGCTCACGGTCGGAGGGCAGAAAGCTGAGGCCCGTCTCCTTTAACTGCGGGGGGCGGGGCGCGGCGCCGCGACCGGCGTTGCCATTGGCGGCTGTTGGGGGCGCGGAAACTGAACCCGAGCAACCGCCGCCGCCGCCGCCTCGGGCTCCGGCCCGCCATGGCCGCGCCCTGCTCGGTAAGCGCCGCGCCGCCGGGGCCTGACTCCTCCCGGGCGGCGACCCAGGCCGCGGGCTGGGGCGGGCGCTGCCGACGTCCTGCGCCGCCGCGTGCGGGCTCGGGGGCCCGGGGGCTGCGGGGTTCGCGGGCTCGGGGGCCGGGGGCTCGCGGGCCCGCCCAGCCGGTCCCCATCCCCAGCCGCGGGTGGCTGCGCGGGGTCTTAGCGCGCTCCGTGTTCCCTTCAGTATACTTTTGCTGGTGCGTGTGGTCTCACGTCCTTAGTGGCCCCCTGAGCCCCTCCAGCACTCCGCTGGGGTGTCTTGTTAATCTCAGCTCCCCCCGGTGTCCCCGTGACTCCTAGGACCCTTCGCTTTCCGAGACTGGCAAATGATCTCACTTAACGTTCCCTGGCCCATCCATTTTCCTGAAAATGACATGATTTCGTTCTTGATTGCTGTGTAGAATCCCACCGTGTGTATAGCCCATAGTTTTGTATTCCATTCATCGGTTGATGGACACTTAAAGTTGGTTCCATAATTTGACTATTGTAAATTGATGTACACCTTTTATTTTTTCTTTCTCTTTCTCTTCTTTTTTGCGGGTCTATGGCTGGAACCCAGGGGCATTCTACTTCTGAGCTACACCCTCAGCCCTATTTTTTATTCTTTATTTTGAAACAGGGTCTCACTGAGTTGCGAAGGGCCTAAGTAGCTGAGGCTGTCTGCGAACCGCGATCCTCCTGTCTCAGCCTCCCGAATGCTGGGATGACAAGCGTGCGCCACCACGCCCAGCTTATTTTTTATTTCGAAACAGGATCTCACTGAGTTGTGGAGGGCATCACTAAGTGAGGCTGGCTACGGACTTGCAATCTTCCTGTCTCAGCCTCCCAAGTACTGGGATTACAAGCGTGCCTGGCTTTCTCTGAGCATTTTACCAAGCAACTTTATTGAGATATCATTCTCATACCATGACATCACCTTTTAAATTATACAGTTCAAGCCGGGCGTGGTGGCGCACACTTGTCATCCCAGCATTCGGGAGGCTTAGACCAGAGGATTGCGGTTTGTGGACAGCCTCAGCTACTTAGTGAGGCGCTCTGCAACTCAGCGAGACCCAGTTTCAGAATAAAGAATAAAAAATAGGGCAGGGGGTGTAGCTTGGAGGTCGAATACCCCTGTGTTCCATCCCCAGGCCCGCAAAAATAAATAAATAAATAAATTATACCAGCCGGGCATGGTGGCACACGCTTGTAATCCCAGCATCTGGGGGGCTGAGACCGGAGGATCGAGGTTAGTTGACAGCCTCAGCTACTACTTAGGTCCTTTGCAACTCAGTGAGACCCTGTTTTATTTATTTATTTATTTATTTATTTATTTATTTATTTGGTGGTACTGGGGTTCCTGGAAGCCCTTCTACCTCTGGGCTACACTCCCAGACCTCTTTTTACATTTTATATTTGGAAACAGGGTCTCCTAAGCCAGCGCGCGCGGCTGGCTTCGAACCTGCGCGATCCTCCTGTCTCTGCCTCCCAAGCGCGGGGATTACAAGCGTGCGCCACCACGCCCGGCTCAAGAGACCCTGTTTTAAAATAAAGAACAAAGCTGGGTGTGGTGGCACATGCTTTTAATCCCTGCGCTTGGGAGGCTGAGACAGGAGGATCGCACAGGTTTGAAGCCAGCCTCAGCTACTTAGTGAGGCTCTCAGCAACTTAGTGAGAGCCTGTTTCTAAATAAAATATAAAAATAGGTCTGGGAGTATAGCCCGGAGGTAGAAAGCCCCAGGGTCCCATCCCCAGGACCACACACACACACACACACACACACACACACACACACTATACAGTTCACGTCGGGTGTGGTGGTACATGCCTGTAATTTCATTACTTGGGAGGCTGAGACAGGATCACAGGTTTGAGTTCAGCCTTAGCAACTGAGTGGGACTGTTTCAAAATAAAAATAAAATAGGGCTAGGGGTGTAACTCAGAGGTAGAATGCTCCTGACGTCAATCCCTCATACTCCCTTTCCAAAAGTGTGTAGTTCAGTGCTTTATACTGCAGCAGCCATTATTACCGTCAAGATCTGAACATCTCCATCCTGCCAGGGGAAGCCCACCCGCATCCAGTCCCTCTTCCTCTCTTCCTGACTCCTGCTCCTGACGACCACTAATCTAGGTTCTCTCAATAGACTGGACGATGCTGGACGCCTCCTATCTAGACGTGGCCTTTTCCGTCTGGTCTCTCTGGTTTAACGTTTTCATCGCTCACCCTTGCTTTCGCATCTCTCACTGCTTGACTCTTTCTCACGGCTGAATAGCATTGCACTGTGTGGTAGGCATGCCGACTTACCTTTCATCTGTTGTTGGTTACTCGGGTTTGTTCAGTGGTTGTCATGAATAATGCAGCTGGGAACATTTTGTGTATAAGTTTTTATGGAAACATGCTTCCAGTTCTTTCAGGTATTTATACAAAATCGATGGCTCCTTTGCTAACTCTTGCTGGTTCTTAATTGAAGAATTACCATACTGTTTTCAACAGTGGCTATTTTGTTACTGTTCTTTTCTAAGATTTTTCTGGGGGGTGCATTTTGAATTTTTACATAAACTTTAAGGTCAATTTCTACTGAAGACCTCTGAAATTTTTATTTTTTATTATTAATTCATTTTTGTGTGTAGTACTGGGGATGGAACCCAGGGGGCATTCTACCTCCAAGATACATTCCCAACCCTATATTTTGTCCTTTATTTTGAAGCAGGGTCTCACTAAGTAGTTGAGGCTGGCCATGAACCTGTGATCCTGTGTCTCAGCCTCCTGAGTACTGGGATTACACACATGCATCACCATGCCCAGCTCCTCTGGAATTTTTTTGGGGGGGGCTGGTACTGGGGTTGGAACCCAGAGGCTTTCTACCTTGGGCTATACTCCCAGACCTATTTTATATTTTACTTTGAAACAGGGTCTCACTAAGTTGCTGAGAGCCTCACTAAGTACCTGAGGCTGGCTTTGAAACTGTGCGATCCTCCTGTCTCGGCCTCCCAAGCACGGGGATTACAAGTGTGCGCCACCACGCCCAGCTTCCTTTGGAATTTTTATAGGAATTATATTGAATCTGTAGATTGATTTGGGGAGTATTGCATTTTAATATTGTCTTCCAATCCATGAACATTGGATATCTTTTCATTTTTAGGTGCTCTTTAATTTTTTCCTTTTAATTTTTTTGGTGTGGTACTGGAGATTGAACTAAAGGGCATTCAACTTCCAAGCTACACCCCAGCCCTTTTTATTTTTTTATTTTTATTTATTTTTTTTGGTGGTACTGGGCGTGGAACCCAAGGGCTTTCTACCTCTGGGCTACACTCCCAGACCTATTTTATATTTTTATTTGGAAACAGGGTCTCACTAAGTTGCTGAGAGCCTCACTCAGTAGCTGAGGCTGGCTTTGAACCTGTGCAATACTCCTGTCTCAGCCTCCCAAGAGCAGGGATTACAAGCGAGCGCCACCACGCCCGGCCTTATCTTTTTGTTTTGAAACGGTCTCACTGAGTTGCCAAGGCTGGCATCCAAGCCTGAGACCCTCCCGTCTCAGCCTCCCAAGTGCTGGGGTCACCGGCCTGCCCCCCACGCCCGGCTGCTCTTTAATTTCTTTCAGTGGTCTTTATTGGTGTTCTTGTACGTGTCTTGTATTTTTTGTTAAATTATTTCTAAGTGCTTTATTTTTATTCATCACAAATTGAGCTGTTTTACTACTTTTACTGTATAGGTTGTCCATTGCTAGTATAAAGAAGTGCGTTGATGTTTTGCATGTATTGATTTGTGTCCTGCTTTCTTGCTGAGCTCATTTACTAGTTGTAGCAGTTTTTAGTGGCTTCCTTAGGATTCTCTATGCAATATTGTACCTGGAGTATTCTGCGCCTCCCAGCAGTTGTGGAAGCGCTCGCCCCCCAGGGATTGCTTCCCTGTTTGACCTGGCTCTCTTGCAGGAGGACCCCTCACTGGAGAGGCACTTTAAGGGCCACCGAGATGCAGTTACCTGTGTGGACTTCAGTCTCAACACGAAGCAGCTGGGTGAGAGGGGCATCTGGCCTGCATGCTGGCTGGTGCGCTGGAAGGCTGGCTTTCCAGCTAGGAGGTGTGGCGTGGCACAGGTGCTCTGTTCAGGCCTGCATCTTGCCTCCGCCTGCCAGCGCTCTGGGCCCGGGCTTCATGAGCTCCTCCAGGCCTGCAGAGAGCCTTCCTTGCCAAGGCCACGCAGCCTCGGAGAGTGAGACCAGGGTCTGGGCTTTCCTGCACGCCCGGCTGCCTCTCAGGGCTGTCCTGGGCATGGCGCTCAAAAGGACTGTTTCTACGAGTGTTAGATCCCGTTGCCCCCACTAGAGAGAAGGACGTCGAGCAGAGCCAGGGCCCCTGTGCTGCTGCCCTTCCTTGGTCCTGTGGGCTCGAACCCAGCTCTCCTGGCTGTGGCTTCCCGTGCCCCTGTGTCGCTCTCTGCCGAGACCGCGGCCTCTGGGTTTGCTGGGGCTGAGGCCCTTGCAGTCTCCTGGGGTGGGCATCTTTAGGTAGAGGCCCCTCCGGTTGGGCCGGCTCCCCATTGCTGGGAAGGCTTGCCTTGTGTCCTCAGTGCTGGTGGGCACCTAGGGCCCTGCGGGGACAGGCTGCCCGGAGCCCTGGGTTGCGCCTGGGGAGGCATGTACAGGGCCACTGTCAGTCGGGCCCAGTGTGGGCCTGCTGAGCGGAGAGTTCCAGGCTGGAGACCCTCCAGCCTCCCTCAGCGGGAAGGCGTCTTCCCGCCCCGTGTGGGTGCTCAGGGAGGCAGGGCGGGGCGGCTCCTTGCCTCCCTGTGGCCCAGCGGCGGAGGCTTGAGGCCTGCTGGGCCGCTCAGCAGCCGCTCTCCTCAGCCAGCGGCTCCATGGACTCTTGCCTCATGGTCTGGCACATGAAGCCCCAGTCACGCGCCTACCGCTTCACGGGCCACAAGGATGCCGTCACCTGTGTGAACTTCTCCCCCTCCGGACACCTGCTGGCTTCCGGCTCCCGCGACAAGACCGTTCGCCTCTGGGTCCCCAATGTGTGAGTTTAGGGTCTGAGGGCTCGATGGTGCTGGAGCTGCCCCCTGAGGTCGTGGGTGGTACCTGCCCCTTCAGGGGAGCCATCAGAGGCGGGCGTTACTTGGGGCCCTCTGGGGTTGGAGAGGGGTTCCGGGCTGCCCGTGCCACCTGGCGTGGCGTGGGGTGGGTGAGGAGCCTCTGGCCTGGGCGCCTGCGGCGGGAGAGCTCGGGCGGGCGGGGGCCTCCGTCACTGAGGGTCTCTTGACTCCCTGTCTGTCCTCGCAGCAAGGGTGAGTCAACTGTATTTCGCGCACACACAGCCACGGTGAGGAGCGTCCACTTCTGCAGCGACGGCCAGTCCCTGGTGACGGCGTCTGATGACAAGACCGTCAAGGTGTGGTCGACTCATCGCCAGAAGTTCCTGTTCTCCCTGAGCCAGCACATCAACTGGGTCCGCTGTGCCAGGTGAGCGCTGTCGTGGGCTGAGGGCCGCGGGGTGCCAGCTGGCCCGGGCAGTTGCTTAGCCTTCGGTGCTCCCTGCCTTTGCGTCTATGTGAAGTGGCGACAGTGGCGGTCCCTGCGTTGTGTTTGTTGAGACGCTTCACTCAGCTGACGCCTGGCATGCAGGCATCCCGTTGTCAGCCACGTGACCCGGCCAGTCGGCAGCAGCGGCAGCGACATCCATGATAACCACCCTGTGAGGTGCCTTCTCCTTCCTGGTGGCAGCTCTGCCAGTGGGGCAGGGGGGAAACCGAGGCTCAGAAGCACTCACCCAGCGCTGGCACACGGTGGGTGGGAAGGGCAGAGCTGGGTCTGGGCGAGGCTGCCTCTCCCTGGGTGCCTGCGGGCTGCTGAGAGGGTGCGGCCTGCGTGGGTCTCCCTTCGCTGCTTAGGCAGTGCTGCCCGGCCCTGGGGCCGGGTGATCCCAGGCACCGAGTGCAGAGTGCAGGCGCCGATGCCAACACCTGCTTCCTGCTTGACCCCTCTCAGCAGAGTGTCCTCACGTCGGCTCCCTCTGCTCCAGAGAAGGGTCTGCATGGCCGGGGCGAGCAGGAGAGGGTTGGGGCTGGGCCCTGCAGGGTCCTTGTTCCTGGGGCAGCTCCGTTCCCCGCCTGGGCCGCCTCCTTGTTCTGAGAGGTGTCGTGTTGGGCTGGGCTCAGGCCTTGGCTGGCAGGCGCCAGGAGCCCTGCTATTCTGTTGGCAGCGTGCTTTGCTAGTCCGCGGCTCCAGGACCAGCATGTTGTTGTGCTGCAGGGCTCCTGACCATCTCCGTGCTAGTACCGGCAGCGGTCAGCCCACCCTGTGCACACTAGTGGTGGTTCTTTTTCTTTCTGGTGCTGGAGATAGACGGGGCTTTGCACATGCTAGGCCAGCCCTCTGCCTGGGGCTCTGTGCCGAGCGCTGCTCTGTGCTTGCTGTGGCCGGGCCTGGGCTCCTTCACCTCACGGAGAGGGCGGCGCTTCACCTCACGGAGAGGGCGGCGCTCGCCAGGGCCTCTGGGGTCAGCAGGAGGTGCGGCCTCGACGGCCCGCCCGGGCAGTAGGCGTGCAGGCGAGGGGCGCCAGCGTGCTGGCGTGTGGTGTGACTGCCCTGCTGTCCGGCTCAGGTTCTCCCCCGACGGGCGGCTCATCGTGTCTGCTAGCGACGACAAGACCGTCAAGCTGTGGGACAAGGCCAGCCGGGAATGTGTCCACTCGTACTGCGAGCATGGTGGGTGAGTACCTGCTGCTGCGGCCTGGCTGGCGCCTTACACAGGTCGACTGCACCGTCCCGCGCACGGCAGGAGTGTGGGCTTCAAGCCTTGCAGCCCATCCGCTTCTCTCTCCTCTCTAGCTCAGAAGTGAACGTGTCTGAGCCTTCCCCAAACTGTTGTAAAGCGCCTTGTTTCTGGGTGTGGTGGTGCACCCCCGTGACCCCAGTCCTGAGAGGCCGAGCCACGTTCAAGGGAGGCCTCAGCAATTCAGTGAGACCGTTCCAAAGTGCAAAATAAAAGTGGTGGTGCACACTTAGAATCCCAGCATTCAGCATTCAGGAGGCAGAGCCTGGAGGATCAGCTCAGCTACTTAGTGAAACAAAAAAACAAAACAGGGTGCAGCTCAGAGTTAGACTGCCTCTGGATTCCCCAGTACAAAAAAAACACAACATACTAGCTATGGTGTTGGGCTTTTTTGTTTTTGTTTTTCTGGGAGTCTAGGGATGGAACCCAGGGGCATTCGACCTCCAGGCTATATCCTCTCCCCAGTTTTTTATTCTTTATTCTGAAACAGGGTCTCACTGAGTTGCAGAGGGCTTCACTGAGTAGCTGAGGCTGTCTGTGAACCACGATCTTCCTGTCTCAGCTTCCCGAATGCTGGGATTACAAGCGTATGCATGCCCAGCATGGTGACAGGTTTTGAATAAAAACTGTCAGGTTCTGCAGCAAGTGGTGGCCGTGCGCTCTGTTCATGTTACCGAGGGAGGAGCCTGGGTTTGAGTTGTGACTCTGCTGATCCAGGTTCCTAAGCAGACCCCTACTCTTCCCCTCCTTGGTTAGGCTGGAGACCCCAGGCTAGGGCCCCAGAGCTTGTGTATCCTGTGTGGGTGCATCCTGTGTGGGTGTATCCTTGGTGGAGCCATGGTGGTGCTAACATACCTGTAATCCCAGTACTCGGGAGGCTGAGACAGGAGGATTGCAGGTTCGCCACCAGCCTCAGCTACTTAGCGAGGCCCTCTGCAACTTAGTGAGACCTCCTTTCAAAATAAGGTATAGCCTGGAGGTAGAATGCCCCTGGGTCCCATCCCTAGTATTACCAATAATAAAACCAGTGGTGGGCCAGGTGTGGTGGTGCATGGTTGTAATCCCAGGCCTTGGAATGTGGAGACAGCACTGCAGGTTGGAGGACAGCCATAGCAAGTAGTGAGACTCTCATTAACCTAGCAAGACCTTGTTTCAAATAAAGTGGGGCTGGGGGTGTAGCTTGGAGGTAGGACACGCCGAGGCTCAAGCCCAGTGCTGGGACACGGGTCCTGGGCCCCAGCTCCCCACGGCCCGCTGTCACTCATACCTTGTGCTCCTGGGGCGGGGCAGTCAGAGCATGGGTGCTCCTGGCGCTGACACTCCTGTATTTCAGCTTCGTCACCTGTGTGGACTTCCACCCCAGCGGGACGTGCATCGCCGCCGCGGGCATGGACAACACGGTGAAGGTGTGGGACGTGCGCACGCACCGGCTGCTGCAGCACTATCAGCGTGAGTGTGCGCCCTGGCCGCTGCCTTTGGGCCTGGACAACTGGGAGTGTGGGGGCTGCCGAGGCCAGCACAGGGCCGTCGGCTTCCCAGCTCGTGCCCACTTCAGACAGCAGCCTGCAGCCCAGGCAGCTGGGTGCTGGCGGCAGGTCTGGCTAGGACTCTCCTTAGGGCGTCTCAGCAACCGCCCGCCTGCCCGTCTCGCCGAGATGGAGCTCAGCACTGGCCTTCATGGTCCAGGGCCAGGTGCCATGCAGAGGGCTGGCGTAGCCTAGCGGGCCCGGGACTGAGGTGGGCAGCAGGGAGGTGACGCCGATGCGGGCACGGCTCCCGAGCGCCCCGCCACGCCTTGGGCACGGCCTTGCAGGGCCCTCAGGTGTTTGAAGACAGCACTTCCTTTGGGTGACCTGGCGGCCAACCTCCCAGGCAGGGGAACTGTGTTGGTGTGAGGAAGTGCAGGTGGGGTGGCGGAGCTCCGGGGCAGTGAGAGGGGCTGGCCTCGCAGGTGGGGCTAGAGGGAGCTCGGGCTGTCCTTGTTAGGAACCAAGTGGGACCAGGAGGAGGCTGCGCAGCTTGGTCTGGGTGAGGCGAGGCTTGTGGTGCCCTCCACCACCACCAGGTGGCAGGGCGCAGCCACAACAGCCGGGCTTTGCCTGCACAGGCAGCTGAAGGGAGCAGCGGTAGAGGTTGCCCCATTTGGAGGGCTGGTCCTTGCCCCGCTTAGGCTTCGGGCCTCTCCTGCTCTGGCCCGAGTCAGGCGCTGGTGCTGGGCCTGGACAAGGCTGCACGGCTGGGGAAGGTGGTAGCCAGTGGGCAGGGCTTGGGCAGGGAGGGCCGGGTCGATGCAGGCTGATTCCTTTCTGCTAAGGGAGGGAGTCTGTGTTGGGAGGAGAGGATGTTCAGGTGACCCTGGGAGAGTGCCAGCCTGCTTGAAGGGCAGCAGGTCCCCGTGGGGAGAGCCCCTGCCAGCCCAGGGTCCCAGAGACGAGGCCCGCCTGGCAGTGCTGTGAGTGGGCTGTCATCTCAGGCGAAGGACAGGGACCTCGCGAGGCAGTGTTGAGAGCGCGTGGGGAGGACTGGCACGAGGGTGGGGGTCAGGCGGCCTGGGGACCTGCGAAGGGCTGAGCCGCATGCTGGCAGGGAGGAGGAGAGTGGGGCATGGGGGTAGGAGGGAGGGATGCGGGCGGTCAGGAGATGGAGGGGGCCCCGTGTGGACATGGCTCGCCCTGGAGGAAGGGGCCCCTTCACCTGTGTGGAGCCCAGGTCCGCCGCAGGAGCGGTGTGGACGGAGTGGGCTGTGGGTGCTTGGGGCTCTCCTCGCCTAGCCCTGTTGGGCGCCTGGTGACCTGTGGAAGCTTGGTGCTGGCCCTTCTGACCCCGAGTTGGCATTCCACAGCTGGGAGCTGCGGGGGTAACAGCTGGGGCTCACAGCTGCCCCCAGAGTGCTGTTTGTCCTTGCCGAAGCCTGTCATGGAGGCAGAGAGGGTGCCGTTGTGGGAGGCTCCCACTCGGGCATGGAGCCGTACGCGGGAGTGTCCTGCATAGGTGGCTTTAGGACGAGGACTGTCTGGATTGGTTCCTTCCTCCCACCTCTGCAGGGGTGGGGTGACGGAGTGGAGGTGGCGCGGCAGGCACTGGCAGCAGGCCAGTGGGCCGGCTGGAGCGTGCAGCCAGCCCCCTTTAGGAGGAGTGGCTGCCGTGGTGTTTGGGCTCCTGGTGTCCCGGCGGCCGGAGCCCTTCTCCCTTGGTGGGCTGGCAGGAGGAGCCCATGGTATGGTGGCCGCGCGTGGCCTCTGCTGCCCCACGGTGCTGGCAAAGCCCTGGCTCCCTGAACCCGTCCCTGCCTCGCCCTGCCCTCTGCCCTCCTGCCCTCACCAGCTTCATTTTAGGCAGGGCAGACATGATTCTCCTGGATCACGCAGAGACAGGGCCGCAGAGACCCTGGTTTCTCTCCGGGCCACCTCTCAGTTCCTGGCAGCTGGAGGGTGTTGTTCAGATATAAATACCACGTTACGTAAAGCCTTGGCTGCCGCCCCTCCGTGGGCTTGGGAGCGTGCCGCCTCACTCCCAGCGCATCGGCACGCCGGCTGGTGGCCTCCGAGGGCCCCGAGGCCTGTTTGGTGTGGGCATGTTTACTGGGCCGGCACTGGTCCTCCACCTCTCTGTGCTGGGCGGCATCTTGGTTTCTGACTTGCCTTTGTTCGTGGCCGTGCCCCTCTTCCCTCCCAGGCCTGTGGCAGTGGGTATGATGGCAGCCGAGTCTGACAGGGCCTGCGCCTGGGCTCTGGAGTCGCTTTCCGGGTGGCCCTGGGCTGCCCTGGCTGCGTCCAGGATATGGCCGAGGAAAAGCTGTGTGAGCGCTGGAGACCTGGGGAGTTTGTGTGTGTGGCGTTGGGGGTTGAGCCCAGGGGCGTTCTACCTCTGAGCTGCACCCTAACCCTGTTTCAGTTTTTATTTTGAAGTAGGGTTTCACTAAGTTGCTGAGCTCCTCTCTTAGTTGCTGAGGCTGGCCTCAAGCCCGTGATCCTCCTCTCTCAGCCTCTTGAGTGCTAGAATCAGAGGCTTGGGCTCGTGATGCTGTGGACGCCCGGACGCGATCCAGTCACTGCCCGTGAAGGGCGAGGGAGTCGAGGAAGCGTCCTGGGGAGGTACTGAGTGGCGAGACTGAAGGTCAGGGTCAGTGCCCCCAGGCCCAGGGGATGCGGGTGAAGGCCCGTGCCGGGAGCAGCGAGCCGGAGGGCACCACGACAGGTGTGGTGTGGCTGGGGGAGAGCGCCACGCACAGGCGGGCAGCTGCGTGGGCCGCGAGGGGGCCGAGGGCAGATGGGGAGACTGAGGCTGGGGCAGCCCTCCTCAGAGTCCTGAGCGCGAGCCTGCCTCCCGCCCCTCTCCCGTGGGACAGCACTGCGCTGGCGTTTGGAGGGCTAGCGTTCCGTTTAGTCTCCCTGCAGTGATGGAATTTGGAACAGACGGCCGTGTTGCGTTCTCTTCTCCAGCTGGAGGGTGAAGAAACCGCTTGGCTCCTCTGGCTTGCCACAGCTGTTCCTCCTCACGGCTCCCACCGCCCGCCCGCCCGGGTCTTGTGTCCTTCCACTACGCCGTTTTCCCGGTGAATGGTGGAGGCTCTCCAGGCTCTGCTGAGCAGCGGCCATCCCAGCCCGCCCTGGCAGTCTGGTGCCGCCCGGCTGGGCCCACTGCCTTGCTCTCCGAGCCCCAGCCGCGCCTGACCGCTGTCCTTCCCGCAGTGCACAGCGCAGCGGTGAACGCCCTCTCTTTCCACCCAACGGGGAACTACCTGATCACAGCCTCCAGCGACTCAACCCTGAAGATCTTGGACCTGATGGAGGGCCGGCTGCTCTACACGCTCCATGGGCACCAGGTGAGTGCAGTGGCCAGGTACAGCCTGGGCGCCCGTGCCAGCTGGGCAGGGGCCTTCGAGCCCACCGCCATCTTCTCTCGTCCTGGGCTGTGGGGCGGGATGCAGAGCCAGCCCTAAAGAGCCCAAGGGAGACGGAGCAGGGCCTTTCCTGTGGCCTGGACCAACTGCTGGGTGTGGGCCTCGCGTGGCTGGGGAGGGAGGCAGGCAGGCAGATGGCCCCAGGTGGACGAATGGGGTCTGCCCCTGATGACCTCTGGCAGGTGGTGGTGGGCCAGCCCCATGGAGCAGAATGGACACACGGGAGGCGCAGCCTGGTATGGCGGGCCCTTCTTGAGCTTCGCCCCGACCCCAGAGCCCGCGCCAATCACGGTCGCGAGCCTGCAGATGAGCCAAGTGCCAGGATGTGTTTGGCGGGGCTCGCACAGCCTTACCTTCTGGTTACAAGAGATGCCCCGATGTGTCCGGGAACAGCCTGCTTGTCTGTTTCTGGTTCCGAAAGACCACAGGTGCTGGCCTCCTGTTCACAGGCAGCCGAGCTTCTGAGGAGGCAGAAAGTGGAGGCTGGCGTGGCCCCACTTCGGATGGAGGCTGCTTCCTGCTGCTTGGCCTTGGGGCAACCCATGTGGAGTGTGTCCTGGAAAATGGCCCCATGCTGTGTTTGGTACTGGGGACTGAACCCAGGGGTTTTCTGCCTCTGAGCTATACTCCCAACTAGACTGGCCTTAAACCTGTGGTCCTCCTCTCGTCCTCCCAGGTACTGGGATTATAGGCCTGTGCCACCACACTGGGCTACAATGCATGCTTTTTAAAAGCCTTTAAAGAGCCGGTGTGGTGGTGCACGCTTGTAATCCCCGTGCTTAGGAGGCGGAGACAGGAGGATGCGCAGGTTCGAAGCCACCCTCGCTGGCTTAAGAGACCCTGTTTCCAAATACAAATATAAAATAGGTCTGGGAGTGTAGCCCGGAGGTAGAAGGGTTTTCAGGATCCCCAGTACCACTAATAAATAAATAAATGCCATTAAAGAGCCGGGCGTGGTGGCACCAGCTTGTAATCCCAGGATTTGGGAAGCCCAGACACAAGGATTGCAGGTTCAAGGCCAGGCTTGACAATTTAGTGAGATTCTCAGCAACCTAGTGAGCCTGGTGAGACCATGTGTCCAAATAAGATATAAAATCGGGCTGAGGGTGTAGCCTGGAAGTAAAAATGCCTCTGGGCTCAAATTCCAGTGCCACACACACAATAAAAGGTCCATAGCGCACTCTGGACTAGCTTCCCTGATGGGCGCAGGGCTGTCTGTCGACCTCTCCCTTCGGCCGTAGCTGGCCCTTCCCTCCCACCCAGCACGCAGCACCCAGCACGCAGCACACTGTCAGGCTTCAGCGGGCTTTTGCCTTTGCTTTTGCTCAGGGAACTACGTCTTGCTTTGGCGTCTTCTGTCGCGCAGCTCCCGAAATCACGGTGTGTGTGCGTGTGCGTGTGTGTGTGTGCGCGCGCGCGCGCGTGCGCGCGCACCTGACCCACAGGTTTGTCCTGCTCCTGAAATCACGTGTGTGTAGGTGACTCCCTGACCCGTGTGTGTTTGTCCTGCCAGGTTAGTCCTGCCTGGCATGGCCTCGGGCTGTGGTCCACTAGCGATGCCCTTTACCAGCCCTCCATGGGGCCTGGCTCCCGGAGGCCCCCCCGGGCGCGGGCCAGCTGGGGTGCCGGGGCCCCTGTGTTGACATGAAGCAGGAGGAAAGGGAGTCCCAGTCTCTCTCTGAGACACTGCAGATTTGGGGCTGTCCGCGCAGGGAGCCGCGTCTTCTTGGTGCCTCTCGCAGCCGCCGAGGCCTCGTGCCGAGTGAGCGGGGCGCCTGCGGCCATGTGGCAGGAGTGGGAGCTGGGTGCTAGGAGTCCGCATTTGCTTCTATGTATTTTCTGAAACATAATCTTGAGCCTCACTCATTTGGCTTAGACCCCTAGAGCTATTTGGGAGAGACGGTGGGCGGGCGTGGGCAGGGAGTCAAACCTGGTGTTGGTGGCTGTGCGGTTGGCGCGTGGCCGCGGAGCCTGGGCTGCCACCGTGTCGGTGCCGGCCTTCCCGGGGCGTGGGTGAGAGCCCTTGCCTTGCCTCGGGGCTCGGGGACAGGGCCGCCAGTGCCTCCCGGGCACGTGTGCCACGCCGGGCCAAGGCCAGAGCTAGGGAGGTGGCCGGAGGGGCCTGGTGCTGACGGAGGGGGACAGCGGTGCACAGGCGGAGGGCGCAGAGGTTGGCGCAGGCCCTTGGGTGGAGGGACGCCTCCGCCGCTTCCTGTGTCCTCCGGCCCTCGCCAGCTGTGCTGCCATGCTCAGGACGCTGCTTCCGGCCGGGCGGCGGGGCCATGGGGGAGGCGGGGGTGGGCGTGGAGAGGACGTTTGCTCCAGCCTGGCCTGGTTGCTTGCCTCCTGCTGGCAGCCGAGCTAAGAGCGGGAGCAGGGTCCTGGTCAGGCCGTGGGCACTGAGGCATGACAGCTGTCTAGCAGTGCACAGGGTCAGTGGCCGGAGTGCCATCCCCTGGGCCTGCCCAGCCTCCATGCCCTGAAGGCCCGAGTCACCTCTGACCAGAGGGCGTGTGGCGGGCAGTCCTGTTCGCTGGCAGGCTGCGCACCGAGGGCCAGTGAAGCTCCCGTGAGGTGGCAGTGGGCGCCAGCTGGGCGCGGTGGTCGGAGTGCAGGCGTGCGGGCCGAGAGTGGAGGGCTGGACGGGTATGCGGTCCACTCCAACCACCTCGCCACCATTCTTTTGCCCTCTGGGCAGGGCGGGTCCTTATGTGAAAACTGGTGAGGACAGTGGACAGCAGTGCACGGTGGAATGACCAAGTGGGTGCAGAGGTGGCTAAGCTCAGGGCCAGGCTTGTCGTGCAGGGTGGGCATGGGGTGACGGAGCTCGTGGGTGAGCAGGACCAGCTCGCGGCTCTGCGAGGAGGGGGCTGGTCTTGGTTGAGCCTGAGGCAGCCCTGCCGGGGACCTGGCCAAGACTCAGGTGGACCCGGCTTCCGGCAGGCTGGCCCCTCTGGCGCTCAGGGCAGGTGGAATCGCCGCCCAAGGTTTAGCCAAGAGCTGCCGCTCCGCTCACACTCAGGAATCCACGCCAGCCGCACACAGGCAGGCCCGCCTCTGGAAGGACGGACTGGGCGCCACCTCGGCCTGAGGCATTAGGTGCCTGGGGAAAGGACAACAGGCCTTCGTGGAGGTGGGCAGTCACAGAGCGAGTCTGATGGCTGGCGCTGGTGGGAAGAGACTCCTGGCCCCTTCATTGGAAAACTTGCAGCGAACTTCCAAATAACCGACGGCCTACAGGGAACCCCCAGGGGAGAGGAGGACTGACGTTTGGAAGGGAGCCACAGTGAAAACACTGCATACTAGGAGCTGCTGGGGTCTGGCCCAGGAGGTCGTTGGAGGCAGGTTTATTTAAAATGAACAAAGACGGAATGCCACGGCTTAAAGACTCAGTGCAGGAGACTCTGCAGAGAGGAGCGCGGACGAAAAGACATTCTAGGCGGTCTTGCTCGCTGAGGGCCTGCAAGCGAGGGAACGCTCTGGTCCGCCGCGGGGCGGGGCTGCTGGGACAGGGCCAGTAGGTTAGGGTTAGAGACTGGCCATGCAGTTGTGCAGCGGGGACACGCCTGAGAGAGGTATCGGCAGGCAGCTATTGTTGGGTGTGCACCACGCTATCTCCTTCCACAAACCCAGCTGGTCCAGGCTGAGGGACTACTGTCCTGCACGCTGCCCTCGGCCTCCTGGGAGGGTTGCTGGCCCCACGGGGCACACTAGCTCTGCCCCTGAGCTCCTGGGGACCTGGGGAGGGGAAGCACCAGCATGCCTTTCCCGGGCAGGGGCGTCCCGACACTGGCCGCCGGTTCCTGTCCCTGCTGGCTTCGCTGTGGAGCTGGGCCTTGGATGGGCTGCCCTGGTACTGCTGCTCTGCCCGGCTTCTCGTCCCCAGCTCGGCGTCTGCTGAGAGAACGGGAGAGCGGGCCTCCGCTCTTGAGCCCCTGGCACCAGCTTTCTTGGAAGCCTGCCGTTCCGGGGAGCTCTGGGCCATCGACGGGCCCACCTTACTGGAAATCCACGCACTGGTTTTCTTCCCTTTTTTTGTTCTCTCTTTATGTTTTTTTCTAAAATGAAAATTGCTTTGTTTTTATAGTGTAGCAGTGCTATACACTCATTTAAAATTCAAAGTAAGCTGGGCATAGTATTGCGTGTCTGTGATCCTAGTACTTGGAAGGCCGAGACAGAAGGATTGTAGTTTTGGGACCAACCTCAGCAGTTTAGCAAAACTCTCAGCAACCTAGTGAGACCTTGTTTCAAAACAAAAGTATAAGCCGGGCGTGGTGGTGCATGCTTGTAATCCCAGTACTTGGGAGGCTGAGACAGGAGACTTGCAGGTTGGTGGCCAGCTTTAGCTACTTAATGAGGCCCTCTGCAACTTAGACCCCCTTTCAAAATAAAGAATAAAAAAAGGGCTAAGGGTGTAGCTCGGAGGTAGAATGCCCCTGGGTTCAATCCTGGGTATTGCCAAGAACAAAGTATCAGAAGGGCTGGGAGTATAGCTCGGAGGTAGAATGCTCCTGAGCTCAACCCCTGGTACCACCCCAAAAACTTTTTTTTCAAATATGAAGATGGCAAAGATTTTCAAGAATCAAGTAAAAGTTAGCAGGAGTTGTTCCCCTCCCGCAGTGAGCCCTGTTAACCCCTCGTGGGGTGTCCACCTGGCACGGTCTGCCCTGCCCGCTCCATGCTCGGGCTCTGCCTGCAGTCGGCAACACACAGGTAGAGCCCTGTTATTCACTCGCTGGTGGCTCTGGCACTGCTCCCTCGCCCAGCTTAATGGCTGCTCAGGAATCCTGGGCGTGGGCAGGGCCCATGGCCGCAGCCCGCGTGGAGGCCTTGCCTGTGTTCTCTCCTGGAAGGGAAGCGGGCCCCACAGGTGGGTCCTGGCCAGCTGTAGCTGGGGCTGGACCCTCCTCTGTCCCCATCGTGAGCACCTTTGAACAGAAGAGCTGCCACCTGTGCCCGCCTGTCCCTTGTCCTCCAGCCGTCTGTCTCCTGGTGGCCGTGGTGGCCGTGGGTCCCGTGCCCGCCAGGCCTCGGCGGGCCTCCCCAGCGCTGGCTGGGTGGAAGGGGCTCCCCGTGGCTGGAGCGCCCCGGGCCAGGGGCCCCTCTGTGGTCAGGGCCCTGTTGGCCTCAGAGAGCCTCTTGGATCTGGCTTTGCTTGGCGAGTGTCAGTACTGCCCACGATGGAAGCTCAGCTGGGAGGAGGAGATGGGCAGCGTGGCTGTGTGGCTGCGGAGCTTCTTGACCAGTGCGTCTTTCTAGGAGGGATTTCGGGCCTGTGGGGAGGACCCCCGTTCTCTCCTGGGAGATCGTGCCCCTCCTCCCAGCCTGGATGTGCCTGCTACCCTCAGCGCTGCCTGGCATCGCCCTGCAGTGGCTATGGGAAGAAGGCAGGAAGGTGGACCCATGCCACGTGGCATGTCACACCGGCCCGCAGTCCGGGCACCTGCCACTGGCCCTGACGAGGCCCTATTCACTGAGGCCATTGCCCCTCGCTGGGGCTCCCGCTTCTCCAGTCAGCAGCAGGACAGTGTTGGGGAGGGGACGGCTCAGGTGAGAGGGCCGAGCTGTGGCCCCCGCACCGTGGCCTGGGGCAGCTTGACCTCTGACCCCAGACTTCTTGTTGGGGACAGGAGGACAGCAGTGCAGCCCTCCAGGACCTGCGCGAGCTGGCCTGTCCGCTCACCTTTGGGAACAGGGCTCTGCAGGGGTGCCGGGCCCGGGGCCCGGGGCGCGCAGGCTCAGGCTGCCCGCTGCTGCTGCCTTGAGGGGCTGCTACTCTTTTTCCTGCCTGCTCAGCTCTGTAGTGACCTCTGCCGTCTGCTCTTTTCGTTTTGCTAGGGACCTGCCACCACCGTTGCCTTCTCAAGAACGGGGGAGTATTTTGCTTCTGGAGGCTCTGATGAGCAGGTAAGTGAGCTGGGAGAGGCCGTGGGTCCGAGCTCGAGCCCAGCACCAGGCCGGAGCCCTTGGGCTGGGCCTGGTGGCTTCTCTGACCTCACAGGCTCCGAGGAGTTTGGGGTGCGCCTGGGCCCCAGGCCTGTGTTGCTCAGAGCAGGCATCTGGGCTGTCACTGCCATGGAGATGCCGATGTTCTTAGTCCATCTCCTGATTGTGCGCAGGGAGATAAGACCATGAGGACCAAGCTCCACACTTTATTCAGTCCTCACAGCGGCCTGAGGCCTCGTACACTGGCTCCCGATTCTGTAGATGAGGACACTCCCAGCAGGCGGCAGAGCTGGGACCGGCATGGGCCCGTGGGCTGGAGCGGTGGCCTGCCCTGGGCCACTGCCCATTGTCTTTGCACCTGGCCCCGGCCGGTACTGTCACTGCCCCTGGCTGCAGAGAGGACGTCGTGAGGCAGCCCCGTTGTACGCAGGCTTCAGCGCGTCAGCCCGGGTCTCCGCTCCACACTGCCGACGGCAGCAAGCTCTCCTGGCCTGGGGAGGCAGGCGCTGAGGAGTGGCTGTCAGCTCTCACATGAGGACTGCCTCCTCTTGAGGGAAGGAAGGGGCTGCTCTGAGCCGTGTGGACCCCTGGGATGCCCACCCTCTGGCTGCGTGGACCAGGCCTGTCCTGTCGGCCCGCTGTGCCCTTGGCCCTACCCTTGAGTGTCTGCCCCCGAGGCACAGGGTGACGGGGGCCTGTTGGGCACAGCCTAGTGGATGGCAGGCAGCCCTTGCATCAGCACCCAGGACAGGGCGCGGAGGCCTGGCTCCCGGCATAAGGACAGGCGCTGGTGTGGTGGACTCGTGCTGGCCTGAGGGAGGTAGGCAGCTCCACCTGCTCTGGCCCCTCCTTGGCAGCCGCAGCTCCCTCACTGCCCTTTTTTTTTTGGGGGGGGTGGTTCTATTCGATCTCAGAGTTATAACCACAGCCCTATTTATTTATTTATTATTTTGTGGTACTGGGGATGGAACCCTTCTACCTCTGGGCTACAATCCCAGACCTATTTTATATTTTTATTTGGAAACAGGGTCTCTTAAGCCAGCAAGGCTGGCTTCAAACCTGCGCGATCCTCCTGTCTCCGCCTCTCAAGCACAGGGATTACAGTATTTTTTTGTTTTTGAAACAAGGTCTTGCTAGGTTGTTTAGTCTTTCTGTGTCACCGAGGCTGGTCTTAAACCTGGATCCTCTGGTCTCGGCCTCCCCAGTGCTGGGATGCAGGCATGCGCCACCGCGCCCGGCTGCTGGCTGCCTTGAGGTCCTCTCTGAGCCCGCTGTTGGAGTGGCATTAGCTGTTGTCTCCTCGGTCCGTGCTAGCCGCTCTGCCCCGAGGAGTCCACTCGGCGGCTAAGTCAGCAGTTGGCACGCTGCCAGTGCTGTCTGTAAAGCATGTAAGAGGGACCCTGGTGCATGTCTCTGGGAGCGCCGGACAGTGGTGCTGCCAAGGATTGCAGGCTTCCCGGGAGGACGGCCGCAGCTGCGTCCCAGCAGGGTCGTCTGGCGTGAATGTGCTGGCTTTTCTGTGGCCTCTGTTGGCCCTGGTCATACTTCCTGATCCCGCCCGTGAAGCTCGCCATCCGTCCTGAAGTGGCCCTCCCGGCCCCCAGTAGCGGTGACTGGCGAGCGACCTCCAGTCGCAGGGGCTCCTGCCCCCCAGCAGGGCGGCTCCTCGGGCTTTCAGAGGCGCCCAGCCTGTTTATGGGCACGTTTCCTGTGGCTGAGCCAGTGTGCATGCCACACTGGGCCCCAAGGGCCTCCCAGAGCAGCCCTGTGAGGTGGGAACAGGGCTCGTCCCTTTCAGAGAGCGGGCTCTGAGCTTGAGCACTGTGCCTACCCTCAAGAGCTCCCGCTGAAATGGGGAGATGGGTGACACACGAGGAAAGGGGCAGAGGGATTAAGTAACCACGGGCTGGCCAGGCAGAGCCACCAGCCAGTGTCAGGCCCAGTGTGCATGGTGGCGCACACCCCAGTGGCCCAGTAGGTCCTCCTGAGTCCTCTCCCAAAAGCCTGTTCCCCAGAGGGGTGGGGGTACAGGGTGGCCCAGAGCTCGGGGTGGCCCCCAGCCCGTTTCCTCAGTGAAGGCTGGCAGGTGTTTTTTTCTGCTCATTCTCCGTACTTTGGTCATTTCAGGTGATGGTTTGGAAGAGTAACTTTGATATCACTGATTACGGAGACGTCATAAAAGTGCAGAGGCCCCCAGCCACACTGGCCGGCTCCACTGGGAACCTGGTAAGAGGTTGGCAGGCTGCCCGAGCCTTATGACCCTGGGCTGGGTCGGGGGACAGCGCTGGGCTGGGGGACCACATGGTTGGTCATGGGAGCAGGACCCGAGAAGACCTGGTCCGCACTGAGTAATACTCTGGCGCCGGGTGCCTTGGTTTCAGCCTAGACAGAACAAACCATGCGAAAGGGGAGAGCAGCTCCAGGTCCCAGCTCCGGCCCTGTGGGAAGTGAGCTGTGGCACCCGCTGCTGCTGAGGGAGGCCCAGGGACACCGCCGTCTGTGGCTGGGCTGGAGGGCCGCGGCTGGCAGGTGGGTTGAAAGGAGGGAGGCCACTTGCTGCTCCCGCTTCCTTGTCTCCCCGTGCCACGGGGACAAGAGACATTTTTAGTCCCTTAGTTGGTAGAAGGGCATTCAGTTCCTGAGTTAAAATAGCTAATATTTTTTGATAAGTTTTTGGCAGAAAAAGTTGATAGCTGATGTAGTCTCATTACATAAGGTCGTATTCAGCTTAGCTGTAGTAAATGGTAAAGCCGTGGTTTGGGCTGACGAGCTCTCACCCCTCCCCCGGCCGGCCCTTAGGGCAGCACAGCCATCCCCATGGGCGGAAGCCGGCCAGCAGCAGGAAGCGGCGCGCCCAAAGCCCCTGCGAGTCGGAGCCGGGGCCCAGAATAGAACTGTGAAGCCTCGGAGCCCTTTCTGGGACTGAACAGATGGCTCCCCATCCCCTGACACACACACCCCTGCTCTGTAGGCTGGGGCTACCTCTAGGAACAGGCCAGGTGTTAGAGTCCTCCCAAGGCTTGTCTCCAGTGGGCAGCGGCCTGGGCGGCTCCTCTGTACATGCTAATGGCGTCCAGTCATCGGCTCTTTGTGTTTTCTGGGGCAGCTAGGTTGCATGACCGTCTGCTTGCGGCTGGCTCGTCTTCTGCCTGCAGTGGTGCTTCCACTTACACATCTGGGGTGTCTGGACCCTGCCTCTGGAGTACTTAGAGCGAGCAGGGCACCGCCAGGGCCCTGGCACGTTTGTGCCTTGTTGCGGCAGAGCACCTGCCCGCACGGCTGAGCTGCTGAACGAGGCCAGGCTGGGCCGCCCATCCTCTTGCCTCCTGGGTGGTCAGCCTGCCCCAGCTGGGAGAGCTGCGCTTTTTCTTAGTTATTAGGACGTAACTTGGATGAGCCGCCTCTTGTTCTTGGAGTCCTGGCCAGAGATGGGCTGTGGGGTACCTTTGCCGCCCAGAGCTTCAGAGAACCTGGGATGGAGTCACGTGACGGACCACATGGGGCTCAGAGGGGACAGGGTGTTGGCTCTGGGCTCAGGGCCTGGGTCTGCGCCCTGGCCACGGGGGCCTGGCAAGGCGCCTGCTCGTCCTAAGCTGCTCTTTCCTCCATGGCCCTGAGGCCCACCCCAGGCTCTGAGGACCCCACGTGCACGGAGGTGAGCTCCGCTCCCTGGGTGCCTTTTGGTCCTGTAGCCGTTCCTGTTGGTTAGAGCCCTTTGAGACCGAGTGACGGGTAGGTCTTCGCCCAGGCGCACGCTTCACCCATGCACCACACAGCTTCTCTGGAGAGGGAAGAGAAGCTCGCGCATCGTGTTGTTTTATTGTGACTACGCCTCGTCTCCCTCTCCGTCTATGTGGACATGGCTTGGCCATCTTGACTGTAAGCCACATTGTGGTGCAGCCATCCCCGTCCAGTTCCAGAACTCCTCATTCTCCCGGGTTGAAGGGAGCTAGTTGTTACAGCAGGTGTCGGTGGTTAGGTTTTCTCCTGAGATAGGCAGGAAGGGGAGCTGACGAGTGTGTTCTCACCCTTCTTGCCAAGGCCTCCCCTGCTGGCCCTCCAGGGAGCCCAGGATCACTGCCATATCTCATGAGTTGAATCTGATGGGGCTCTGCCCTCCGGTTCTGTCCCCGTCCATCCTTCCAGTAACCCAAGAATGCTCAACCTCCACAGAGGCGGCCGTGATGCTCTGCTGTGGAGGCTGCCACTGTGGGACGTTGGCACGTCCTTGGCCTTTATTGCTAGATGCTAGCAGTGTCCACCGCCATGACCAGTGACCAAAGTGCTTTTAGAGGTCAGATGTCCCTGGTTGAGCCTCTTTAATGCTCCTGCTTTAGGAGTGAGCCCAGAGAGGAAACTGACCCAGCAGTGAATGAGGGTGGGCTGCCTCCGCAGTGGGTGAGGCTTGGGAGGGTGGGGCACAGAGGCAGTGGGCGGGGCTTGGGGAGGGTGGGCACAGGCAGTGGGCGTAGCAGAGGGAGTGGGTGGAGCTTGGGAGAGTGGTGCACAGATGGAATGGGCAGGGCTTGGGAAGGGTGGACACAGGTAGTGGGTGGAGCTTGAGCAGAGCACAGGTGGGTGGGCGGGGCTTGGGAGGGTGGGGCAGAGGGAGTGGGCGGGGCTCAGGGGACTGGGAGGGCACAGAGGGAGTGGGCAGAGCTTGGGGAGCTGCGGGGGAGGACGGGAGTGGGTGGATCTTGGGAGGGTGTGTGGGGCACCAGGAAGAGGGAGTCAGTCCGCTGCCCTGGTGAAGACTCTGCTCCGTGGGGCCAGGTTTGGGCTCTTATCAGTAGCTGTGGCCAAGATTTCTCAGCCTGGGTTTCCCACAGAAGTCCATTTTGTCTGCTAATGTCAAAGTCTAGAGCCTTGAGTGGTGATGATAGACGGTAAAAAGAGCCCCTTCGCCTTCAGCAGCTTGACTTGCCCCTCTGGGGGGAGTGTGCGCTCTCCTGCTGCAGGCCTTCCTGGCTGGAGGCCATATCTTGGAGAAGTTCTTTTGGTGGCTGACCTGAGAGCCCTGAGCAGTGCTCTTGCCCAGGGCCTGGGCCTTGAGGGACCCCGAGGGGTCAGGTGTGGGTCTTGGATTTCTGAGCGAATGTCAGATAGCCGAGGGACAGATCCTGCCCGGTCCCTGCTCTGTGTCCCCCAGCAGCCGTGGCAAGGGCAGCCTGTGAGCTTGGGAGGGTCCCAGCAGACAGAAGCCCCCATGTGACCCGTCCCTGGCTGCGCTCCGCTCTCGATCTCAACACGAAGGCTGCCCTTGAGCCGCTCTGAACAGAGCTCTGTTCGCTGCAAAGCTATTTTCAACCTCTGCTTGAATTCACAGCTTATTTTTAGGCACATTTCATGTTGAAAAGCAAAAGCCATTTCCCAGCCATTCAGAATGAGAATAATGGGTTCCATTTTCCCTCTGTTCCTGGCCGAGCTGTGCTTGAGGAGGGACTTCAGGGCTGTGGCGGGGGAGCTTTCCTGCTTGGAGGGCGGTGGCGGAGGTACTCCAGGCCACTCTGCGGCGGGTAGGCAGCAGGCCAGGCCCCAGCAAGGCTGAAGGTCACCTATGGCAGACGCTCCCCGCGGTGTGTGTGGGGCGAGGGCGCGGCTGGTGCTCCGCCCCCCAGCTGGGCTTTCTCACCCACTCTCCTGCCCACCTGTGGGGCCCGCCTGCGAGGTGAAAGCACCTTGGGCCATGGTCCCACTGGTCTCGCCCACCACAGGACAGGCTTCTGCCCCGCCACAGAAGCACTTTAAGCCGCTCTGACGTAGCAAGGATGCGTTTACTTGGTGCACTGCTCAGTGCACTTGGGAAGAAAGTTGTGCTGGGTGGGTGGGGGAGAACCGCTCTAGGTAACTCAGTGAGACCGGGCACAGCAGGGCAGACCGCCTCCTGCTGCTTGGCTCCTGGGTGCACTGACCTGGAGCCGGCCAGGCCCTCGCCCACTGGCTTCTCAGATGGCGTTTGGAGGCAGAGAGCACCCCCCACCGCCCCCCCTTCCCGTTGACCGGCTCGCCTCTGGCTTCCTTCCGCCCCACTCGGACTGTGCCCTGGGAGTGTGCCGGGCTCCCTGTGCTACTTTGCTCCTCCATGGGTGGTGGTGGCTGGCATGCCCAGCAGCGCTTGGCACCGCGCCTGACTCGTGAGTGCTCACCAGCCTGGCCCTATTTCAGAAGTGCCCATCTTGTCACCAGGGTGAGGGGCAGGGGCTCTTCCACGCTGATGCTCCTCTGCAGGCGCCCTTGTGAGGGCCAGCGAGGTGTGTAGACTGGCAGCATCGGTCGGGTCTCCTCATGGCTGTGGCCTCCCTCCCACCACCTCAGAGCCTGAGCTCCATGCTGGAACTCCCCTGAAAGACTGCAGAGAGCGTCACCGGGACCCAGGCTGCCTCCTCCCTGAGGGTGGCTGGCTTCTTCCTCCTGCCTCTTGTTCTGAAAGCGGAACCCCAGCCCCCTCAGAGCCCCAGCCCCTCCTGCGCCCGCAGCTCAGCTATGTTTCTGTTCTGGGACCGTGGGCTGAGCCCCTGGCAGTGCGGTGAGCTGGCCTTGGATGACATCTCTCATCCTCCGCTCCTTGCCGCGATCGGATGCGGTGGGAATCGGCATTTCCAGCACATTTATTTCCAGGGGATTCTGGTGCTCTGGGCTGGGACCCGCTCTGAGAACCAGCCAGTCTGATTGCCAGCGTGGCAGTGGCAGAGGGCTGCGGAAAGAAGACGACTTCCATCTTGGAAGTTCCCACGGCCAGTGGGGCTTGGGAGAGGTGACTGGTGCCGTTGCCGTCCACTGTTATGGAGAAGGGTGAGGCCCGGCTCAATCCCGATGCTACTGAGGAAGTGCCGGCGCTCCCCAGAGCCCAGAGGCGGCAGCAGCGTGTGTAGACCCCAGGCAGGCGCGATTTATACGAGAGGAAGGCGCGGCTGCCGAGGTCCCGTCTGGACCTGCCCGTCCCGGCCCCTGTTCTTGGTTCACAGCGCCCACCTCTGGCGCTGTCCTCGGTGGCCTGCTTTGCTTTCTCTGCGTCCGTGTCCCACCTGTCACCTTGCAGATGTGGGTGCCTTGGCCAGCTCCATCCTCCAGAGCCTGTTGGGGAGGTGCTGGGTGAGCCCCGACTCCTGAGCGGTGTTGGACTCCACACTGAGACCTCTAGAGGAAGGTCTCATTTGTCGAGCCATCAGGGGCACTATCTCCGGGTAGCAAGGACGAGGACAGCCCTCTTGACACAGTGACAGGCGAGGTGACAAAGGGGACCGAAGCTGGGGTCCCTTCTCAGACTGCCTTCAAGGGGCTGATGGTAGTTTTGTGTCACCAGAAAATCCCCATCCACTGCCTAAGTGACTAGGATCCTCTCCAGAGGAGAGCAGCAGGGCGCTGAGGAAGGAGCTGCCCTCTCTGGGGCTTGACACCATGCTCAAGAAAATGGATGACCCTGCCTCCAAACTCAGAAGCAGACTGGAGGCCCCTGGGCCCAGTGCTGCCAGTGGAGGTGCACCTGCAGTTAAGCCCAGCCACACAAACCCCTGGAGAACTCCCGGCCTCTTCCAGGATCCCAGGGCTGTTGGGGTTCCCTTTCCCCGCAGTTGAAGCTCAGGTTCAGGATCGTTGGGGATCCCCAGTGCACGTGGGGGAACGAGTTGGGGTCCAGGCCAGCGGAGTCCCCACACTGACTTTCCCCGCAAGGCTCATGTGGCCCTGGGGCACTGTCCTTTCAGCACGAGCCACTGCAGGCACTACGGTTTGCTGATGGTGATGGCCAGCCGTCCACAGCGCCATCGGATCGCAGTGGCGAGCCCGCGAAGGTCAGCAGAGCATCCCGCGCCTACATGGTGCAGAGGCGAGAGGCCAGAGCACGCTGGCCGTGCATCGGAGGCTCACACTTTTTTCTGGCTCCCTTCTAGTTTTCTCAAAACCAGAAACCTGAAAGTGAAGAAGTAAACCACAGGCCGGAGCCGGCCGGTGGCCAGGGCTGCAGCCCTCCCTGCCCTGGGGCTGGCGTCCTGTGTCTCTGGGTGTCGCCCCTTCCAGTAGCCCCCTGCGGTGGGTGTGTACAGGCTTGCCTGGCCGGCCTGGAGTCCATGTGTGCTGCGTGTGTGTGCAGAGGATGCACACGCGAGAAGCGTGTGCCACGAGGGTGGCTCTAACTCTTCCTTCTGGCATTTTGGAAGGTCCCAGACTAGGGGAGAAGAAGCCATCTCTGACCTCGTTTGTCATTTGGTGGCAGATGGCGGCTGGCGTGGGCAGCGGCAAGGCACAGGCTGGGGACCTGCGGTCCGCCTAGAATGTTCAGGACTTCTTTTCATTTTAAATGGAGAAGAGGCTTTGAGGTCTGTGTTTTCCAGATTGGACAGCAGTGTTGCCCATGTGGTGTACGGGTGTTGGAGAATGCTTGTGTTTATGTTCTTACTGGTTACCATGGGGAAAATCAGAATAGCTGGTTTCCATGGAGATTATCTTACAATTAGTTTCTTTGAGGGCCTGGACATTGCTGTAGAGTTCACTGAACACGGTCAGTGCCATAAGGGGCTCCACAGCAAAGCCAGAGGTTGGTTGGAACATTCTGGGGACCGGACACACTCATCTGCCTGCCGTGCTCACAAGCCCTGGGCTGGGGGGCCGTCCCGCTGTGGCTTCCTTCCGGGGTCCCCTCGCCTGGCCTAGCCCCACAGTATGCTCCAGTCACCGAGGAATGTTTTTTATTAAACAACAAAACAAGAACCCTTTGGTGTTATGGAAATTTTCAAGCTAGTGCAAGAAGTGGAGAGGATAATATAGTCCCATATATACCCCCTGCCCTATTTCTTATTCTTTATTTTGAAGCCGGGTCTCACTAAGTTGCGGAGGGCCTCACTAAGTAGCTGAGGCTGTCCACGAACGGCGATCTCTGGTCTCAGCCCCCCAAATGCTGGGATTACAAGCGTGCGTCACCATGCCCGGCTTACCAATCTTATTTCTTCTCTCTTTTCCATATTTTTAGAAAGTTAGAATGTTTTGTAATCCTGGTATATCATTTGATCCTAAGTAAGGATTTTTCCTAGTTATATAAATGCAGTACTCTTATTGCACCCAATAATTAGTAATTTCTTCATAGCCATGCATGGTGGCACAAGCCTGTGATCCCCACGCTTGGGAGGCTGAGACAGGAGGATCGTGGGTTCAAAGCCAGCCTCAGCAACTTAGTGAGACCCTGTTTCAAAAAACAAAAATAAAATACAGTGGGGGTTGTAGCTCAGAAGCAGAATGGCCCTGGTTCAATTCTCAGCACCACCAAAATAAATAAATAAAAATAAAATATTTCCTTCAAATGGGATACCTGGTACGTATTCTCACTTTTCCACATCGTGCCGAGGTGTCGTTCTGCTCTTGTGCACGAGAGGGTGCGGGGCCATGGAGAAAGGCCGCGCGTCATGTTGTCACACCCCATCTGCGGTCCTGGGGATGGAGTCAAGGATCGAGTGTTTAGCCTGCAGCTGCAGCCGGGTGGGAGCGAGAGGAGCTCTGGGCTCCTGCCAGCCTTACTGTCCTCGGAGGATTTCAGGCTCTGAGCTGTTTAGTCGTTCCTAGCTACTGATGTGTCCTGGGCAGGTGGCCCCGCCACTGCTGGCCGTCCCAGGGCAGGCGTCCACTGGGGGGCGCTGGCCCTCTTGAGAGAGGTGGTGTAAGCAGTTCACAGCAGCTGTCTGCAACTTTATTTTCCAGGAAGACGCTGTGAGGCCTCAAGGGATGTGCCGCCTCCCCCACCCCTGCCACGGGAGACATGGAACCCCTGGCAGGGGCTCTGGCCACTCTGAGGCCCGCCAGCTCTTCGGTGGTCAGCGCCAGTCCCAGGGACCTGCCCTGGCCAGCCTCGCTGCAGTCCTGTGATGCCACACAAAATGTGAATTACTGAGCTTGGGAGTGCTGCCCAGGGCATGGCCGGTGGCCTGGACTCTCCATTGAGCCAAGTGCAAGGAGTCTAAAATAGCCAGCCTTTGTTCCCAAGGCTCTAAAGATTCAACTCCAGTAGTTACAATGAGCTGTCTTCAAGTGGGTCTATAAATAAACCACCACTGCTCCTCTTTGTCACCAGAGCGCCGCGACTTCCCCACACGGCGCCCTGCCTCTGTCTTCATTAGACCCTCCCATCTGCGGGGCAGCTGCAGCCTCCAGCAAGTGGGCTCACCCGAGCTCGGAAGGACAGCAGTCCATCCCCTTGAAAGGTCCACACTCCCCCAGGTTAACTGCACAGAGAAAGAGAGTAGCTTTGCACTGGAGGAACATGGCAGAGAGGTCCGTGTCCTCAATAATCTGGGTCAGCACCACCAGTGTTAAGTCCCATCTGCATGTACCCTGTGTATCATACATTGCTTGATGGAACCCAGGGGCCTTCTACCGCCGAGCCATACCCCCAGCCCCATTTTTTATTCTTTATTTTTGAAACAGGGTCTCACTGAATTACAAAGGGCCTCACTAAGTAGCTGAGGCTGGCTGAGAACCATGATCCTCCTGTCTCAGCCTTCCAAGTGCCTGGATTACAAGCCTGCGCCACCATGCCCAGATTATACATTGCTTTTTTGCTGGTATCAAAAATTTGGTAACCTGAATCCAATCATGAAATATCAGATAGACCCAAAATAAGGGGTATTTGGCAAAACAACTGATCAGTGTTCTTCAAATGCATTAAAGTGATGGGAGATAAAGGAGAACAGATTTCAGGAGGCTAAATATATAATAATATATAATGTGAGTTGGACATGATCATATGTACCTGTAATCCCAGCACTTGGGAGGCTAAGACAGGAGGATCTCAGGTTCAAGGCCACCCTCAGCAAATTAGACCCTCAGCAACTTAACTTAGCAAGACCCTATTTCAAAATAAAAAGGGCCTGGGGAGTGTAGCTTGGAGATAGACTGTCCCTTGGTTCAATTCCCAATACCCCTCAACCCCCCCCCCCAAGGCAGTGTGAAAGACCCTCGGCAACTTAGCAAGACCCTGTTTCAAAATAAAAAAGGACAGCCGGGTGTGGTGGCGCACGCTTGTAATCCCAGCATTCGGGAGGCTGAGACCTGGAGGATTGTGATTCGCGGACAGCCTCAGCTACTTAGTGAGGCCCTCTGCAACTCAATGAGACCTGGTTTCAAAATAAAGAATAAAAAATAGGGCAGGGGGTGTAGCTCGGAGGTAAAATGCCCCTGGGTTCCATCCCCAGACCCGCAAAATAAATAAATAAATAAATAAATAAATAAATAAATAAATAAAATATATAAAGGACAGAGAGTATAGCTTGGAGGTAGAATGCCCCTGGGTTCAAGTCCTAGTACCAAAAAAAAAAAGAAAGAAAGAAAGAAAAGGCAGCAGTGTGAAATCCTAGATAGGATTCTATAATATCAAGATCCAAGGACATCTATAGAAAAACTGGTGACGCTTAGATGGGGCCCCTGCTTGGGGTAATGGTATTTCCCAGTGATAATTTCCTGGTCTGATCATTGTCTTATGGTTATGTAAGAAGTTAACACCAGGGGAGAGAGATATGGAAATTCTCTGTACTATTTTTTGCAACTTCTCCAAGTCTAAAATTAGTTCAAAGCAGCTTAATTTTTTAAAAAAGTCTCCAGTCAACACTTGGGCGCTATGAGGATCCGTATGTTCCCCCTCGCAGGAGAAGGCACCTGGCTAGCATTTGCTGTGGGTGACAGACGTCTCTGTCCCAGGTAGAGGACAGATGGATGGGTGGGGCCACCCTCGCGCCCGGCCTGCCCTTCCGCATTCAGCCTTGCCGCCACCAGCGTGTTTCTGGCTGTGACGGTGCTGGCCCGAAGGGCTCTGCCCCAGTGGCCAGGGTCCTTTACCGGCCTCCCCTCTCCCTAGGGAGCAGGTGCGGAGTCCTGGCTGTGCCTTGAGCCTCGCTGCTCACGCGGGACCCTCTCCGCGTGGCTTATCTGTGAGTGGCGGCTCTCCCTGCCCGCTGGCCAGGGCACCGCTTTCGCTCTTGAGACAGCCCTCTGTGGGGCAGTACTCGGGAACCCTTGCAGTGCGAGGCAGGAGTCGGCCCTGGGTGGGGTTGAACCCAGGGCAGCCTGGCCTGCCCTAAGGGGGGCCGGGGAGGAGCCTGGGGCCCCTGGTTCGTCCATCAGCCCTGTGGCAGTACAGAGAAGACCCCTGAGGCCCCGGCCTGAGGACCACGAGAGGAGGGCCTCGTGCTGCCTGGAGTCCCGGGCTTCGTGTGCAGCCAAGAGTCCAGTGTTGGCTAAGAGTGGGCTCTGCTATGTCCACTCTAAGGCTGCCCATTCCTCTGGCCTCAATGGGGCTCCTGGTGCTGTGGCAGTCCTGCCGCCCACTCCGCTGTGGCTGTGGGCATCTCACTGTGCCGAGGCTGCCTGCTGGTCCCAGGCCCTGCGTCTGTTCCTGAGTGTTCGCAGCTGGCTCGGCACGCTGCCTCCCTGGAGGCCAGCCGGGGAGCTGGCAGAGAGGCCTGCGTGTTCACACCCCCAGGTGAATGGCAGGAACCAAACCCTGCCCCTGCCCCTGCCCCTGCCCTGCGTGGGCTGCCTTGAGCTCTGGCCAGATGCTACACACTTAGGTGATCTTAGGAAGCCAGAGAGCATTTTGGGGTCAGGCTGTTTAGAACCAGAAGTTCCCACTCTTGTTGGATTCCAGGCCAGAACCTGAAATTATAGGGCAAACGAGACTGTCGTATATCTAGTCTGCAAATATGTGTGGTGAGCGCAGGACCACGTTTCTTAAGGCTCTGATTTGAGAGCAGAGCCTGCGTCTTGCTCTGAGGAGCTGGCCGGGAGGCTGAGCCGGGAGCTGGGCACTTTTCCTTGTGCTCGCTGGGCCAGCGCGGACCCTCCTCAGTGCAGCAGGGCTACACCCCGTCCCACGCGGCAGGCTGCGGCAACGGTCAGGCGAAGGATTAGGCTGAAGAGATATGATCACGGCATGCGTGCGTGTGTGCGTACATGTGTGCGTGCATGTTTGTGTGTTTGTGTATGCCGCGTATGTCCGTTTCTTCCAGTTTTGTGCTTAGCCCTTCTTTGGAAACAGCGCAGGAAAACTTGCACTGAGGGCCGGCTCTCGGTCCCAGGTCGCCGCCCTCCTTCCTCTCTGGCCCAGACACTCAGGCATGGGTCCGGTACTGGACACTTTTGTCCATTACGGAGTTTCAGTTTCAGTAGCAGGCCAGGTTCAGGGAAGGTCCAGGGTTACAGATTAAAAGTAAATGGGTGAGAGCCAGGCATGGTGGGCACGCTTGTAATCCCCGCCCTTGGGAGGCTGAGACAGGAGGATCGCACAGGTTCGAAGCCAGCCTCAGCTACTCAGTGAGGCTCTCAGCAACTTAGTGAGACCCTGTTTCCAAATAAAGTATAAAATAGGTCTGGGAGTATAGCCCGGAGGTAGAAAGCCCCTGGGTTCCACCCTCACTACCACAAAATAAATAAATAAATGGATAGCTGAATTGAATAGACACTTCACAAAAGAGATACAAGTGGCTAATATATGAAAAGATGTTGATCATCATTAGCCATCAGGGAGATGCAAGTCAAAACTCTGCTGAGATTCCATCTAACCCCAGTCAGAGTGGCAAGCATAAAGATGTCAAATAGCAACAAATGCTGGTGAGGATGCGGGGAGAGAGGAACTCTTCTACACTGTTGGTGGGAGTGCAAACTAGTTCAGCCACTATGAAGATTGGTGTGGAGATTCCTCAGAAAACTGGGAATGGATCCACCATAGGATACGGCTATAACTCTCCTGGGTATCTTTCCAAAGGGGTTGAAATCAGAGAACTACAGTAACATATACATGCCCATGCTCATAGCAGCACAATTCGTGATAGCCAAAATATGGAACCAACCTAGGTCTCCATCAACAGATGAATGGATTGCAAAAGTATGAGAAAAATGCATGATGGAGTTCTACTCAGCTATAAAGAAGAACAAAATCATGTCATTTGCTCTGGGTGTTCTGCCTAAGGGGTCTTGGCCTACCCCAGGGTCACAAAATTTTCTCCTATGTTTTAGAAGAAAGTGTAATCCAGTTTTACAGCTTTAGGTTAATGTTTAGGTCTATGACCCATTTTGAGTTAAATTTTATATATGGTACGAGGTATATGCTGAAGTTCTTTTTTCCCCCATGTGCATATCCATTATTCCTTTAGTTGTTAAATATGTCTTTTTTCTAAATTGTTTTTGCGTCTTGGTAAAAAATTAACTGGCCTGCCAGGTGTGGTGGCCCACACCTTTAATGCCCAGTACTTGGGAGGCTGAGACAGGAAGATCACATGTTTGAGACCAATGTCAGCAATTTAGTGAGGCTCTCAACAACTTATTGAGACCTTGTTTTGAAATAGCAAAATAGGACTGGGGATGTAACTTAGAGTTAAGAATATCCCTGGG
Source organism: Muscardinus avellanarius (assembly GCF_963383645.1). Lineage (NCBI taxonomy): Eukaryota > Metazoa > Chordata > Mammalia > Rodentia > Gliridae > Muscardinus > Muscardinus avellanarius. The sequence goes on from NC_137790.1 coordinate 139,596,577, forward strand.
TTCAATCCCAGTGCCACCAAAAACAAAAACAAACTTAGAACTTGTGAATGTGACCTTATGTTAGATTCTTAAAATGAGATCACGGATTATTAGATTGGTCCCAAATTCAGTAACAAGTGTCCTTTTTTTTTTTTTTTTTTTTTTTTTTTGCGGATCTGGGGATGGAACCTAGGGGCATTTGACCTCCGAGCTACACCCCTGCCCTATTTTTCATTCTTTATTTTGAAACCGGGTCTCACTGAGTTGCAGAGGGCCTCACTAAGTAGCTGAGGCTGTCTGCGAACCACGATCCTCCAGGTCTCAACCTCCCGAATGCTGGGATTACAAGCATGTGCCACCACGCCCGGCACAAGTGTCCTTAAAAAGACATAAAGAGGAGCTATGCAGAGAGGAGATGGCCACATCAAGAGGGTAGAGCCCGACTGGTTGTGCACACTTGTAATCTCAGTACCTGGGGGCTGAGACATGAGGACCGCAGGTTCCAGGACAGCCTCAGCGATGTGTCGAGACTCTTAGCTCCTAGCAAGACCCTGTTTCAAAACAAAATATAAGAGGGGCTGAGGTGTAACTTGGAGGTGGATGCCCTGGGTTCAACCCCCCCACCCCACTTACACACACAAAATGAAGCCAGAGATCTAAGTTATGGAACCACAAGCCAAGGAGTCCTGGAGCAGAAGATGTTGGCGAGAACAAGGAAGAGCTCTCTCCCTTGGTGCCTCCAGAGGAAGCCTGGCCATGCTGAGCCTTGGTCTCCCAGAATTGAGGATTAAAAGTCTAGCGTTTAAAACCAGAAGGCTAGAGCCAGGTGTGGTGGCGCACACTTGTGATCCCTGTGCTTGGGAGGCTGAGACGTTTGCGGACAGCCTCAGCTACTTAATGAGGCCCTTCTCAACTCACTGAGACTTTCAAAATAAAGAATAGACCGGGCGTGGTGGCGCACACTTGTAATCCCAGCATTCGGGAGGCAGAGACTGGAGGATCGCGGTTCGCGGACAGCCTCAGCTACTTAGTGAGGCCCTCTGCAACTCTGTGAGACCCGGTTTCAAAATAAAGAATAAAAATAGGGCAGGAGGTATATCTTGGAGGTCAAATGCCCCTGGGTTCCATCCCCAGACCTAAAAAAAAAAAAAGAAAAAAATAGGGCTGGGGATGTAGCTTGGAGGTCAAATGCCTTTGGGTTCCATCCTCAGACCCACAAAAATAAATAAATAAATAAATAAATAAATAAATAAATAAATAAATAAATAAATAAAACCAGAAGGCTAAAGCCAGGTGTGGTGGCGCACGCTTGTGATCCCTGCGCTTAGGAGGCTGAGACAGGAGGATTGCACATGTTTGAAGTCAGCCTCAGCTCCTTAGTGAGGCTCTCAGCAATTTAGTGACACCTGTTTCCAAATAAAATATAAAATAGGTCTGGGAGTATAGCCCAGAGGTGGAAAGCCCCTGGGTTCTACCCCCCCATCCCGCCCGTACCACCAAAAAAAAAAAAAAAAAAAGTAAAAAAGACTATTTAGCATAGAGGTATAATGCTCCTGAGTTCCATCCCCAGTGCAACAAAATAAATAAAACCAGAAGGCCAGTCAGGTATGATGGCGCATGCTTGTAATTCTAGCATTTGGGAGGCTGAGACAGGAGGATCATGGTTCGTGGACAGCCTCAACTACTCCCTTTGCAACTCAGTGAGACCCTGTTTCAAAATCAATAATAAAAAATAGGGCAGGGGGTTTAGCTCAGAGGTAGAATACCCCTGGATTCCATTCTCAGTACCACGGGAAAAAAAAAAAAAAAAAGAACCAGAAGGCAGAGACTGGAGGATTGTAGTTTGCAGTCTTAGCTACTTAGCGAGCCCGTTTGCAACTCAGTGAGACTCTGTTTCAACAATAAAAAGACTAAAAAAAAAAAAAAAAAAAAAAAAACAGGACTAGGGGTATAGCGTGGCGGTGCAGTGCCCCTGGGTTCCATGCCCACTACCACAAAGAAAAGGAGTGTGGCAATGTGTAGCAATTGCCCAAGGAAATGAGTACACATTTTGTAAAAAAATTTTTTTGCTGCCCTTGAAAAGATAATGGTCAGAAATATTAAAAAAACATGAAAGGCATCACGTCACAGATCCAGGCAGGTCAAAGAAAGAACAGACAAAGTCCTGGACGGGTCGGGGCCCAGGCTTCTGGAAAGCAGATAGGAGGGGTCCCGAGGTGGCCAGGGAAGAGCTCTCCGGACAGTGCCCCCGGAGGAGGCCACCACAGGGTCACGGCAAGGTCGCCACCATCTTTAGGACCACAGCTTTGAAGTATTGAAACTTGCCAACCCTGCACTCTTACTCGGCAACAGTGTCTTTAGTAAGGAAGTTCCTTTTCTAAAACTTTCAGATAAACTTTAAAGAGAATTCATTCTGGCAAACTTGTCCGGGAAAGGCCTGGTGGTGGGGCTTGCTTGAGGCCCTGGGGGTGAGATCCCCAAAAGAGATGCCTTTTGTGCCTTTCTGCATCCCGATTACACATGCATTAGGTGGTACTGGGACACTGCCCCATGCCCTGTAGACATTCTGTTTTGTCGGGGGTTGGGGTTTGGGTTTTTCTCCTTGGGACTGGAGATGGACCCAGGGCCTCTCACATGCTGGGCACATGCTCTGCCCCGGGGCTACATCCCCAGCTGTTGTTTTAGAAACTTCCTGTGTTTCCTTCAAGGGGTTGCTAGATGAAGGTCATTGGTTTATTTTCCTCAGCCGGGTGGAGTGTACTGATACTCCATCAAAGCCTTTTTTCCCTTACTGGGTTTATTCCCAACATTTCCATTGGACTTTTTTCCCCCAGTATTGGGGATGGAACCCAGGGGCGTTCTACCTCCAAACTACACCCCAGCCCTATTTTTCATTTGAAACAGCATCTCACTGAGTTGCTAGGAGCCTCACTAAGAAGCTGAGGCTGGCCAGGAACCTGGATCCTCCTGTCTCAGCCTCTCAGGAACTGGGATGACAGGTGTGCGCCCCCACACCTGGTGGACTCGTTCTCCGTCCCACCTTTCTGTTGAGCGGCTCCTCTGTTTAGCCCAGTGCGCTCAGCTGCACGTCTCAAGACTCCCTTGAATTCTCGACGTGCGCAGGACGGTAGGGCTGAGGCCCGCCGGCCTAGTGTATGGATGTTGGGCTCGCGTCGGAGCTGCTTCTCAGTGTCCCCGTGGCTGGCACCTCCTGCCTCCCACAGTAGGCCACAGGCGTGCCGTCCCTGCTCCTGCCTCCCCTCAGTGGGCCCTGGTGCTTGCTACTGGTGCTTCCTGGCTATCCTCGAGGTCTCTCTGTTGTCCGAAGCCGTATGGTCTCAGGCAGGCCCTGCATTCCCAGGTAACAGTGGGGCATCAGCCATGGAGACCTCGGCGACCTGGGCTCCGCGTGGGTTCCCGCTTCCCTCCAGGGCAGAGGAGTTTCTAACTGCTGTCTCTCTAGCAGCTTCAGGGTTCTGTTCTGTCTGGGGAAAGGCTGGCAGGCCTCACAGGTGTCCTGCACTGCATACCTCCTGCATCTCCCATGCCCGGCAGAGGACCATGGGGAACGGGGGAGGGGGCGGTGCAGACTCGCCTCGCCCTGGGTCTTGGGCTCTCGGGCGCCCACCCAGGGCCCGGGCCCCTAGGCACTTGGCCTCTGTGGGGCGCTCGGTCTTCTCTTCCTCTGCTCCACAGCTGAGCCTGGCCGGCGCTCACTGCCTACCTCCTTGGAAGTATTTCTCTGCTCAGATATAAGGCTAATGTGTTTCTCTGTGTCCTCCGTGCTCTGATTTAAGAAAAGTTATGGTTCTTCCATAAACCATAACTTTATGGAAGCATTATGATTCCATAAGGAACCTAAAGATGGTCAGCATTCTTCTTGCTGGGATGGTTTAAGGCTTTCCCAGTTTCCAGTGTCTGAGACAGATTGCACAGAGTGAGCCACGGTCATCCCAGAGACCAGTCGAGATGTCCACAGTGCACGCTGATAGGCCACGCTGAGACAGCTGTTTTTTTTTTTGGGGTGTACTGGGATGGAATCCAGGAGCATTCTACGTCCAAGCTACACCCCCAGCCCTGTTTTTTATTCTTAGTTTGAAACAAGGACTCACTGAGTTGCAGAGGGCCTCCCTAAGTAGCTGAGGCTGTCCTTGAACCACGATCCTTCTGTCTCAGCCTCCTGAATGCTGGGATTACAAGCATGTGCCACTATGCTCGGCCTGTCTGGGTTATTTTTAATAAATCTTTGTGGTGTGGCTCCTTTTGTATCTGGGTGACTGAGCATTGACCACAGATAATAACAGCTCCCGCTGTGTGCAAAGTATGAGCCCTTGGTAGTATTACATGACGGGTGGGGGTCCAAGGAAACAGACCCTATGCAGACAGCCCATTGACCTTCTGTGAGAGCCCAGACTCCCACCCCGGATGGCACGGGAGGGCGCCTGCAGATCCCAAGGAAGATGCCCGCAAAGTTAAACTATCTCCTGAGATTCACTTTTTTTGTTTTGATATTAAGATGTTTATATTTGCCAGGTGTGGTGGAACACATCTGTAATCTCAGTTACTTGGGAGACTGAGGCAGGAGGATCACAAGTTCTAAGTCACCCTGAACAACTTAGTGAAACCCTGTCTCAAAATGAAAAATAAAAATAGGGCTTTAGCTGTAGTTCAGTGGTAGAGCATTCCTGGGTTCAATTCCCAGTACTGGGAAGAAAAAAAGAAAGAAAGAAAGAAAGAAAGAAAGAAAGAAAGAAAGAAAGAAAGATGATATGAGCTAGGCATGGTGGAACATGCCTATAATTCCAGTACTTGGAAGGTTGAAACAGGAGGATTGTAGGTTCAAGGACAGCCTCAGCAATTTAGCAAGACCCTATTTCAAAATAAAAAGTAAGTCAAACATGGTAGTATATATTTATAATCCCATGGGCTGTGACAGGAGGATTGCAGGTTCAAAGCCAGCCTCAGAAATTTAGTGAGACTGTTTCAAAATAAAAAGTAAGCCAAGTGTGGTGGTGCCCATTTGTAATCCTAGTAGTGGGAGACTGAGAAAGGTTCAAGGCCACCCTCAACAACTTACCAAGACCCAGTTTTAAAATAAAAAGTAAGCCTTGAGCCGGGCGTGGTGCCGCACACTTGTAATCCCAGCATTTGGGAGGCTGAGACTGGAGGATCGAAGTTCGCGGGCAGCCTCAGCTACTTAGTGAGGCCCTCTGCAACTCAGTGAGACCCGGTTTCAAAATAAAGAATAAAAAATAGGGTAGGGGGTGTAGCTCAGAGGTTGAATGCCCCTGGGTTCCACCCCCAGACCCGCAAAAAAAAAAAAAAGTAAGCGTTGTGTGGTGGCACACACCTGTAATCCCAGCCTCAGCTACTTAGTGAGGCCCTCACAACTTAGTGAAACCCTGTTTCAAAATAAAAGACTAAAATAGGGCTGGGGGTGTAGCTCGGAGGTAGAATGCCCTTGGTTTAATCCCCAATACCAAGTAAATAAGTAAATAGGCAGGGCTGGGTGTAGCTCAGAGGCGGAACACCCTGGGTCTGGTGCTCATTCACATACGCGGCAGGCGTGGATTAAAGTGAAAAGCTGTTGTCGGGGCACAGATCTGTGTGTGAACTCGTCCTGTGTCTTTGCTCGTGATGACCCTGAGAACCAGTAGGCAGAGGCCCTGGACCCTTTGATGCCAGCGGACGTGGCTGCCGTGGTCTCCCCTTCCTGCTGTGCGGCGGTGGTTCTGCCACCATAGTCGCTGGTGGCCTCTCGAGCCCTTTCCGCTCTGGACCCGTTCTTATCTCGTGGGTGGGGAGCGGCCGTAGCGCCCACTGGGCAGGTGGCCTTGGCTCTGGGGCGTCGAGTGTCTGTGGAGGGCCTCTTCTGTGTGCAGCTGTGTGCCAGGCAGGGGGCATATGACTCCAAAATGTAGGGCCCGGGAGCCGGTGGCCTCCAGGGAGATGTGGGAGAGAGTACGCATGGAGCCCAGCTGCAGCCAGCGTCAGCTGCCCTTAGAGCAAGAAGAGCGTAGTGGGTCGTTCCGGTTCCGACGCTCATTTGCTGGGTGACTTAGAACAAGCCACTCACCTTCTCTGAGCCCAGTTTTCCTTATCTGAAAAACAAGGTTAATAATCCCTGTGGGGAGGGCCACCGCCAGAGGGTGTGAAGGACGTGACATCAAGAGAGAGAGCGCAGAGCTGTCTGTGCGCTGAGTGCCGCCATTTCTTCCAGGGAGAGCAGGTGAGGGGCGGAGTGGCCCAGGCCGCCACCTTTGGACGCCACTTCCTGTCTCAGCCTCAGTTTCCTCGTTTGTAAAATGGAGGGGCCTGGGAAAGCGACGCCTCTGTCCCCTCTCAAAGGCGCCTTCCATCTTGGAGCACTGTCGCGGCAGTTCTGGACCCTCCCCAGGACCTGGGGCTCGGGTTCAGGAGGGCTCCCGTTGCTGCCCGCTAGCCACCGCTCCTGGCGGATGCGGGCTGTGCTGCAAAAGTCCTGGGAATCTCCACTCCCTCCTTCCTCCACAGCAGGCTGCTCATCCAGGGAAAGCGTGTGCCCATCAGAGGCAGCGGGCAGCGGGCACTGCACTGTGACGCACACTCTTTAACCACCGGCTTGCACTTCCCCAGTTCAGATCAATGTGCCCTTGAGAGAATGGAGATTAGAACTATTTTTTTTTGCGGTACTGGAGATAGAACCCAGAGGCATTGTACCTCTGAGCTCCACCCCCTGCCCTATTTTTTATTCTCTATTTTGAAACAGGGTCTCACTGAGTTGCAGAGGGCCTCACTAAGTAGCTGAGGCTGTCCGCGAACCGTGACCCTCCTGTCGCGGCCTCCTGGATGCTGGGATGACAAGAGCGCCCCCACGCCCGGCCTGGATTAGAATTCTTTGGCACAGGCAGGGTCCGTGTGCTGAGCTACCCTGAATCCTTCCTGTGTTAGTTGGGAGCCCCTCCCGGGCTGGCTCTCCTCATGGACTTCGGGGCCCGCCCGGTGAGCTGTGCAGGCTGTAGCGCCTCCCAGGGCTGGGCCCCTGCCAGTGAGCCAGGAGACGGCGGCTCAGGAGCAGCACGCCGGCTGCAGGGGACAGGGTCACCCTGGGAGAGCCCGTCACAGACTATGGCACTGGGGGTCAGGGCTGGGCTGGAGTGGTCTTGGCTCTGCGCCGCATGGCCAGTGGGCACGTTCTGAGCCCAGTGGTGTCCTGGCTCAGTGGGGAGAGAAATGATGAGGGAAGGAGAGGGCACGGCTACCTGGGCAGGTGGTGGGCGCTGGGCCAGGCCAGCGTCAATCCAGCCACTCGTGTGTCCACGAGGAACAGGGCAGTGATGGGGCAGGCCCAGGTGTCCAGGGCTCCTGCTAAGGAGGGAGGCGGGGAGGGAAGGAGGGACGGGGTCCGGAGTGGACCTATAGGTGCCCAGCGGAGAGGACCCTGGATTTGGCACTGCTCGCCGGGTCCTGGGCTTCCTCCCGCTGGCGGCAGTGTCCTGAAGCACCGCAGAGCTAAGGAGTGACCGGCCACATCTGGACGTTCCCTCGCGAGGCAGTGGTTTAAAGCCCAAGCCCAAAGGGGCCACCGAGGCTTCGGGGCTGCAGCCCGCAGGGACCCACCCACCGAGGAGCCAGAGCCGCCTGCTGCTCTGCCCTGGCCTGGGTCCCAGCCTTCCACCACGGGCCGCCCCTGCTCGTGCTTTGTCTGGGTAAAGGGGGGGCCTGCCCTTCTGACCTGGGGCTGCAGAGGCCCGGCGGCTGTAGGAAGCCTCACAATCCTGGGGTCCTGTTGGATGGCCCATCGGTGCCTGGCCTACAGTTCCTGACTCCACTAGCCATCTGGCCAGGATGACCCAGGGAATCTGGGTCAGGGCAGAGCGGGTTCTGGGCCACAGCTGCTAGGCCCTCGGAAGGCCTTAGTGTAGCCCAGGGCACCCCGTGTTGGGGTGGGGGTTGGGGCTGGACTTGCTGGGAAGAGGAGTAGCTTTGGGGCCAGGCAGTCTTGACTATCTCTAGCCCCCCAGGGTGCCAGCTAGAGGCTGCACCCTGAGTGACCTGCTGGGAGGAGGGCCAGCCTTGCTGAGGTCACCCCCTGGGGGGCACACCTGCCTGTTCACCCAGCCTGGACTACAACCCCCTGATCAGAAAGCGGGGTGTGGGAACCCCACCACTCTGCCATATATTTTTCGTGTGTATGTGTGTGTGTGGCACTGGAAATTGAAACCAGGGGCATTCTGCCTCTGAGCTACACTCTCGGCCCTACTTTTATTTTATTCTTATTTATTTATTTATTTATTTATTTATTTATTTTTGCAGTACTGGGGATAGAACCCGGAGGCATTCTACCTCTGGGCTATATTCCCAGTCCTATTTTTTATAATTTATTTGGAAGCAGGGTCTCACTAAGTTGCTGAGAGCCTCACTAAGTAGCCGAGGCTGGCTTCGAACCTGTGCGATCCTCCTGTCTCAAATGCAGAGATTACAAGCCTGCGCCACCACGTCCTGCTTATTCTTTTATTTTGAAATGGTCTCACTGAGTTGCAGAGGGCCTCACTAAGTAGCTGAGGCTGTCCATGAACTGTGATCCTCCTGTCTCAGCCTCCCGAGTGCTGGGATCACAAGTGTGTGGCACGCCTGGCTGGAAGCTGCTTTCTGAAACTCGCTGGTGGCTTTCCTTGAAGTCACTGGAGCGGCTGGTCCTCTCTGTTTCCTCAAGCACTGAATTGACCGAGGGACTCTCCATTGCCTTTAGCCGGAAGCAGATCTCCCCATCCCGCCGGGCAGAGGCAGGAGCCTGGAGTCGGTGCGGAGCCAGCCCCAGGAGCCCGGGAGCGTGCCGCAGACGCTGACCAGCACGTTGGAGCACATCGTGAGCCAGCTGGACGTCCTCACCCAGGTCGGGCGACAGGCGGTCACTCTTCCTTCACACTTGGCCTGGCATTTGGGCCACGGGGAGTTGGCCAGCAGTTACTAGATTTGCTAAGAATAGAATTATAATGTACTTATTTTCAAACGTAGATGAATGAAATAGCGGTATCTGTAGTGGGATCTGCACTTGGAGCCATCCAAGCCCTGGCCAGGCCAGGACCTCCAAGTCCCCCGTGCCTGCCTCAATGGCCACAATAGCTTTGAGAGACACCTCTGCTCATCCTGCTTTGGGTGGGGCACCCCAGGGACGTGCCAGGGGACTGTGCACAGGAGTTGAGGCTTCCGAGCCCAGGCTCTGCGTTCAAGCCTGCACGCTCCTCTGCCCTCCGCAAGCTTGGGGAAAGCCCTCTGTTTCCCGGTCCTGGCTCTTGTCTGTAATGTGTGGGTGTGGTGGGCAGCCCCCCTCGTCTTCAGGTGGGTCTCTACGCGGCGTCTGGCCCTACCTGACCCCAGGTAGCTGCTCAGTAACTGTCCACTGTGGCCCTGACTATGACCCTCACCAGCGAGACAGATGTAGGCCCCCACCTCCGGAGGGTACACTGGTGCTTTGAACAGATCACAGTGCGGCAGCTGCAGAAAGAGCACCACCGTCTGTGGGTCCTGGAGCACCCGTGTGTCCAGCCCCTTTGGTGTGGAGTCACGGCCACCCCAGCCCCAAAACCCACCTGAATTGGGCCATTGTGCTCCGTCGTGCCCCTGCCTCCCCTGAGGAAGTCCGCTTCAGAGTGGCCTGCAGGAAAACAGTGCTTTCCAGGCCCAGCCTTCCTCCCACAGTGGACCCTCCGGGGAAAGCCAGCGGGAACTTTAGCCAGGGTGTGTACCAGGGAGACACGGTGCCTCCAGCCCTCGCCAAGGCTCGTGGTCCTCAGGCCTCACCACGGGCAGTGCAGCCGCTGCATGGCCTCCCGTGTGGGTGTTTGTGGCCCGCTCTGGGCTCTTCTGCACAGCAGGCCGAGGTGCTGGTGTAAGGCCTTCACTGGCAAGCGGCTGAGTGTGCCTGGGGCTCCCCTCTGGATCTGGAACACAGCTGACCCGGCACCCACGTGGCAAGGCCTCGGGGATCGGTGCTCGCTGCTCACGGTGCTGCGCGTTGGGTGCTGCCCTGTTGATGCCACACTCCCCGGGGCTTGGCAGGTGTCTTCGTGACGGCTCCAGGCCCACTGCTTGTGAAGCCCGACCTCCCGCTGGGAGAGCCACACCACAGCGCTTGGGCATGCAGCCTGTCCCTCTGTGCGCACTTTCTCAAGCTGTCTGCGGGGTCCGCGTCAGGCCCCCGCAGGACCCAGGCGTCCAGGGAGGACAGGTAGTGGGTCATGGGAGACCGCTGGGACCAGTGTGGGGCCAGGAGGAGGCTGCGGGTCCTCTGGTGGTGCTAATGGAAGCCACGGCCCAGCAGTGTGTGTGAGGCGGGCCCCGAGCAGAGGAGGGCTGCGCCTGAGCCAGACTCTGAGTAGAGCAGAGATAGGGACGGAGAGGCCTGTACCTGTGCCAGGGACGGAGAGACGAGGCTCACCGTGGCAGAGCCTGGAGGCTCAGATCAGGAGAAAGCACAGTGATGTGGGGGCCTGTGCAGCATCAGAAACCCTGTCCTTTGACTTCTGGATTGGGTTTTTACTGTTTTTCTTTTTTATAAGCTGTGTCTATTATTCCTCACTTTTTTTTTTTTTTTTTTTTGGTGCCAAAAATTGAAGCCAGGGCTTTCGTGGCCTCGGCAAGCGTTCTCCCACTTGAGCTAGGTCCCCAGCCCTCTGCAGCCTCCATACTGAGGGTGGATTCACGTGGGGAGATCGGCTTTGGGAGACCTCCAGGCCAAGCGGCCATTGCACGGTCTCCGGCCCGTGGCCCTCCTGCGAGGACAGCGGGGTCTCGGGCTGTCTTGGCCTGGGGTCCCCGTGCTCTCGTAGATGGGAAGTCCTTAGGAGCGTGGGCCACGGCGGCTCCTACTCACTGCGCGCCTGCTTCCCATCCGAGGCCTGTCCCTTCCCGAGGCCCTCGTACCCCGCCCGCGCCTGCACAGGCGCCATGCGAGGTGGAGGTGGCTGCCTCAGCCCCGGCCCACCCAGCCGGGGTCCTCGCAGCTGCCGTGGGTCAGCATCGCCAGCCTCCCCGGCACACAGTTTGGTGGAGTATGGATGGCTTCATCGAGACGTTTCCTGCCAACCAAACTTGACCGTCCTGAAAAGTAAGCCCAGAAGTTCTTGCTCAGGGCACTGTAGCAGGCTGGCCCTGGCCTGGCCTGCCCTTGGGTTGCTGGGTGGGCTTTGCCAGGTCCTCGGCTGAGGTCACCCAGGCCCTGGGCCCCACTGACGCAGTCCGCCCTGCACATCCCCACCAGCCAGGGATGAGGCAGCTCCTTGGGCCTCAGGGCTGCTCTGCTCCCCCAGAAAACTGTCCACCCATCATCCCAGGCACAGGGCGATCTTGGGCGGGTGATGTCACGCCCGCAGCCTCAGTTTCTCCTTATGAATGGGCACGGTCCAGGCTGCTCAGGTCCTCTGGGCACTGTCGTGAAGTTTCTGGCTCAGCACATGTGCTGGTGGCGGGCCCAGCAGTAAGTCAGTGTCGTACGGGACAGCACCGCGTGGCCTGTGGCCCAGCAGCAGCAGGAGTGGATGGCCCATGGGCTCCCAGGAATGCTTGCAAGTGCCAGTGGGACACCAGAGTTGGCCGGGCAGGGAGATGGGAGGGTAGAGCAGGAAGAGGGGCCGCGGAGACCCTGGGGTGTGCATGGGGTCCCGGAGCCCCTTAGGAGCTTTGTTTGTGTTTTACAGTGCTGGGGATTGAACCCAGAACCTGTGCATGCTAGGCAAGCACCACACTGAGCTCGCTCCAGACCCTTAGGTGAGAGCTTGGAGTCTCACTGAGGTGCGGGGCCCAAATGGAAGCTCTTCAGAGGTGTGTGCTTCTCATGATAGTCGCCTGTTGAACCAGTCACCATCATGGCTGTAGGGAAAATACATTTCCTGGTGATGGGATTTAGGTTTTCCTTGGGGCCTTTTGCTCCTCAGAACCTCTGTGGGACTTCTCAGGGAGAACAGGGGCCGAGGTCATGGGTGCACATGCCTCCCTGGCATGCCAGCTGTCTGGCCCTCAAGGCATGAGCCTGCTCTGTGGTGATCTAGGGCTGCTCACGTCGGCTGGCCCAGGCCTTCTCTCCTGCAGAAGCTGTCTCTCTGCTGGCTCGGCTGCAGCCTGTGGGGCCAGAAGAAAAGCCTGGCTGCTCCCGCTAGAGCCAGCCACAGCCGCCCTGGCTTCTGGAGGGTGGTGAGTTGGGCCCAGAAGCAAGAAGGCCGGGGTGAGCCGCAGGCCTGTGCTTCCCACCTGCTCCTCTCACAGCCGTAGCCCCGTCACAGCAGCCGAGACAAGGCAGTGGGTCCGCCCGCAGATGCCGGCCTCAGCGCTCTTCCCTTGTCCTGCTGTGGAGGCGGCGCCTAGTGACATGGGGTCTTTTCTTATTCTTGTACTAGACGTTGGATCCAGGGGTATGTACCTCTGAGCTCCATCCCCAGCCCTATTTTATTTTACTTTTTTTTTTTTTTTTGGTGGTACTGGGGTTCCTGGAAGCCCATCTATCTCCGGACTACACTCCCAGACCTATTTTATTTTTGGAAACAGGGTCTCCTAAGCCAGCACGGCTGGCTTCGAACCTGCGCGATCCTCCTGTCTCTGCCTCCCAAGCGCGGGGATTACAAGCGTACGCCACCACGCCCGGCCCTTTATTTTACTTTTAAAATTTAAAACAGAGTCTTGGCTAAATTGCTGAAGCTGGCCTTGAGCCTGCTATCTTCCTGTCTCGGCCTCCCAAGTACTGGGATTACAGGCCCCGTGGCGTGCACCACCACACCGGGTTTAGGCGTCCTTTACCGATGCTAGGAAGCTAGCAAGATTGCGTGGGGGACCGCCCCAGTGCGTCCTGCACGCGCCTCCCTGGGCCTTCTCCCCGAGTGCTTGGAGGTGGCACTGCCCTCTTGAGGACGAAGGCCCAGGTGTGTCTGGAAACTGCAGAGGCCCCAGGCCTGCCTTAGCGTGAGGGCGTGGAACAAGACAGAGCAGCGACCCAGGAGCCTGGGAGGCTGCTTTGAGGGCCCAGTGCAGGCCCAAGTGGCTTGGGTGGTTTTGCCCCAGAATCCCACAGCGAAGTTATTTTTGACTCCAGTTTCATGTCTTGCAGCTTTTTAAAAATACCGAGCCACGGAATTCCTGCTCCAACTTCTTTACAGTCCCCAGTGCGTCAGGCCGGCCCCAGCCGAGCTGCGGCATCTTGTTTGGGTTCCCGTGACTCGTGGCAGCTGTGGGCTCTGGGGCTGGAGATGCACGCGGTGGGAGCGAGCCGCCCGGCTCTGCTGACCCAAGTCTGCAAGGCCAGGGGCTTCGCCTGCTGGATTTGAGAAGTTTGAGGGATCGGCTCACTTGTGAGACAGCCCAGCACTGTGCGCCCAGGCCCTGGCTGCATCCTTGGGCTGGCTGCTTGGTGGGATTGCGGGGCTGGGCAGGGGCCGGGCTGCCCGGCCACTCTTGCTGTCCTCGCCCACGCAGGCCAGCCATGTGTGGAACAATACCCCAGACTTTAAAGCCGTTGTGTCATTTTCCCTGGGAGTTGGGCATCCAGGTGCACCAGACCCAATTGTTGAGAAGTCCAGAGATGGCGCCCTGTGTGTCCTCGGGCAGTCCTGCTCCCAGGCGGGCGGGTGGTGGTTGTGTAAGGGCACCCTCTCTCCACCTGGCACAACTAGCCACCTGCTACCCGTGGCCCAGAGCGGAGCTCCACGACGGCCCCCTTTGTGGACACCCAAGGGCTGCCCTTCCAGTCAGAGCCCCGCCTCTTGGGGATTGGAGACCAGAGACTTGCTTCACCTCTGCAGAAGCTACTTCGCGCCGTGTGGGCGCAGTGGCGCAGACCTAGAATCCCAGCTGCTCGGGAGGCTGAGGCAAGAGGATCCCAAGTTTGAGGCCAGCCTGGGTAATTTAATGAAATCCTGTCTCAGAAAAAGGGCTGGGGCTGCAGGTCAGTGGTAAATACCCAGTACCGCAGTGGGGGTACTTCTGGGGAACAAGGGAGTTACATACTGCCCTGTCTGTGGCAGGGACAGCCACTCAGTGCCTGGCTCGAGCCAGTGGCCGGGAGCTGCAGAGGCGTGGGGAGAGGTGCCCACCCGCTCTGCCCATGGAGGGGCGGAGGAGGCCGGAGTCGGGCAACGTGCCGCCGCCCTTGTGGCCTGCAGCCTGTGAGTGTGCAAGCCGTGGAGGCCCTCACTTCCACCCCAGCCCACCCGTGTTGTGGCAAAAGCACCCCCACAGGAGCTACAGGTGGAAGGCGCGCCGCGCACGGCCAGGAATGCGCGCTGCGCACGGAGCACAGCGGAGCCCCTGCGGGCGCCACTTAGGCTGCCCGGCTCTACGTCTGACCAGGTGTGGCCGAGCCCGGGATGCCTGTGCCCCCCACTTGCGGCCACCCGCGCCTGCACCGTGGCACAGCCCTCGGCACTCCAGGGCCCGGGCTGGAGCCGAGAGCACGCAGAAAGAAGCCCGACTGTGGCACAGCGTCTGGGGAGCAGCTCCATACCCCCACTCCTGCTGGGGCCCAGCTGGTGGCTCCAGGAGCTGGCCCCGGTGGCAGAGCAGGCCTTCCCAGCGAGGGCCTTGGGTCCCTGCAGGCGGGGGCCGGGACCCTCCCTCCTCCCTGACGTCGTGGTCATGCCCAGCAGGAGCCGCACTGGCTGCCAGGCCCCGCAGGCTCCTGCTTGGGCCGAAGGTCTACAAGATCATGGTGAAACGACTACTTTGCATGGGTGGTTGGAGTCGGGCTCTGAAGAGGGAAGTGCAGAGGGGCCGCGGCCAAGGCCCTGTCTCGTGCTTTTTTGTTGAACTTGTCTGAGAATCCGAGTACAGCAGACCCTGTAGCCGAGCATTCCTGGTGCCCCTCAGCTGGATCCAGCCTGGTCAGACACCTGGCTGCCAGAGAGATGTTCTTTTTTTTTCTTTTTTTTTTTTTTCTTTTTTTTTTTTCTTCAGTATGGGGGATGGAACCCGGGGACATTCTACCTCCAAGCAGCACTCCCAGTCCTGTTTTTTAGCCTTTATTTTGAAACGGGGTCTCACTAAATTGCAGAGGCCTCACTAAGTAGCTGAGGCTATCTGCAAACCATGATCCTCCTCTCAGCCTTCCAAATGCCGGGATTACAAGTGTACGCCACCATGCCCTATAGAGTGATGTTCTTGAACCCGGGCCCCTGTCAGCAGAGGGGTGGCTTGGGTCCTCCCTGTGGTGTAGGCAGTGCTCCATGAGTCCTGGGAGCACTGGCTCTATGAATAGTGGTTAGCAAACCCAGTTTTTATAGTTTCTGTTTTTAGGGGAAGGAGTGATATGGAAAGGCTGTATTTATTTAAAAGGAGTTGCTTGCAGCTGGGCGAGGTGGCGCATGCTTGTAATCCCTGCTCTTGGGAGGCTGAGACAGGAGGATGGCACAGGTTCGAAGCCAACCTCAGCTACTTAGTGAGGCTCTCAGAAACTTAGTGAGACCCTGTTTCCAAATAAAATATAAAATAGGGCTGGGAGTATAGTCTGAAGGTAGAAAAACCCCTGGGTTCCACCTGAGTACCACCAAAAAAAAAAAAAAAAAAGTGTGGCTACCCAGGGGAGACAGGGCCAGGCTGGCCAGGCAGCGGCCCAGCAGCCCGCTTTGCTGTGATTGCTCACAAGACCCATAGCAGCTCCCTGCTATCGCAGCTGTTTTAGATCTCTGGGATCTGAGTGAAGTTAAAACCATGTTACGGGGGAGATTCGTTCCACATTTTCCATCTTTGCAGTGAAACCAGAGGAGGGCTAGACATTGCGTGCGCACAGTAGACCCGGCTGTGGAGCTCAGCCAGCCTGGAGCGGTCCCTGGCCCTCGCCCCGCCCCCCAGTGGTGTGGCGGGGGCTGCACCCTCTCCTTCGGCCCAAGGCAGCTGGCGTTCCCTATCCCCAGTATCTGATTCCTGGAGAAACCCTGGCCCTCAGGAGACCCTCTGGGGACCCAGATCAATCATAGCCCTGGAAGTGATTAAAAGCCACTTTCCATCACAACACAACTTCAAGAAGCAGGCAGACGACCACGTGCCTGATGGCTGGGGCCCGCCAGCCCGCCCACAGGCCTCCCTCTCTGGGGCCCCGGGCTCCCCGAAACCCCAAAGCTCAGCCAGGTCTGGAGTAGCTCTGCAGGGTACGGGTCACGGGCGAGGATGCAACTTAGTGGAAAAGGCTGGAATCCAGGCATGCAGCTGTGGAGGGAGGCCCGGAAGGGGCCTGCGCATTTGGCCATATTTCTAAGGACCTCCTGAACACTGAGACACAGCATGGCCGCCTGGTCACCCTGGCTCTTCCCTCCCCATCCGCACAGGTGTGTGGGGTAAGGTGCGGGTGCCTAGGAGCATGGCGGTGGCCATGGCTGCTCTAGGAGGGACCTGGCTATGAGGCTGAGTGTCCACTTGGTGCCCTCAATGCTGCTGTGGGGCCAGGCGCCTGTGGTCAGCTGCTGCCGAGTCTGGCCACGGGCATGCGAGGCACCGTCCTCCGTCTGTACCTGCTCAGACCTGCGAGCTGGCATCAGGGCGCCAGGAAGCAGAGGTCCTGGGCCCCCAGCCTTCCCGGCTGGGGGCCTGGGTCAGTGTCTGCACACCCCTCCGAGCTTTGCGGCGCTGAGCCTTGTGCCTGGAAAGCACATCTGTGTGCCTGCCATGACACTGCCTCTGGCAGTGTGGCCGCTCCTGGGACTGCCAGGCTCCATGTCAGCCTGGGGTGGGTG
Source organism: Muscardinus avellanarius (assembly GCF_963383645.1). NCBI lineage: Eukaryota > Metazoa > Chordata > Mammalia > Rodentia > Gliridae > Muscardinus > Muscardinus avellanarius. The sequence continues at coordinate 139,613,247 of NC_137790.1, forward strand.
AGCTCCGGGGGCTCAGTCCTTGGGGCCGGGCATTTCTACCCTGCCTTCCCTCCAGGTTCAGAGAGAGAAATGTGGTGAAACAGGAGGCAGGTGTGGCCCTTGAAGCCAGGGAGGAGGGCCAGAGGCCAGCGTGGCCACAGGAGGGGAGGGCTAACCCAGGAAGGCCACCCAACCAGGGAAGGTGGCCCCAGCAGAGCAGCCGCCCCAGTTGGAGGAGAGAAAGAGACTGGGTTCCAGGGCCAGCCTGGCAAACACTGGCCCACCTCACACTCCTGAGGGTGGGGCTCTCACCTGTGTGCGGCCACCAGAGCTCTTCTGGGCCTGTGTGGTGCCAGGGGCCTCGGTCCCCATCACACAAGTCAGGGCAGAGAGGCACACAGGCTGTCTGTGCGTGGCGCATAAGCCCCTGGTGGGACACTGTGGGAGCTGGGCCCTGGGGCCAACCAGGTGCTGATGGAGGAGGGGCTCTGTGCTCCGCTCCTCCTCCCCTCCAGCGGGGTGCCCAGGTGCCACACGCGTCTCTGGCATTTTGGTGCAACTTCTTTGGGCATCGCTACAGTTCTTGGGTGACTACAAGTAAAAGCCCATCACTTTAAAATCTTCTTTTCATCCCGTACTCAGCCCTTGGGTGTTCCATAAAGCATCTTACATGTCTCAAACCCGGTGAGAGAGGCATGGTCACCCTGTGAATGTTGCCCCATCAGAAGACAGATACTGCGTCCCCTCCCCATTCAGGAAAGTTGGGGCCCAGATAGAATGCCATTGTTCCGCTTGCCGGGAAGGATTTTCCTAGGAGCTCCAGGGCTGAGTCATGCGGAAGCCCCACCCCTTGGCCCTGGCTCTAGCCCTGTCCAGCTGCTGCGAGCCAGTCCAGCTGTCTCCCCGTGTGCAGTTTTGGTCCCTCCTGAGAGTTCAGCCTAGCCCCCGCTGAGAAGCCAGGTCGGGTCGCTCGCTGTCCACGGGGTCAGCAGTGTCACGGGCAGGACCCTGGCCTGGCGGGGCCCTCAGTGACCTGCGCCAGCTTCTCTCCAGTATGCAGGGGCTTTGTGCAGGGCCTGTTGCCCTCCCCTTGTCCCCCCACCCAGCTGCCCCATAGTGAAGACAGTCTCAGGAACGCAGAGCAGGCGGCCGCTATAGAATAAACCCATCCGAGGGAGGCTGGATGTTGTGGGGGGGGGCCCAGGACCACGTGCCTTCAGAGCTGCCCGCCGTGAGCCGAGGACTGGGCTGCGGCCAGGCCCTCCCTAGGTAGCCCAACGGGAACAGAGCCGAGACGCACGCAACCTGGAGCTGCAGCGCACCCTCGGAGCCAGCCACGGGCGAGCGCGGCCCGGGTCGTCACTGATAAGCTGTCGATTCAGGCCGGCTTTGTATCACTGGCCTCAGACCCTTCCCCAAAAACTCTTGGAGATTACTGAAGAGCGCCTGACACACCGTGCACATCTCTGCCAGCTGCCAGGAGAAGCCCCGGCGCAGCGTCAGAAGTCAGGAAAGCCAGGCGTGGTGACGCACACCTGGGGTGTAGCTCAGAGGCACTGTCCCCGAGTCTATCCCCAGTACCAAAAACAAGAAAAGAAGTCATCCAGGGGCCCTCCCAGAGCCCAGCCCTACAGCTTCATACTGGTCTTCCCTGGGTCTGGGCTCTACACTAGATTAGATGGAACCCAGGAACCGGCTCCCTCTCGGACACTAGGCAGCAGGCGGGGACAGCAACGGCACGCATGTTGTGTGCTCTAAGCCATCAAGCAGAGGTCACGCGTGCGGCCCCAGCCAGTGCTCGCAGGAACGCCCCATCCGCCCTAGGTGCTCCTGGGGTCAGGCTGGCCCCCGCGGGCCTGGCCTGGCGCTCCTGCATGGCCTGCCTGCCCTCCACTTAGCTGCACCCTGGCCTGAGCTCGTCCAGCTCCGGCCCCAGCTGCCCCTGATGGGGCCTCTCCACCCCTGGGAAACCCTTTCCTCCCTGGGGGAGGCCCAGCAGGGAAGCTCGAGAGCGGGCTTTCCAGGTTCCAGCATTATCCCGAGGACCGCCGCTTTCTGGGAAAACGAGGTCCTGTGCTTTACTGAAGTAGGAAAAATGTGAGACCAAGAATGTCAGACAGCATTCTACCATACAGAAACCCAGAAGCACCGCCCCTGCGGCCGGGCCTCCAGGCTGGGGTGGAAGGTGGCTGGGACCTGCCTGGTCGTCTGAGTCCTGCGGTGGCTGCCACCCGTCCCGGGCAGAGCGGGGAGAGAGCAGACACCGAGACTCGCCAGTCCTCATGGCTGGGGCAGTGGGGAGGGGGGGCTTCCTAAAGGCCAACTACCACTCCAGGTGCCCCCCTCGGCCAGCACCCTCCATTCGGAACCTGTGAACTGGGTGATGTTCTTCTGTTCAGAGGAATCTGATATCACTGGGGTACACACACTTGTACTGAGACAGGAGGATTGAAGGTTTGAGGCCAGACTCTGCAACTTAGCAAGAGACCGTTTGAACATGAAATGTGTGTGTGCACACGTGTATGTGGGAGGTAGGGACTAAACCCAGCAGCAGTCTACCTCCGAGCTACACCCCCAGCCCTTTCTAGTTTTCATAAAAAGGTAAAAGTTCTTGCTGAGTGGATGTACAGGCCTCATGGGACTAAATGGAGGCCAGCTGCACTTGGGGGCCACCGCCTCCACTTTTGGAAAAGTTGAAAGAAACAGGCGGGAACAGCAGTGCCCGCGGGAAGGTGCCAGGTGAGGGCTGGCCTGGCCGGCTGGCCCGTTCCCAGCAGCCAGTGGAAACTTCCAGGAACGCTGCTCCGCCGCAGTGGCTGTTTCCCTCCCACCGTTATGGGCCGCAGGCCCTTTCCCTGCTGGCCTGGCCGCCAATCGGGATGGGGCAGGCCCGGCTCTACCTCTCGGGTTCAGAGCCGTGATTTTCCAGCTGTCCTGGGGCCCAGCGTTCGGAGCCCTGGCCTCCAGCCGGCCGGCTCACTCAGCCAGCCAGCAGGCAGAGCGCCTCGGCAGCAGCTAACCTCACAGAAGATGCTGCAAGAATTTAGAGCAGCCCGACGGGAAACTCCCTCCCAGAATGTTTGGTGTTTTATTAAATATATGAAAGGAAAGTTTCCTTTCCAGGGGCCGGGGCCCAGGCCCAGAGCTTTGTGGAGCCCCGGAGAAGGAGGTAGGACCTCTTGGAAGAGTCTGCAGGTGAAATCACGCTGCAGAGTGGGTCGAGCCTCCACCGTGGGCACGCCCAGGGCTGGTGTGGGCCGCCCTCAGTGAAGGGCGCGGACTGTGAGCCGAGCCATCACACTCCAGCCTGGGTGGGCGAGGGGTTGGTGGGCCAGCCCCTCTGTGGAAGGCTCATGGCTGCCCCTGCCCAAAGCCGGAGGTGGACAGGTGTTCATAGGGTCCCTGGGAGTGGAGGCTGCAGGGCCAGCCCTGGCTGATGGAGCAGATGCTGCCCAGGTGGCCTGGTCCACACGCCAGCTGCCTCGCGTGCAGAATTCAGGTAGAGCACCTTCCCTGTGGGTGCACGGATGGAGTGGTCCACGGTGTCTGTGGACAGGCAGCTGGTTCTGGTCCAGCCAAATGCTACCTGGCCCCTCGCTGTGGCCACCCTTGCCCACAAGTATCAGAGGTCGCCATGCAGAAACACGAAGGCCAGGACTGCTACCGAGGCCAGCAGAGCCCCTCCATAGGAAAAGCTGGCCCTGGGGAGCCAGGCACGGGTCATCCGGGCAGCGCAGCCTCCACCCTGAGCCGGCACCTTTGCCTTGCAGACGGTGTCCATCCTGGAGCAGCGGCTGACCCTGACGGAGGACAAGTTGAAGCGGTGTGTGGAAAGCCAGCAGCTAATCATGCAGAGAGCGACACCATGATCGAGGGGCAAGAATCAGGAGCGGGCGATTGGGGGTGGCAGGCGAGGGGTTTGTACCAGGGGACGTGGGTAAGTAATAAAGGGCTCCACTCTGGGAACCACAGCCTTACTGAGCCTTTGCCACCCCGCCATGCCCTCTGGAGGCCCCCGTGGGCTAAGGCCGTGCAGAAAGGATGCTCAGACCTAGCTGGCAGGACCATGCTTAAGTTGACATGAAGGAGCTGCTCGAGATGTTGCTGAACTGGAGTCCTTAGACTGGTTCTGCGGGGAGAAGGGTCCCCTTCCCTGGCCGCCGCGGGCCTGGCTCTCCCGTTGGCCGGGGCTACCTGTTGAAATTGACTGCTCGCTGGTTGGACGAGGCAGGAACGTTCTCTGCACGGAGCTGACGCCCAGAGCAGGCTTGTCCAGGAACCAGCCCCGTGGGGTGGGTGGTGGTTCTGCGGTGTCCTTGATTTCTGTGTTCACTGGGGGCCGGGTAGCTTCCTCCTCTCCATGTGTGTGACGGTAAAAGGAACCTCAAAATTAAAACTGACTTTATCAACTCGCTGCAGGAATGGCTTGCTCTGGGTGAGACCTGATGGGTCCTCCCTCCCCAGTGCATGGCAAGGCGGTGGCCCTCCTGCTATCGCCTCTGAGGCTCATGCGTGTACGTAGCGCTGTGCTGGGGCAGAGGCCTGGGGCCTCAGGTACTACCCTCCATTCGCGTGGCCCTCCTGGGCTCCGTCCTCTGCATCTGTGCTGGGGAAGCGGGTGAGCGTTCTCCAGCTGCCATATGCCTTTGCCTGCAGCCCTGGGCCTTGGGGCTTTGTCAGCCAGGGGTCTTTGTCCTCACCCGCCCTGTCAGCTCTCTGGGAGCTGGCGGCACCACGTGGTTAGTGGTCCCAGCCTCTGTGGCTTCCCAGGGGAACCAGGCCTGAAGGCCTGCGAGCCTGCATTGACAAGAGGGGCAGGCTGCATTGAGTTGTGATGAACAGGCGTGGCAGGGACGCTGCCTCCTCTGCCCAGCCTAGGGGGAGCCCTATTCCAAGTCAGCTTCGACCTCTGCCTGTCCCCTGCACCCCTTGTCCAACCTCCTGAGCCGCAAGGTCACCACTGCTGCAGGTGGACCCAGGGCAGGGCTGCAGTGTCCTCCCCATCGCTTCCACCATTCCCATGAGCTGTAGGCGGGATCGTGGGGGTCTAGGGACCTGTGAGCTGGGCAGTGTGGGTCGCAACCTGTGGGGCATCTTGTCATCTCTGCCCCTGGCTGTCCTGCCCAGGGTCGCCCGCTGCCTGCACCTGCCTTGGAGCTCCCAGCTGTTGGAGCGCTAAAGATTTGGCAGCGGGGCCAGAGACGATGCGGGGATCCAGGGCTGGGACAGCATCGTGTGACAGCCCTCACCCATAGCCCAGACCAGGGTTGCCTCACCTCGACTTCAGTTCACCCCAGGGTCAAGTTTGGAGTCTGAAGTCTACTTTTCTCTGCAAGAGGAGTAGCAGATTTGGGAGAGATGGTCGAGGTAGAGGAACGGTATCCGCTTGGGCTGTTACAGCAGGAGCCCCACCACTAACCAGATGAGAATAGAGGGGTGTGCACCACAGGCGGGCGCTCTGGGTGGAGGCAGGCCAGGGCCCTGGCAGGGCCGCACGGGCACACGCCGGCAGACCGCCTCCTGGGGCTTGGTAGAGTGGCCGAGGCACATCCTGGGGGCTCGAGCCTCGCACGCCCGCCTTGGCGGAGCCACCCGGTGTGCTTGGAGTTTGGGGGGAGGGCACTTCTTGGGGGGCACCTGCTTTACCTCTGAGCCCTCAAGCAAGGAGCTTAGGATCCTGGCCTGTAAGGCACAGCGGAGCATAGCTGTAATCCAGCTACTGGGGAACCTGAGGCAGGAGGATCACAAGTTCAAGGCCAGCCTGGGTCCCTTAGCAAAGCCCTGTCTCAAAAAGTGTCAAGGCCTGGGGATATAGCTGAGTGTTAAAACTCCCCTGGACTCTATCTCTAGTACCAAAGCAGGAGAGACCAGCCTCCTCCACACACAGCAGGGCTGTGGCGGGGATGAGTGCTCCCCAAAGGGGCCTGACCCAGAAACTTGATGCTCTGACTGAGGATGCGGGTCGCCCCTGGGGGAGGGAGCAGGCCCTCTTAGGCGGCGCTGCCTACCCTGGGCACTGGCTGTCTAGCCACAGTTCCATCCCCTCCCTCCCTCCCTCTCTTGGGGGCTGGTTAGCAGGTCCTTCTCAGCTGCCATCCTCGGGTGCCTCCCCTCCCTTTCTTGCCCTAATCTTTCTGCATGAAAGGAAATAGCGTGTGGTTTCAGTCGCCACCCCTCCCTCGACGCTCCCACTGACCCCCTGCCAGATTCCTGGGCTTCCGGCGGGAACCCGCACTTCCTGCCTGAGAAACTCAGGTGGGCAGGCGAGTGGGATGATGGGCGGGCGGGTGGATGACAAGCAAGACAGCAGAGCCGCCATGCCCAGGAGCACCTGTGGCACTAGCTGACCTGCCACAGCCCCGGTCCTGTGTCCTACCATCTGCTCGCAGGGCTTCTCGATGTCCCCATGGTGGCCAGCTTTTGGGGGTAAGGGCAGAGCTGTGCCGGCCCTGGCTCTGCCCCCGGCTCCATGCCCTTGGGGATGTTCCCTAATAGCTTGGGGCTTCTATTTGTTGTCGTGGTGGGGGGTTTTTTTGCGGTACTAGGGATGGAACTCAGGGGCATTCTACCTCCAAGCTACACTCCCAGCCCCATTTTTTATTCTTTTTTGAAACAGGATCTCACTGAGTTGCAAAGGACCTCACTAAGTAGCAGAGGCCGTTGGTGAACTTGTGATCCTCTTGTCTCAGCCTCTCAAGTACTGAGATTACAAGAGTGCGCCACCACGCCCGGCTCAACAGGTACTTATAAACAGAAGCCCCAGCCGGGCATGGTGGCGCATGTTTGTAATCCCAGCATTTGGGAGGCTGAGACAGGAGAATCACAGAGTCACGGCCAGCCTCCACTACTTAATGAGGCTCTCAGCAACTTGGTGAGCCCGTTTCCAAGTGAAAAGTAAAATAGGTCAGGGGTGGGGGTATAGCCCGGAGATAGACACCCCCTGGGTTCCATCCCCAGTACCTCAGGAAAAGCACCTGTTGGCACTCAGAGTGAATGTGGACAGTGTGACTGTGTTACCCCACCGCTGAGCCCCTTCCCTGGAACGTGGCTTTACATGTCAGTGGGGTGGGGCGTGGCCCAGCGCCCCTCGGGCTCCGGTTCTGGGTGGCTGGCATTATGGACTTCTGATCACCTGGCCCACTATGAGGAGGACGGAAGTTAGCACTCCAAAGCCACTCGGCTGTGGCTGAGGCCAGGCCTGGGGGTGGGTGTGATTGCCTGGAATCCCGGAAGCCCAGCCCTCCAGCCAGGGGGAGCGGGTGAGTCACGCTGGCCCTGCTGTCTGCGCTGTCATTAACCTCATCCTCCTGAAAGACCACGCTGGCTGAAGCTGCAGGCCAGGCACCGGGGCTTCGCTTCCTCTGAACATCCTGCTGCCGGGCCTGGGGCCTTGTCCAGGGCCCCACCTGGTAGGCCCCCACCCCGGCCAGGCTGCCCTGGCAGCAGGAGCTCGCTCCTGGCCACTTTAGGAAGTGACCCTCAGGAATTCACCCTGCTTCCCTAACCCGCAAAGGCCCAGGACTGCTCAAGATGAGCCGGGAGCACCTGCGTTAGTTAGGAGGCCTGTGCACCAGCCCCTCCTGCCCGCCACAGAGAAACACTCCCAAGAACCTATTTCCAGAGCAAAGCCAGGGAGCCTTGTCGCTCGAGGTGAGCCCACCTGGAGCCCCACTGGGCCTCTGTGGGTAGAGGCCTGGTCTGCAGGAGCCCCGTGGAGTGGTGCCCTCAGCCCCAGCCACACTGGCCCTGGTCTCAACGGTGCAGCGGCCCACACCCACCCACGCCGTGTGCTTGGTCTCGGGCCTGGCCAGGCACCTGGGCTTCCAGACGCCCTGCTCGGTGGTCCTCTGCCCTCCCCTGCTGGGCTCAGCCTGACGCCTTGCTGTGACCTGGCAGGTCTCTAGAACCATCCAGCTCCCTCTAGAGCTCCTGGGGTGCCCTCCGCCTCACAGACACCCCGTGTTCCTGGGAATGGGTGGCTGGTTTTGCTCTCAGGGCCTGGAATCTCCCCATGGCAGCTGCTCCTGGATTGTTCCTCAGGGCTTGGGACAGGACCAGCAAAGTGCTCGGCCCTGCACGCTGCTGGGGACAGAAAGCTCTTCCCGATGAGGAGGCTTCCGGGTTTGCCCTGCGCTGGGACTCCCGGGCTGCCCCCCAGCTGCCCCTGGTCCAAGTGGCTAGCGTGTGCCTTGGGACAGGGTCAGGTGAGGCCCTTCCAGAGCTGTCCCCGAGTCTCCTGCTAGGGACAGATGCCTGTGGTGGGGATGGGGGCCTCGAGCTAGGTCAGGTCAGGGTCCCTCCAGTCAGACCACTCCAGCCTTCTCCAAGGACAGGCCAGCGCTCACCACGGCCGAGGCTCTGCTGCACCCTGCTCCCCACACAGCCTCCTACCACCGTCCTCAGTGTGGCTGCCCCAGGACTTTTGCGCCGGCTCTTCCCACTGCTGGGGATGCAGGGCTGAGCCTCGGCCTCCTCGTGTGTAGCATGGTTAGAGCAGGAGTGGCCTCCTGGGCCGCCCAGGAGGTTTGCTGGGACGATCTATGCGGAGGTCCAAGGACTGACTGCGTCCTCCTGGGTGGGGGCGGCAGGAGGTGCTGCTGAAGGGTTGGGCCTGTAGCTCTGGAGTCCCCAAGCCGAACAGGCACCCACCGGGCTCGGCCGCGGCTCCCCTCCCCAAGCGTCACCTGCACGCCACGCGCCCCACGTCACCCCTGTGCGACATTTTCCTAAGGAGACCTAGGAAATGACTAAGACTTAGCATAGTGCTGGCGGGCCGGGGTTGGAAGAGCATCTCGGGTGGCTGGCCGGCAGTCGGGGGGCTTTCTGCTGCCCCCACAGACCAGCCCACCTGCTTCTACCGTAGCCCCTGATGGCTCAGAGCCCCAGCTTGGGGCCTTGTGTGAGGGAGCGGCCTCTGCAGAAGGTGGCTCCCGGAGGGCCTGGGGCCCTGCAAGGGGCTGGTGGGGCAGCACCAGGATTTCTGGGGCTCAAGTCTCCCCTCCCTCCTGAGGCCTCCCTCCCCTCCTTCCTTCCTCCTCCACAAACACGTGTTTCCAATCCCCTGTCGGGCCCCTTCTCCTCCCAGCCTTTCCATTTCCTCTTGGAGGCCTCGCTGCCCTGCATCCGTGTGGAACTCATTAGGAGGGCTCAGAACCCAGCTCTGGCCTGGGGCGGGGCCCTGGCAGCCCCCTGCGAGACAGACAACGAAGGCAGCCTTGCCGTGTCTGGCCCGGGCAGCCCTGAGCTGGAGACCACAGAAGCTGGGCCCAGCCCCGGAGCCGCTGCAGGGGGAGGTCCAGCCCATGGCCCTGCCTTCTCTCCAGCCTGCTCGGGCTCCCCCAGGACACCTGGAGCAGGCCGGGGAAGGGGCGGCGTTCAGAGTGGCCTGCCTGGCGGGCCTGAGGAACAGAAAGGCGGGAAGGCAGGCGGTCCGGACACCATGTGGAGAGCAGCCAAGAAGAGCGGAAGCCACGTTCCGCGTCTGCCCTGAAGGCCAGTTCCTGGGCTGTTAGGTGAGGTCATGTAAAAAACTGGCACCATTGTCACCGGGGTTTGGGAAGTGGCCAGCTGTGTGACTAAAGTCAGCTCCTTCCCTGCAGAACTTGTCAGAGCCATATGTCCCAGGACGCAGCTTACAAACATGTGACCACATGCCCGTGTGTGTGTGTGTGTGTGTGTGTGTGTGTGTGTTACTGGGGATTGAACCCAGGGACATTCAAACCCAGCCCATCCATCCATCCATCCATCCATTAATCTACCTACCTACCTATTTGGAAACAGGGCTTCCCTTAGTTACAGGGGGCCTCACCACGCAGCTGAGGCAAGCCGCAAACCTGAGGTCCTCCGGTCTCAGCCTCCCGAATGCTGGGATTACAGGTGTGTGCCACCACGCCCAGCTTCACAGAACCCTTTTTATGAAGGCAGGCTTGATGGCCCGGGGTCCTGTGGAAGCCAGTTTGGGAAGTGCAACAGGGCGGGAGGGCGGTGAAGGCCCTACCAGGAGGGACTGGCTCTGAGGGAAGGTGGGTCTGGGGCTGACAGCACAGGCGAGTGTCTCGTGGCCAGGGCCAGGGTGGACCGCTGGGGGCTCCGAGCCCCTTCCTGCCAGGTGTGGGTGGCCAGCGTGGCGCCGGCAGGGCGGGCTTTCCTGCACACCTATGGGAGCTGCACGGGCAGGCCCAGGTGCTGGGAGTGTCCTGCCACCACCCCAGCGACAGCCTGGGGCCTAGGAGCCACTGGCTCCAGGTTCAGAAGAGCCTCTGTCTCCACTCCCGCCCAGAGCCCACCGCACACACCCCCTGGGCTGGTCCCAGGCCGGCCCAGCCCCCCGCCTGGCCCTTCTCCCTGTCTGGGCCTTCCACACAGCACTCCCTCCTGCCTCAGCAGTCTGGTATGGTAGGTGTACTGCGCCCCACTTTTTGCAGTACTGGGGATGGAGCCCAGGGGCATTCTACCTCCGAGCTACACCCCCAGCCCTATTTTTTATTCTTTATTATGAAACAAGGTCTCACTGAGTTGCAGAGGGCCTCACTAAGTAGCCGAGGCTGTCCACGAACCACAATCCTCCTGTCTCAGCCTCCCAAATGCTGGGATGACAAGCGTGCACCACCACACCCGGCTGACCCTAATCGGCCGGGTGTGATTAGGAGTCTCCCAGGTCTTGGGACACGTGCCCCTGTGGTGGGAAGAGGATTGAGCAGCATGAAGCCAGAAAAGGGAGCCCCCAAACTGTTTCGTGGTGCTGCCTACCTGGGGACGGCTATCCAGTCCACGAGCCCGGGCTGGATGGCGTGGGGTGTGCAGCCTGGGACGGGGCTGGGCCACAAGGCCTCGAGCCAGCACCCCTGAGCCTCGTCACTGCCGCTGTCACGTCACCACTGATGTTTCACTGGAGGGATTCCTGAAAAACAGGCTGCATAGGCTGGCAGGGAGGGACCTGACAGGCCGGGGCAGGCCAGAGGCAGGCGGACGCTAGGGGGAGTGAGGCCTAGCAGCTACGAGAGAACGGCCCACCTGGGCAGGGCCAGGCCCTGGCACATCCGCCCGCCAGGTGCCTAGGAATTCCTGCCCGGCTCCATCCTCCCAGCCTGTCACGGGGCTTCTACCCCTGCCTTCTGGTCAGAAAGCCACAGCCCTGGCTGGCAAAGACAGAGTCCAGGCACCACCACTCCTTACCCACCTGGTGTGCACTGAACACCTGCCAGCCCGACCCCCAGCCCTGGCACCTGAGCCCCGGGGCCTTCCTGGCAAAGGTGTCCTAAGAGGTTAAGAAGCTCGGAGTCAACCTGGAGCCAGCAGGGCATGGTGGTTCACGCCCACCATCCAGGACTGTTCGAGGCCAGCCACAGCAACTTTGTGACACCCCAGCAGCTGAGTGAGACCCTGTTTCAAAATAAAAAGTGAAAATGCTTGGCATGGTGGTGCACGCTTGTAATCCCAGCATTCGGAGGGTGAGACAGGAGGATCGTGGTTCAAGGCCAGCCTCAGCTCCTTAGTGAGGCCCTTTGCAACTCAGACCCTGTTTCAAAATAAAGAATAGTCAGGCGTGGTGGCACAGGCTTGTAATCCCTGCACTGGGAGGCTGAGACAGGAGGATCGCACAGGTTCAAAGCCAGCCTCAGCTACTCAGTGAGGCTTCCAGCAACTTAGTGAGACCCTGTTTCCAAATAAAATATAAAAAAGGTCTGGGAGTATAGCCCGGAGGTAGAAAGCCTCTGGGTTCCACCCCCAGTATCTCACACACACACACACACACACACACACACACACAAATAAATAAATAAAGAAAGAATAAAAAATAGGGCTGGGTGTGTAGCTTGGAGGTCGAATGCCCCTGGGTTCCATCCCTAGTACCGCAAAAAATAAATAAAGCCGGGCATGGTGGCGCACGCTTGTAATCCCAGCATTCAGGAGGCTGAGACAGGAGGATCTTTGTTTGCAGCCAGCCTCAGCTACTTAAGCCCTTCGCAACTCAGTGAGATGCTGTTTCAAAATAAAGAATAAAAAAAAAAAAAAATGGTGCTGGGGGTGTAACTTGGAGGTAGGATGTCCCTGGGTTCTATCCCCAGCACAAGAAAATAAGTGAAATGGGGTTGGGGGTATAGCTTGGAGGGAGAACGCCCCTGAGTTCAATCTCCAGTACAAAAAAGAAAGAAGGGAGTTTGGAGCTGGGGGCCAAGGCCGACGGGCAGGCAGTTAAGGACCCCAGGCAGGACCTCGGGTGCTGCCCACAGCTGTCCACAGGCTTGGAGTATCAAGACCAAGGGAGGTGCTGGGGCTCTAGGGAAGGGGACCGGCTCCAGCCCTCCCCAGTGGCTCTCAGGAAGGGACCCCCACCCCAAGGCTCATCTGCGTCCTCCCCGCTGGGGAAGCGTGCAGTCACCAGGTAGCTAGCGTCTCCTCAGGTGTTCTGGGGATGAGGTCAACGTCAGCAGGTGGCGCGTCCGGCTGAGTCAGAGCCCCCCACCCACCCCCTCTTCCAGGCTCGAGGGTGCTGGAATGCAGGGCAGGAACCCAGGCATCCTGGGGCCAGAGAGAGGTAGGACTAGACCCCACCAGGTGGCGAGACTGGCCCGCCTCTTCGTGAGGAGCCCGCGGGCTCCAGGGACTCAGGGGAGGGACGCACGACATGCCAGGCCCATGTGTGGAGTGGAAGGGAGGGCTTTCCAGAATCTTCTCATGTGGCAGAGGAAAATCCACACACATTTTAAGTCACATGACCACGTGCTCATGGCTAATAAGAAGATTTTAGAAGTCTGCTCCTGGGCCAGCCAGTTCCCAGGTGCTCACTGTGGCAGTGGGGGTGGAGGCAGGGCCCCGGAAGGAGGCTGCACGGGGCCCAGAGAGAGGGCAGAGGTTCTGACCCTGTCCTGAGCTGGGCTACCCACGTCTGCCATGGAGGGGAGGGGGCTTCCTGTCGACCACGGGGTGGGGGCCCTGAGAACACCTGGGCTGAGGCAGAGGAGCTCTGGGTGTATAGCCTGGGACCGTGGTTTGCAACCTCGGGCCTCAGTTTCCTCTTTTGTCAGAGGGGTGAGTCTGGAAGGGGATCAGGTGTGAGCCGGGTGCACCTCCACCCACAGAGCCTGGTGTGGGAAGCCATAGCGGGGACCCCAGGCAGCCTCGCCCTCCCCCGCCTATCACCTGGGCCCCCGTGACTCACCCAGGCCAGGGATGAGTGAGCAGCTGCTGGCTGGGATCCAGGCCCTGGGGCAGGACACTTCCCTTCCTGGGCCTCAGCTTTCCCATCTGGAGAACGGTCAGGCGGCTGCGCCCTGCTCTGCCCAGCCCACGGGGGAAGCTGGGGTGAATATAGCTGAGGCTGGGAAGAGGGAGGCCCTGCTGGAGGGGGCGGTGCAGGTGTTGACCCCACTCCCGTCAGCTGGGCGCAGCCAGACTCGGAGCGCAGACCCTTGCCCAGGCAAGGTGGGGCCGTGGGGGGCTGGATCCCTCCCTAGGTGACATCGCAGAGCTGCGACTCTGCCCCACCCCCTGCCAGCTGAGTGGCCCTTCCACCATAAAGGCCAGCCAGCACCGCTCAGCAAGAAACGGGGCCACAGTTGATTAGTAACGTCTGCCAGGGACAGCACCAAAGGGGTAGATGTGTGTCCTCGTCTCCCATGTCTGTGCTGACCCCTCTGGGCTGGGCGTGTGGTTGGGAAACGTGTGCTCCAGAGTGAGTGGCCATGGGGCTCCACGTGGGAGCTGGCCAAGGGCCTGCTCTGCCACCGTCGGTGCGCCTGGAGGAGTTACATGCCTTCATCCTGTCTGAATCCCCACTCCACTGGAGCACAGGGCAGGCTTCAGGAAGCCGCCTGTGGCCTGGCTCGCCTCTCCTCCTGTCCCACAGCTCTGGGCAGACATGGCTCCCCAAGCCCAGAGGTGGCCTGGGAGGAGGCTGGGCGGGGGACACCCAGATCCCAGCACCAGCCAACCGGGGAGGGTGGCCCCCGGGACCAGGCCGCGGGGGAAGCCGTGTGGATCCGCAGCCTGGGAGCAGCCCCTCTGGGGGAGCATCCGACAGGGTGTGTGTGTGTGAATGCCAGTTGTGTGCTTCTGCACCTGTGCACAGATCTGTATGTGGGTTTGCACATGTACTTATGAGCCTGGGGGCATATGTGGATAGAGATAGACAGGTGGATGATAGATCTGTATGTATGTCTGTGCCTACGTTGTATGGTGTGGATTGAACCCATGGGCATGCTACCTCTGAGCTGCACTCCAGCCCTATATTATTTTTTATTTGGAAACAGGATCTTGCTAAGTTGCTGAGGCTGACTTTGAACCTGTGATCTCCTGTCTCTGCCCACCAAGTGTGCATTCGTGTATGTGTGGGTGTGTTACTGGGGATTGAGTGCAGAGCCGTTCTACCCCCTAGCTCCACCCCCAGACCTATATTATTCTTTATTTGGAAACAAAATCTCACTCAGTTGCCGAGGCTGGCTTTGAATTTATGATTCTCCTCTCAGTCTTCCAAATGTTGTGTGTTCATGTGTGTGTGTGTTTGTGGAGATGTAGACATGGGTGGGTACCTCCTGGAGTTGTATACAGGGCAGGAGAGCTGCCAGCTCCGTCACAGTCCACCTCTGGCCTGGCTTAGACACCGACCCAGGTGGGCGCCCAGCAAGGACTGGGCAAGAAGCTATGCCAAGCTTCCAGGGCAAGCGGAGTGAGCCTGGGTGCCCGCAGCCCGAGGGAGCTTCTCTGGACACAGGCTGGCTGGGTCCCCAGCAGCGGTCCCAGCAGTGGACTGCAGCCTGGCCCCTGCCCCTGCCCACCTCTCACAGGGGCCGAAGAGACGGCCCATTAGAACTGTCCTCCGGCAGGCTCACTCTCCATCTGTGCTGTTCCTCCCGTAGGACCAAGATGGCTGCCTCCACCTCCCGCATACTCGGTAGCTCATCTCACAGCAACCCCTGGGCAGCAAGCAAAGGGAAAGTCTGTTTCCAGCTGCTTCCACCAGCCTTGGCGATGCAGCTCCTGGGTCACAGAGCCACGTGGACGTGAGCTTTGGGGCCTGCCGCTTCACGTCTGCTCTGGGGAACAGCGAAGGGCCAGGAAACAGCCGCCCTGTGGGCCGGCCTTGCTCTGCCCAAAGGCTCTCCTCTGTGGTTCTGGGCTGGATGTGTGCAGACAGGGAAGGCAGCTCCGAACGTGCCTGGCGCTCGGGTGAACAGGGCTGAGACAGCCATGGAAGAAGAGGGACCTGCTCCGGCACCCCAAGTGAGAAAGGCAGCCGGCGTGGCGATGCGTGGGGATGAACCCAGAACTTGGGAGGCTGAGACAGGAGGGCTGTGGGTTCAAGACTAGCAGGCAGCCAGGCGTGGTGGGCACGCTTGTAATCCCCGCGCTTGGGAGGAGGAGACAGGAGGATCGCGCAGGTTTGAAGCCAGCCACGCTGGCTTAAGAGACCCTGTTTCCAAATAAAAATATAAAATAGGTCTGGGAGTGTACCACCACCAACAACAAAAAAGACTAGCAGGCAAAAACTTAGCAAGACCCTGTTTCAAAGTAAGAAAATAAAACGAGATCAGGCTGGAGATGTAGCTCAGAGACAGAACATTCCTGGGTTCAATCTCCAGTGTCCCCCCCCCCCTTCACACACAGAAAAAAGTAAGGAGGGCTGGTGTGTGGGGGGGTGCTGAACAGTGGCTGTGGGAGTGTGGAGTAAGAATGGGGTGCAGGGTCCTGGGGCTTTGGGCCTTCCCTCCAACCTGGGTGACGGAGGCCAGGTCCCACGGACACCTGACATGGCCAGGCTGGCAGTCCTGCCAACCTTTGCCTCCCCGTCACCCTCTCCTGGCACGCCTTCTGCATGCACCAGCCCCCTCTTACCTCTCCACCCCCTGCTGAGCACAAGCCCTCCCTGCCCAGCCTCAGGGACCCCCCTGCAGGCTGCAATCCATCCTCTGAGGACTGTAGAGGGGCCATACAGGCTAATGAGGGGTACGGCCCCCCTTTTTTCTCTCTAGGGTGAGGGGATGGGGGCCGCTAGGGCACAGAGAACCAGGCACTCAAAGCAAGCTCAGCTCAGCACCCCGGGCGGCATGAGCCTCTTGTTCCTGTGACTGACATCTCCTCCGTCCACCATGTTAGAGTTTGGTCCTATGTGGGGAGGGGCACCCAGTCCGATCCCTCCCCTAGACAAAGGCGATGGCTGTCATCCTGCGTGGATCAGGTCTAACCACCATGGAGGAGGCCCAGGGAGAGCTGCGGGTGCTGCCCGAGAGGGAGGAGTGTCACTGTGGCCCTCCAGCCCACTGTGCGTCACTGGTCACAGCCTGCCCTCCCCTGGGGGCCTGCCTCCGGCCCCCACCAGAGCTGATGGAGCCACAGGCTGGCAGGGCTTCCAGACGGGCACTCTCCTGCCCAGGAGAACACTGAGGCCAGGAGATGAGGTCGCACCACGTGTTAGCACGTGGCGGAATCTGGTGTCCTGTCCGCTCAGGCTCTGCCCAGCAACCCCAGGCCAACCCTGGGTCCAGTCCGGCTGACAAGGCCATCTCTTGGCTGTACTGTCGTGACCTTTCTAAGTGTGGCTGGAGGAGAGACCCCTGCTCCCTTAGGACGGCGCCCTACCAGAGTCCCTAGCAGGGTCAATCCCTGACCCTACACCCCAGCTGGGGTCGGGGGAGGTGGCTCAGAGCTGGCCAGCCTCAGACAGCAGGGAGGGGTTACGCTCCGAAGGGGTGAGGACACCCTGCCTGGGAGGGGATGGACGGCCGTCTGCGCCCAGGGTGTACGGGCACCCTGGTTCGGAAGAGAAGGCGCGGCAGGCTGTGCGCACGCGCGCGGCCGAGCCGCTTTGTTCCGGCGCTACCTGCAGATCCATTCACCTCCCCGGCCCCACCCGCCGGCGAGCCTGGACACCACGCTCGCGGAGGCCCCGCCCACTCCCCGCGCTGGGTGGAGCTGGCGGCACGCCCCGCCCCTGCGCCTCCTCGGGCCACGATTGGCCGTCCGAGCAGCGCGTGCCCGCCCGCCGCAGCTGTTGGTTGGTCCGTGGGGAAGGGGCCGGCGAAGGAAAGCCGATTATAAAGGGCGCTCCCCCCAGCCGCCCGGGTGGACGAGTCACGTGGCGCTCCACTCGGCGTTGTCACTGCCCGCCGGTACAGCGTTCTTAAAGGGCTCGCGTGCCCTTCCCAGGGCTGGTCTTTCCAGGATTTCTCCACCCTGGCCTGCCGAGTGGCGGCGGCATGAGCCGCCCTGCCCCGCCACCGCCGCGCGGGTGCCGATCGCCCCCCGGGCTGCGGCGCTGAGCCCCGCGCTCAGGTCTCGGAGCCGGCGGCCGTCCAGCCCGGCACGTAGTAGGCCTTCGCCTCCGTTTGCTGAATGAACCGATGAAAGAATGAATGAGTGCGGCTGACGGGCGGGGGCCTCGGCGCGACCCTCCCCCCGGGGCGGCGGCGGCGGCGGGCGCGGGGAGGGGCGGCGCGGCGCCTTTAAGCCGGGGGCCCGCCTCCCGACGCCGGCCGCGGGGGTCGGGCTGTCAGGCCGGCGGCGGCGGCGGCGGCGGCGGCGGGCGCGGGACTGCGGCGGCGGGGGGCGCCGAGACGCTGCCGCCCGGCCCGGCCGCCGCGCTCCATGAAAGCCCAGCGGCGCGGCCCCCCAGCGCGGGCGCACATGTCGGCGGCGGGCGCGGCGGCGGGGGGCGCCCGGGCGGGGCCGGAGCCGGGCGCGGGGTGCGGCGCGGGCGCGGGGGCCATGCCCTGCAAGAGCGCCGAGTGGCTGCAGGAGGAGCTGGAGGCGCGCGGCGGCGCGTCCCTGCTGCTGCTCGACTGCCGGCCGCACGAGCTCTTCGAGTCGTCGCACATCGAGACGGCCATCAACCTGGCCATCCCGGGGCTCATGCTGCGCCGCCTGCGCAAGGGCAACCTGCCCATCCGCTCCATCATCCCCAACCACGCCGACAAGGAGCGCTTCGCCACGCGCTGCAAGGCGGCCACCGTGCTGCTGTACGACGAGGCCACGGCCGAGTGGCAGCCGGAGCCGGGCGCCCCCGCCTCGGTGCTCGGCCTGCTGCTGCAGAAGCTGCGCGACGACGGCTGCCAGGCCTACTACCTCCAAGGTGAGCCCCCCCGCCGGGCCAGGCCGGCGCCACGTCGCCCCGCCGCCTCCCGCCCCCCCCGGAGCCGGGCTGGGGCGCCCCGCCCGAGTCCCCAGTCTCCGCGCGATTCGAGTCGGTGGAACAAACTTTTCCCCGCCCGGGGTTTTCTTTCTCTCTCCCGTTGATGGGGCGACAGCGGCACCCAGGCTCCAGCTGAGCTCCCCAGAGGAGGGAGAGGCAACCTCCTGGAAACCCCAGAGCGGCAGGATCGAGTCCAGCCTGGGATGGTGTCCCGAGAGGCCAGGGTCAGGGAGGACGCCTTTCATAGGACCCTCCAACCTCCCGTGCCTGGGGATCGTTTACCTCGGGGTCTCCCGCACCCCAGCACAGCCCCTGCCCCTGGTGATGGCAGTGCCTTGGGGGCGCTTGGGCAGGATGTGGGCAGTGCCCATTTCCCTGGCCTGGGTCTCCTTTGGCCCAGCCTGCTGCCCCAGAGCTTGTAGAAGGGGGAGACTGCAGGCTGGGGTGGGGGGGGGGGCGAGTGGCTGCGGCCGGTGTTTCCAATTAACATTCCAAAATGGCCTCTCGCTGGCAGTGGGGCGGGCGGGCGGGGAGGGGAGGCCTGCGGCACCCTCGGGCGCAGGGCCCAGGCCTAGCTGTAAGGCGCTCCCTGGCGCTCCGGTCCCCGTGTAGCCCCAGGGGCCCTCCCCTCCGGGGGGCCGGTGGCCTGTGTGTACTGCAGCCGAGTTTGGAGAAGTGGAGCTGGGACCCTACTGCCAAGCTGCCTCTGCGGGGGGTGCCAGCCAGTACCTTCACTCTGGCCTCGCCAACCTGGGCTGCAGGGGAGGGTCGTCTGCACCTCTCACTGCCCCAGGTGCAGCGCTGGCCCCTGTGGGCTCATCTGTGAGGGGTGCTGAGTGGGGATTGTCTATTTTTCTCTGCCAATTGGCTGTTACTGATCACGCTGTACGTGGGAGCTGCGGAGGAGGACTGAGCTGGGCTGTCCTCAGGTGCCCTGAAGCCGGTGGTGTAGCGGGATCCCTCAAGTGTTAGGGAAAGGGCTCAGAGCCCCGGCCTCCGCTTCCGCGGCTGTGAGGGGGAACGCGCAGGATGGGTGCTTGGCGGGGTCTCCCGGCCTCTGCGCACCGGCCAGCCTCTCACTGGGGCCACCTTCCCTCGGCCGCAGGTGGCTTCAACAAGTTCCAGACAGAGTACTCAGAGCATTGTGAGACCAACGTGGACAGCTCGTCCTCACCCAGCGGCTCGCCACCCAGCTCGGTGCTAGGCCTGGGGGGCCTCCGCATCAGCTCCGACTGCTCGGACGGCGAGTCGGACCGCGAGCTGCCCAGCAGCGCCACCGAGTCGGACGGCAGCCCTGTGCCGTCCAGCCAGCCGGCCTTCCCCGTCGAGATCCTGCCCTACCTCTACCTCGGCTGCGCCAAGGACTCCACCAACCTGGACGTGCTTGGCGAGTACGGCATTAAGTACATCCTCAACGTCACGCCCAACCTGCCCAACGCCTTCGAGCACGGCGGCGAGTTCACCTACAAGCAGATCCCCATCTCCGACCACTGGAGCCAGAACCTCTCCCAGTTCTTCCCCGAGGCCATCAGCTTCATTGGTAGGTGTGGCGGCCGCGCGGGCGGGGCGGTACCGTACCAGGTGGTCCAGGTGTGCGGGGCTCTGGGTGTCGCCCCTGCCCAACTGGGTACCTCTGGGCCTGTCCGGACCTGTGCGTGCCCTGCGTGTGCCAGCGTGCGCCCGTGGGTGTACTCGAGCCTGCGGTGACTCAGCGAGTCCCTCGGGCCCCTCTACCTGTTGGGGCCTGAGCCGTCACCCGAGTCCTGCCCGTGGTGGCCTCTGCCGCTCAGCCCCCGTTTTCTGGCGTAGCTCATGGCTCCCACGGGGCTCGCCTGCTCTGCCTCGTGCCTCTGCGCACGTGTCCTTCCAGGCCGGGGCTGTCAGGGCACCTCCACGGGCTTCACCACGGACCCCAGCGGCCCCAGGCCAGAGACCTAGGCCAGGCGGCGGCTGTGGACAGCAGTGCCCCAGAGTGCCTCTGTGGGGACTGCAGCGCTCTTAGCAGTCTGTGGGTTTTGCTCAGTGTACGGGGGGGGGGGACTGAGGCCTGGCTGGGGCTCCCCTGGCCCTGGGGCTCGCGGCGGGCAGGCGGGTGGCCGGGACAGCCCTCCTCCAGGTGGCAGCTCTCCCCAGGGGAGGGCCGCCCGCTGGGCTGGGCGAGCTTTAATAACAGGAAGTGGGAGGCTTCCCGCTCATCCGCTCACTGGAAACCAAAACTAGGTGGCTTCCCGGGAGGAAGGAAGGAAGCTGGGGCTGGGGGAGGGCCCCCTGGTGACAGGCGTCCTCAGCATTTGAGCGCCCCACCAGGGAGGGGCGCAGGGAGGGACCAAGCTCCCCGGCTGGTGGGTGCTTGTACCCTTCTTGAAAGCTCCTCTGGCGGGTGGGAGCGAGAGAACAGAACAGCATGCTGAGGTAGAGGAACCTCTTCTTCCCTTTGGACAAGTGAGGAGTTGAGGGCTCTCGGACAAGATCAAGCCAGACACTGGGAGGGTTCAAAATAAGGCCAGCAGAAGGCCGGCATGGTGGCCCGCACCTGTAATCCCAGTTCTTGGGAGGCTCAGGCAGGAGGATTGCGGGTTTGAATGAGATCCTCTTTCAAAAATTAAAAAGTACAAAGGGCTGAGAGTGTGTAGCTTGGAGGTAGAATGCCCCTGGGTTCAGTCATCAGTACCAAAAAAAAAAAAAAAAATTGGATCGGGGCCGGGTGTGGTGGTACACGGCTGTAATCTCAGTACTTGTGGGAGGCTGAGACAAGAGGATCACAGGTTGCGGCCAGCCTCAGCTACTTAGAGTGACGATCCCCGCAATAGTGAGACCCTGTTTCAAAATTAAAAATAAAACTAGGGCTGGAGTTGTATCTCAGAGGCAGAATGCCCCTGGGTTCCATCCCCAGTACCGCAAAAAAAAAAAAAAAAAAAAAAATAGGGCTGGGGGTGTAGCTCAGTGTCAGAACACCCCTGGGTTCAGTCCCCAATACCACTAAATAATAGCACCACCACCAACAAAAAAGTCTCAACAAGGGTCACCGGTAGTGGGTAGGCCAAGCTCAGGTCGCAGTTCCAAATGGAACCACAGTCTGTCTCCTGCCCAGCTAGCCCTTACCTTAGCCAGGGCCACCTGTCAGTCCCTCCTGTGTGTGCCCACCGTGCGCTCGGCCCCGCCCGCCTCCGGGCAGGGCGACTTGTGAACTTGTGTGGCTGGTGAGCTCTGGCTGCGCTGGGCTCCCAGTGGATTTGCAGGCGGGAGGCAGGGACCTCCAGGGCCCTGGGGTGCCCCTTGCCCTCCGTGCCCCCTGGCACACCATGGCACCGGTTCAGGGGGAGAGAGGATGGGGCTGAGCTCCTACGGTGCGCCTGGGAGGCAGGGCGGGCCGGATCCCGGTGGCTATGGTGGGAGATGTCACTGGACGGGGCCCACTGGGGAAGGGCTAGCAAGTGGACCCCGCTTGGAGGCACCCTGGTCGCTGGATCTTCAGGAGCCAGAGCCAAGGCCTCAGGGACTGGCAGCTGGGCTGCCCACTTTCTGCCAGAGCCTTCCTCAGCCCGATTCCCAGGAGGCCCTGGGTGTACCCCTAGGAACTGCACCAGGAGAACGGCATGGCCCCACCCCACGCTGTGCCGAGTTAGGAGCCTCGTGTGGCCTTGGGCTCGTCAGTTTGTCTCTGTATTGGTTTCCGTGTTGATAAAAATGGACTCTGGCTGGGTGCCACGCACACGCCTTCCATCCCAGTATTTGGGAGGCTGGGGCAGGAGGATTGGAGGTTTGAGGCCAGCCTCAGCAACTCAGCAAGACCCTGTTTCACAATTTTAAAAGGGGGAGGGGCCTGAAGGTATAGCTCAGAGCTAGAACACACCTGGGTTCGACCCCCAAGTACTATAAAAAACGGGGAGCCAGGCGTGGTGGCGCACACTTGATCCCAGCATTCAGGAGGCTGAGACCGGAGGATCATGGTTCAAGGCCAGCCTCGGTTACTTAGGTCCTCTGCAACTCAGCGAGACCCTGTTTCAAAATAAAGAATAAAAAATAGTGCTGGGGCTGTAGCTCGGAGCTAGAATGCTCCCGGGTTCCCTCCCAGTAATGGGAAGAAGAAAAAAATGGGCTTGCTGGCCATGGTGCCGGTGACCCGAGAGGTGTGGGGGACACTGGACGCCGGTTGAGGCAGCGAGGGCGGCCCGACGGCGGCAGAGCGGGGCGCTCCCCTCGGGACCCTGCGGAGCCCTGCCCTCGAGTCACCGCGCCCCTGTGTTGCAGACGAGGCCCGCTCCAAGAAGTGCGGCGTGCTGGTGCACTGCCTGGCGGGCATCAGCCGCTCCGTGACGGTCACCGTGGCCTACCTGATGCAGAAGCTGAACCTGTCGCTCAACGACGCCTACGACTTCGTCAAGCGGAAAAAGTCCAACATCTCCCCCAACTTCAACTTCATGGGGCAGCTGCTGGACTTCGAGCGGACGCTGGGGCTCAGCAGCCCGTGCGACAGCCGCGCGGCCGGCGAGCAGCTGTACTTCTCCACGCCCGCCAGCCGCAGCCTGTTCCCGCTCAACACGCTCGAGTCCACGTGAGGCCGGCCGCGCTGCTCAGGACCGCGCCCGCCGAGCTGGCTTTATACTCCGCAGGTAAATCCGCGCTCTGCGGGCGCCGGGAGCACTCGGGCTCCTCTCGGTTTTCCTTTTTTTATCGGAAAGTGTTATTTTCAGGCTACATACGACGAGAGGGCTGCATAAACCAGTATTCCATCCCTTCTTGATCCTGTGCACGCGCGCGCGAGAGACGTGTTCTCCGTTTCCTTTTTCTTCCTGCTTCCAGGAGCGGTTAGCGGTGTGTTTTGTTTTCGTTTTTGATGGAAAAGACAAGACGGCCGTGCGGCGGTCTTGACCAAATGCGTTTTGCACAGGCCTGGAGCCTCGTCTCCCGGCCGGGCCCTCTCGAAGGCGCGGCTCGCTGCTCCCCCGGCCGTGGGGCCCCCGGGCGCCATCTCCACGCGTGGCCCGGCACTGCTGGACCGCCGTCCTGACGCTGTCGGCCCCTCCGGCGGGCCCGCAGACCCCGGGAGCAGGCCGGGGCCCTGCCGAGCAGTAGCATCGGCCCTCTGGGCTCAGCCCTAGGACGGCCGGGCCCGGGCTCTTGGCCGTACTTCCCGTACGCTGTGCGTCCGCACTGCTTCTGTCTCCTCTGTAGCCGGGAGTGGCGGCGCGCGGCCCCGCTCAGCAGGTCCTCCTCTCTCTGTGGAAGCCGCCCTGCTCACGTCTCTCTCGCCCATGCCTTCGGCTACCCGGAAACCCTCTTCAACCCTAGGGTGGGGCGGGCCAGCCGAGGGGAGGATGGACAAGAGGAAGGGCGAGGCCTGGTCCACCTCCCCAGGTCCACAGAACAAGCCACGGATTCCGTTACCCTCCTGTGGTTTGGGTCCTCGCCAACCCCAGCCATAACCCGTGCCAGGAGGGGAGCGGGCGGGCCGGGTCCGCGGTGGAGCCGGGACGCAGCGTGTGAGCGGGACCACAGACCTCTGCCCCGCGCACCTTACCTCACGGGGCTGGTTTTCAGGGATTCTGTAGGGCAGCGGATTAAAATCTTGCCACTGTCAAGAAATTGACAAAACGATTCCATGCTGAACATGATTCTCTCTCTCTTTCTCTCTTATTTTTAATAAGGAAAAACCGTAGAAAGATACTTCAGATCTGTGTAAATGAGGGTATACCCAAGGGTGGCCAGTTTTGCTTTATGATCTTATGAAGGAAAATTTGTGACCCTACGTATATATACACACACATCCATATATATATCCCGAACCAGCAACGGGACTTTGTTTATATTGCAAATAAATATTATTTTTTCTTTAAAATGACTCCTGGTGTTTGCTGAGGGCTGGAAGGAGAGTGGGGTGCGTCCACTGGCACCCAGCCCCTGCTGCTTGCAGCGCCGGCCTGGCCCGAGCGCCTGGCTCTCACCAAGCCCAGCTGGAGGAGGTGCTGTGGATGGGAGGGAGCCCTGGCTCTCCCTCCAACCCGGTCACATAGTCACCTGGGACCAGAACCGTCCAGGTTCTGCTGACGGGGACCTGGGTTCAGATGGTGGCGGAGCGCCCGCACTCCTGGGGGTGGAGGTCCGGGCCAAGGGCTCCAGCGGCGTAGGCAGCGGGGCGGGTGCGCCCTGGTCCTTCAGGCCAGGCGGGCAGCGGGTGGGGCCTGGGCAGTCGGAGACTGCGCCTTTGTCCCCTCGCTGCCCTCGGCCGGCCCGGGGAAGCCCACGGGTGCCGGGCTGGGGGCTGGGCACTCGACAGGCGAGTAAGCACCAGGCAGTGCCAGCCTGCCTGGGTTGGGCGGGTGGGGGCCGCAGGCGCCTCGAAGCCACAGCCAGAGAGCGCACGGAGGGGCTCACCCAACGGACCTCTGGCCACCTCGGCCGGTGTCCTGGTGTCCTCTGACCTCTGCTGGGCCGAGGCTCCCTGCCTGCGGGGGGTGCAGGGCCGGGTTGTGACCGAGTAGCCGGGCCGGGTTCTGGCTCTGCAACCTTGCGACCTGCCCTCAACCCAGGTCTCGCTCCCGGCCTCGGCTGAGCCCCCCCAGAGGCCTGCCGCCCCAGGCCACCCAAGGCTGGGCCCCCATGTCCCCTGGCTCTCCCTGGGGCGCCTCTGCTCCGTTTCCTCCCCAAGCCCTGTCACTCTCCTCCTGGCCCTCTCCTAGGGACTGCCTGGCTCCCAGGCTCTGTCTCCACCTGGGTCCTGGCCCTGGGGACCCATCTGCTTCTTAGCCGCTTCTCGGCGCTCTCCTGGAGGAGGGTCCGAGACGCTTACTCACCGCGCGCTCATCCAGCAGCCGTTTCCTGTGCGGTGGGAACATGCCCCGGGGAGGCTCGGTGAGGTCAGGCTGGGTGGCAGCGTAATGGGCTCTTGGCTTGTCAGGTGCAGCAAGAGTGACTAAGGCCGGATGCCAGGAAGAACCAGCCACACCGTGCGGCAGTGCCCTGGATGGGGCTGGCAAGGGACCACAAAGGAAGTGGGCATTTTCCCTAGGGAGTCTGCATTGGGCACCAGGGAGAAAGACACAGCCCTTGGGAGAGGGTCCTGGCCCACCGGCCACTCCACCGGGTCCCTCCCCAAGTGCAAACACAGACCTGCCTCATGAATAGGTGGGGGGTGCAGCGAGCCCATGTGGAGCCGCCCCCTCTGGCCATTGGGACGGGTTGGGGGACACTGGCGCCCACACCCCTCGGGAGCCGGGTCAGCAGAGCCGCATCTCCCTGAAGGACCACGGCAGCAGGTTGCGCTCCAGCCTGACCGTTGGTGCCTTCTGCTGCTGGTTCTAGGCCCCACCAGGACTGGTCCTCTTACCTCCTTGAAAAGGAGTCAGGGAAAGCCGGGCGTGGTGGCGCAAGCTTGTAATCCCAGCATTCGGGAGGCTGAGACAGGAGGATCGAGGATCGTGGTTTGTGGTTCGTGAACAGCCTCAGCTACTTAGGCCCTTTGCAACACAATGAGACCCTGTTTCCAAATAAAGAATAAAAAATAGGGCTGGAGTGTAGCTTGGAGGTAGAATGCCCCAGGGTTCCATCCCCAGATCCGCAAAAAAAAAAAAAAGAGTCAGGGACCAATCTGTCTCCTAGGATTTGAAACCCAAGACCTTGCCTGAGCCCAGGAAGCCCCAGCATCCTCCTGTTCCCTGCACAGAGGGGTGGTGACGCCTAGCAGGGAGAAGCCAGCCCCGCATGGTGGGCCATGACTATAATCCCAGCAATCAGGAGGTCCAGGCCAGCCCGGGCAATTTGGTGAGATGCTGTCTCAGAAGAGAAAATAAAAAGGTTTGGGGGTGGAGCTCAGCGGCAGAGCGCCCAAGTTCAATCCCCAGTACCACACAAAGGAAAAGCCAGCCCCCTCCCTCCCTGCAGGTTCCCTGGGCCTTTGCCATGGGCCTGCCTCCTCCATTGGCCCAGGGGCCTCCTCCCTCTGCCCTGTGAGGGACCAGGCACACCCTCACAGGAGCTCACGGCCTCCTCATTTCTCAGACCGAGCAAGCCCAGACAGGTCCCGTGGTGAATGGGGAGCCGGGCGCTGCCTCCGCCTCCAGCCGCCTTTCCTTGGGGTGCGTCCTGGGTGAAGTCACCCTTCACAGGCATGGCCATCCAAGACGATCACCCCCAAATCCTCAGCGCCTCAGCACCGCTGCTGGCCTAGACAAGCCCCGTGCCAGGCAGCCCCGCCTGTTGCATGCCGCCCCAGGGGCAGCCCTCCACCCCGGAGCTTCCCGCTCCTACAGGTCTCCAGAGGCCCTCAGCCCCGGTAGGGCGTGGGGGGGCAGGAGGAGTCTCTCTAGGGGACGGGCCCCTAAAGGACTTCATACCCAAGCCTGCCAGGGTCTGACTGGCACCATCGATGCCGTAGCTGCTCTGGACAGGCATTCAGGTCGGGGGACAGCAAGGAGGCTGGACCGCGGGGGCAGGCGGAGGCCATGGCGCCAGCAGAAGGTCTCAGATGTCCTGTCATCCACGAAGGGTCTGGAGCAGTTCCCGGTGGGGCAGAGAGGGGAGCCCCACTCAGGATCGGTGGGGGTCTTTGGTTTATGTCATAGAAAAGAATTTTGGCCGGAGCCAAAGACATAGACAGAGATTTACTTAGGAAAGTAAGAAATAGAGATTCCAGGGAGCAAAAGGGCCATTCAGGGTGAGAGATGCCGGGGGGGGGCTCGTGGAGGCAGGTAGGAGGCTCCTGAGGGCCACATCAGTCCAGAGGTCGCAAGGTGAGCCAGGGAGTTTGGTCGTCTTGGGGTCTTATCAGGAGCTGTCTCTTGTTCAGACTGACCATTCACAGTAGCTAACAGCTTCCAAGGAGATGGCCCTTTGGTGACCTCTGTCCTCTGACCGCAGACACTTCTGCCTCACTCTTCCTAGGTTGGACAATTAATAGCTCAGGGATTGCGTAGATGTGTTTCCAGGATGGTGTCTGGAGCACCTTTCTGGAACTTTGGTGTGGTCTGTTGTCTGCCCTTCACACTGGAGTCTGGAGACAGGTGGACCGTGGATTCCGGCGTGGCAAAGGCCCAGGCCCCAGCCAGCCACTCTCACCCCATTCTATTTCCCTCCCTCCCTCCCTCCCTCCCTTCCTTCCTTCCGTCCTTCCGACCTAAGGATTGAACCCAGGGGTATTCTACCCCCAAGCCACACTTCCAAACCTTTTAACTTTCTTTTGCCTTACTGGGGATGGAACCTGGGGCATTCTACCTCAGAGCGACACCCCCAGCCCTATTTTGTATTCCTTTTTTTTTTTTTTTTTTGGTGGTACTGGGGTTCCTGGAAGCCCTTCTACCTCCAGGCTACACTCCCAGACCTATTTTTATATTTTTGAAACAGGGTCTCTTAAGCCAGCGCGGCTGGCTTCGAACCTGTGTGATCTTCCTGTCTCCGTCTCCCAAGCGCGGGGATTACAAGCGTGCGCCGCCACGCCTGGCTTTTGTATTCTTTATTTTGAAACAGGGTCTCACAGAGTCGCAGAGAGCCTCACTAAGTACTTGAGGCTGGCCATGAACTGCAATCCTCCTTTTTCAGCCTCCCGAATGCTGGGGTTACAAGTATGTGCCACCACGCCTGGCATTTATTTTTTTATGTTATTATTTTTTTACTTTTTTATTTTTTTGTGGTACTGGGGATAGAACCCAGGGACATTCTATCTCTGAGCTATACCCTTAGTCCTATTTTTTATTCTTTATTTTGAAGCAGGGTCTCACTAGGTTGCAGAAAGCCTCACTAAGTAGCGGAGGCTGTCTATAAACCGCGATTCTCCAGTCTCAGCCTCCTGAATGCTGGGATTATAAGCATGCGCCACCACACCTGGCTTATTCTTTATTTTGAGACAGGGTCTCATTAAGTTGCTGAGGCTGGCTTCGAACCTGGGATCCTTGTGTCTCTACCTCCAAGTACTGGCATTGCAGGCCTCCCAGGCCCACCCCATTCTTCCGCCCTACTGTTTCCCATCCCGTCCCCACCCAGGCCCCCACCCCCTGGACGCAGGCTCCTCCCGGCCACTCTGGCGGCCTCGTTTCCGCCCCCCTTGGGGCGGGGAGTTGGGTGTGGTTTTTCTACACCTCAGATTCTCTCCCTGGGCCTCCTGCCCAGAAGTGGCATTTCTGGGCAAACACCTGTGCTCTGATTTTCTGAACTGGCTTCCGAGAAGAAAGCAGGGCTGTTGTCTTTCACGTTGGGCTATGGCTGTCGTTGACTTAGGGTGTCGGCTGTGCCGGGCACGTCGGGGGCCCCAGCAAGGTGCTGGGCGCTGAGTTCCTCCTCAGCTGGCCCCTGCCTGGCCACGCTGCCCCTCCTGGCTGGCCCTGCCCGCAAGCCGCTCATCTGCCAGATCCTCTGCAGCTCCAACCGCAGCAAGAGTAATGATGTAATAACACGCACAGCGTGGGGCTCGCTCTGGCCCGGTATCCTGCAGGCTTTACATGATAAACTTATTTAATCCTCCTGTCCCTTCCCATGGAGGAAGGTGCTGGACGATGAGCCCTCAGAGCGGCCGAGCCAGGTGTCTGGAAGGGGCCGAGCTGGGGGCTGGGCGCAACTCTGGCTGACTTGGGGGTCTCTGCTTCCACCTGAGAGGCCCAGGGGACCTTTGAGTCTTTGACCCCCTCCCACCCTAGCATCGCCTGGGCAGGATCACACCTGTGCGGGCCCCAGAGCGCAGCCTCTCAGAGAGGGGCTCTCTGAAGGGCTTCTCGCAGCTGGGCGTGGTGGCGCACTGGGAAGCTGGGACAGGAGATTGCAGGTTCACAGCCGTGCTCAACAACTTCGTGAGACCCTGTTTAAAAGGGCTGTTGGGAGCTGGGCATGGTGGCTCACGCTTGTAATCCCAGCATGTGGGAGGCTGAGACAGGAGGATCGCAGTTTGCAGACACCCTCAGCTACTACTTAGTGAGGCCCTTTGCAACTCAGTGAGACCCTGTTTCAAAATAAAGAATAAAAAAAAAAAATAGGGCTGAGGGAATAGCTCGGAGATAGAATGCCCCTGGGTTCCATCCCCAGTACCACAACAAAAAAAAACTAAAAGATAAAATAAAAGGGCTACTGTGTATATCAGGGAGGTAGAATGCCCCTGGGTTCAGTCTCCAGTGTCCCCCAAAAGGGGTGATCGCTGCATGTCTTGGGTTGCCGGGCCGGGCAGGGGAAGAAAATGGGGAGCAGCCCAGGGGGCCCCGGAGGAGGTTGAGCCAGGGCCGCCTAGCAAGGCTGTGTTCTCAGGAAACGGCATCTGAGGCGATGACGTCTTCCGCGGTCCCTCCCCCAGTTTGAGCGTGCTACCTCCTCGTGTACTGCCCCCCGCCCCTTCAGGACCCCTCACAGGAGGCCCTGCTGGCCGAGGCGGGCCCTCGTCCACCCCAGGCCGAAGCTCTGGGGCCCACGCCCAGCGCTTCCCTGTGGCTTGTGTGCGGAGGGCTTGCTCACCAAGCTCCCACCAGTGTCCAGCTATCGCTGGTGCCCGCCGCGGCCTCTGGTGGCTCCGAGGAGGCGGCCCACGGCCGGCTGCCTCCAGGCCCACCCTGACGGCCGCCCTCCCCTCCCCTCGGCCAGGCTCCAGCCAGGGAAACCCTGGCCGCTGCCATTTAGAAAGATCTGCTGCTGCTGCCGCGACGCGGCTAAGTGGAAAGGTCTGGAGGCCACGCTAATTGATTAATTAAACCCTCTCGGTTAATTAACCGCGGCCCTCCAGGGACAAGCTCTAGTGGAGCCAGAGCCTCCTCTGGGTGGGGGAGGGCTCGTTAGCAGGGCCAGGCTGAGCCCGGGGCCCGCTACGGGGTGGGTGCAGAGAGGGCCCAGAGGAGAGGTGCCCTGTGCTAGCACTGGCCGGGCGGGCTACCTGATCAGCCGCCCTGGGCCAGTCTCTCTCCCCTGAGCTGACTTGTTCACCTGGGAAAGGAAGCTGGGAGCCAGGGGCTGACAGGACCCCACCCCAGCGCTCTCTGTCCCAGAGGGGGCACCGCAGCAGGTTTGGGTTCTGAAGCATCCTCAGAGGGCCAGCTGCTCCGGGGAGGGCCTGCAGGGGCAGGAGAGGGGTGGGCCGGGAGGAGGGGCTGGGGAGAGTGAGCTCCATTGAGTCTAGCTGGTGGCAGGGCAGCTTCTGCTGTGTGACCGGGGCCGCCCGCTGGCCTTCTCTGGCGTTTCCTCCTCCTATCCCAGGTGCCAGGGCTGGGGGTGGGCGGGGTGCTCCCGGGGCTCCGGGCCATGAGTGTCACTGGCTCGCTGCCTTGCTCCGGACGAAGCACCTTTGCACCCCAGGCCCTGTAGCGTCCTGCCTAGCAGGTTCACCCCAACACTGGGCGAGCGCCCCATTTAGGATCCAGGACCTCAGGATTCCAGACCCAAGCCGCTCGTGTCGGGAAGGGATGCCTGTGCCTGCCCGGCCCTGGAGGAGGAGCTGGCCACAGGTAGGGGCAGAGAGCCCAGGACACCCCAAGTGGCCTTGGCACGGGTGCCCTGGGCCGGCCCTCCAGTGCCCTGAGTAGCTGCCCAAGTGGGAACAATACCCCTTTCACGACACGCCCCCTCCAGTCACAGCAACTTTGGCGCCGCAGGACAAAGGGGCCGGTTCATCATTGTTGGGCTGGATCAACAGCCCGCCCCGCCTGGGCCTGCTGCCCCCGCCCAGCCCAGCCCAGCCCGCTGCCCGGCATGGCCAGAGCCGGACCTGCTCTCCTGCGGGTCCCCCACAACGTCCCGGAGACCCTCGCTCTCCTGCCCCAGTGGGAGGTGGCCCGGGGACACCTGGGGGTGAGGCTCCGCACTGCCCAGGCCCCAGCCCGCCCTGGGCCCCAGCTCCACCCCTTGCTCTGAGTCCTGTGTGCCTCCAGGCCCGGCGGGGTCCTGGGTTTGAAGGAGCCATAGCGGTCCAGCCCCCGCCTCCACTGCCAGACCTAGGTGCGAGGCTCTCCAGAAAGGGGTGCTGGAATGGTTTATTTATTTTCTAACTTTTATTTTTTACTATTTTTTCTGCGGTACTGGGGATTGAACCCAGGGGCATTCTACCTCTGAGTGTCTACATCCCCGGCCTAGCTTCCAGAATGTGAGCTAGCTCGAGGCCTGCCCATGCACCTTTGGGTGGACCTCAGCCCTCTGTGGGTACCCTCTGTGGAGAGGCACAGGGCCCCCAGGTTGGACCTCAGCCCCGGCTCTGGCTCCCCAGCTACAGGCTGAGGGGCTGGCCCTGGCTCCCGGCTTCCTTTCCCATGTGGCCAGGTCAGCTGGGGGAGGGAGACTGGAGGCCCCACCTCACACTTGCTGAAGGAGGCCCGGGCACCCAGGCGGAGCCGCAGCTCGCACCCTCTGTGGTTAGAGTGAGATCAGGGCAGGGCTCAGGAATCCAGCTAGGGCTGGGCGAGGTGGCACATGCCTGTATCCCAGTACTTGGGAGGCTGAGACAGGAGGATCGCAGGTTCAAAGAAGCCAGCCTCAGTTACTTAGTGAGACCCTTTTACAAAATAAAAAAATTAAAAGGGTGGGGGGTAGAGCTCAGAGGTAGAATGCCCCTGGGTTTAAATCCCTAGTACCCACCCCCAGAAAAAAGTATACAGCCACCACATCCTCAGAACAGCAGCAGAGAAAGGGTGACCGTAGGCCTGCGGACAGCGGTGTGGCTGAGCTCCCCACCCAGTGGTGGGCTGCCGTGGGGGTTCCATCTGCTGGGCTATGTAGCTCTGATGTTCCGGCAGCCAGGCGTGGTGGCGCAGGATTGTAATTCAGTATTTGGGAGGCTGAGACAGGAGGATTGCGGTTCCTAGCCAGCCTCAACAACCTAGTGAGACTGTTTCAAAACAAAAAAATAAAATAGGGCTGGGGATGTAGCTCAGAGGTAGAATGCCCCTGGGTTCAATGCCCAGCACCACACACACACACACACACACACACACACACACACACACACACACAAAAGTAAAAAATAAAAGCTAAAAAATAAATCAGCCGGGCATGGTAGTACATGCTTATAATCCCAGTAGTTGGGAGGCTGAGACAGGAGGATCACTGGTTTGCAGCCAGCCTCAGCTACTTAGTGAGGCCCTCTGCAACTTAGACCCTGTTTCCAAATAAAGAATAAAAAATAGGACTGGGAGTATAATTCGGAAATAGAATGCCCCTGGGTGGAATCCCCAGTACTGCAAAAATAAATGAATAAGCAAGCATATAAGTAAATAAAAAATAAAATCATCCCAGCATTCTATTCTGGAGAGAGCTTCGCGCCTGGTCTGGCTCGCCCTCCCGTGCAGGAGGCAGGGGCTGGACCTCAGCGGCTCCTTCAAACCCAGGACCCGGAGGGGGCCGAGAGGCAGAATTCTGATGCTGGGGAGGAAGGTAAAGTGACCGTCTAATCCACGGAGCAGACTGGGAGCAGGGGTGCCTCGGCAGGGTGGGAGGGAGCTGGAGTCTGGGACGGGCTCCTGGGTGCTGGGCGGTGGGCTGGCCACGGAGGGCAGACATGGCAGGCCCGGGCTGGGAGCCCCGCAGGGCCAGGCTCACTCTGGGTTCCGGTCGCTGCCCGTCCCTGCGGCCGCGGGCCCTGCACACACTGCCTGTTTTCCCAGCCTCGCTTCCTCTGACTAAGACCAAAGAATGACCCCTTGAGGGACTGAAGCCCTGGCACCCATGGTCAGGAAATGCCCGGCCCAGCCTCCCCGGAGCCTGCCTGCCGGCACCCTCAGTCGGGCACTTGGCCAGCCCTCCTGGGAGCACATGCTGGGGGTGCTGGGCTCAGCCCGGGCCACCGTCAGCCGGCCCTGGTGGAAGCGGTGCCTCACACCCGAGCCTGGCAAGGGCCCCTCTGTCCCAGCTGCCAGTCTTGGGGATACACTAGGTTTCTTTTTTTTTTTTTCCAGTACTGAGGATTGAACCCAGAGACATGCTACCTCTGTTCTACACCCCCAGCCCTACTTTCTACTTTTTCTCTCTTTCTTTCTCTCTTTGTTTCTTCTTTCTTTTTTTATTTATTTATTTTTGCGGTACTGAGGATGGAACCCAGGGACATTCTACCTCTGAGCTACACCCCCAACCCTATTTTTTATTCTTTATTTTGAAACAAGGTCTCACTGAGTTGCAGAGGCCTCACTAAGTAGTAGCTGAGGCTGTCCCTGAACCACAGTCCTCTTGTCTCAGCCTCCCGAATGCTGGGATTTACAAGCGTGCGCCACCATGCCCAGCTTATAGTCTTTATTCTGAAACAGGGTCTCACTAAGTTGTAGAGAGCCTCACTAAGTAGCTGAGGCTGGCCTCATCCTGCCATCCTCCTGTCTCGGCCTTTCAAAGTGCCAGGATTCCAAGCGTGTGCCACCACGCCTGGCCGACACCCTCGCTTTCAAGTCTTGAGTGCCGAAGGTCTCTCTAGCCTACTCAAGCCCTGGGAAGGGTATCTACCAGCCCCCGGCAGAAGGACGAGACATGGGCTCCGAGCAGCCTGGACCTCTTCTGGGTTCTAGGTGGTCCCTGATGGTGTCTGTCCAGGGAACAAAGGTGGCGGCTCCTCCTTGTGCCTAGAGAGAAGCAGGTGCCTGGTCTCATGACCTGGGGACTTCCTCCTCCAGGGATCCTCCAGGATCCCTGCATGTAGCCACTGTTGGGTTGAGGGCTAGGTTGGGAGCTGGAGCCTCGGGCGACTTCTGGATCCCTGGCAGGTCTAGAGCTCCCTTGTCCTCCTGCTTTCTGGCCTACAGCCCAGGTGCTGGCTCGGCACCTGCCGACCACAGGCCAGCCCAAGTCAGAGGAGGCTGCAGAGGCCCAAGGGAGAGGCACAGTTGGCCAGGGCTCTTCAGCAGGGCCATTCTGGCCCCGGAGGCCAGCAGCCAGCTCTCTGCCCTCCCCGGGCCTCGGCCCCCCGGGTCTGCTCCCTGGCTGGACTCCTGTGGGCGTCAGCCCCCGGCTCAGACTCTCTGAGTTTTTGGACGGAACCTGCGAGGCTGAAACCCACCCTCCTCTATTTGCCGGCGGGCCAGGCGTCCCCGCCAGTGAAGCTCCCCAGAAGGTTCCACTCTGTCCTCAGACCTTGTCCTCACATGAAGAGTCTCTGGGAGGACACAGGATGTAGTGATGGCCGGCCAGCCGCTGCCATACTGGGTCAGGTGACAAGCCCCGCAGAGCAGCTTGGGAAGGCCAGCCCCACACGTGAGCAGCAGTGTCGCATCCCCGTCGCCTTGAGCTCCTCAAAAGCGCCATTTTACTATGAGTGTGGACGCTGAGTCCCCAGGTTCGGGTACTTTTGGTGGGGAGAGGGATGGCTGGAGGGATGGATGGAGTGTTTCATCCTGGGGTCAGCCCTTGCCTCAGAGAGCTTAGGCACAGAGCCGGCCCCGGCCTGTGTGTGAGGACGCCCTCCAACCCCAGCTGGCCACCTCCTGTTGGGCTGGCATGGCCGCTGACGGGGCACAGTACTCGCGCCTGGGCTGTGCTCCGCTCTGCCCACAGGTGCCACGAAGAGGGCCTTCGCCTGCAGGGCCCCTGTGACCCACGGGCCAGGCTGTCTCGGCCACTCCCAGGATCCGCAGGAGAGCCCAGGGGAGGGCCAGCAGTGCTGAGGGCTCAGGGCAGTGCTGTGGGTCCTCCTGTCCTGGGGGGCTCAGGTGGCACTGCCCCAGGCCCAGGTATGGCTGAGCCTCCCAGCGGGGGCTGGCTTCTCCCCCAGCTGGGCGTGGGAGCCAGAGATGCTTTATGAAGACTGGTTGGCAACTTGAGTCAAAAGGACTAAAAATCTGCATAATCTTTTGGTATTTTGGTGGGGAGTTACTTGGCGATTGAATCCAGGGCATTGAACCCAGCTACACCCTCAGCCCTTTTTAGTTTTTAATTTTGAAACAGGGACTTGCTAAGTTGCTGAGGGCCTCACTGAGTTGCTGAGGCTGGCCTTGAACCTGTGATCCTCCTTTTGCAGTACTGGGAATGGAACCCAGGGGCATTCTACCTCTGAGCTACACCCCCAGCCCTATTTTTTATTCTTTATTTTGAATCAGGGTCTCACTGAGTTGCAAAGGGCCTCACTAAGTAGCTGAGGCTGTCCGCAAACCACAATCCTCCCGTCCCAGCCTTCCAAGTACTGGGATTACTAGCATGAGCCACCCTATCTGGCTCTATTTATGTTTTTTGCAGTACTGGGGATGGAACCCAGGGACATTCTACCTCTGAGCTACATCTCCAGCCCTGTTTTATTTTTTATTTTGAATCGGGATTTCACTAGGTTGCTGAGAGTTTCATTACTTTCTGAGGCTGGCTTCTAACCTGTCATCCTCCTGTCTCAGCCTCTCCAGTACTGGGATGGCAGTCCTGAGCCACCGTGCCCGGCTTTCTCACCGCAGTGGAGGTCTGAGGAGCCCCCGTAATGAGGGCCGCCCCACAGAGCTGCTTTGCTAGGCTTTGTTCAATTCCAGGAACACCTGGGGGGAAGCAGGGCTGCTGGGGGTAGGGCAGGTACCCCCACGGCACATCCCGCCGGGACGCCCACTGAGCGCCCCTCGTGTCTGGCCACCCCCAGCCCAGCATGGCGTTGGCCTGCGCTGCGTGGGCACATCCAGAGGGCCACACATCTGCTCCTGGCCAGCCTCCAGGCTCTCTACCTACAAAGCCCTTGTCTTTCCGGAGAAGGTAAGAGGCACTCCGGGCTCATGCACACGCATCACCCTGTCTCTCCTTCCTGGGAGAGATTTTGTCCCCATCTTCTGGACCACAAAAGCGAGGCAGATGGGGAGGTGGAGGCACGGAGCCCACAGACCCGGCTGCCACCCTGCAATGCTGCCCATAGCAGGAACAGGCCCCCGAGGAGGCCCGGGACCAGGAAGAGGGCTGTCAGCCTGGCCTCCAGGACTTCCAGGGGTCACTCCTTCAGGGTGCGGTGCAGTCGCCGGGGCGGGGGTGTCGCTCCGGCATCTCCCAGCACGCAGGCCAGCCTGGCTTCGCCTCTGCTGCAGCCCCAGGATGTGCCTGGAATTCCAAAGCTGGACACAGAGGCATCTGCCCAGAGCTCGCAGGCTCCACCATGCCCGGCCGCCCTGTGTGTCT
This sequence comes from Muscardinus avellanarius, assembly GCF_963383645.1. Taxonomy (NCBI): domain Eukaryota; kingdom Metazoa; phylum Chordata; class Mammalia; order Rodentia; family Gliridae; genus Muscardinus; species Muscardinus avellanarius. The sequence goes on from NC_137790.1 coordinate 139,649,362, forward strand.
CTGCCCCAGCCACGCGCACTCGGTGAAGAGAGGAGGGAGCCGGCTCAGCCACCTGTCCTGTCCCCCGCTAGGGCCTGGGGGAATGGCATGAGGTCAGCAGGCTCCTGCAGAGTCGACCCCTCTGCAAGCTGCTGGCTGCCGGCCACTCACCCGGGCTCAGAGCCCCATTCAGAGGCTTGGAGACGCAGAGACGCCGTGCAAAGCAGACTGACCTCTACGGAGGTCTCGGGCACGAGCAGGCCCTGCCACCTGCAGCTGTGCGGCTGTGTGACCTCGGCACCTGGCTCACCCTGCCAGGCTCCAGATTCCTCCTTGGGAGAATGGGGAGTGGGTGAGCTGAGCCCGAGGGCTGCCGGCCGGTGTGGTCATGAGACCACTGCCCCTCCCCCTTTAGCGTGGCCTTGCTGTGTCCCGGCCCTGCGTGAAGGCTTTTGTATGTATAATCTCGATGAATCTTCACAAAAGTGCCATGGGACAAGTCCAGTGCCTGGAAGAAACCTGTAATCCCAATAACTTGGGAGGCTGAGGCAGGAGGATTGCAAGTTAGAGGCCAGCCTAGGCAACCTGGCGAGACCCTGTCTCAAAATAAAAAGGGCAGCCGAACGTGGTGGTCCAGCTTGTAATCCCAACATTTGGGAGGCTGAGACAGGAGAATCGTGGTTCATAGACAGCCTCAGCTTAGTGAAGCCCTCTGCAACTCAGGGAGACCCTGTTTCAAAATAAAGAATAAAAAATAGTGCAGGGTGTGTAGATCGGAGGTTGAATGCCCCTGGGTTCTATCCCTAAGACCTGCCAAAAAAAACAAAACAAAAAAAAATTAAAGGGACTAAAAAATAGGGCTGGGGGTGTAGCTTGGAGGTAGAATTCCCCTGGGTTCATTTCTCAGTACCCCCCAAAATAAAATAAAATAAAATAAAATAAAAAGGACTGGAGATGTGGTAAAGTGCTTGCCCAGCATACTTAAGGCCCTGAGTTCAATTCTCCAGTAACAGAAGTGAATAAATAAATAAATAAGCCAGGCGTGGTGGGCACGCTTGTAATCCCAGCATTTGGGAGGCTGAGACAGGAGGATTGCGGTTCGCGGACAGCCTCAGCTACTTAGCAAAGCCCTTTGCAACTCAGTGAGACCCTGTTTCAAAATAAAGAATAAAAAATAGGGCCGGGGGTGTCTCTCGGGGGTAGAATGCCCCTGGGTTCCAACCCTAGTACCGCAAAAATAAAAAAAAAAGATAAAAAAGGGGAGGCGGGTGGTTGAGCGGCAGCCTGGTCATCTCCTGGGCTCCGGCCAACACCCCGGGGGCTGCCTCTCCCCACACCCTGCCATCGTCGTGCCCCATTTAACAGATGGCACTGTGCCCTGACTGGCCCGAGGCCAAGGGAAGCCTGAGCCGCCAGCCTGGCTTCCCTCCCTGCTGCCTGGGCCTGCAGGTGTCCGGCTGGGAGCGGGGAGAGGGGAGCGCCAGGCCGCGACTGGTGCCGCAGAGAACGCAGCCCAGGGAGCCTCCATCTTCCCACGTGCAGCCTGGGCTGATATGTCTACCTGTGGGAATACCAGTGCAATCTCAGGGGCCTCCTGGGGCAGGGGCTGGGAGTGCTGTGTGCCTGTGTCCCGAGCACTGAGGGCTACATTGTGAGGGGGGCCAGCATGCACCAAAGTATTTAATTAATTAATTAATTAATTCTTTGTAGTACTGGAGATGGAACCCAGGGGCATTCTATCTCTGAGCTGCACCCTCAGCCCTATTTTATTGCTTGTTTATTTTATTGTTTGTTTATTTATTGCGATACTGGGGATAGAACCCAGGGGCAGTCTACCTATGAGTGACACCCCCAGCCCTATTATTTATTTATTTATTTTGGTGGTCCTGGGGGTGGAACCCAGGGGCTTTCTACCTCCGGGCTATACTCCCAGACCTATTTTATACTTTATTTGGAAACAGGGTCTCACTAAGTTGCTGAGAGCCTCACTAAGTAGCCGAGGCTGGCTTTGAACCTGTGCGATCTCTCTCAGCCTCCCAAGCGCAGGGATTACAAGCATGCGCCACCACACCCGGCTTCTTATTCTTTATTTTGAAACAGGGTCTTACTAAGTTGCGGAGGGCCTAAGTAGCTGAGGCTGTCCATGAACCATGATCCTCCTGTCTCAGCCTTCTGGGATTACAAGCGTGCACCACCACGCCTGGCTCAGTATTTTTTTAAACATACACACACACACACACACACACACACACACACACACACACGGTCAGCGCTGTTTTCCGTTCAGTGTATCGGTGGGTGCCATTGGGTGGTCAGCGTGGGCTCTGGCTACGGCCCTGCCTTCAAATCCAGTTTAGCCACTTCCTGGAGAAGCGACCTGGAGCCTCGTCTCCTTCTAGGAAAGGACAGAGCCTTGCTCAGCCCCCGGGGAGTGGGCGCAGCTCAGAGGTCACATGGGGCAGCGCGGGACACACGGTAAGAGCCCGGTCACACTGCACCCCGCAGGGCCCTCTCACCCACCCTGTCAGGTGGCACAACACTGGGCTTGCTCCCTCTAGCAAGGGGAGCTCGGAGCCAGCCCAAGGGCCTCAGTTTCCCCACTGGTAAGCAGGCGAGGCCCCACCATGGCACACAGCACTTAGGAGGATGCTCACAGCTCCTTGCTCACGGCCTGTGGCTGGGGGAGGGCTGGGTATCAGAGCAGGACCCGGATCCGGTGGCCCTGGGGCAGGACGCAATTCCTGCCCTCGCGGTGACCCCAGGATATCTGGTCCAGACAGCTCCTTCCACCAACTCTGCCCTCTGGCTACTGCTTATCTTTCTGATAAATTGGCCCCTTGTCCTGCCTTGGGGACACTGTCTGTGTCCTTCAGAGCCCTTGCTGCCCAGGCTGGGCACAGCGAGGGGAAGACCAGGCCTCCACGCTGAAGATCCCACACCTCGGCCCAAGGGTCTGCCAGCTGGGGACCAGGCGCTCGGCACAAGGAGGCTAGCGGCCTTGCCGGTCGGCTTCCGGGGAAGGCCCTTGGGGAGCCTGGCCTGAAGGGAGACACAGGCCTGGCCTTGGGGGGCTCTGAGGGAACGCAAAGTCTGGTTCTAACAGAACCACAAGCCCTGCACACCCCCGACCCCAACACACACTTCATAGGGTCTTCACTTATCAGGACACCGCGAGTCCAGACCAGGTATCAGGGACAGGCCGTGGCTATACGCGATTCTTTCTCTTTTCTTTTCTTTTCTTTCCTACAGATTGAACCCAGGGACATTCCACCTCCAAACTATATCCCAAGTCCTTTTCATTTTATTAAATTCTGAAACAAGTTCTCACTAAGTTGCTGAGGGTCTTGGTAAATTGCTAAGGCTGGTCTTGAACTGGGATCCTCCGTCTTAGACTCCCAAGTACTGGAATTACAGGCATGCGCCACCACGCTCAGCTTTATTTTTATTTTTTTTAAATTTTTTACAATACTGGGAGCTGAATCCAGAGGATCTATCCTGGAGTACATCCCCAGTCTTTTTTTTTTTTGGTGGTACTCGGGGTGGAACCCAGAGGCTTCCTACCTCCGGGCTATACTCCCACACCTATTTTATATTTTATTTGGAAACAGGGTCTCACTAAGTTGCTGAGAGCCTCACTCAGTAGCTGATGCTGGCTTCTAACCTGTGCGATCCTCCTGTCTCAGCCTCCCGAGCACAGGGATTACAAGCGTGCGCCACCACGCGCGGCTACACCCTCAGTCTTTTTTTGGGGGGGGGTAACAGGGGTTGAACCAGGAGCATTCTACCGTCGAACTGCATCCCCTAGCCCTATTTTATTTTTATTTTGAAAGCAAGTCCCACTACTTGTTAAGACTGTCCTCAAAAATGCAATCCTCCCGTCTCCGCCTCCCAAATCCTTGGGATTGCAAGCATGTACCACCACGCCCGGCTATTTTTTTTTTTTTTTTTAAGCAGGGTCTTGAAAAGCACGGGGGCGCACACCTGTAATTCCAGGACTTTAGAGGCTGAGACAGGACAATCAAAGTTTGGAGGTCGGCTTCACCAATTTAGCCAGACCCTGTTTCAAAATAAAAAATAAACAGGACTGGGGGTATAGCTCAGAGGTAAGCCACCCTTGGACTTAATCCCTCTGTATCAAAATAATAATAGCGATAGGCCGGGCGTGGTGGGCACGCTTGTCATCCCAGGACCTGGGAGGCTGAGACAGGAGGATCGCATGATTGTGGCCAGCCCCAGCTACTGAGTGCGGCTCTCAGCAACTTAGCAAGACCCTGTTTCCAAATAAGAAATAAAATAGGTTTAGGGGTGAACCTCGGAAGCAGAAGGTCCCTGGATTCTGTTCCCAGTATCACACACACACACACACACACACACACACACACACACACACACACAGGAGCTGGGTGTGGAGGCACACACCTGTAATCTCAGTACTCGAGAGGCTGAGACAGGAGGATCGCAGGTTGGTTGCCAGCAATTTAGCGAGACCCATAGCAACTAAACAGGACCTTGTTTCAAATTTTAAAAATATATAAAGGGTTGGGGGCTTAAGTTCAGAGGTAAAATGCTCCTGGGTTCAACCCCCAGTACCAAAAATAAATAAAGAAAAGAAAAGAAAAAATTAAAAGGGCTGGGGGTGAGCCGGGCGTGGTGACACGGGCTTGTCATCCCAGCATTCGGGAGGCTGAGACCGGGGGATCGAGGTTCATGGACAGCCTCAGCTACTTAGTGAGGCCCTTTGCAACTCAGTGAAACTGTTTCAAAATAAAGAATAAAAAACAGGGCTGGGGATATAGCTCGGGAATAGAATGCTCCTGGGTTCCATCCCCACTATCACAAAAATAAATAAATAAAACAAAAGATTAAAAAGGGCTGGAGTTGTAGCCTGGAGGTAGAATCCCCTCGGTTCAATCCTCAGTCTCCTACCCTCCCCCCAAAAGAGACACAGAGCTGGGCGCATGCTTGTCATCCCAGCATTCTGGAGGCTGAGACAGGAGATCGCGGTTCACAGACAGCCTCAGCAACTTAGTGAGGCCCTGTTTCAAAATAAAGAATAAAAACATAGTTACTGGAGGTGTGTAGCTCAGAGGTAGAATGCCCCTGGGTTCCATCCCCAGTACCGCAAAAAAAAAAAAAAAAAAAGAGGCCCACAGGCAAGATGTGTGGCCCCTGAGTGCCCTGGGCGGACCTCCAGGAGCAGGTGCCAAGGACCTGAGAAGCTGGCTCTGCAGAGTTAACAGGAGGTGCCAGGTGACAGGAGACAGAATATGTTCCAGGCAGAAAGAAAGGCTTGGGCAAAGGCCAGTTAGGCAGAGAGACCATTAAGCCTGCGAGCACCCGGTGCAGTTGTACGGGGAAGTAGAATTCCAGGAGGCAGCAGGAGGCGGAGGGAGAGAGGGAAGGACCTCACAGCACCCAGGGCCGCCTGGGTCTGGAGTGGGAGCCCCAGCAGGCCAGGCGGAGAGAGCAGGAGGCTGGGTAGAGCTCCAGAGGACTTGCTCTCGCTGCCAGGTAGACGGTGGCTTCCCAAAGATTTACTGCCCCAGAGCCTGGAGCAGACAGAATGTGTGTGTGTGTGTGTGTGTGTGTGTGCGTGCGCGTGCGTGCGTGCATGCGCGCGCTGTTCCCTGATGCATCCTTAATTCCTGTCCAGACCACGAGCTCCCGAGGGTGGCAGGGAGCCTCCCACCTGCCTGCCCATTGATGCCTGTGAGGCTGTCTGTCCTCAGCTTGGGCAGACCCAGCTGGACCAGGCCGGACATCCAGGGGGCAGGCTGGCCACCAGCTGGGAGGCTCTGGCCTGGGACCCCCCTCACTATTACAGACAGATAAGTCACACTGCTTAGAAGTCTGGGACCCCAGGCGTGGAGTCCGCCCTGGCTCCAGTTTCTGTCTGCTCAGGCCAAGAGGGTGAAGACAAACACTTGGAGCCAGGTGTGGCGGCACACACTGCAATCCCAGTCCTCGGGAGGCTGGCAGGAGGCCCGCAGGTTCAAGGACAGCTTCAACAAGTAGTGAGACTCATCAACCTAGCGAGACCCTGTTTCAAGTAAAAATAAAATAGGACTGGGAGTTCAGCTCAGAGGTAGAATGCCCCTGGGTTCATTCCTCAGTACAAAAATAAAAGCCCTCAAGCCAGGTGTGATGGCACACGCCCATAATCCCAGTACTTGGGAGACTGAAACAAGAGGGTCACAAGTTCAATGCCAGGCTCAGCAACTAAGCAAGACCCTGTTTAAAAAAAAAAAAAAAAAAAAAAAAAAAAGCCGGGCGTGGTGGCGCACGCCTGTAATCCCCGCGCTTGGGAGGCGGAGACAGGAGGATCGCGCAGGTTCGAAGCCAGCCGCGCGCGCTGGCTTAGGAGACCCTGTTTCCAAATAAAAATGTAAAAATAGGTTTGGGAGTGTAGCCCGGAGGTAGAAGGGCTTCCAGGAACCCCAGGACCACCAAAAAAAAAAAAAAAAAGCCGGGTGTGGTGGTACACGCTTGTAATTCTAGTATGTCGGAGGCTGAGACAGGAGGATTGCTGGTTCATGGACAGTCACAGCTACCTGGTAAGACCCTCTGCAACTTAGACCCTGTTTCAAAATAAAAAATAAAAATTAGGGCTGGGCAAGCATGGGAAGGAGGGGTGGGGAGGGAACGGGGTGGGGATCGGGTAGGGGCTAACTGGGCAATGTGTGCATGTATGTCTACAAAAGTTTTTTTTTTTTTTATCCCAATATGATGTATGAATACAGTGCACCAATAAAAAAAAGTAAAAAAAAGATTAGGGCTGGGGGGTGTAGCTCAGTGGTAGAATACCCCTGGGTTCTATCCCCAGTACTACAAATAAGTAAGTAAGTAGGTAGGTAAGTAAGTAAACAAACAAACAAACAAACAAATAAATAAATAAATAGCAGCTGAGGCTGGCTGCGAACCCAAATCCTCTTGTCTCAACCTCCTAAGTACTGGTATTACAAGTGTAATTACCACACCCAGCTTAATAGATAATTTTAAAAGAAATATTGCTAGACGGTAGCTGAGAGGTTTGCAGGTAGATTCAAAAAAAGAAGGAAAAGGAGAAGAAGAAAAGAAAAGAAAAAAACAAATCCCTGCTACTCTGGGCTGGCCTTGATTGGACCTCCAGGCTCTAAGCTTGCTATCAAGCCCCAGGGCACAGGCTCACCCTGGGGCCTGGTCCTGGGCCTGGACGGAGAGGCCCCTACACTGATGGGGAGAAACGTCTGTCCAGAACTCGCCGGAGCTGTTCTTCCGCAGAGGGTCCTCTGAACAGGAGCAGGAAGGCACGCTCATCCCTCCTCTGCCACCCAATCTCCAACATGGAGGAAACGCAGCCTGTAATTTGGAAGGCTAATTGGGGCTGGGCTTAGGAGGGAGCTCTGGGTCCTGGACGATGCCGTGTTCTCCCATGGGAGGAAACCCCTCTCCTGGCCCCTGGGATCTGTGCTCTGTCTCCATCTCTCTCTGCTGCAGTGGCCCTGCCCTGCAGCCTGAGCTGGGACCCCAGGGGCTGGGTGGAGGGAGGGAGGGAGCGGCCTGGGGCCCGCTTCTTTGGCCACTCACTGTCCAGATGGAGGGCCACGTGGTGCAACGGGCTCAGACATCAGGAAGGGCCATGGGAGGGCCTCCAAGGACCTGGCTGTGTGACCATTGTCCTAAGGGGCTCCCAGCCAGCAGCTCGTGCTCAGGGGCAACGTGGGGATGGGGACTGTGAGACCCGGCCTCAGAAGCCTCGCACTCCAGCTCCACCGGACCCTAATCCCTGCCTCTCCCTGAGCCCAGACACTGTTACCCAACATCCCCGCCGCTGGCCGGCGGCCACTGTCCCTGCATTTCCAGCCTCGGCACACCTTTTCCCTCCTTTCCTGTGAAGTGCTCTGGGGTGGCCAGGCTGCCCTGCAGGTCCGTCACCTCCTTATCAGTGTGACTGAGCTGGTCAGAGGCACTGGGGCAGTCAGAGCAGGTGGCCTCAGACTGCTGAAAGCTGTGACCCTGCCCGGGTGTCAGGTGGCCCAGGCTCCAGCCAAAGGCATCCATCCCGCTGGGCACCATGGCGCACGCCTGTCATCCCAGTACTTGGGGGCTGACACAGGAGAAGCGCAGGTTTGAGGCCAGCCTCAGCAACTTAGCAAGACCCTGTTGCAAAATATAAAAAGGACCCAAGGGTGTAGCTAGGAGAAAGCGTGTTCCTGGGTTCGATCCCCAGTACCAAAAACAACAGCAACAACAACACCAACAACAAAAAACAAATGGTGTCCATCCTGTGCTCCTGCTCAAGGAGCCAGCCAGCGGGGGCAGCAGCGCCCTCACGCTGCACCCTGCCGCTCACCCACACCCCAGCGGCCTCTCCTGCAACTCCTGCTCGGCTCTGTCTGTCGCCGGGGCTGTGATTCACACACTCTGTTCTCCTTTCCTCTTCCCAACTAATTATAGCTCCTGTGTGTTTTTTCCCCTGGGAAAAAATGTCTTCTTAAAAAAAAAAAGTATATGTGTGTGTATGTGTATATGTGTGTGTGTATGTGTATATGTGTGTATGTGTGTGTATATGTGTGTGTATGTGTGTATGTGTGTGTATATGTGTGTGTATGTGTGTGTATATGTGTGTGTATGTGTGTATATGTGTGTATGTGTGTGTATATGTGTGTGTATATGTGTGTGTGTTGTATATGTGTGTGTATGTGTGTATATGTGTGTGTGTATGTGTGTGTATATGTGTGTGTATATGTGTGTGTGTTGTATATGTGTGTGTATGTGTGTATATGTGTGTGTGTATGTGTGTGTATATGTGTGTGTGTTGTATATGTGTGTGTATGTGTGTGTGTATATGTGTGTGTGTGTGTCCCCAAAACAGTGGTAATTAATCTGGTGAGCATGGCTGTGTGCAATTCAGACGGATTCTAAGGCCAGACAGACCCCAGGTGCGAGGTGTGAACTGCCCTGGGGTGCAGGGTGCACAAGGGCCAGGCGGCCCAGCCCCCACGACCCATCAGGGCTCTGCGGACCCTGCTGAAGAGCGGCCACAGCGGCCCACAGAGGCGGCTGAACATCGTGTGTGGGGCACGGAGCCACATCCCTCCAGAGCACGGACATGACATCCTCTGACTCGTGCTGAAGCAGGCCCCATGCTGTAGAAGGGAAACTGAGGCTCAGAAAGTCATGGAGAATGTCCAAGGCCATGCAGCCCTCCCGTCTCTCCCTAACCTGCCTTCTGGGACGCGGGCCAGCCCTAGCACCGTTGCAGAACTCCTCCAGGTCCAACAAGCCAAGGTCGGAGCAATGTCTGAGCAGTGAGCTGCCCAAGGGGGGAGGGTCCCCGAGCGGGAGACAGGGGCAATCTGAGATGGGATCAGAGAGAGGCAGGCAGAGCTGGAGGGAGACAAGAGCCTCCCGGTACCCACGGAGCCCAAGAGAGGTGGAGAGGGAGCCTGGACCAGAGACAGCCAAGGAAGAAAGATAAAACCCAGTGACACAGACAGACAGACAGAGCGCGCAGGGCGGAGACCCAGCAGAGAGGGCAGCCCAGGCAGTCAAAGCGGCAGGGACAGTAGAGGTGGGAGGGGCCCCAGGCCCAGTATGGCTGCCTGGTGGCCGAGCACCAGAGAGGTGAGTCCTGCTGTCGGGCAACAGGCAGGCTTGGACGCTCCAGGCCCGGCTCCGTTAGGAGCACGAGGCCTCTCACAGCCTGGGGAGCGGCCCAGGCACCAGCAGGAATGTGGATGAGGCCGGGAGCAGGCAGGAGGCCTCAGCATCCTCCTAGGAGGCTCCCGGGAGGGCCTCCGCCTCCTCCCCCAGCCCCTGAGGCCGGCCACTGCGCCCACCCTAGTGTGGAGGCTGAGGAGACCCCTGGCAGGGCTGGCTACCTCGTTCCCTGGGCGGCGAAGTGCAGCTCCCCCAAGCCCACCACGTCGTTGCCCCCACTATTAGGAAATATGTTCTCTGTGCCAGCTGCCAAGGCCAGCGGCTGGCCCCTCCCTGGGCCTCTGGCAGGCCTGTGCTTCTCTTCCCAGGTCCCCCTCGGCCCCAGCCCCCAGCCAGGCTGGGCCTTGGCAGCCCGGGAAGTGTTGACAGCTTCACTAACCGCCCTGGCTGCTGCCACTGCCTCGCCAACTTTTCTGGACACCTGACGCGGCCGCCGCCGCCTGCCCTGGGTCAGGGCCCCGTGCCCGGGCCCCGCTGGCCAGGCAGCTGTCGGGACTTCCGGCACGGGGGGGCCGCCCAGCCACTTTCTTGTCCGGAATCTCCTGGCCAAGCCTTCAGGGGTCTGTGTCTAGACCCGGGAGCATCTGTCATGGGAAAGGAGAGGACCCAGCTGGGAGCAGGTGGCCTTGGGTGGCCTTTAGCTCAGAGGACCAGCACAGCCCCAGGGACGTGCCCAAGAACCCAGGAATGGGAAAGGAGAGCCGCCCATCCCAGGCAGGGGTTGGCCAGCACAGGGACGACAGGCGCCTGCGCGGTGTTCTCACGGCTGAGCTGAGACCAGGGGCGACCAGGGCATTTTGATGATGTGTGTGTGTGTGTGTGTGTGTGTGTGTGTGTGTGTGTGTGTGTTGTTGTTGTTGTTGTTGTTGTTAGGGATTAAACCCAGGGACATTCAACCTCTGAGCTAGACCCCCCATTACTGTTCTGTTTTGAAACAGGGTCTCGATAGGTTGCTGAGTTCGTTAAGTTGCTGAGGCTGGTCTGGAACCTGTGATCCTCCTGTCTCAGCCTCCCCAGACCTGGGATTACCAGGGTGTGCCACTGTGCCTGCCCTTAGTTTCTCTATCTATAAAATGGGGCTGCCAGTAATTCCTTCCTCAGAGAGTGCTATAAATAAGTGCAATTTTAAAAAGAACAAAAAAAATAAAATAAAGTAAGTGCAATTTCACACCTGAAACTGAAACAGGACTGGCGGTCCAGCGTCCCGCAGAGACTCCAGACCTCTCCCCTCTCCCACTTCTCCGGCTCCCTGCAGGCAGGGCTGCCGCAGCCTGGGGGAGCAGCAGAGGTCTAAGGGCCAAGAGCCAGGAAGCCCCGGCGGGGGCCCCTCCTGGAGGAGAACACGAGCTGTTTCCCTCCCTCGCCAGCCTCCCAGCAACAGGACTGCGCCTTCCTGGGCTGGTGTGGAGGCCCCGGCCACCGCTAGGGCTCAGCCTCCACTCTGGCCCCGGCCCCTTCCAGGACAGCCCGGTCTTTGGCCCCAGCTCCTCCAAGAAGAGGAGGAGGGCTGGCCACCCCCATCCCAGACCGTTTTTAGCCCCTTGGGAACTCGGAGTCCTCCCAGCCAAGGTGCGTGGGCCGTGCAAGTATTAATAGCTCAGCCGGAGGAGGAGACAAGCTCTGGAGGCCTGGCATCCTGGGCAGGCAGGACAGCCTGTGCCCCACCTCCCCACTGGCTCTGAGCCCTGCCCTTCCTGTCCCTGGGGGCTCCCGTCCCGAGCCCCAGTCCGTCACACTGGCCCTGAGTGAATTTTCCTGCCGTTCCCCCAGGAGACGGTGACCTCTTGGGTCAGGGCCCTGGTGGGTTGGTGGCCTGGCTGGTCCGTGACCAGGCCCCGTGGGAGATGAGAACAGAGGCGCCTGTTATAAGGCCCCTCTCCTCAGCTCTGCACCCTGCACCTCCGCGGGGCTTTGTGGGCTTGACCCCAGATGTCTATCCACGCTGGGCCAGAATGGGGAAGAGGTGGGAAGGCCAGCTGGAAAGGAGGGGCCCGCTTGGGGGCAGCGTGAGGGGCCCGGGGTCCTGGGCCGCGACTGGACACTTGGAGCCCTGGCCTAGTGCGGACACCTCGGAGGTGAGGGCAGGGCTCGAACCTGTACCTGTCTCTGCTACTCGCCCTGGAGGCCGAACTCTTCTGTCCCACCCTGCAGGCTGTAGGCACGGGAGCAGAAAGTGGCAACCATGGGAGCTTGGTTGGTGTGTAGGTGGGTACGGGCGCCCATAGTTCAGGGACCAGCAACTGAGGCCTGAGGTGCACCCCAAAAACAAGAGCAGGGGGCCAGGGCTGCAACCAGGGGGACAAGATCCACCCCCGCCCTCTTCACAGCCCTACTCAGCCCCTGGGAGCCCCTGTCTTACCCACTGCAGGAAACAGGAGGGCCTCCACTTCAGCCAGGCTGATGGCTGACCTCTGGCCCTGCCGCAGCCTGAGTCCTGAGCCCAGACTGAGCTTGGCTCTCCACCCTCATTAGACCTGAATTACACCTCTGACCCCGACTCCAGACCCGGCGTGGACCCGCCGGAGCCCAAATCTCTGATCTCGGCTCCAGTTTAAATCCCAGCCATGAAGCCACATGGAGCCCAGGCCCTGACCTCTGACTCCTAGCCAGGCGGATCCCCAGCTGGGGAGACCAAGTTCTGCTTCCCTTCCTGAGCCGGCACACTGGGCTCCCCAACTCCCCAACCAGGAGGACCTCCTCCTGAGCTCTTCACAGCTCCGCCCCTGAGCCTTGAAGCCAGGGCCTTCAGGGAGCAGTCCTCCAGGTGCTTGTGACCTTGACTAGGCTGGGGACAGGGGCTACTTAGTTCCAGGCTGGATCTTATTAGTCTGAACCAGGGGCAAAGGAGGGCCTATAGCACAGAGGAAAGCAGACCAAGCCGGGTGTAATCCCAGCATTCGGGAGGCTGAGACAGCAGGATCCTGGTTCGCGGACAGCCTCCACTCCTTTGCAACTCAGTGAGACCCTGTTTCAAAATAAAGAATAAAAAATAGGGCTGGGGGTGTAGCTCGGAAGTAGAATGCCCCTGGGTTCCATCCCCAGACCTGCAAAAACAAACAAACAAACAAATAACAACAAAAAACCCCAGACCAAACACACAGATGTGGCGTGCTGAGAAGTAGGGCCCTGGGACCACACTCCCCTGGGAAAGAGAAGCAGGTATCTACACCCTAACCTAAAGGAGGCAAATTACGATAAATATGTGTATTTGTTAGTTTTTGCATCACTGTGACAGAAATACTGGACACGAACGACTTAGAGGAAGAAAGTTTATTTTTTTAATTAATTTTTTTGTGTGTGGTACTGGGAATTGAACCCAGGGGCACACTACTTCCGAGCTATACCACCAGCCCTGTGTTACTATTTTTATTTGGAAACAGAGTCTCACTGAGTTGTAGAGGGCCTCGCTAAATAGTTGAGGCTGGCCGAGAACCGTGATCTTCCTTGCTCAGCCTCCCAAGTACTGGGATTACAAGCGTGCGCCACCACGACTTCTACTTCTGACATTCGACTTCTGAGCTATGCCCCCAGACCTTCTTATTTTTTGTTTTGAAACAGGTTCTCACTAGGTTACTGAGTCTCGCTTCATTGCTGAGGCTGGCCTTGAACCTGTGCTCCTCTTGTCCCAGTACAGGTGTGCACCGCCACACCTGGCTAGGAAAGGTTTATCTGACTCATGCTTTCAGAGGTCAGTCCATGGTCGGCCAGCTCCAAGAAATAAACACTGGGGTGGAAGAAAGCTGAAAGAGAGAGAGAGAGAGGAGAGAGGAGAGAGGAGAGAGGAGAGAGGAGAGAGGAGAGAGGAGAGAGGAGAGAGGAGAGAGAAGAGAGGAGAGAGAGGAGCGCGAGCGCACGTCCCAGGTGAGCAGGCACAGTCCTCCAGGCCTCCTCCACTCCTCCAGCCGTGCTCCGGCCCCACCACAAGGACGTTCTACAGCTTAACAGTGTCTCTCTTTCCCTCTCTGTCTCTCTGTCTCTGTCTCTCACACACACACACTGCACCTGGTTTTCTTTCTAGCCAAGGACCCCATCTTCCTGGTAGCTAAGAGTGGCTGGGACTCAGACCCAGTTCTCCTTCCTACACACTGTGCGGCGGAGGCAGGCCGCTCAGCCTCGGAAAGCCCCAGCATCTTCATCTGTGAAACGGGAGTGTGAGCCAGGGGTGGGGGCACAAGCTTGTAACCCACTACTCAGCTTTGTGGCCAGCCTCAGCTACTTAGCAAGGCCCTCCACAACTTAGTGAGACTCTGTTTCAAAATAAAGGATAAAAAATGGGGCTGGGGTTGTAGCTCAGTGGTAGAATACCCCTGGGTTCCATCGCAGTACCACCAAAAAAAAAAAAAAAAAAAAGGGCGTGTGCCCCTAACCTTTCTCTGGGGCGGAGGGGGGGGGTTCAAGGCGGTGGAGTTCCTGTGCATACATACCTGGCACACAGCAGGAGCTCACGAAGGGGAAGCTGCACAGGAGGCTGCAACAGGAGGATCACAGATTTAAAGCCAGCTCAGCCATTTAGACAGTCCCTCAGTGAGACACTGTTTCCAAATAAAAAATAAAATGGGACTGGGGGGTAGCTTGGAGACAGAATGCCGCCGGGCTCAGTCCCCAGTACTAGATACACATAGAAGCACCGCATATGAGTTCCCAAGGGCAGCTGCTCTTGGGGGTGAGGACCCCCCTACCCTGCGTCAGGCACTCCCCCGCCCTGAGCCCAGGGCCCCACCCCAGGGCTCCTGAGGGACACTGACGTCTCTTCTAGACCAGCACCATTAGCTGACCATCTCAGAAGCTTGGTACTGCATGGGACTTGTCAGTATAGAATTAGGTCACAGAACTCTTAAAACAGAGGAGCCGTGGAAGCCCCCAAAACTCAACATCCCAGGATGCACCACTCCTCTGATTTCCTGGGCCAAGAGCGGCATGAACTGACCAAGAAAAAAATGGGCTCCTGCCTTGCCAGCCAGCACCCAGGGCACTCTGGGGGCTCTCCCTTCCTCTCTGGGTGTCCTGTAGCGTCCAGGAAGGGGAGGGCTCTCAGGACCCACTGCCATCCTGAACCCCTTCATTTTGGGGAGTTGCCCGCCTCCCCTCCCCCACTAGCTCAGGTGGCCTGAAGGTCCAGCCACTCCTGCCTGGCCCGGCCACCCTACCCCGCTCCCCTGGGGTACTCCACCTGCAGGGAGAGCCCAGGGAGCTGCCTCCCTCTCTCTCTCTCTCTCTCTCTCTCTCTCTCTCTCTCTCTCTCTCTCTCTTGTGGTGCTGGGGATTGAACCTAGGGGCACTCTACCTTCAAGTTACACCCCCAGTCCTATTTTTTTTTTTTTTTTTTGGCGGTACTGGGGATGAAACCCGGAGGCATTCTACCTCCTGAATAGAATTTTTTTTATTTTTATTTTTTAATTTTTTTTTTGGTGGTACTGGGGGTGGAACCCAGAGGCTTTCTACCTCCGGGTTATACTCCCAGACCCATTTTATATTTTATTTGGAAACAGGGTGTCACTAAGTTGCTGAGAGCCTCACTAAGTAGCTGAGGCTGGCTTCGAACCTGCGCGATTCTCCTGTCTCAGCCTCCCAGGAGTGGGGCTTACAAGAGTGCGCCACCATGCCCAGCCTGAATAGAATTTTTATTCTTTATTTTGAAACAGGGTCTCATTAGGTTGCAGAGTGTCCTCACTAAGTAGCTGAGGCTGCCCACAAACCTGCAATCCTCCTGTCTCAGCCTCCCAAGTTCTAGGATTATAAGTGTGCGCCACCACACCCGGCTTCTCTTTTTTCTCTCTTTATGGTACTGGGAATTGAACCCAGAAACATTTTACCTATTAGCTACACTCCCAGCCCTTTTGATAATTTTGTTTTGGAACAGGGTCTTGCTAGGTTGCTGACAGTCTTACTACACTGCAGAGGCTGTCCTTGAACCTGAGATCCTCCCGTTTCAGCCTCCCAGGAACTGGGTGGCATGTACCACCACACCTGACTCAGAGTGGGTTCTTGACACACTGGTCATCTTAGCCCCTGTCCTCTCTGGCCTTCTCCATCCTCAGAAGAGAGTAAGGGAGCCGGACATGGTGGTGCAAGTTTATAATCCCAGTACTTGGGAGACTGAGACAGGAGGATTATGGTTTGCAGGCAGCCTCAGCTGCTTAGTGAGGCCCTTTGCAACTCAGTGAGACCCTGTTTCCAAATAAAGAATAAAAAATGGGGCTGGGTGTGTAGCTGTGAAGTAGAATGCCCCTGGGTGCCATCCCCAGTACCACCGAGAGAGAGAGAGAGAGAGAGAGAGAGAGAGAGAGAGAGAGAAGAGAGAGAAGAGAGAGAAGAGAGAGAAGAGAGAGAAGAGAGAGAAGAGAGAGAAGAGAGAGAAGAGAGAGAAGAGAGAGAAGAGAGAGAAGAGAGAGTAAGGGATTCACACCAGGGGTCCATGTATCCAGCACCCTGAATCCTAGGGCGGCCCTGCCCCCACCTCGGCTGCTGAGCCCCAGCCCTGGTGGCAGTCCCGCATGACCTTCCAGGTGGCTAATGAGGGCCCCGGGACCAGGCAGTAATTGGCCTCATTAGGAAGCCAGGGCTGCCCAGGGGATGGGGTGGCGGATGCTGAGCCCCGTGGGGACCGGCCAGACAGCCGCCCGTTAATTACCTGAAAAATCAGACAATTAGGCCTCCTGCCACCCGCCTGCCCACGTCCTGCTGGCCCCTAATCACTGAGCGGCTGCCCGGCAGACTGAGAGTGACCTGGATTTGGACGGAGGACCAGTCCCTGGCATCTCCCCACCCCCACCTTCGCAGGGCAGTGCGCTCAGGGATGCCCCGTAGCCCCTGGCTCCTAATCTCCCTTTCTATCCCTGGACCCTCCCCACCCACTATCTCCTGGCCTGGGCAGCCCTGGGAGAGATGGATGCCCAAGGCGCTGGCAGCCCTAGGGAAGCTGTGCGGGTGCTGGGAAAGGGGAAAGACCAGGACGGAGTCTCAGGAGGCTAGGGGGTGGCTGGTGTCGCTCCCGCCTGTGTCTTCCTCCTCCAGAAAAGAATTCCAGAGTCCACTCAGGAGGAGCAATGGCAGAGGCGAGCAGGGGAGGCCCTCCTGGGGACGCTGGGGAGGCAAGCCTGACCTTGGGAGCCCGCCTCCTCAGAAAGGGAGAGGGACCTGGAGAAGCACGGCGGACGCCAGGCGCTGTGGCGCACACCTGTTACACCAGTACTCGAAAGGCTGAGACGGGAGGGTCGCAGGTTCAAGGCCAGCCTCAGCAGCTTAGCGAGGCCCTCAGCAACTGAGCAGGACCCTGTTTCAGCATTTATAAGTAGCGGGGTGTGCTGGCGCACGCTTGTAATCCCAGTACTTGGGAGGCTGAGACAGGAGGATCACGTTTTGTGACCAGTCTCAGCTACGGAGACCCTCTGAACTCAGTGTGACCTGTTTCCAAATAAAGAATAAAAAATAGGGCCGGGCGTGGTGGCGCAGGCTTGTCATCCCAGCTTTCGGGAGGATCGCGGTTCTCAGACAGCCTCAGCTACTTAGTGAGGCCCTCTGCAACTCAGTGAGACCCTGTTTCAAAATAAAGGATAAAAAATAGGGCAGGGGGTGTAGCTCAGAGGTCGAATGCCCCTGGGTTCCATCCCCAAAGCCTCAAAAAAAAAAAAAAAAAGAAGAATTAAAAAATAGGGCTGGGGGTATAGATTAGAGGTAGAATGCCCCTGCGTTCCACCACAGCAAATAAATAAATAAATAAATAAATAAATAAATAAATAAATAAATAATAGAGCTGGGGGTGTAGCGTGGAGGTTGAATATTCCTGGGTTCCATCCCCAGCAAACTGCCAAAATAAAAATAAAAAATTAAAATCAGACTGGGGCTGTAGCTTGGAGGTAGAATGCCTTTGGGTTCAATCCCCAGTACCAAGAAAAAAGAAAAGAAGCAGCTCACTAAATTACCAGGAGCTGATCTTGAACCTGCGACCCTCCTGTCTCAGCTTCCCATGTCCTGGGGTTACAGGCTTCCTTTTCGGTGCTGGGCCCCACCCTCTCCTCCTCACCCTTAAGCCGGGACCAGCTGCCTGTGAATCTATCCTGGGCCACGCTCTTGGCCCGAAATGCCCGCTGGACATGGCTACACGCACGTCCTGCTGTGAGGAGGCGGGGCCAGGACGGCGACACCTCCCTGGCACCTTCTCTGAGCCACAGCAAGGTACAGGCTGTTCTCCGAGGAGGTCGCCTGAGCCGGCCCGCCGGGACTGCGCCTGGCCCACAAGGTCCTGGGCAGCTCTGGGCTAGTGGACGCAGACCCAGAGGACGCACGGAGCTACGGCCGGGCGCGTCACCGCCTGCCCTTCGGGGACAGTACTAGAAACGGGTCCTTT
Organism: Muscardinus avellanarius; assembly: GCF_963383645.1. Classification (NCBI taxonomy): domain Eukaryota; kingdom Metazoa; phylum Chordata; class Mammalia; order Rodentia; family Gliridae; genus Muscardinus; species Muscardinus avellanarius. The sequence goes on from NC_137790.1 coordinate 139,667,390, forward strand.
CCTGGAGGGAGGGGCCGAGTGCCAACCCCACCCCGCCACCAAGGGCCGCAGTGACCGCTGCATCACCTTACAGGCTGCAAATACCGGTCTCGCCTCTCTCACTCAGCGAGGACCGCAGGGCTGCGCGGCAGGGCCTGGGCAGGTAGCATCCCTCTCGACCTCCGCCCGCCAGTGGGGCCTGTCACCGCTCCCACCCACAGACTCAGAGGGCCTGCCATGGTCACAGGTCCCCTGAACTAGGCTCAGCCTGGCAGTTTTGCTGGTTTTTTTTTTTTTTTTTTTTTTTTGCGGGTCTGGGGATGGAACCCAGGGGCATTCTACCTCCGAGCTACACCCCCAGCCCTATTTTTTATTCTTTTTTTTGAAACAGGGTCTCACTGAGTTGCAAAGAGCCTCACTAAGTAGCTGAGGGTGTCTGCAAACCATCTGTCTCAGCCTCCCAAATGCTGGGATGACAAGCTTGTGCCACCATGCCCAGAAGTTTTGCTGTTGTTGGTAGTGATACCGAGGAGGACTGAACCCAGGGTTAGTCTACTTCAGAGATATACCTCCAGCCCTATTTTATCATTTTCATCTGAGATGGGGTCACTCCAGGTTACCAAGGGTCTTGCTAGTTGCTGAGGCTGGCCTTGAGCCTGCGATCCTCCAATCTCAACTCCCATGTACTGGGATTACAGCCTGACCCACCCACCCATTCTTCCTTCCTTCCTTCCTTTTTCTCTTTCTTTTCTTTTCTTTCTTTCTCTTTGTGGTCCTGGGGATTGAACCCAGGGGCATTTTATTTCCCAGCTACAACCTCAACTGGATTTTATTTTTATTATTATTATTATTTTTTTTTGCAGTACTGAGGATGGAACCCAGGGACATTCTACCTCTGAGCTACACCCCCAGTCCTATTTTTTGTTCTCTTTTTTTTTAAATTTTGAAACAGGCTCTCACTGAGTTACAGAGGACCTCACTAAGTAACTGAGGCTGTCCTCCTCCTGTCTCAGCCTCCCAAATGCTGGGATTGCAAGTGTGCACCACTGCACCTGGCTTCCTATTTTATTTTTTATTTGGAAACAGGGTCTCACTAAATTGCTGAGAGCCTCATTAAGCTCTTAAGGATGGTTTCAAATCTGTGACCCTCCTGTCTTAGCTTCCCAAGTACTGGGATTACACCTGCCCAGCCTGACTCCTAAGCAAGTGCTCCTCACGACAACCAAAGATGTGGGGGTGTGACTCAATAGTGGATGGACTGGGGCTAGGCGGGCACATGAGCAGGCCTCAGAGGCCCAGGGCTGTGCAGTAGGGTAGGCCTGGACCTGGGCTGTGGGGCAGGGTGTAGAGACCACCACCGAAAGGCTCAGGTGGGCCTGGCACCTGCCCGCTCTTCAGACAGGCTGAAGAGTCCCAGGCTCCCCTGGGCGAGGGCAGAGGAAGCAAGAGACGGTGGCCCTCGTGATAGACCCTCGGGAAGGGGCTGGCTGCAGAGACTCAAAACTGCCTTGCAAACCAGGCACAGTGGTGCACGCCTGTAATCCCAGTACTTGGGAGGCTGAGACTGAAGGATCGTAGGTTCAGGGCCAGCCTTAGCGACTCAGTAAGGCCCTCTGCAACTTAGTGAGATCCTGCTTCGAACTAAAAAATAAAAACAGGACTGGGGTGTAGCTCAGAGGTAGAATGCACCCGGGTTCAAGCCTCACTACCAAACAGACAGCAACAACAAAAACTGTTTTACAAGCCGGGTGTGGTGGCGCACGCTTGTAATCCCAGCATTTGGGAGGCTAAAACAAGAGGATTGTGGTTCACAGACAGCCTCAGTTACCTAGTGAGGCCCTCTGCAACTTAGTGAGACTCTATTTCAAAATAAAGAATAAAAATAGGGCTGGGGGTGTAGCTCGAAGGTAGAATGCCCCTGGGTTCCACGCCCAGTACCGCAAAAATAAAATAAATAAAAATAATAAATAAAAAGGCCTGTGTTGTAGCTTGGAGGTAGAATGCCCCTGGGTTCAACCCCCAGCAACACACACACACACACACACACACGCACGCACGCACGCGCACGCACGCACACACGCACACGCACACGCACACGCACGCACTCTGCATGGGTGGATGGCTGTGTGATGGTCTGAATGGTTAGATGGTGTATTTGTCTCCTTATAGCTCCTGTAAGACATGACCACAACCTAGTGGCCTGGAACAGCACAATACTCTGAAAGAGGTCTCACTGGCTGAAAGCTCACTGCCCCCGACAGCTTGAGAGCTTGGTCTCTCAAGCTGTCGGGGGCAGCCTCTGGAGGCTGGAAAGGATTCTCCACTTTCTTGCTTTTCTGGTTTCTAGTGTCTTCCTCTGGTGGCCTCCTTCCTCCACCTTCAGAACCTGCCACGTCTGGCCAAGTCCCCTGCCCTTTCTCTGGCTCTCTCTTCAGATTCCCTCTCTCCAATTAAGGACCCTTGTGATTACATTGGGTCCCCTCAGATAACCCAGGGTAATCTCTTTATTTTAACTCTGGATAATTAGCAACCTAAATTCCATCAGCAACCTAATCCCCCTTTGGTATGCTAAGTAATACAGTCACAGGTTCTGGGAATCAGGATGCAGACATCTTGCAGGGGGTGGATAGTGTTCTGCCGATCTCAGATGGGCAGATCATTGGCTATACAGATATACAACAGGTGGGTGGATGAGTGGGTGGATGGATGGGTGGGTGGGTGTGGATGGATGAGTGGGTGGGTGGGTGGATGGATGGGTGGATGGATGAGTGGGTGGGTGGATGGATGGGTGGGTGGGTGGATGGATGAGTGGGTGGATGGATGAGTGGGTGGATGGATGGGTGGGTGGATGGATGGGTGGATGGATGGATGAGTGGGTGGATGGATGAGTGGGTGGATGAGTGGGTGGATGGATGGGTGGATGGATGGATGGATGGGTGGATGGATGGATGGATGGGTGGATGGATGAGTGGGTGGGTGGATGGATGGGTGGGTGGGTGGATGGATGGGTGGGTGGATGGATGGGTGGATGGATGGATGAGTGGGTGGATGGATGGATGGATGGATGAGTGGGTGGATGGATGGATGGGTGAGTGGATGGATGGATGAGTGGGTGGATGGATGAGTGGGTGGATGGATGGGTGGGTGGATGGATGAGTGGATAGATGAGTGGGTGGGTGGATGGATGGATGGATGAGTGGGTGGATGGATGGATGGATGAGTGGGTGGATGGATGGATGGGTGAGTGGGTGGATGGATGGGTGAGTGGGTGGATGAGTGGGTGGATGGATGGGTGAGTGGGTGGATGGATGTATGGGTGGATGGTTGAGTGGACCCCCAGAGGTTGGGAGCCCTATTCCACCTGCCAGCTTGGCCTCCATGCCCAGTTTGACCCTTACTTGCTGATGAGAGAGCAAATGACCTTGTGGGAACTTCAGCTGGGATGAGATAGTCAAGGTTGAGGGGGTCAGAGATCGGGCTTAGGACTCTTCAGGGTATAAGGCTGAGAGCTGGAACTGTTCACGTGGGTGGGATTTTGTGTGTGTGTGAGCGGACCAACCTTGGGCCGGTCTGCTTCCCTTTCTGGGCCTCAGTTTGCCCCTGGGTGAAGTGGGGTTCAGCCCCGCCCTCACAGTGCACTGGAGCGCCAGGTGAAGGCGGGGAGCAGAGTAGCGCTGTCTTCTCTTCCTAGGGCTCCTTCAGCTTCTGGCTCAAGCCCTTAGGAAGCATCTCACCCAACCCCTTCCGGTCCTGGCTGGCTTAGGGCGCCCAACCCCACAGAGCCCCGCCTGTCCTGAAGGGGTGGGGTGAGCCCAGAGCTGCCTCCCCCAGATGAGGTGGGCTCAGCAAGGGCTTGGCAGGCCACAGGGCCAGAGCCCAGGTAGGGGGTGCGGTGGGGGCTGGGGTCTCCCCAACCACAGCTCTGGAGGGACCCCGCGGCAGGAGCCGGGCTCAGGGCCCCCATCTGATCCCAGGGAGCAGGCCTGGCGCCCAGGGAGAAAGGGGTGAGAGGCTGCCCTGCCCCCTAGCCACCCATCCACCATCATCCACGCATCCACCCCTTCCCAGCGACAAGCCACACGCCCGCTTCTCCTCCGTTTCCTCCCAGGGAACCCCCTCCCGTCTGCCGCCGCACTCCCTCCGCGCCCCCGCAGCCCAGGCCCCTCCTCTGCGCCGGGGGCTGGGGGGGCAGTAATTCAAGTTATTTTTAGCCGAGCTGCATTTTCCAGGAGATTCAAGTCAAGGGGAAGCCGCCCCCGCGCCTGCAGGAGCCGCTCGCGGAAAGCCATCGATTGAAACCAGCGCCGGCTGCCAGGGCGCCGAGCCAGGCGGGCGGGAGCGCGGAGCCTGGAGGGTTGGCGGTGCGGGACCCCAGCCCCGCAGGCCCAGCCGCCCTCCTGGCCGCCCAGCCGCCCCAGCCAGGCCTCCTCTCCCCGCCCTCAATCCAGCCCCAGCACCCAGCATCAGGGCAGGCAGCCTCCGTCAGAGATGTGGGGCAGGGGAGAATCCTTTATTTGATACTGGGGGTTGAACTTAGGGGCATTCTACCTCTGGGCTACACCCCCAGCCCTATTTCTATTTTGAAACGGAGTGAGCTTCACTGAGTTGCTGGGGCTAGCTGCAAACCTGTGATCCTCCTGTCTTAGCCTCCCGAGTACTGGGATTACAAGGGTGCACCACCAAGCCTGACTCCTTTTTATTTGTTTATTTATTTTTATTTTGAAATAGGGTTTCAATAGATTGCTGAGGCTGGCCTTGAACCTGCAATCCTGTCTCAGCCTCCCAAGTACTGGATTACAGGCCTGTGTCACCACGCCCAGCTGGGAAGCTGCCGTTTTGCCCACCTGGCCTTCTGCCTATGTGCCAGGAGAGGCACTGGGGGGATGAGAAGCCACTGAGCCTCCGACTGCTAGTGATTCAGAAGTAGGAGCCATCGGCAGCAAGGAACTGGGGGGCGGCCCACAGGCACCTGGGGCGCAGGTGACCAGCAGGGACCATGCTGAGCCGGAGGCCTCACCACTGCCTGCACTGATCGTGGGAGCCGAGCCATGGGGTGCATGCCTGCCCACTCAAGGTCACCAGCTCCAGGGAGAAGGCCTCCCCAGCCCTCACCAGCATCCAAGCCCACAGTGCTCCCAGGAGTGGCTTTGGCAGAGGATGGGTGACCACAGACATGTCACTGTCTGCAACACAGATTAACTGGAGAGGCTGCTCTGAGGCAGACCTCCCGGGTTCCCTCCCGCAGGAAGCCCCTTTCCCTGTCTGAGCCCTGCACCCAGGACTGTGTGCTAGGGACAGCCTCAGCTACTTAGTGAAGGCATTTGTAACCCAATAAGACCCTGTTTCAAAATAAAGAATAAAAAAATAGGGCTGGGGGTGTAGGTTGGAGGTAGAATGCCCCTGGGTTCCATCCCCAGTATTACACAGAGAGAGAGAGAGAGAGAGAGAGAGAGAGAGAGAGAGAGAGAGAGAAGAAGAAGAAGAAGAAGAAGAAGGAGGAGGAGGAGGAGGAGGAGGAGGAGGAGGAGGAGGAGGAGGAGGAGGAGGAGGAGGAGAAGTTGTTGTTAAACCTGGCTGTGTGCATCTTAATACTTGGGAGGCTGAGACAGGAGGATCCTAGGTTGGAGACCAGCTTCAGCAAGACACTGTTTCAAAATAAAATATAAAATAAAGCCAGGCGTGTTGGCGCATGCTTGTAATACCAGTGCTGGAGAAGCAGCGACAGGGAGATCGCAGGTTTGAAGACAGCTTCAGATAATAGACTCATGTCAACCTAGCAAGACCCTGCTTCAAAATAAAAAATAAGATAGAGTTAGGAATATAGCTCGGAGGTAGAATATCCCTGGGCTTAATCCCCAGTACAAAGTAAAATTTTAAGCCCAAATGTGTCTGATGCTGAAGCCTGCTCCATGAACCCCTAAGAGGAATGGCTTGGGAACTCTGAGGTGGGCCAGGAGGGGCTGTGCTCAGGACAGATAACTGCCTCGTCCTTAAACCTCTGCGCCAAGGAGACCTGGCCAGACCAGAGGACCAGCCCAGAAGGCAGGCAGGGGCCAGAGGGATGGGGAGGGGTGAGGAGCCCTGGCGGAGAGCCGGCTGGAAGGGCTTCCCCAGGGCTGGAGCAGAGCGGCGACTGGGCGAGGGACTCCATCCGCGGTCCCACGCTGCCCCCTGGTGGACAAGGGCGCACATCCCCGCCTCAGGATGTCGTCACCCCAGGCGCTCTGCGCTAACCTCGGAACCTCTTCTTCCAGGAGCTGTGTTTGTTTGTTTTTGTTTGTTTGTTTGTTTGTTTGTTTGTTTACAGTACTGGGAATTGAACTCAGGGGTATTCTACCTCTGAGCTACACCCGCCAGCCCTATTTTTTTTTTTTTTGGTGGTACTGGGGTTCCTGGAAACCCTTCTACCTCCAGGCTACACTCCCAGACCTATTTTATATTTTTATTTGAAAACAGGGTCTCTTAAGCTAGCGCGGCTGGCTTCAAACCTGCACGATCCTCTTGTCTCGGATTACAAGCGTGCACCACCACGCCAGGCATCCTATTTTTATTTTTATTTTTATTTTTATTTTGAAACAGGGTCTTGCTAGATTGGTGAGTGTCTCACAGCTTGCTGAGGCTGTCCTGGAAACCTGCGATCCTCCTGTCTCAGCCTCCCGATACTGACTGCAATTACCAGGGTGCATCACCCCGCCCAGCTCTCAGGAGTTTTAGATCCCAGACTCTTGGAGGGAAGTCAATTTACAAACTGAGCCTGGTGTGGTGGGCACGCTTGTAATCTCAGTAGTTGGGAGGCTGAGACGGGAGGATCTCAGGTTCGCGGCCAGCCTCAGCTACTCAGTGAGGCCCTCTGCAATTCAGTGAGAGCCTGTTTCAAAATAAAGAATAAAAAATAGGGCTGGGGGTGTAGCTCAGAAGTAGAATGCCCCTGGGTTCCATCCCTAGTACCACAAAAAAAAAGAAAGAAAGAAAGAAAGAAAGAAAGAAAGAAAGAAAGAAAGAAAGGAAGAAAGAAAGAAAGAAAAGAAAAAGGGACTGAGAGTGTGGCTCGGAAGTAAAATTCCTCTGGGTTCAAGCCCCAGCACAGCACACAAACACACACACAAGAAGAACTCACAAGCTGTATTTTTCAGCCCTCTGTCCCAGCCCCTATTTCTTCCCCCAGCTCCAGTTGTCTGAAGGCCATTTGCTTATTATCTTTTTTTCCCCCTGATACTGGGGATGGAACCCAGGGGCATTCGACCTCCAAGTTACACCCCCAGCGCTGTTTTTTAATTCCTTATTTGGAAACAGGGTCTCACTGAGTTGCAGAGGGCCTCACTAAGTAGCTGAGGCTGTCCATGAACCGCCATCCTCCTGTCTCAGCCTCCTGAAGGCTAGGATGACAAGCGTGCCCCCACGCCCGGCTACTTGTTATCTCTTGCGTGGTCGAGCACCCGCCTCTGGGAGGAGAGCCTGGCCCTGAAGCTGCTATCACCTCCTCAGCCATAGCGCTGCCTTCTAGGCCCTTTTTAGGGACATCTTAGCAAGTTGATTTGGCGCCCAACTTCTTTCTCTGTGTGTGTGTGTGTGTGTGTGTGTGTGTGTGTGTGTGTGTGTGTGTGTTACTGTGAACTGCACCCAGGGGCATTCTGCCTTTGAGCTACACCACCAGCCCTATTTTTTTTGGTTGTTTGTATGGGTTTTTTTTTGTTGTTGTTTTTTTTTTGGTGGTACTGGGGTGGAACCCAGGGGCTTTCTACCTCTGGGCTATACTCCCAGACCTATTTTCTATTTTATTTGGAAACAGGGTCTCACTAAGTTGCTGAAAGCCTCACTAAGTAGCTGAGGCTGGCTTCGAACCTGTGTGATCCTCCTGTCTCAGCCTCCCAAGTACTGGGATTACAGGCGTGTGCCACCACGCCCGGCAGCCGGGCAATTTAATGAGACTCCCCCCCATTTCAAAATAAAAATAAATCAAGACAGGCATGCTGGCCCACGGTTGTAATCCCAGCATTCGGACAGTCTCAGCTACTTAGCGAGGCCCTTTACAACTCAGTGACACCCTGTTTCAGAAAACAAAGATTTATCGCTTGTAATCCCAGCATTCGGGAGGCTGAGACAGGAGGATCCTAGTTCACGGCCAGCCTCAGCTACTTAGTGAGGCCCCTTGCAACTCAGTGAGACCGTTTCAAAATAAAGAATGAAAAACAGGGCTGGGGGTGCAGTTCGGAGATAGAATGCCCCTGGGCTCCATCCCCAGTACTGAAAAAAAAACCCAAAAAACGTGAAGAGTCCACAATAAGGTTCCATTTATGAGGAAAGAGAGGGAGAGGGGGAGGAAAACAAGAAGGAAGAATGGAGCTGGGCGTGGTGGCACGTGTCTGTAACCCCAGTAACTGGGAGGCCAGGACAGGAGGATCCTAGGTTCCAGCAACTTAGCGAGACCTCAGCAACTTAGTGAGACCCTGTTTCAAAACAAAATCCACAATAGGGCTGGGGGATTAGCCTGCAGGTAGAACACACCCAGGTTCATTCCTCAGCGCGCGCGTGCGCGCGCGTGCGCGCGCGCACGCACACACACACACACACACACACGTAAAAAATAAACTATACCTGGAAAGAAAATTGTCCCTCTACACATAGCTGGCCTGCCACCCATTCCGTGTTGGAAAAGCAGGCCAGCCGGCGCTCTGCACGGCCCTCTGTGCTTGGTCGGGCCTCCCCTTGCCGGGCAGCTGGGGTCCCCCGGCCGCGTGGCTGGCACAGCCCCAATCTATCGCATGGCCACTGACCACTGCTCATCTTTGGCTCGGCCTCCCATCAGCCTCACCCCACTTGCCCCGTCACGGCCTGGCAGCAGCGGTCACCTGTCACTGCTCGCTTCAAGAGCCTGGGAGCTGGCGCCTGCAGGTTGGAAGGCTGCCTGGGGGGCAGCCTGGTTCCTTTAAAGTCAGCGCCCCTCTGCGGCCCTCCCACGCTTGCTGTCTGTGCAGTGAGACCTTCCTCCCTCACCTCCCTGTGCTCACCACCCTCGTCTTCTGCAGTCCCAGCTCTGCCCCCCAGGGCCTTCCCAGTGCTGGGTCCTCCACGGGCTTCGCTCCTGCAGACACACTGTCCTCTCTGACCATCCATCAGTGGAGGGGGCTGCCCTTGGCTCCTCCAACTCACACCTGCTGCCAGGCCCTCTCTCTTCGCGGGAGTGCTTCAGGGAGGGGCCCTCTCTGCACACCCTGCTGCCACGACCCTCAGCCCCTTGCACCTTGCCAAAGAGTGGACCTGTGGCTGGTGGTTTGTTTGTTTTTTGTTTTTGTTTTTGGTATGGGGATTGAACCCAGGGGCATTCTACCTCTGAGCTACACCCCCAGACTTAACTTTTATTCTGTTTGTGTGTGCACATGTGTGTGTGTGTGTGTTTGTGTGTGTGTGCGCGCGCGCGGCACTGGGGATTGGACCCAGGGGCATTCTACCTCCGAGGTACACCCCCAGCCCTATTTTTAATTTTGAAACAAGGTCTCACTGAGTTGCAAAAGACCTCACTAAGTTGCTGAGGCTGTCTGTAACTGAGATCATGTCTCAGCTCCCAAGTACTGGGATTACAGGTGTAGCCACCACACCCAGCAGTCTCTACTTTAGATAAGGTAGTCTAAAGAGCACCCCACCCAGAGAGCAGCGAGAGGGCACACCAGGCAGAGGGGAGGGAAGTGCAGTGGGCGGGAGGCCGGAGCAAGCACGCGTGCTCGTGTTTGGCAGGGAAGAAGGGAGGCCACAGGTTTGGAGACAAAAAATACCAAGGGAGTCTGTCGGGATCAAGGGAGGTAAAGGACTTATGCAAGGGCCTGTGCAGACTTTACGTGACAGAATCTTTTGTATAAGTTGAAAAGAGCCCTCACAAACTGGGCGTGGTGGAGCACCCCTGTAATTCCAGTGCTTGGAAGGCTGAGACAGGAGGATCGCAGGTTCCAGACCAGCCTTGGCAATTTGGTGAGGTCTTCTGTACCTTGTCCGAGACCCTGTTTCCAAGATAAAAATAAAAAAGGGATGGGAGTGTAGCTCGGAGGTAGAATGCCCCTGGGTTCTTTCTTTCAAAAAAGAAAGAAAAAAGAACAAAGGCCTCCTTTCATTCCATAACATCCATCCCTCAAGGACTCCCTTCGCCTTCATTATCTTTAATGAGACCAAGCCTCTGAGGCCAGGTCCTGGAGGAACTGGAGATGGAAGGAGGCGGGGCCAGGCTCGTAGCTCCGCCCCCAGGCTAGCTCGAGCTTCGGTATCGGAACCTTTCTTCCAGGCACCGGGGGAAGGTTTTCCTGAAGTACCTTCCGGCGCCGTCGATCCCATTTCCCGTGCTGCACCGCGGCCTTTCTCTTCCTCTTCCGGTCCCAGGAGCGTCTGGAGCCGCGGCTTACGGTGAGTGTCGGCCGCGCGGCATCCGATGCCATCCGCGGCTCGTGGGCCGCCGTGGGGCGCGGGGCGTGGGGGGCCGGCCCCAGGGAGGACGGGGGGCCGGCTGTGTGGCCCTGGGGGCGGGGCTGCGGGACGGTGGTGGCGTCCCTAGGCCCTCGGTGTGGACGGCAAAGCTCGGATTTGATCCGGGACCGCAGCCTTAGGGGGACGGGGGACTTGATTCCGGGCATCGTTACGTGGGCTTGGGAGGCTGGAGCTGGCGTCGGGCCGTGCGGGGTGGGTCGAGGCAGGCGGAGGTCGTAGCCTCATTCTGGTGTGCTGGTCCAGCGCAGGCCCCCGGCGAGCCCCCCAGCCCTGACCTCTTTCTTGTCTTCCCGTAGGTGCAGACATGGCCAAGTCTAAGAACCACACCACGCACAACCAGTGTGAGTCTCCTTACCCAGCCCTGCTCCCCACACCCTGGCCAGAACTGGTTTGGGGATATGGAGCGTGGGAGCCTGGGGCTGATGTTCTGATGTTTTCTGCCAGTATTTTGAGGTTACATGTTTGGGAACCAGGAGTCGCTGGGGAAATAGACTGTGCATTGTATTCAGTTGTAAGAGATTTCTGGGATCTCGAGACCTGCTCCAAGAAGTAATGTTTTTCTCAGACTGACCAGCTGTGATTATGCTATTGGAGAAAAGTTCTTTTTTGGTCTTAACTTTTTTTCTTTCCCCCCACAGCCCGCAAATGGCACAGAAATGGCATCAAGAAACCTCGATCCCAGAGATACGAATCTCTAAAGGGGGTAAGTACCCTGAGTCGCAAAAAACGCCCCTTCTTGGCGCTAGGGGCCTTCGGTGTAGCTTTATTCCAGGCTCAACTTCTGGGTGCCACTGTCCAGTTGTACTCAGGCTACGAAGCCTACAGTTCTTTTTTCTGACTTGTCAGGCCCGTAATAAAGCTTTCCTTCACCTTGGCCATTCCAGTGTAACCAGCCTCCTGAGGGCAGAATGGCCACCGCCCTTGCTCAGCCGAGCCCTTATGGGGGGAGTCCCGTGTGGGAAACCTTTTGATCTTGTGTTTCGTATAGACCAGCCAGTACTAGGCTTGGGGGACTTCTCTGTAAGGTCGGGGTGTGGAAGGATTGGCTGAGCAGGACTTTAAGGTCTAGGGTAGACCTGAATTTGTTCCTGCCTTGCTCTCAGATCTTGGCTGGCTCTTTTGAATTAGGCCTGGTAGCTAATGAACACTTTCCTCTAAGGGCTCAGGGGAAGTCGGGTTTGGTGGTGCAAGCTTATAGTACCAGTGGGAGGCTGAGACAGGAGGATCGCAGGTTTGGAGCCAGCCTCGGCTACTGCAACTCAGTGGGACTGCAACTCAGTGAGGCTGCCTGCAACTCAGTGGGATCCTGTTTCAAAATAAAATATTTAAAAAATAGGGCTCAGAGGTAGAATGCCCCTGGGTTCAACCTCTGCTTCCACAAAATGAGTGAGTGGATAAAGAAGTAGATAAATGGAGAGTGGGGCTGCCCTAAGGGGATTTCGAACACTATTAGCCGATCTCCTGTGGTGAGCGATCTCCTGTGGTGAGCGATCTCCTGTGGTGAGCGCACACTTTACAGCCCTGCAGAACGACCCGCCTTGGTTCATTCTCCCTTCTGCACTGGCCTTTAGCTTTTGCTTCTATGGCGCTCTGGACACATGGTCTGTGCCCCACTGGTCAGGTAGAGCGCGGGCTCCTTAGGGTGGGTGGTGCTTCCTTTGTCTCTGGAAGTTTTAAAGGGCTGGACATTTTCGTATTTGACGACATGCTGTCTTTAGAATGCTAGAGCTAGTGGCCAGGCGAGGTGGCGCACTCCCAGTACTTGGGAGGCTGAGACGGGAGGATCGCAGGTTTGCAGCCAGCCTCAGCTACTTAGGCCCTGTTTCAAAATAAAGAATAAAATCAAGCTGGGGGTGTAGCTCAGAGGTGGAATGCTCCTTCCCTCCCCAGTGCCACAAAATAAATAAAAAAAAATAAAGAGTAAAAAATAGGGGTGGAAAGCCAGGTGTGGTGGTGGCGCACACTTGTAATCCCAGGATTTGGGAGGCTGAGACAGGAGGATTACGGTTTGAGGACAGCTTCAGCTACTTCGGCCCTCTGCAACTCAGTGAGGACCTCTTTCAAAATAAAGAATAAAAAGTAGGGCTGGGGGTTCCGCTTGAAGGTAGAATGCCCCCTGGGTTCCTTCCCTAATACCGCCAAAAAAAAAAAAAAAGCTGCTCTGACCCCGGGGGGGGGGGGGATCACTTGGGCGCCCATATATGTTGCTACTGGATACCTTTCCTGCTTTCCAGGTGGACCCCAAGTTCCTGAGGAATATGCGTTTTGCCAAGAAGCACAACAAGAAGGGCTTTAAGAAAATGCTGGCCAATAATGCCAAGGCCATGAGCGCGCGAGCCGAGGCCATCAAGGCGCTCGTGAAGCCCGTGGAGTCTAAGCCCAAGATCCCCAAGGGTGCCACCCGCAAGCTTGACAGGCTTGCGCTCATTGCCCACCCCAAGCTCGGCAAGCGCATCCGTGCCCGCATCGCCAAAGCTCGCCGGATCAGCCGGCCAAAGGCCAAGGCTCAGACCAAGGCCCAGGATAAGGCCGCAACCAAGGCCCAGGATAAGGCCCTGGCTAAGGCTCAAACCAAGGCCCCCGCTAAGGCCCAAGCCAAGGCCCCAGCCGCAGCGCCCAAGGGTGCACAGGCCCCAGCCGCAGCGCCCAAGGGTGCACAGGCCCCAGCCGCAGCGCCCAAGGGTGCACAGGCCCCTGCGAAGGCTGCACAGGCCCCCGCCAAGCCTGCACAGGCCCCTACGAAGCCTGCACAATAAAGGCCTCTGCAAAGGAGGGCAGAAGGACTGGTGATCTTGGGCTGTTTACAAATAAACCCGAGCTGTGGGATCCAGTAGCCTGTCTTGTCTTGGGGTGGGTGAGGAAGGCGCCTTCTCTGGGTGTGTGGTGTGGGCAGTCAGGAAGTGGCTCCTGGCAGAGGGGCACCTGGTGTATTGGGAAGTGGTTGGGGCTTCAGAGGAGCTGGGTGCCTAGTGTTCTGAGCCAGGTAAGCTGCTAAAGCAAGGAGGAAATCTCCAAGTCTGTTAGGTGTAGAGTCCTTCCCCAGGTGAAGGGGACTACTGCTGGGCAGCCAAGGCTGAGGGGTGCTGGCCCACGAGGTTATGGAGCCTGCTTCCGGAGGTGCTGCCTGACTGCCATGCCTGGGACGGTCCTGTTCGATGGGTCCACTGCTTCAGAGCCTGGAGTGAAATTGGGCATTTCCAGAAGTTTCCTGCAGATGCCCTGGGTGGAGCCCTGCCTCCTTACACTATTTAGAAACCAGTCTCTGCTTTCCCGAGTTGTGGCAGCAGTGGGTGGTGCAGGACCCTGGGCTGCCCAAGCAGCTCCTTGCCACAGTGCATGGGGGGTCAGGATGGCTGCAGGCTGGGCCTTGCCATTCCTCCCTGCCACACACGAGGTCAGAAGTGTGGACAGGAGCGGGCTGGCGCGGACTCTTACTGCACAGGGCCTATGACACCAAAGAGCCAGGAAGTTGTGCAGGGTGCAGTTTATTGTGGCCCTAAGGACAGAAGCGAGTCTTGGGGAGCAGGACAGGGTCCCCATGCCCTGAGGCAGGAAGAGGTCCAGGTGCTGAGCAAAAGGGCCTGCAGCTGCCCGGAACCTACCCGGGCTTTCTCAGGAAAAACAGCAGGGGTTGGGTAAGCCTGCTGCCTCTTGGTGACTCCTACAGGGTTCAGGATGTGTGGCAAGGTTACCCAGCTGTGGGGGTCGTGTCTAGCTGGGTTCCCAGGGCTGACCAAACCCGACTCCGGGGCCCCTCTGCACACATGGCCGGTGGTCAGTCTGCCGAGGACACTAAGATGAACTGACCTGGTCTTCCAGAGCCTGTGAGTTTGGCAAATGGTAACTTTCCAATAAGAAAAAGTAACAGGCTGGGCGTAGTGCCACACCCCTGGAGCCACAGCTGCTGGGGAGGCCAACTCTAAGGCAAGACCCTGCCTTAGGGCTACGGATGCAGCTCTGGTGGATCACCCCTAGGTTCAACCCTAGAGCTGCAAGAAAAGTACTCAAACCTGGCCAGCTGTTCCTCTGCTGGTGGTTCCCAGGGGTGCTTGGCTTAGTATCCCCTTTTGATAGGGGCAGTATCCCACACCTCAGAGGTCATGGGTAAGTATGGTGGCTACTGAGAACAGCAGGAACAACTGCCCCCGGGCAGACGGCTGGGGAGCTAGGTCGAGGGCGGGGTGGGGAGGTATCCAGAGCCAGGCTGTTGTCCTCTGTGAAACTGGGATGGTAACGCCCAGGAGGATGAGGCCCTTCTCCGTGGAGGTCTGCGGTGTGTACTGCAGGGGCAGAGGCGTCCTGGGCACCGGGGGCTCAGCTGTCACTGGGCAGGGCAGGCACGCTGGCCAGGGCGGGCAGCAGGCGTGTGTATATGTCGATCCCGCGGAGGAACACGGCCTCGTGCAGCCGCTCGTCGTGATCGTGCAGCAGCACAGGTGTGCGATTCATGGGTGAGAAGCCCAGCGCCGGGATCCCCGCCTGCAGGGCCAGGGAGCCATGAGGGGGCGGCGCCCAGGCCAGCCTGCCGCCCACCCCTGCCTGCAGCCGCAGCTCACCGCGCGGAGGTAGCGGCTGTCCGTGGCAGCCGGGAAGATCTGGGGCTCCAGGGCCAGGTCCCTGCGGGGGAAGAGCCTGGTGATTAAGGACAGAGGAGAACTGAAGGTGGCGGGGCGCGGGGCAGCAGGAAGGGGCCGGGCTGCGAGGAGGCCCGCAGCGTGCTTACATGTCCTTGCAGACCCCACTGAAAGCTGCCCACCAGGGGTCTGCGGCATCAATTGACGTCACTCGGGGCTTTGTCCACTTCTGGGGGAGGGAGAGATGGCAGGTCATAGAGCGGCCAGGGTGCCTTGCCGTTTCTCAGAGCAGACTGACCAACAGCCATGCCCCAGCCCGCCCGCCAGCCCATGGGTGGCGGTGCAGCCACCGGCCCTCAGTCCTTCAAAGGGCCGGAGACCTTCCCACACCTCCATCGACTTCTGCCCCTCCCTCAGTTCCCAGGCCAAGCGCCCCTTCCTTACGCCAGCCACCTCAGACCTGGGATGTTATCTGTTCTGAGAGTTCAGTCCCTCCCCGTCCCTGGACGACCTGTGCATCCTCACATCCAAGCCAGAGCACGAGCACATCTAAGCCTCTCCCTACTTCCTGCTCTTAAAGCCCATGAGGGCAAAAGCCGAGCCTAATTTCTCCCCTGTATCCGGAATGTCCTCTAAGTACAGCTAATGCTCACGGGGTGAATAAAATGTCGCTCCTGGCTAAGGAAATTCCCAGCTGTATGCAGGCACTCTCAGGCAGTCACACACCCCCGTGAGCCTGGTCCCCCGCGTCCATCCCGAGTCGATACCTGAATAAACTCGAAGGTGACGCCCTCGCCCGCGGCCTGGCACCAGCTGTGCAGCTGCTGCTCGAACGCCTGAAAGGAGGGAGTGGGCTGAGCACCGTGGCTCCCGGGCACCCCGAGGGGAGGGCGCCCCGGCGGAGGCTGCACCTTTAGGTCCACATCTGGTGCCAATCGGAAGTCAAAGCTGGCGCTCATGGTGGCGGGGACCACGTTATAGGCCACGCCCCCCTCCAGCTTGGTCAGGTTCACGCAAGTCACCGCCCCCTCCTTCAGGTGAGGGTTTGACTGCAGCCTGCAGGGGGGGCGAACAAGAACGGAGCTCAGCTGGACGTGGTGGCACACACCTGGAATCCTAGTACTAGGGAGGCGGAGACAGGAGGATCGCAGCTCGGAGGCCGGCCACGGCAACTCAGCAAGACCTGTAATAATCGGAAATGGGCAGGGCAGTTTCAAAATGAAAAAAAAAAAAAAAAAAATAGCCGGGCGGGGTGGCACTCTGTAATCCAAGTACCTAGGAGGCTGAGACAGGAGGATGGCGAGTTCGAGGACAGCCTCAGCAAGTAATGAGACTCAGCAACCTAGCGAAACCTGGTTTCAAAATAAAAATAAAGCAGGGCTGGGGGTATAGCCCAGAGGTAGAATGCCCCTGGATTCAATCTCCAGTACCCCCCCCCACACACACACAAATAAATAAATAAAATAAGGCTGAGGGTGCATCTTGGAGGTAGGATGCCCGGGTTCAACCTCCAGTACCACTGAAGGCAAGATGGCAGCCCAGCCTCCCTCCTCTCTGGCTCAGCCTCCTAGGGCTAGCCCCACCCACCCTCTTGCCAGGCGGCCTCACCGCTCCTTCTCCTTCTCCCGGAATGCCAGGATGGAGCTCACAACCTTTTGCTAGGAGACAGAGAGTTGAGATGTGAGAGCAGTTCCTGGACAAAGGCCCCCGGACGCCCACACTCCCCACGGCCCGCACCAGCTTCTCGGCCGCCGTGTCCTCAATGAACCGCGAGCCGTGGCCTGGATTCCCAGTGCTGGTGAATCGCACCCCTGGGTGGAGACATAAGAGAAAGCTTCAGTGTGGAGGCTGGAGATGCACTCAGCAGCCAGGCTGCACCCCGGTCTACCCCATTCCCAGCTCCTCTGGCAGGGACCTGGGCTCCCTCGGAACCCGCAGCATGGCGCCGGGTGCTGCCAGGGACAGAGCTTGCCTTCAGAAGGCAGGAAGGGGCTGCGGGCAGAGGCCTGGGTTCAAGGTCTACTCAGGCTCAGTGCTGTGTGACTCTTTTTTTTTTTTTTTTTGGCACTGGGGATGGAACCCAAGGTCATTCTACCTCTGAGCTACACCCCCAGGCCTATTTTTTATTCTTTATTTTGAAACTGGGTCTGAGTTGCAGAGGGGCTCACTAAGTAGCTGAGGCTGTCCTCAAACTATGATCCTCCTGTCTCAGCCTCCGGAATGCTGGGCTTACAAGCGTGCGCCACCACGCTGGGCTGCTGTGTGGCTCTCTGCAGCTCCTGCCCTCTCTGGCCTCCTAGCCCATCTGTGTGTGCACCCCTCCCTCCAGGCCCACACTTACACCAGATGGTCCGCTCACTGTAGAAGACTGTGAAAGCATCCGTGGGGCTGGCCAGGCCTGAGGGGAAAAGGGCTTCAGAGGATGGAGAGACCCCACTAGCAGCTCCCAGCCTCCCTGCCTGACTGCTCACCCTCGTCCAGGGCGAAGCCCACCCTCAGGGCCTGGAACTCGGGCCGCTGCACCAGCACCTCCATGCCTCGGTGACCTCCGACCTCCTCATCTGAAAGAGCAGCAGGGATGGAGATGAGGGCCGCTCCCCCATGCCTTCCTAAGCCCCCGGCCCCCGCCATGCCTACCGGGTACAAAGGTCAAGTGGATGGTCCTGGGGAACCGGTGGCCCTCGGCCTTCAGCCTCTGCACGGCCTCCAGATACCTGAGGTACAAAAGCCAGGTGCTCAGCCAAGCACATAACCCAGGGCAGGGTACAACCCTGTGCCCTGGATCCCGCTCCGAGGGCTCGGGAAGCCCTGCTCCTCCAGGGCCTCAGCGCTCCCCTCCATGGAAGGGGTCACGGGTGGAATTCTCCGCACACCCCCGGTCCTGGGCAGTCCGCTGGTCCCGGAGGGGCCACTCACTGGATGCTGACACTCTTCATGTCCTGGGTGCCCCTGGCGTAGATGTAGCCCTGAGCATCCTTGAAGGCCTCAAAGGGGTCATGAGTCCAGTGCTCCTGGGGCCGGCATGGAGAGGAGCCAGGGGGCGGGCGGGGAGGTGAGGGATGGAGGACGGCTGCAGAAGGCAGCGGGCGCTCTCCCATCTCTGTCCCCTGCCTCCACCCCACGCCGGCACGCAGGAGCCCGGATGGAGGGATGCCGGCCATGGTGCTCCTGCGGCACACCTACCCTGAAGACGGGCACCACGTCCATGTGGGAGTTGAGTAGCACGGAGGACAGTGCGGGGTTGGTGCCTGGCCAGGTCAGCACGGGGACCACAAAGCCAGGTGCCACCTGGAGGGGCCCAGAGGGAGCGGTCAGTGCAGGACAGGAGGCGCCCTGGCCCGCCGCTCCTCCCCACTCAGGGCACCGGGCTCACCTCCACTTTCTGATGCCTCAGGCCCACCTGGCGAGCTCTCTCCTCAATGAAGGCCATGGCGGCCCCTGGGGCACAGAGAGCGTTGGGGATGGACAGGCAGCCCAAGGACAGCAGACTGGGAATGGACGGCACCGCCCCAACAGGGTTCCCCAACCCTCGGGACACCGCGTCTCTTTCCCCAAGGAAGAAGAGACATTTAGCCAGTCAGAAACCCTTGCGGCCAGCCAGGTGTGGTGGCGCACGCTTGTCATCCCCACGCTTGGGAGGCTGAGACAGGAGGATCGCGCAGGTTCGAAGCCAGCCTCAGCTACTTAGTGAGGCCACAGCAACTTAGTGAGACCCTGTTTCCAAATAAAATATAAAATAGGGCTGGGAGCCTAGCCCAAAGGTAGAAAAACCCCTGGGTTCCACCTGAGTACCACCAAAATAAAAAAAAAAAGAAAAGAAAAAAAGAAACCCTTGTGGCCAGGGTAAAGTCCAGGGTTAGAAGCGAGTAGCATTCTTTTAATTTTCTGGAGGGAGGATTGACCCCAAGGGCAGTCTACCCCCAACTTATACCCCCAGCCCTTTTAATTTTTAAACAGGGTCTTTGAAATATTTTCCCTAGAGCTGTGTGTGTGTGTGTGTGTGTGTGTGTGTGTGTGCATTCTACCTCCAAGCCACACACCTAGCACTATTTTTTTCTTTATTTTTGAAAGAGGGCCTCACTAAGTAGCTGAGGCTGGCTGTGAACTGCAATCCTCCTGTCTCAGCCTCCCAAGTACTGGGATTACAAGTGTGTGCCACCACACCCAAGGCTTCTCTCCAGCCCTTTTTAAGTTTTATTATTTACTTATTTATTTTTTGGTGCTGGGGATGGAACCCTGGGGCACTCTACCTCTGAGCTACACCCCCACCCCCATTTTTTTATTCTTTATTTTGAATCAGGGTCTCACTGAGTTACAGAGGGCTTCACTACTAAGTAGCTGAGGCTGTCCATGAACCACCATCCTCCTGTCTCAGCCTCCCAAATGCTGGAATTAAAAGTGTGCACCACCACACCCAGCTTTTGAATTTTATTTTGAGCCAAGTGTGGTGGCACCCATCTATAATCCCAGTAATTTGGAGGGTGAGACAGGAGGATCTCAGCTTTGAGGCCAGCCTCAGCAAGTTGGCAAGACCCTCGGCAATTTAGTGAGATCCTATTTCAAAATAAATAAATAAGCAAACAAATACATACATAAATAAATAGGGCTGAGGGTGTTTTCCAGAGGTAGAACACCCCTGAGTTTAACCCCCAGTAACCCATACAAAAAATTTTATTTTGTGTTAAGGTCTTACTAAGTTCCCCAAGTCGGCCTCAAATTTGTGATTTTTCTGCCTCGGCCTCTCAAGTAGCTGGGATTACAGGTGCGCCCCACCTTGCTCAGCTGCAGGTTTTAGTTTCTAAACCTGGAACTGTGGTCCAGAGACATGAAAAGATTCACCCAATGCCTCTCAGCTCCTAAATCACAGCGCAGGGATTTGGACCCATAAGCACCGTTCCCAGCCTCTAAGCTTGGTTCTCTAAGGGCTCTGGCCTTTGTCCAGCTCGCGCAGGCTACTGCAGGGCGGGGGTCTCCTCAGGGCAGCTGCAGTCTCCCCACCCCACTCCTGCCCTGGGAGATGAGGTGACTCTGGTCCTTAACCGGCTTCCAGGGCGGCACAGTGTCTGGGGAAGTGTCGCCTGCAGCTGGAGTGGCCGTCTTGGTCAGGTGACAGGCCACAATGGCCAAGTGGGCCGAGGAGCCACTGGGGGCAGCAGCGCGGAGTCTGGAAGCAGGGGGTCTGGGGCCGCCGCGTCCTCACCGTAGTCGGGGTTCGGGTGGACCGTGCGGATGCGCAGGTACCGGCGGAAGAGCGTCACGGACGGGTGCTCGCCTGCAGGATCCTGGCTGGCCATGGCGAGGGCGGCGAGCTGGGGGCCACGCGAACGCCATTACCCCTCCCTGCGGCCGGCGGGGCACTCTGCCCGCACGCGGCCGTCCCGGGGGCGGGACCCTGGCTCCGGAACCCCCAAAGAAGCGTGCGCCCACAGTGCCCAAGCAGGCGGCCTGGGCAGCGACTCCCGGCCAGCCAGGCGTGCATCGGACTCGGACTCCCCGCGCCCCCCTCCAAGCCCTCCCCCCACGGTCTCGACTTTCGCGCCAGGGCGCCCCGACCCCCTCTACCGCCCCTGAGACCCCCACCTGGCTCTCTCCGGGTCCTGGGGCCGCGCTCGCCTCTCAGCTCCCGCGGCGGGCAGTGGCCGGGAACCCGGGTTCGGGGAGGTCGTGAGCGCAACACCGCCCCGGCCCGCCCACCACGTGGCCGGAGCGGGGTCGCGGGGCGGAGACCCGAGTCGGCCAGGAAGGGGCAGCCCAATCCCCGCGGCCGCGAGCGCCGGCGCCACGCTCCGCCCGCCGCGGGGCCGCCAGCCCCGAACTGCGGCCGGGAGCCGGACCCCGCCCCGGCGGCCCCGCCCACCCGAGGGCCCGCCCCCTGGGGCGTGGCTTCCGGCGGACACGCCCAGGGCGACTCCTCCTCCCCCTCCAGCCTCCGGATTGGGCGCGAGCGGAAGAGGGGGCGGGGCCTGGCGCTAACAGCGGCCGCCGCGCGGCTGACCCGGCTCTCGGGGCAGTGTGTGAGACGGAGGGCGTGCGGGATGCCCGCGAGGGGACGCGGCCGCGGGAGATGGAGGAGCTTCGGCGGCTCCAGAGACAGGACTGCCAGAGGGGACAGCTGCAGGCAGGTGCGCCCGGCTGCTCTTTGAACCCTCGCCCCCGGCCTGAGCAGCGGGGCAGCGGGCAGGGAGGCC
Source organism: Muscardinus avellanarius (assembly GCF_963383645.1). Taxonomy (NCBI): domain Eukaryota; kingdom Metazoa; phylum Chordata; class Mammalia; order Rodentia; family Gliridae; genus Muscardinus; species Muscardinus avellanarius. The sequence goes on from NC_137790.1 coordinate 139,688,601, forward strand.
CAAGACTTCAACCTCTGGACCTGGAGGCGGGAGAGGGAGGTGAGGGAGGCGCCCAGTCCATCCCTCCCGGGGTTGAAGTCCGGCTCCCCACACCTAACAACGGAAGAAACAGGCTGGGCGATTCAGCAGTGCTGGCTTCGTGCCTTCTCTGTGCGTGGCCCTGAGGGTTCCACCCGGGAGAGCTCTACCACTGAACTAGGTCCTCGGTCCCTTTTGTAATGTCTAATTTTGACGCAGGGCATCCCTCAGTTGCCCAGGCTGGCCCTGAACTTGCAGTCTTCCAGCCTCAGCCTCCCTAGTGGCTGTAATTACAGCCACACCGTGTCCAGCTTTGCTGTTAATTATTATCATTATTATTATTTTTTAAAGCAGGGCCTGGTGGTGCAAGTCTGTAATCCTGTCACTTGAGAGACTGAGACTGGAGGATGACAGGTTTGAGGCCAACCTGCCTCAGCAACTTAGTGAGACTGCTTCAAAAAAAAAAAAAGTAAAAAGGGCTGGAAGTGTTAAAATGCCCCTGGGCTCAATCCTCAGTACCAAAATAAATAAATAATAAAAAATTATTTATTTTTTGTAGTACTGGGGATTGAATCCTGGGGTGTTCTCCCATTGGGCAGCACCCTTAGCTTCCCCTTCTTCTTTTGAAACAGGATCTTGCTGGGGTACCCCATGCTTGCTGGCCTTCAGCCTGTAATCCTCTCCCCTCTGCCTCCCAAGTACTGTGATTACAAACTCAAGCTACCACACAGGACTTTACTGTATTGTGTGTGTGTGTGTGTGTGTGTGTGTGTGTGTGTGTGTGTGTGTATTAGGGATTGAACCACCCTCAGCTCAATCTTTTTATTCTTTATTTTGAAACAGAGTCTCACTAAGTTGCAGAGGGCCTCACCAAGTAGCTGAGGCTGTCTGTGAACCCAGATGCTCCTGTCTCAGCCTCCCAAGTACTGGGATTACAAGCGTGAGCCACCACGCCTGGCTATGCTGTTCTTTCTTTCTTTCTTTCTTTCTTTCTTTCTTTCTTTCTTTCTTTCTTTTCTTTCTTTCCTTTTTTTTTTTTTTTTTTTGTGGTACTGGGGGTGGAACCCAGAGGCTTTCTACCTCCGGGCTATATTCCCAGACCCATTTTATGTTTTTTTTATTTTGAAACAGGGTCTCACTAAGTTGCTGAGAGCCTCACTAAGCAAGCTGAGGCTGGCTTCGAACCTGCGCGATCCTTCTGTCTCAGCCTCTCAAGCGCAGGGATCACAAGCGTGCCCACCGCGCCCAGCTTGTGCTGTACTATTTCTTATGCCACATTTTCCATCCCTGCCTCTATGCCCTCTGCCTCCCTAACTCACTCAGCTCAGCTGCCTCGACCCTGGATTATCTCAGGGGGCATGCAGCATCAGTAACAATGCCCCCTACTCCCCAGCCCTGTGTGGCCGAGGGGCACACTCACCCAGACACAGTCCCACAACCCCCTCCCGGCTGTTGTGCCCATCACACCCACGTTTTACAGATGAGGCAGCCGAAGCCGGGCATGGTGGCGCACGCTTGTAATCCCCGCGCTTGGGAGGCTGAGACAGGAGGATCGCATGGGTTCGAAGCCAGCCTCAGCTACTTAGTGAGGCTCTCAGCAACTTAGTGAGACCCTGTTTCAAAATAAAATATATAAAAAAAGGTATGGGAGTATATCCCCGAGGTAGAAAGCCTCTGGGTTCCACCCCCAGTACCACCACAGATGAGGAAGGCGAGACACAGAGAAGTCAGGCATACACCGAGGGAACGCCTCGCTCTCACGCCAAAGCTGCTGGGGCACCCCTCCAGCTGCCAGCCCCACACATCCTGAAGAACCCCAGGAAAGAGGGCCTGCCACTCTCCAGGCAAGACAAATATGCTTTTCTTTATTGTGCCTGCAAAAGAAAATAAGACATCCTTGGTTGGATCTGACCCTCCGCCCTCCCAGGTGGGGAGGGAGTGGAGGTCCAGACCATCGGAGCTCCGGCCAGGCCCGCCCTAGTTCAAGGCAAATGGTCCAGGAAGGAGAGGAGGGCCCGGTGGAAGTCTTGTGGCTGGTGGAGGTAGCAGGCGTGGCCAGCGTTGTGCAGCTTCACAACGGAGTGTTTGGGCAGGTGGCGGAGCTGTCGCAGCGACTCTCGGGCCAGGCCGTGGTCCAGCTCGCCGTACAGGATGAGGGTTGGGGTCTGCAGGGGAAGGCAAGAGGCCGTGACCCTGGGGCCTCAAGCCAGTCCCTCAGGAAGCCTTCCCAAGTATCCCACCTCTTCCATCATCCCAGATCTAGGATGGGGCCTGTCCCACCAAGCAGGACTTGAGAACTGACTCCCCACCCCCTCCCAATAAACAAGCCAGGGGCAGCCCCAGGACCCGTGGAGACCCTACTCCCAGTACCGTCACGGCGCGGAGCTGCTCCTGGGTGTAGTTCTGGGTGGATGTGGGTGCGATGGGCACGAATCCGCGGAGCTGGTGGTGGCTTCGCGTGAGGAAGGGCAGGGCGTAGCGGCCACTCAGCGACGGGCTCACCAGCACGCCGTTCTGCACCCCCAGCTCCTGCAGCACCCGCGCCAGCAGCTCCGCCCGCCCTGCCTCCGAGCTGGCTTCCTCGGATGGTGCTGAGTTCCCAAAACCTGGCAACAGTGGCAGGTGCTAGCTGAGGGGCTGTGAACCCGCCCAGGACTTCCTGCGCGCTACAGTGGGGTAAAGAGCCAGGGAGCAGAGGCACATGCCGCCCAAACTTCCCAGAGTGATTTTTCTTTTCTTTTCTTTTTGCAGTGCTGGGGATGGAACCCAGGCACATTCGACCTCCGAGCTATACCCCCAGCCCCAATTTTTTAATTCTTTATTTTGAAACAAGGTCTCACTGAGTTGCAAAGGGCCTCACTAAGTAGCTAAGGCTGTCCGCAAACAGCGATCCTCCTGTCTCAGCCTCCCAAATGCTGGGATTACAAGCGTGTGCCACCATGCCTGGCTTCTAGAATGATTTTTCTTTTTGTTGTGTGTGTGTGTGTGTGTGTGTGTGTGTGTGTGTGTTAGTTACTGGGGATTGAACTCAGGGGCATTCTACCTCTGAGCTCCGCCCCAGCCCTATATTATTATTATTTTTTGTTTTGAAACAGGGTCTCGCTAGCTTGATGAGAGTCTCACTACTTGCTGAGACTGTCCTCAAACCTGCAATCCTCCAGTTTCAGCCTCCCAAGTCCTGGGATTACAGGTGTGCGTCACCATGCCCAGTTAGAAAAATATCTTGCATTTATCATATTGGCAAGACTAAAACCAATCAACCAAACACGCTGATAACACAAGCCTGAAGTGGTGGCACACACCAGGAGTCCCAGCTATTCATCTATATCCCAGCTATTTGGGAAGCAGGAGGCAGGTGGATCACAAGTTCAAGGCCTGTCTGGGCAACTCAGCTAGACCTTGTTTCAAAATAAAAAATAAAAAGGGTTGGCATGTCGCTCAGTGATAAGAGTGTTCTTGGATTCAGTTCAGGATGGCAAAAACCAACCAACAAACAAATACCACCACACACACACACACACACACACACACACACACACACAGTGATAACATTCGGTGTAGGGGAAGATGTGGAGATATGGGCACTTTTGTACATGACTGATGGGTAGATAAATTTGTATGTCTCTTTCTAGAGGGTGAGGTAATAGCTATCAACATTTAAAAATATGTATTTGAAGCCAGGCTTGGTGGTGCATGCTTGTAATTCCAGTACTTGGGAGACTGAGACAGGAGGACCACAGTTTTTGTTTGTTTGTTTGTTTTTTGGTGGTACTGGGGTTCTTGGAAGCCCTTCTACCTCCGGGCTACACTCCCAGACCTATTTTATATTTTTGAAACAGGGTCTCTTACACCAGCGCGGCTGGCTTCGAACCTGCGCGATCCTCCTGTCTCCACCTCCCAAGCGCGGGGATTACAAGCGTGCGCCACCATGCCCGGCAGACCACAGGTTTTTTTTTTTTTTTCTTTTTTTCTTTTTTGGTGGTACTGGGGTTCCTGGAAGCCCTTCTACCTCCGGGCTACACTCCCAGACCTATTTTTACATTTTTATTTGGAAACAGGGTCTCCTAAGCCAGCGCGCGCAGCTGGCTTCGAACCTGCGCGATCCTCCTGTCTCCGCCTCCCAAGCGCGGGGATTACAAGCGTGCGCCACCACGCCCGGCAGACCACAGGTTTTAAGCCAGCCTTGACAACTTAGCGAGGTCCTCCACAACTTAGTAAGATCCTGTTTCCAAATAAGAAAAAAAAAAAATCGGGCTCGGGGTTTAGCTCAGAGGTAAAATGGGTCTGGGTGCAATCCCCGGTGCCGCACACACACAAAATATATATGTATTTGAGCCACCCATTGTTCTCGTAGCTCCTTAGCACAACCCCTGACCCACACTCCAAGAAGCGTGCCCAAGAAGGCTTCAGTGCTAACACGGAAGCGTTGCAACTGACACTGAAAACGCTGAGTCCTTCGATGTATTCAGTAGGCGAATGGCTGGACAGGGCCTGCCCACCTGTCCTGTGGACATGGCTGACTGATAATAGATAGGAAGGTTTTCAGGGCCCGGCATGATCAGGAGTCATGGGATAGGGGAGAAAAGCCCGCTGCCGATGGGGCCGCTGAGCAGGCGGGACACTAGCCATGTTACAACCCCAGCACAATCCCGGACATGCAGCTCCACGTGTGGAAATGGCCAGGAGGGTCGCCCCCAGCTGTGCCAGAGGGAGGGGATAGTGGCGTGGGTCTCTGAAGGATTCATGGGTTTTCAATTAAAAAACAAAATTGGTATCGGGAATTGAACCCAAGGGCATTCTACCTTTAAGTTATACCTCCAGCCCTATTTTATTTTATTTTATTTTTTATTTTTGGTGGTACTGGGGTTCCTGGAAGCCCTTCTACCTCCAGGCTACCCTCCCAGACCTATTTTATTTTGTTTATTTCTGGAAACAGGGTATCTTAAGCCAGCGAGGCCAGCTCTGAACCTGTGCCATCCTCCTGTCTCCACCTCCCAAGTGTGGGGATTACAAGCGTGCGCCACCACGCCCGGCTTATTTTTTATTTTGAAATGGTCTAAGTTGCTGAGGTTGGCCTTGAACCTGTGATCCTATTGTCTTAGTCTCCCAAATACTAGGATTACAGACGTGCACCATCATGTCCTACTGATTGTGTGTGTGTGTGTGTGTGTGTGTGTGTGTGTGTGTGTGACTGGGGATTGAACCCAGGGGCATTCTACCTCCAAGCTACACCCTAGCCCTATTTTATTTTATTTTTTCTTATTTTCACTAAGTTGAAGAGGACTTCACTAAGTTTCTGAGGATGATCTCGAACCTGCAATCCTCCTTTTTCCGCCTCCCAAGCGCGGGATTACAAGCGTGTGTCACCACACCTGGTTTGATTCAAGAATTTTTAATAACAAGAATAATAGTCCGGGCTGAGGGTGTTGCTTAGTGGCAGAGCATGTGCTTTTCATGTGTAAGGCCCAGGGCTGGGAGAGATCGTGATAGCACAAATCATTTGTGTAGTTAAGACAAAAATCTACATGGTTCATGAGATGAATGTATACTTGCTCTAAGCCATACGGCAATCGACACTGTAAATTTCATGGCAGGAAATAAAAATACAGACTTTCTCATGGTGTCTCACGGGGCGTCATGACCTGTCACCCCAAAGTCTGGACAGTAGGAAGAGCCCCTCCCCTTGCCCCTTCCCTCACTCTGGATGGAGGTCTGGGCTTTTATACCCAGCTCTTTTATACACCAGGGCAAAGGCTCAGCTAGCCCTTGGCCTGAGGCTCTGAGACGCCCCTGAGCTGTCCCTCTGGCACACAGCACGCTCAGCATCCACCATCGCCAGGCTGTGGACAGACCCACTCAAGGCACACCTCAGGGCTTCCCTGTATCTCCAGTTCCCCCTCTAGGTCCCCTCGGGTCTGCTGCACCCAGGGTGGGGGCACTCACCTGGAAGGTCAAGGGCCACTGCCCGGTAGCCCCTTTGTGACAGTAACTTCAGCGTGCCCAGTTGCTCCCACGTGCGGGAGTTAAAGGCCTTTCCATGGAGCAGCACCACGTCCACCCTGTGGGCACATGGCAAATGTGTCCTGGGCCCGGGCGGCCCACGATTCTTCCTTCCTCGGCTTCTTCCGCTGCCCTCCCAGCCCCCGGGGAACTCCGAGTCACCCACTTGACCCTCAGGCTAGAACCCACCTGCGTGCTTGGTGGAGCGGGCGCACCTCACGGTAAAAGATGGGAGAGCTGCCTGGGGTGAAACCAGACAGGACTGTAGAATTGAGGTCTCCCCAGAGCTGGGATGTCCGTTCAGGGGGGCCTGGCAGTCCTATATACAACAGCAGCATGAACAGGAGGCCTAGGCCCAGCAGAGCGGCCTGGTACCGGCTCATGGGTGGGGGTTTATACCACAGCCTGGAGAAGAGAGAGTTGGGAAGAGAGGCCAGGCTGAGACCCCACGAGGCCTCCTGGGACCCATCCACCACCTCCCAGTCCCCCACAGAAGAAGATCCCCACCCCCTGCCCCCTTCCCTCACTCTGGATGGAGGTCTGGGGTTTTATACCCAGCTCTTTTATACATCAGGCAAAGGCTCAGCTAGCCCATGGCCTGAGGAGCTGAGACGCCCCTGAGCTGTCTCTCTGGCACAGAGCACGCTCAGCGCCCACCATCACCAGGCTGTCGACTAGACCCACTCGCAGGTACATAGGACAGCAGGTGCTTTGCTTAGCCTTCCATGAGAGGGGGTCCACAGGAGCACTGGGAAGGAGGCAGGACTGCAGGTCTCCTACAGGTAAGAAGATACAGGCTCAGAGCCATGGATTCTTCTGCTCAAGTAGCAAAGGGGGAGGGACCTGGGAATTGGACCCAGGCTGGACTCTAAACCACTAACATGCTTGGATAGGAAGGACCTCTTGGAACTGGGAGCTGCTAGGTGAACTGGAGCCATCAAGAGAGAAAGAGGAGCCGGCCATTTGGGAGGCTGAGACAGAAGGATCGCGGTTCATGGACAGCCTCAGCTACTTAGCGAGGCCCTTTGCAACTCAGTGAGGACCCTGTTTCAAAATAAAGAATAAAAAATAGGGCTGGGGTATAGCTTGGAGGTAGAATGCCCCTGGGTGGTTCCATCCCCAGTACTGCAGAGAGAGAGAGAGAGAGAGAGAGAGAGAGAGAGACAGACAGACAGACAGACAGACAGACAGACAGACAGACAGTAGGACAGAGGGCATGTCTGAGAATGGTGTTCTTTGTTGGTTGTTGTTGGTGTTTTTGCACTGGGGATTGAACCTAGGGGCATTCTGCCTCTGAGCTATAACCCCAGCCCTTTTTGTTCTATTTTATTTCTGTGGTACTGGGGATGGATCCAGGGGCATTCTACCTCTGAGCTATGCCTCCTCTTTAGTTTGTGTTTTGAAACAGGGTCTTGCTAGGGTGCTGAAATTCTCACTAAGTTGTTGAGGCTGGCTCAAATCTGTGATCTTCCTGTCTCGGCCTCCCAAGTATTGGAATTACAGGTGTGTGCCACAATGCCTGTTTTTTTATTTCATTTTATTTTAAAACAGTCTCTTGGTGGGCGTGGTGACACATGCTTGTAATCCCAGTACTTTGGAGGCGGAGACTGGAGGATCACAGGTTTACAGCCAGCCTCAGCTACTTAGTGAGGATCTCTGCAACTTAGTGAGACCCTGTTTCAAAATAAAGAATAATAAAGGGGGGGCTGGAAGTGTAGCTTGGAGGTAGAATGCCCCTGGGTTCAATCTCCAGTACCAAAACAAACAAACAAACAAACAAACAAACAAAGCCTCCCTAAGCTGTTGCGGGTCTCACTGAGGCTGGCCTCAAACATACAATAGTCCTGATTTAGCTTCCCAAGTATGGGATTACAGGCTTTTGCTAGACACATCTTTATTGAGTGCCAATTGGTGCTGGTTTGAGTTAGGAGCTGGGACCTGTCCTGGCCCACACCCACCTCTCCATGACATTTGGTGGGAAGCGTCTGATCCCAAGCGTGCACCACCATGCACGGCTCTTATTTTCTACTCATGAACAAATGCATGCCTCCAATGTGGAGTCAGCCCCGGTCCTTCTGGCCAGACCATCCAGCCTGCATCTCTTTCTACCAGGGGTCTGCCCACCATGCGGCTTTGGCCATCGCCTTGGCAACCTGGAGCAGGTGCCAGATGTCAAGTGCAACCGTGGAGGCCTGCACCCAGATGTGGGGGGCGCCAACTGCCTGCCTCAGGTCCCTGGAGTCCACGTAGACGTGACTCACAGGTACGCACACATGCACAAGATATCGAGCCTTGCTTCCAGATGTTTTTCTATTGCACAAGCGATGCCCTGCATAGACATGTAGCCCCCTTGTACATGTATCAGCCCGTGCAAATCCATCTCTTGTAGTAAACAACCTCAAAATCTTGCACACGGTCAGGCACCAGGGAGGTAGGCAGATTAACACACACACACGTTTTCAAAACCACACTGCCAGCCGGGTGTGGTGGCGCACACTTGTAATCCCCGTACTTGGGAGGCTGAGACAGGAGGACCACAGGTTCATGGTCGGCCTGGACAGGAGGACCACAGGTTCATGGTCGGCCTGAGGCTCTCCGCACCTTAGACCTGTTTCAAAATAAAGAATAAAAAATAGGGCTAAGTGTATAGCTTGAAGGTAGAATGTCCCTAGGTTTGATCCCCAGTACCCCCCACAAAACCCCCAAACAAAACAAAACATTGCCTATAGAGCACAGTGACCGGACGCCTGTAATCCCAGCTACTTGGAAGGCTGAGGCAGGAGGATTGCAGGTTCACAGCCAGCCTCAGCAACTTAGTGAGATCCTGTTTTAAAATAAAGAATACAAAATAGGGCAGGGGGTGTAGCTCAGAGGCCAAATGCCCCTGGGTTCCATCCCCAGACCCATAAAATAAATAAATAAATAAATAAATAAATAAATAAATAAGAGCAGGGGGGTGGTTATTCAGAAGTAGAATGCTCCTGGGTTCAATCTCCAGTACCACCGGGGAAAAAAAAGAAAGAGAAGAAAGAAAGAAAGAAAGAAGGAAGAAGAAATAAAAGGGGCCGAGAATGTGGCTTGCTTAGCATGCCTAAGGCTATGAGTTCAATTCCTAGTACCCCCCACCAAAACACATAAATGTAAATAAATAAATCACCTTCAGATCCACAGAAATGCTCAGGCAGAGTCACTCACATACGAAGGAACAGGCTCAGGGAGACAGACACACCCACACCTTCAGAAACTCACCCAAACACACGCACGAGTAAAATCACACGCACACAGAAATACACGGCGAGCCGGGCATGGTGGCGCACGCTTGTAACCCCAGCATTTGGGAGGCTGACACAGGAGGACCGTGGCTCCTGGTGATTCATGGCCGGCCTCAGCTACTCAGTGAGCCCCTCTGCAACTTAGAGAGACCCCGTTTCAAAATAAAGAATAAAGAACTGGGCTGGGGGTGTAGCTCGGAGGTGGAATGAACGCCCCAGCGTTCTATCCCCAGGACGGTTACAAAAGCAAAAACAAAAACACAGAGTAAACACACGGGGACACAGGCAGGCAGACGGACCCAGGAACACACCCGAAACACACACGCACAGACAGACACACACGCACAGACACACTCGGACATCCAGGCACCCGTCCACACAGACCCCCAAGAACACACGCACGCGCGCGCACACTGGACACGAGAACACTTGTGCTGGCCGCCCCGCCCCATGGCCGCCGGCCCGCTGCCGGGACACTCACCGGGCGGGGGGCTGGCGATGACCTGGCGCCTGCTGGACGCCCGCCCCGGCCCGGCGCCTGGGTCCCGCGGCCCGCGGAGCCCCGGGCGCGCCTGCGCAGTCTGCGGCTCGGGCCGAGGGCCGGCGGAGGGGGCGGGGCGGCGCCCCGAGTGCCCGCCCCCCAGTCGTCGGCCTGGGGCCGCGCGCCGACCCTTCCCGCCCGGGCGTCCCTGCTCTGGCCGCCGCCCCGGGGCGGCGCCCGACTCGGTGGGGGCCCGCGCTGGCCGCCACTGTCCGGCCCTGAGCCCCGCTCGGCCGCCGGCGCGTCCCGGCCGGGGTGCGCGGCCCAGGCGGAGGGGCTGCAGGAGTGCCGAGCCCACCGGGCGGGACCCCGCGTGGGGCACGTGGGGCGAAAGGGCTTGGGGAAACTGAGGCCGGTGTTGGACGAGGGACCTAGCGGCAGCTCGTGGTCACCAGAGGGCGCCCCGGAGCGTGGCCCGGCCCCCGGCCTCGCCCCAGCCCAGCCTCTTTCCAGCTTCCCTCCCCGGGCGCCCGCAGCCGCCGGCCTCCCGTCCGAGCGAGATCGCGCAGCTCCCCAGGTACCCAGCCTGCGCCCCTCCCCCCTCCCCAGTTAGATCCCGCACCCCGCCTCCCCGCCCGGGCGCCCCGGCTCCCTCCCTCCCGGTGCACCCCCAGACTCGGGGGCCGGAGCCGCGGCTCCCGCAGTGGACCTGCCGGGCAGGGGCGGCGCCGGCTGGCCGCTGACCGCTGCGTGGACGCGCTGGACCCCAGCCCGAGGCCCTCGGAGCTCCCGGGTCACCTGCAGGCCGGAGCTCCGAAGCCCTAGCCGTGGGGCGCTTGGATGCCCGCCTCTGGAAGACGGGCTTTCTACCCTAACCTCCGCCCCGTCCGGCCTGCAGTGCAGCTCAGGACCCGTACCCGAGCGCTGGAGGCGATGGGGTCTCTCCACGAGACAGTCGATTGACTATTCAATGGTGCCTGGTGCATTCTTACACGCTCGGCCTCATTTAATCCTATCAGCTGCATATGAGCTGGCACTATTGAATTACCCCCACGGTAGAAAAAGGCTGATAGCCACGTGAACATCAACGAAAGGGGAGCCCCACGGATCGCGTTCCACCTGTTGGCAGGCACCCTCGTTGTTACTTTAAATTCCAAATTAAATCGGATTTTTTTTTGTTTTGTTTTGGTACTGGGGATGGAACACAGGGGCATATTACCTCCCAGCTACATCCCAGCCGTTTTTTGTTTTTGCTGTCCTGGGGATGGAACCCAAGGGCATTCTATCTCCGAGCTGCACCTCCAGCCCTATTTTTTATTCTTTGAAAGAGGGTCTCACTAAGTTGCCAAGGGCCTCACTAAGTAGCTGAGGCTGTCGGCCAATCTAGATCCTCCTGTCTCAGCCTCCAGAATGCTGGGATTACAAATGTGCACCACCACACCTGGCTTCCTACTTTTTATTCTTTATTTTGAAACAGGGTCTCACTCAATTGCAGAGGACCTCACTAAGTAGCCAAAACTGGCTGTGAACCTGCTATCCTCCTGTCTCAGCCTCCCAAGCACTGGGATTGCAAGCGTGCGCCACTCTGCCTGGCCCAGAATTCACACTTCTCGAGGCAGGCTCCTTAGCAGGCAGGCGGCTGAGGCCGGAGGTCACGCAGTTCAGCGGGTGGCTGGGACAGACAAAAGTTTCTTCAGTCCTGGAAGCCTGCTGGAGGTCTCGGGGCTCCTGCAGGACACCTGCCCGGCAGCCTCCCGGGCTGGGTTTTCCGTGGCCCTCACCTCCAGGCCTTGTACCGCAGGCACGTCGGTGCAGCGGCAGGCATGGCAGATATGCAGCTGCTCGAGGGCACCATCCAGGTGCAAGGCCAGGGCCTCTTCTTCCGGGAGGCCCGGCCAGCTCCGGGGCAGGCGGCTGGCTTCTCTGTACTGCTGCTGCACGGCCTGCGCTTCTCCTCTGAGACCTGGCAGAACCTGGGCACGCTACAGAGGCTGGCCCAGGCCGGCTACCGTGCAGTGGCCATCGACTTGCCAGGTACTTCCGGGCAGGCTGCTGGGCAGCGGTTGGAGAGGGTCAGCCTGGGAGGACCTGGCCAGGCCGGGCCCTGAGCTTGACAGAGTTCAGGGTCCACTGCAGGTACCTTCCAGCTTCTCCAGGCTTGACCTAGATGTGGTCTGGACGCTGCTCAGCGGCTCCTCGGCGGCGCCTCAGCAGCTCTGAGGCTCTCACCTGTGACGGGAGCTGCCATACACACAGTCGTGTTTGGGGCTGGTGCTAGTGAGAATGGGAGGTGTCTGTCAACGTGGCTTAGTACCTGAAGCACTGGGTGTTCAGCTGGTTGGAAGTAAAGTGTTTTGAGAGTCACATCCACAGGCTGTCAGAAGGGGGTCCTGGGTCTCTGGACGCCTTGGGGGCCACAGCAGGGCCTGGACTGGCTGGCTCATCTCACATGCTGGGCTCTGGAGGAGGTGGGGACACCCCCACCCCGCATCTGTTATGACCTGGACCGCCAGGCCCTGGCCCCTGGTGTCAAGGTGGAAGGGGAGGCCTGGCCCACCAAATGCCCCCTCGGGCCTAGGGTGGTATGGTTTCAGGGCTTGGGCTGGCTTCCTGCCCAGTCGGGATTGGTTTCAATGGTGGGTTGGGCTGAGCCTCAGAGTGGAGGTCCAGAGCTAATGCTGTGCACAAAGGCGGAGGGACTGGCAGACTGGAGGGGAGAAGCGGCCCCTCAGCCACGCCCTCCAGGAGCCTGCCCCTTCCGGTTCAGGGAAAGGGTGCTTTAAAGTTACTCTACCACAGCAGCTTCAAATGGCAGGTATTTATTACCCTTCCCCCTTTTTGTGGTACTGGGGACTGACTTCAGGGCAATTCCACCACTGATCTACACCCCCAGCCCTATTTTTTTTTTTTTTGCAGGTCTGAGGATGGAACCCAGGGGCATTTGACCTCTGAGCTACACGCCCTGCCCTAATTTTTATTCTTTTTATTTTGAAACCAGGTCTCACTGAGTTGCAGAGGGCCTCACTAAGTAGCTGAGGCTGTCCGCGAACCACGATCCTCCAGGTCTCAGCCTCCCGAATGCTGGGATTACAAGTGTACGTGGCCACCATGCCCGGCCTCCCCCAGCCCTATTTAAAAAAATTTTTTTGGTACTGGGGATGGAAGCCAGGGACATTCTACCTCTGAGCTACACGCCCAGCCCTAATTTTTTTTTTTTAATTCTTTATTTTTAAACAGGGTCTCACTGAGTTGCAAAGGGCCTCATTAAGTAGCTGAGGCTGTCTATGAACCACTATCCTCCTGTCTCAGCCTCCCAAATGCTAGGATTACAAGCATGCACCACCAAGCCCAGTTCCAGCCTTATTTTATTTTAAAACAAGGTCTCACTAAATTGCTGAGGCTGGTCTGAAACCTGTGATCCTCCTGTCCCAGCCTCCCAAGTACTGGGAATATAGTCATCTGCCACTGTGCCCGACTTTGTTATCCACTTTTACTTTATTCTTTTGGTACTAGACATTGAACCCAGAGGCATTCTACCTCCAAGCTACATCCCCGGAAGCAGAGTCTTATTGGGTTATTGAGAGCCTTGCTAAGTTGCTGAGGCTGGTTTTGAACTTGCAATCCTCCTATCTCAACCTCCCAAGTATTGGGATTACAAGCATGTGTCATCACCCCTTTTAACAGAAGGATACTGAGCACCCCAGAAAGGGCTGAGCGGAGCCGAGCGTGGTGTCGCACGCTTGTAATCCAGCATTTGAGAGGCAGAGACAGGATGATCACAGTCGAGGACAGCCTCAGTTATTTAGTGAGACCCTCTGCAGCTCCAGTGAGACCCTGTTTCAAAATAAAGAGTAAGGCCAGGTGCAGTGGCGCATGCTTGTAATCCCAGCATTCTGGAGGCAGAGACCAGAGGATCATGGTTCATGGATAGACTCCGCTAGTGAGGCCCTTCCCAACTCAGTGAGACACTGTTTCAAACATAAAAAGGACTAAAAAATAGGGCTGGGGGTGTAGCTCGGAGGTACAATGCCCCTGGGTTCCATCCCCAGTAGCCCCCCACCCCAATAAAAAACAAGAAAGCAAGCAAGACAGAAAGGGCTGAGGGGGCTTGCTGAAGGCGGTAAATGGAGAAGTGGGACTTGGCCCCAGCCCTGCTAGACTTAGGAGTGTAATTCTTTCCAGAATACTGTCGGTACTGGGGAAGATGGACACAAAAATGGGTAAGATAGTTTGGGCGTGGTAGTTGTCAACTTGGCCTACTGGGTGTTAAGACACCTGGGCACAGAAAGACAAGGGCCTTAGGAAGGCTTCCTGGAGGAAGGGGCCCTTGTTCTGCACGCACTCTCCTTGACTTCTCTCCCACACCTGAACCCCTGCAGGTCTGGGGCACTCCAAGGAAGCGGCGGCCCCCGCCCCTGTCGGGGAGCTGGTCCCTGGCAGCTTCCTGGGGGCGGTGGTGGACGCCTTGGAGCTGGGCCCCCCCGTCGTGGTCAGTCCATCATTAAGTGGCATGTACTCCCTGCCCTTCCTCACGGCCCCTGGCTCCCAGCTCCGGGGCTATGTGCCGGTGGCCCCCATCTGCACTGACAAGATCAATCCTGCCGACTATGCCAGCGTGAAGGTACCCATGTTGGGGCTGAGGTGCCCCGCCAGGAGCCAGGGAGGGTCCACCCCTGGGCCTCCCACACCTGGGGGCTGGGGACCGAGGGGTGGCTCTGGGAGGACCTGACCACTGAATTTCACTCTTTGGGCTTACTTAGCGGGTCCAAGTCTGTGTTAAACTGTGTGGGGCAGAACCATGCCCCCGCCCACTGGGCTTGCTGGTACCTCCTCAGCGTGGTGGCCCCGGGGAGTCTGCGGTGGGAGGAGGCTGGTGTGGCCAGGTCTTACTGACTCTCCTCCAACCGGTTTCCTTCCTCTCAGACTCCGGCTCTGATCGTATATGGAGACCAGGACCCCATGGGTCACACCAGCTTCCAGCACCTCAAGCAGCTGCCCAACCACCAGGTGCTGGTCCTGGAGGGAGCCGGGCACCCCTGCTACCTGGACAAACCCGAGGAGTGGCATGCAGGGCTGCTGGGCTTCCTGCAGGGGCTGGCATGAGACCCAGCCGGCCCACGGGGTGGGCTGCCCGCCCGCCTGCCCGCCCGCTGCCTGGGGACTGCTGTCTCTCTCTCTCTCTTCCTCCGGGACTCTGGCTCATCATTCTTCAACAGGTGTGTCTGTCTGCGTCTACCTGGGTTCTTGTCTTTTGGGGTCCTCCTGCCTTTTCCGCTTCATCCTCTGGCTATGGCACTGAGGTGTAGATAGAGAAGACCCCTCAGGAGTCTGCCGGAGGGTGGGCGGCCTTTCCTGCAGGCTCACTCCTTCCTCTGCTCCTCCCTGCCTCCCCTCCCCCCTCAGCTGCCCTGCAGGCCAGGCAGCCCCTCCTCCACCCCTCCCTCCTAGGCCACAGCTACACTCAGCCCACACATGCAAGGACCCCTCGCTGGGGGGGGGCAGCCACACGGTACGTGTGACCTGCTGGCACGCATTTTCACCTGCAGCCTGGCAGGGGACCCCCCCCCAGGGTTGGGGTGTGGCCAGCCCTAGGTTCCACCCACTCACCCACCGGTGGCAGCTGGGGGGAGGACGGCGCCTTGGCCCATCACACCTCCGGCCTTCCTCCCTCCTCCTGGGGGCTCCCCACTTGCCCCGGTCCTCCGGCCCGCGTCTTCTCAGCCCAGCTCCTTCCCAGCCCTGAGTTTGGGGGTGGGGAACGTCTGTGAAATAAAGCGATGCAATTAGACCCCACGGGCTCCTGCTGCCTCCCGAGCGCCGCCCCTACCCCTTGACCCCCGCGCCCGGGGACCGCCGCCGCGGCCCCTCCCCCTCCCCGGCGGGGCCAGATGGTCCCCCTGCCCTTTGTCCACCGGGCCAGATGGAGGGAAAGAGATTGGATTCCCCGCCCTACCCACACACACCCAGGTGCCAAGAGACTCGGCTGCGGGGGGAGGCGGAGGTCAGTGGGACCAGGCTGAGCCGATTACGGGGGAGGGGGGGGACTACTTGCTCCCCAGGGAGCGGGGCGGGGCGGGACCGGAGCAGCCCCTCCCCCGCCCCTCCCTAGTCCAGGGCCGAGGGGCTCGCGGTCCGCGGCGACCCGAGCGGGAGGAGGCCTCCCGGGCCCATCTGGGGGCTCGCGGGGGTGCGGGCGGCCTGCGGCGCGGGCGGCGGGCGCGGCCGAGCGGGTGCGGGCGGGGCGGCTGCGGCAGGCCGGGGCGCGGGGCGGGCCGGCGCGCCGTAATCGGATCCCGGGGGGCGGGGCGGCCGGCCGGGGGCGGGGGGGCGCGGAGCCGGGCTCGGGCCGGCCGGCCCCGCGCCTGTCAAACCCCTCATTGTTCGCAGCTGATGTCACTCGCGGCGGCGCGCGGCCGCCTCTCCCGGGGACGATGTGGGACTGAGCGGCCCCGCCGCGCCGCAGGACCGCCCAGCGAGGTAGGCGCGGGCCGCGGAGTCGGGGTCGGCCGGGCGGGGTCCGGGAGGCCTGCGCAGCTGGGGGCGCCGGTCGGCGGGGGGCCCTGGAAACCCTCGGGGGCCAGGGCCGAGCCCCCTCCCCTCCCCTCTCTCTGCCCCTGCGTGTCTGCCCCCATCCGCCCCCCGCCTGCAGCGCCTGGCTCGCACACACCCCTTCCTATCCTCCGCAGTCCTAGGAGGGACCAGACCCGGCCCGGGGGCCGCGGGTGTGTGCAGAGGAGAGTTGGAGGCGGCCGCGGAGTGGTCCCTGCCGCCCGCTGCCTCTCCATCTTCTGAGGCCGGCCTAGCCTTTGGGCCGGATCCTGGGGGCTTGGGGTGGGGGGCGCTCTTCTCACTTCAGCGTGGCCCTCCTACTTACTTTCCTGGCCAGGGAGGGGCCGTCTCCTCACTCCCCCGTCCCAGGACCGCCATCTTGAGACCTGTGGCACCCAGGGCCCCGCCCCACCCAGCACCCAGGGGAGTGGTCTTGGAGGGGATGCACCCTGAGCCAGGCATCCCGTCTCCCCAGAATCTGGGTCTTTGGGGCCCCAGCAAGCCCAGGGTGATCACCTCCTTGCTGGACCAACAGGACATGTGTCCCCAGGGGCCCTCCTTCCCCACAAAGAGCTCTCAGACCCCAGGCACTCCCCAGGGGCTGAGAATGGCCCTCGCTCTTCCCAGGGGTCACCCTCAGGGCCTCAGGGCCAGTACCTGGGGCCTTACTTAAGTTCCCCCGTCTGAACATCTCCCGGCCCTTCAGGTCCTGGAACCCCCTCAACTTGCCAGGCACCCCCATCCCAGCCCCCACCCCCAGCCTTCATCAGCATGCAGTCCCAGGCTGCCCAAACACAGGGGAATTGTTCTCCCGCATGCTGGGGTGGGGGGCTGGGAGCAGCGGCCCACACACCCTGGCAGGCCCAGGCCTTGGGCGCCTGGCTGGCCCCACCCTCCCTGCCCCCCAGCGCCTCCAGTGGCACCGCCAGCCTCTGGGGAGAGAGCTGGGAGTCCAGCACAGGTGGACCCCTGAGTTCTCCCAGCGCCAGCTGTGGACCGCGGCCTTATACACAGGTCCCTTCTCTGGGCCTCAGGTTCCTCTCTTGATTGGCCAGGGCTTCCCAGGGGTGATAGGTGGAACCCACCTCGGCTCTGAACCTACCCCGCACTCCCGCACAGCCTCCAGCCCCCCTTTCTCCTGGGGAGACCTCTTTGGGTCCCTCAGAAGTCTTCAAACACAGTCCAGATTCCTCGCTCCTGCAGCACCCCCTCCCCCCCCAGATCCAGAGTCCCTAGATCCAGAAAAACAGGAGCAGGGGCTGGGATGCCGGGGAGGAGCTGAGAACCTGTCCAGGTAGGCCTGGCTCTCTGCCCACGTGGCTGGCTCCTCCGCTCAAGTCCAGGCTCTTGAGCCCGAGGGTCCCTGATGCCCCCGGGCCCCAGGAGCCCTAACTCCTCTCTGCCCTCTGCGCCTGGCCTGCCTCAGACTTCCTCTCCTCCGGAAGCTGTCTGTAGTGCAAGGGTGGGCTCCAGGATCCCTTGAGTTGCAGCTGGGTTTTGGGGGACACAGAGGTCCCATCTCTTGGAGATGGCTCCACAGAGGAGGTGGCTTTTGAAAAGTACTTTGACAGAGTGAGGAGAATGGGCATTTGACACTGGGATCATTAGCCCGGGCAGAGGCCCAGAGACCTGGAGGTCAGGCCTGTTCTGCATCCTGGCCCGTGTGGGGGATGGGGTAAAGATGAGGCAGGAGGAGTCAGCAGGGCTAGACCAAGAAGGGCCCGGGATGCCTGGCCATGGGCGTCAGGCTTTATTCATTGGGTGCTGGGGAGCCAGAGGTGGCTCCTGAGCGCGGGGCGAGCCTGCGGTGTTAGCCTGTGGTGTTCAGTAGGGAGGAAGGAACCTAGAGGCCTTTCTCAGTTTGGGTGAGACCGGAGGGGCTGGGACCAGTGAGCGGGGCTGCACCATGAGCTGCGGCTTTTCTCCTGGATCCCAGCGTGGTTTCCCTTGGCTATGGAGGCTCTTGGGGTGGCTGTACAGTGATGCTCTGGGGAGGCCGTAGCATCTCTGGTACCGATTTCAGAACTCCCCTTCTGAGCGTCTCTTTCTTGCCTGCAACTTTATCTATGTGACAGACCTGAATATAGGAACCGGAGGTAGGAGTTTGTCGGCCCAGGCTGCTCCCCTATGGGCCCCCTCCTCCTCCCCCCAAAACTGGGTCTGACTGGCCATCCGGAGGGTGAGGCTGGGCCCTGGGTCCAGGAGAGGAACCGTTTTTGTGGAAGCCTGGCTAATGGGTGCGAGTGAGCGTCCTAGGGGCAGGGGTGGCTGGGGCGTCAGGATCCCTTTGTGCTGACCCGCGAGCCCAGAATCCACCTTCCTGCCCTTCTCATCTGCGCTGAGCATCCCTGGGTGTGGCCTGCATGGCTACCCTGGGAGTGGGGATAGAAGAAAGCTGCTGGGCGGGGAGCCGGGAGTGCTGGGCGGGCTGCTGGGGATATGGGATTGAGGTGAAGCTGCAGACTGGGCCCCCCTCTTCTCCCCAGCCCAGGTGGGTCCTCAGGCCCTAAGCTGGTCCAGACAGGCCCAGAGCCCAGGGAATCCCCCAAGGGGTGGGCCGGTCCACTGGAGTCGCAGGGCCCCAGCAGCCCTCCCCTCCCCAGGATTGTTCTCAGTCCTGAACAAAGCCAGGGTGGACACTTGATCCCTGCGTGTGGGGGGAGCTGGCTAAGCCCCCAGCCCTTTGATTGGGCAGCTGTCATGGGAGAGAGACAGCTGGGGGGGAGGGGCAGGAAGGAGCAGCCACCATCGCTTACACAGCTGTCACCCCCCCACACACACCCCTCCAGCCCGAGTGGCAGGGAGCCAGGGACAGAAGACGTGGGCACCGGGTCTGGGGAGGGGGCCCTCTGGGAGCAGGAGCAGGAGGAAACGCCGGAGGCCAGAGCCTGGCCTGAGTCGGCCGTGTTCTGCCAGGGAGCCCTGCTGACCAGAGGGGGCTGGGCACCCTCGGAGGTGAGCTGGAGGTCAGTGTGGCGTGATGTGTGGCTGCCATGTGGGTGGCCCAGCAGAGACCCAAGACCCACCAGCCTGGAGCCCAGTCACCCCCAGGGCCCAGGGAAAGCAGGGGAGCCAGCCGTGTGGAAGGGGCTGCTTATCACTGGCCCTGGGAGCGTCATGGGGAGACTAGGCGAGGGAGTCTCTTTCCTAAAGACCTTGAGGGTCTCTTAGAGTCAGACTTTCCCCTGCTTACCGTCCAGAGGGCTCTCCGTGCCGCTCCCCCCCCAATTCTGGAGCTTCACGCTGGATCTGGTCAGTGTTTTCCAAACAGGACCCGCATCTGCTCGCCAAGCAGGGGTCCCTGGGACAGCCACAGCCCAGACCCTACCTCTGCAGGGCCACCCTCCAGGAAGGGGGCTAGCAGACCCGAAGGGAGCAGCCCCCGAGGCCGCCGCCCCTGCTCTGTGACCTTGGGTACGGACCCTCTGTGGGTAGCAGGTTCTCTGGGCAGTGAGTTCATCTCTGCTCGCCCTGGACGTTTGAATACCTCTTAGGTGCGGCACAGATCTGAGCCCTGGGGACAGAAGTAGAAGCCAAGGTAACAGTGCTGGCTCCTGCTCCAAGGGGCTCCGGGGCCTGGCCGCCCGGAGAGTCAGCAAGCAGGCGTCACCACAGCGCTTTGATGGGGGAAGTGCAGGCAGCCAGGCGAATGTCTGGCAAGGGCAGCCAGCGTGAGGTTGGCCAGGGTGCCCAGGGAGCACGCTGCCCGCACCCACTGCTGGTATCTTCCCTCTGGGGAGCCTGCGGCGCACCAGGGCTCTGCTGGAAGGAGGAGTAGGTGCTGGGGGAAGTGGGTAGAGGGGCAGGGATGCCTGAGCCAGACAGTGGCTGGCTCAGGCTGGGAGCCCCCTTCCCACTCCATCTCCAAGCTCTGACAAGCAAAGAGACTTCAGAAAAGGTTGTTAGAGCCCCATGCCCTGGGCCCTCATGTCAGGATGCCAGCAGGGCATCATGGAGGGAGGTGCCCAGAGGCCGCCCAGGTATCCCACGCCTTCCTGGGCAGGAGTTCACAGCGTTAGGGCTTTGCTCCTGCTCCCTTTCCTCCTGTGAGCTTTGGTTCCCAGTAAGACAGGCACTGCGGAAGGATTTCTGGGCAGGATGAAGGTTCAGGATTAAATTGGGGCACAGAAAGGGGTCGGGTGGGAGGGTTGGCGGCCGAGCTAATCCCGGCCGCTAATCTCAGGCCCTGCCTTGTCAGTAAATCCTCGACATTCCTGCAGCTCACCAAATGCCTTTTCTTACCCATTACCCAGTCTCAAGGAAATGCGTCCTCCTGGTTTTGTGGGGGAGGTGACTGGGACCCAAGAGCCCAGTGCGGAATGCCTTCCGGGCGGAGAATGTGGCCAGCCTGCCTGCTTCCCACCTCCAGCCCAGGGCCAGTCCCAGCACACAGGGAAGGACGGGAAACCCCACAGAGTAAACCCCAGAGCCCGCACCCCAGCTGGCCCCAGCCCTGCTCTTTCAAGAGGTCAGGAAGGAGGCTGGCCTCTCTAGATTCCTATAGGACTCCTGGTTAATTCTTTCTCCTCCGTGTGTGTGTGTGTGTGTGTGTGTGTGTGTGTGTGTGTGTGATGCTGGGGATGAGACCCAGGGGAATTCTACCTCTGAACTCTACCTTCAGCCCAATTTTATTTTATTTTTTTTTTTAATTTGGAGATAGGGTCTTGCTAAGTGTCCGAGGCTGGCGTTGAACCCATGATCCTCCTGTCTCAACCTCCCGAGCCCTGGGATCACAGGCGTGTGCCACCACACCTGGCAGTTTCTTCTTTTTTTTCTTAATGGTGCCGGGGATGTAGCTCGGGGCCTCTTGCGTGCTCAGCAAGTGTTCTGCTGAGTTCCACCCCAGCTCCTTCCTGTATCGTAGGAGAGGAGGGAGGACGCACAGGGAGACGAGATGTGTGTGCTCATCTTCTTTTAATTCTTTAATTGGGGGTAGAAATTCATCTTTCTTTTGCAGATGGGGAAGTTGAGGTCTGGAGGGTTAAGTGACCTGTTTTGCAGCTAGTAAGATGCACAGAAGCACACTGGTCAGGGGGCATTTGGAAAACCAGGTCCATGCGGTCTCTCTTCTCTGGGACTCGCCTGGCCCTGGGGTCCCCATGGAAGAGCAGGGCAGGTGAAGCTGGGCCCTTGGTAACCCCTTCTCCACTCCCTGTGCCAGAGCCCGCCAGGCCCCAGTGTGGACCCACTCCCAGGCCGCTGCGGCCCCAGCCCCGCCTGGCAGGATGAGCGGCTCAGATGCGGGGCTGGAGGAGGAGCCAGAGCTTAGCATCACCCTCACGCTGCGGATGCTGATGCACGGGAAGGTGAGCGGGCGTGGCCACGGGCATGGGGCGCCAGAGACGCCAGCGCAGGTGGACCACAGGAGCCCTGGCCTCTGTGGAAGCCCTGCCCGGGGAGGGAGGAGCCGCCCTGGGAGTTGGTACCCACCAGACCCGCTTCTCGCTTTCTTTGCAGGAAGTGGGCAGCATCATTGGGAAGGTAGGTGCCTGGTTTTGTGCTGTGTCTAAGGCCTCAGCCTGGAGGGGAGACAGTGGCCACTCCAACTAAGAGTAAATCTCCTTTGTCTCCCGCAGAAGGGGGAGACCGTAAAGCGAATCCGGGAGCAGGTAAGGATGAAGCTTGGGGTGGGAGCACAGGGCATCTGATGTGGAGGGGAGGGGAGACCCCGGCCCACCCACTTTGGAACCCCTTCACCCGGGCTGGCCATGAGCACCTCCCAGGGGGGTTTCCACCTCGGCTGGGGCCCTGTGAGCGGGTCTAGCAGACAGATCCCAGCACCACTGCCCAGACTCGTCCTGTCTCCACAGAGCAGCGCCCGCATCACCATCTCCGAGGGCTCCTGCCCTGAACGCATCACCACCATCACCGGGTCCACGGCGGCCGTCTTCCACGCGGTTTCCATGATTGCTTTCAAGTTGGACGAGGTCTGTGGCTGGCGGGGTTGGGATCTAAGAAGGGTCCCCGGGAGGAACTTGACTCCTACTCTGGTAGTCAGTGGCGACGGGTGGGAGGGGAGGCTAGCTCAGTGTTCACCAGAGGAGGACTGGTGGAGGGGTGCGCTCCTTATCCCTCTGTAGGAAGGGCCTTGAAGGGGAGTGGGAGGGTAGCAGGGTGTGCGTGGCCAACCCCCCATCTCGCCGTCCCAGGACCTGTGCGCTGCTCCCGCCAATGGCGGCAGCGTCTCCAAGCCTCCGGTGACCCTGCGCCTCGTCATCCCTGCCAGCCAGTGCGGCTCGCTGATTGGGAAGGCTGGCACCAAGATCAAAGAGATCCGGGAGGTGAGGGAGGGGGACTGCCCAGCTCCGGCAGCCAGCGGGAGGGGAAGCGGGCTGATGCCTGGGGAGCTCTGGGCATTGGGAATAACCAGGGGCAGCTCCTGTTTTCTTTCTGTTGGTAGACCACAGGTGCCCAGGTGCAGGTGGCGGGAGACCTGCTTCCCAACTCCACAGAGCGCGCGGTCACGGTGTCGGGGGTGCCCGACGCCATCATCCTGTGTATACGGCAGATCTGCGCCGTTATCCTGGAGGTGACTCCCTGGGGCGGGGTGGGGGCAGGAGGTGAGCTCCGGGGGAACCCAGCCCTGTGCCCATGACACTGGTGGGGCACGGTGGGGCTCTGGGGATGGATCTAAGCTCCATGGGGTTGGGATGCACTTACTGGGGGTCATGGGGAGGCTTGAGACTGCTGGGTACCTGGGGCGGCTCGGGGGGCTTGAAAGGGTCCTGATGGAGTCTCCCCATTTGTGCCTTCCAGTCCCCACCCAAAGGAGCCACTATCCCCTATCACCCGAGCCTCTCCCTAGGTACTGTCCTTCTCTCTGCCAACCAGGTAAGGGAAACGTGGGAGGGGCATTATTGGAGAAAGGGGGTCCCAGATGGAGGAGGAAAGAGAAGGAATCGGGGGTCTGAGAAGAGGGGGGCTCTGTCCTGGCCAGAGTGCCCCACTTGTCACAGTGACCCTCTCTTTACCTACTTTGTCTCCACAGGGCTTCTCTGTCCAGGGTCAGTATGGAGCCGTGACCCCCGCTGAGGTTAGTGACCCCCTAGCTCAAGGCGCCCCTTCCTGAACCAGACTTCCTCTGACCTCCGTCCCTCTTTGGCGCAGGTCACCAAGCTCCAGCAGCTCTCGGGCCATGCGGTCCCCTTTGCCTCGCCCAGTGTGGTGCCAGGTAAGCGGCCTCTGCAGGAGGAAGGATGTCTGGACGGTCCCCTTGGGATGCATGTGCGGGGGGCAGAGAGATGAGGACCACATTCAACCCCTCTCCCGCCTCCCACCTCAGGACTGGATCCCGGCTCGCAGACCAGCTCGCAGGAGTTCTTGGTTCCCAACGACGTGAGCAGGCGATGGGTAGCTGGAGCACGGGTGGGGGCCCCGGGAGTCTGGCCCTCGTCGCTGGCTCACTCCTGCCTCCCCTGTAGCTGATTGGCTGCGTGATCGGGCGCCAGGGCAGCAAGATCAGTGAGATCCGGCAGATGTCAGGGGCCCACATCAAGATCGGGAACCAAGCGGAGGGCGCTGGCGAGAGGCACGTGACCATCACGGGCTCGCCGGTCTCCATCGCCCTGGCCCAGTACCTCATCACTGCCTGGTGAGCCTGGGCTGCGCGGTGGGGGGCTCCCGGGCGGCCGGTGCGGCCCCCTTCTCTCTCTGGACTGGCCCCCGTGTCCCCTAACTCCCACCCGTGTCCCTGTGGTCCTGCCCGTCACCCCTCATCTTCTCTGTCTGCGTCGTCTTTGGTGCCCGTTTCACCTGTCACCCCATACTGTATCTGCTTGTGCTCCGTCCCTAGGCACCGGCCATGCCCTGCTCTCTCCTCCCCGCCTCTCTCCTCGCCCGTCCTCATGCTTTATCTCCCCTCTGCCCCTCTCTCCAGTCTAGAGACGGCCAAGTCTACCTCTGGGGGGACGCCCGGCTCGGCCCCCGCAGACCTGCCCGCCCCCTTCTCGCCGCCCCTGACGGCCCTGCCCGCGGCTCCCCCAGGCCTGCTGGGCACGCCCTATGCCATCTCCCTCTCCAACTTCATCGGCCTCAAGCCCGTGCCCTTCTTGGCTCTACCGCCCGCTTCCCCAGGGCCACCGCCGGGCTTGGCGGCCTACACTGCCAAAATGGCAGCGGCCAATGGAAGCAAGAAAGCCGAGCGGCAGAAATTCTCCCCCTACTGAGGCCGCGAGGCCGGGCGGGGGCCGCCTCTGCGTCCTGCCTGCCGCAGAGACGCCACCCGGGCCACACGCCGCGCTAACGCCAGACGCATGGATGCCCCCTCCCTGCCTGGTCTCCGGAGGTGCCCTCCTCTCAGAGAGGGGCAGTTTCTGACCCAGGGTTCTGGGGGCCGCGGCAACCCCAGGGCAGGCCCCGCCTCCAGCTCCGTGCTTGGACGCTGGAAGCAGCTCGGGGCATCCCTGCACCCTGGGCGCCCACCGTGGGCGGGTCACTCGGCGCTCTCTGTCCCTTAGGGCTCCCTGGCCTGCCCTGTGGGGAGTGAGGAGGAGGGCTGGGGTGGCTGGGGCGCTTCTCTGCCCCTCCCTGCAAGTCCCCGCTGCTTCCTAGCACCCCCTTTTGACTGGAACAGTCTGGCTGGGCTTGTCCTGGGGGGGGGGCAACCCAAAGAGGCCGCTGCCCGTGGCTGGGGAGCGGCCTGGGGACAGGGGCCCGGTTCTCAGCAGCAGACACTCTGTACAGTTTTTTCAATCCCTGTTTTTGAATAAATATTCTCAGCGACCAGAGAGCTGTGAGACACTGATGTTGGGGTGGCTTAGCGTCTCTAGAAAACAGGTGCAGTGGAACCCCAGGGCCCCCACCCCATCTGCGGATCCGCGGCTCCTCCAGTGTCAGTGCTGGGTTTTCAGGAGCCCAGCGGGGGCCGGCGGGGAGTCCTGTCGTCCAGCCTCTTGCTTGTAGCACCCATCGGTCCAGTTGTTTCCTGGGCCTCTTAGGAGCCGACGGGAGAGTGTCAGGAGCTCTGTGCAGCCTGTTCCTGGTGTCAGGGTCAGGGAGGTCCTTCTGAGCGGCTCCCCACGGGTTCCTCTGCTGTGGCTGTCACCCAGGCCCCGGGTGCTTGGCCCCGGTCAGGCCTTTCCTCTGTGACACTGCGCCTTCTCCTCCCGGGTCTGGGGGTAAGCTCTGGTTTCACACACTGCCTCTGCTGGAAAAGCCTTGGAAGTGGTGCAGAGTGCACACGGGACAGCTGAGCCCTCAGGCAGGGAGGCCATCGCAGCCTTGCGCCCGGAGCCCAGAGCTGGGCCTTGCCAGACTGCAGGCACGCGCCCTTTCTCGGGGTCCGAGCCCCGTCCAGGCCGGGCACCCGTGCCGCCCGTGGCCCCTCCAGTCCCACCGCGGCTCCGCGGGGCGCTCAGGTGGCCTCCAGCGGGCCCCTGCCCCCTGCCGGCTCGCCGGCCCGCCCCGTGGCCGCGGGGGGGCCCCGGAAGCGCCGCAGCAGCGCCCGGGGGTGCCAGGCGGGCGGCGGGGGCGCGCGGCGGGTCAGGCGCGCCAGCGCCGCGCGCACCGGGCGCTGCAGCAGGCCGTGGAGGAAGGGGTGCACGGCGAAGGCCGAGTAGGCCGCCCAGGTGACGGCCGTCTCCGCCTCGGCCGCGCGGGCCGCGGGCGCCAGGCACGCGCAGCCGTAGGGCAGCCAGCAGGCGGCGGCCTGGCCGACGGCCAGCGCGGGGGCCAGCGCCGCCCTGGCCCCGGGCAGGCGCGGCGGCGGCGGCGGCGGCGGCGGCGGCGGCGGCGGCGGGGCCGGGCGGCCGTCCGGCGGGCCGGAGCGCGGCCGGGGCGGGCGCCGGGCGGCGCGCCGCGCCACCACGAAGACGCTGCCGTAGGCGGCCAGCAGCAGCGCGGCGGGCAGCGCGCAGGCCA
The DNA here is from genome assembly GCF_963383645.1 of Muscardinus avellanarius. Classification (NCBI taxonomy): domain Eukaryota; kingdom Metazoa; phylum Chordata; class Mammalia; order Rodentia; family Gliridae; genus Muscardinus; species Muscardinus avellanarius. The sequence goes on from NC_137790.1 coordinate 139,714,779, forward strand.
GCAGCGCCCAGAGCGGCCGGAACGGCCCCAGCCCGCCCGCCAGCACCGAGCAGCGCGGCGGCGCGGCCGGCGGCCCGAGCAGGGCCAGCGCGCCCAGCAGCGCGGCGGCCGCCCACAGCGCCGCCAGCACCCGGCCGGGCGGCGGCCGCGCGCGGGGCCGCAGCGGGTGCACGATGAGGCGGCAGCGCGCCAGCCCCAGCGCCGCGGCGCCCAGCGAGCCGGCGGGCAGCAGCGCCGCCGAGAGGAAGCGCGCCGCGCCGCAGCCCGCGGGGCCCAGGCGCACGCGGCCCAGCCCGGGCGGCGCGGCCAGCAGCGCCAGCGGCACGATGGAGGCGGCCGCCAGCAGCCCCACGACGCACAGGTGCGCCAGGTAGAGCGCGTGCCGCAGGCCGGGCGTGCGCAGCAGCACCAGCAGCAGCGCGCCGTTGCCCAGCAGCGCGCCCACCTCCACCAGCAGCGCCAGCCCCAGCCCCAGCGAGCCGGGCGCCGCGGCCCCGGGCTCGGCGTGCAGCCGCGAGGCTTTGGCCATCCCGGGCTCAGGACGCACCTGCGGAGCGGGAGGGCGCCCGCGGCCCCCGGAGGAGTCCCATCGCCCTGGCCGCGCAGGCCGACCCCCGGCGGCGGCCGGGACTGCGGGGCCGGCCGCGGTCTCCCCGCCCCGCCGCCGCCGCCGCCGCCGCCCGGCTCCAGCCAGCTCGGCCTCTAGGCCGGAGATGGGACGGGCTGTCACTCCGAGGTGGCCGGCCAGGGAGGGGCCGGGCCTGGCGCCAGCCCCCTGGGTCCTAGCAGCTGCCAGCTGGAGGCTCTGCTGCAGAAGAGCCTGGGGTGCCTCTTGGGGCGGGCACGGGGGCACGGCAGGCGGCGCCAGGCTGAAGCCTAGAGTGAGGTGCGAGCGTGGCCTGGGAGTCAGCCAGACCCTGCTCCGTCCTGGGGAGGGGAAGTCAGATGAGATCTGGTGCTAAAAAAGCAGCCGTGGGAGTCGTTGCAAGTACTGGAGCAGGAGGTCCCGTGGGTATGCTCTGGCCCCTAGACAGCTGGTTTGTCTCTCAGGAAGGAGTCTGGGAAATGAGGGGAAATCCCGGGGTGTGGCTCCTAGTGGGTTCTCAGCCAGTGGTAACTTGGCATAGGATAGGTGCTTCCAGAATAATGCGTGCTTCAAGACGGTGGAATGAGCCCAGCGTGGTGGCCGGCGCACACTTGTCATCCCAGCATTCGGGAGGCTGAGACGGGAGGATCACAGTTCAGGGACAGCCTCAGCTCCTTAGTGAGGCCCTCTGCAACTCAGTGAGACCCTGTTTCAAAATAAAGAATAAAAAATAGGGCTGGGGCGTAGCTCGGAGGTAGAATGCTCCTGGGTTCCATCCCCAGTACTGTAAAAAGAAAAAAGAAAGACTGTGAAATGAACTAGAAGAGGCCTTTAGCAGGCAACCACGGATCGTTTTTTGTTGTTGTTGTTGTTGTTGTTGTTGTTTTGGTGGTACTGGGGTTCCTGGAAGCCCTTCTACCTCCGGGCTACACTCCCAGACCTATTTTTTACATTTTTATTTGGAAACAGGGTCTCCTAAGCCAGCGCGCGTGGCTGGCTTCGACCTGCGCGATCCTCCTGTCTCTGCCTCCCAAGCGCGGGGATTACAAGGGTGCGCCACCACGCCCGGCCTACGGATTGTTTTTTAAAAATACGGTTAAGTAAATCTTGAGCTCTACTTAGAAAGTAGGTTTTCCACAAAAGTATGGGTGTAGGAATTCTGAGACTTCTTTTTGTGTGGAATAGGGCAAATGAGTAAATATATCGCTGTTGATGTAAACCCAGGCTCCTACTGAGTGGGAAGGGGGAAATATGGAATTGGGGCGGAGTGGAAGGCGCTTTGTGGGAACTGTAGAAACAGACATAAATAGATGTGCTTGTTAATTATATAGTTACATACTAGTACTCTTTGTCAAAAAGACTTAAGCCAGACATGGCGGCACATGCTTGTAATCCCAGTACTTGGGAGGCTGAGACGGAAGGATTGCAGGTTTGATGCCAGCCTCAGCAACTCGGTGATGCCCTTCCTATTAAAAAAAAAAAAAAAGCCAGGCATAGTGGCCCACGCTTATAATCCTAGCGTTCGGGAGGCTGAGACAGGAGGATTGTGGTTCTTGGACAGCGTCAGCTACTTAGGCCCTTTGCAACTCAGTGAGATGCTGTTTCAAAATAAAGGATTAAAAATAGGGCTGGGGGTGTAGCTTGGGAGTAGAATGCCCCTGGGTCCCACCCCCAGCAAATAAATAAATAAATAATAAAAATAGGGCTGGGGGTATAGCTCAAAAGGTAGAATGCCCCTGGGTTCAATCTCCAGTACTGCAATAAATAAATAAATAAATAGAAAAAGAAAATGGCAGACAAGCCCACATTGAGAGACAGTATCTGTAATGACTGTTCTGCACGCCCCAAGAATTCACAAGCATGGGAAATGGGCTGACCATCTTCGGATCCCTACCAGCCTCCTTACCAGGCCCTCCCGGGTCCCAGGGCGTGGTCCCCCTTTCCTCCAGTCCCCATTGGGCCGGCATGGCTGTGGCCCTGGAGTCTTTCCCTCTAAGTTGATGGTGAAGTTGGGGCTCGTGGCTGGGACCCAGATGCAGCCGCCTACCAAAGCTCTGTGGTTAGAGGTGTAGAGGCAGAGACTGGTCCAGGTCCAAGTGCGCCCGCCCGGGCTGTCCACCTTGGCCAGGCTGTACCTTTGGCCGGTGCGCTCACCGTGGTGCGCTGAACTTCAGGCACACACTGGCAGGTTTAAGCCCATGTGAGCCCTGGGCTTCTGCTCTGGGCCTGGGTCTCCTCTCCACGGTGACCCCGCACATGGCAGCTCCAGCTCTGCTCCAAGGGGCTGACTTGGGTTGACGGGCACACCCATACCTCTGCGCATCCGGGGCCCTCACTGTTACTGTCTCCTCTGATAATCGAGTCTCCAAAGGGGACCCTCACCGTCAACTCAGAGCTGTCTGTCATTTTGGAAGCCACCTGGTCTTTCCTGTCCTAAGCATTGCCAGATGAATCCAATGTTCCTCCTGTCTTAGCACCACACATCCCCGTGTGTCTCATACCTGGGTATAATAAACAAGGGGCCAGCCCTGAAGTCCTGCAGGAGTGCCAGGGACCACCCCTGGTGGCCCCAGCCACAGACGAGGTGCTAGAGCGCGCTCAGGGTTCTGTCTAGGGTCAGACACTGCACCCGCTGCTGTGTCTCTTCTGACTCTTAAGCCAACGATGCTCCTGATTGGATTCAGAAACCTCACTACTCCAGAGGAAAGGAGTGTGCGGAGGCAGAGGCTGGCGCTCGTGTTCACTGCAGCACAGACAGGGAGTCAACCCACGTACCCACCCAGGGACACGTGGGTGAAGAAACCGTGGTCCTCGTGATTCAGCCTTTTTAGAAGGAGGAAATCCTGTCACTGCAACAGCATGATGGACCTGGGAGACACCGAGTGAGATAAGCCAGGCGCAGAGAGATGAATTCCACAGGATCCCATTTGTATGTGGAATCTAAAAGCACTGGGCTCAGGAGGGTAGAAGCCAGGCGTGGAGGGCAAGCCGTAATCCTAGTACTCAGGAGGCTGAGACGGGAGGATCGCAGGTTCGCCTCCAGCCTCTGCAACTTACTGAGACCCTGTTTCCAAAGAAAGTCTAAAACAGGGCTGGGGGTGTATGGTAGGATGCCCTGGGTCCCATCCCCAGTAAAACACACATGCGTGCACACACACACACACACACACACACACACACACATTAACTTTACTGGTGAAGGGTATACATTTTTCGGGGTTCTTGTAATAAAGTGTCATTAGCTCAAAAGGCTCTTGTCCATATCAGGTTCTTTCTAAAAGCGCCGTCACTAGGGACTTAAAGAAATTTAGTCCCTAGAAGGGAAAGAATCACCGCAGATAAGAGGCTGCAGTACTTCACTCTATCCTTCCCCATCTTTGCTGAGATTCTTGACCGCGAGTGGACTTGCGCCCCGATTGGACTGAGTTGGCTTTCGGCGCACACACACACACACACACACACACACACACACACACGTACAGGGGTTACCAGGGGTTGTGAGTGAAGTGCGACTGGGGAGATGTGGGTTAAAGAATACAAAATTCAGTTAGACAGGAGGAAAAAGCTCAAGGTATTCACAGGTAGTGACAGCATACAGCCCCTGGTCATTTAACAACGGGCTGGCCGTGTTTCAAGGCCAGCATGCTGTAGTTTAGGGGGACCCTGTTTCAAAATAAAAAACAAAACCAGGGTGAGGGTATAGCTCAGAGGTCAAATGCCCCAGGGTTCAATCCCCAGTAAAACACACACACACACACACACACACACACACACTCACACCTCGGGCACACACACAAGGATACTTTCTCAGAAACATGTCAAAACATGTCATTAGGCAATTTCCTCATCATGTACATATGCCTAGTTTATTCCCACATATCAGACGGCCACAATGTCTCCAGGCAACATAATCTTAAGGGGCCATCACTGCATGCAAACCATAGCTGACCCAAACATTGTTACTTGGCACATGTATTGTATATAGTTTTGGAGACAAGACTCACACTTGCACTGGCCAGCCTTGACTCCTGGGCTTAAACGATTCTCTGGCTTCAGCCTCCTGAGTAGCTGGGATCGCAGGTGCATGTATTATATCCTTCAGAAAAAACCCCATAAGGCGTGATTTGGGAGGGACCAGAGGTGGGGAGGAAGCGTGGTGACCACAGTCAGCCCCTTGCAGGCCGCTCAGAGGTGAACCTCCAGCAGGTAGCGCAGGCGGCACTGGCTCTCCTGGTAGATAAGGTACTCGCTCTGGTAGAAGTGGGAGCTGCTGAACTCTGGGCGCGGCACCGGCCTGCCCTGGGGCACCACCACTTGCTGGCCGTCCAGCTCCAGCTCGATGTCCTGGGTTGGGTCTGTAAGGCACAGCAAGGACGCTGGATTGCTAGCAGGGCCTGTTCCCTCTGCTCTAAGCTGCTGTACAGGTCTGGGCTTCTGCCTGGAATAGCCCCCACTTCTCTCTGGGAAACCCCTACTTCAATATTCAGTCGTTGAATGAAGCCACTCTTTTTTTTAGACACTGGGGATGGAACCCAGAGGCATTCTACATCCGAACTACACCCCCAGCCCTATTTTTTATTCCTTATTTTGAAACAAAGTCTCACTGCATTGCAAAGGGCCTCATTAAGTATTAAGTAGTTGAGGCTGTCTGTGAACCTGCAATCCTCCTGTCTCAGCCTCCTGAATGCTGGGATTACAAGCGGGCCCCACTATGCCTGACTCCCGGCCTTATTTTTTATTCTTTATTTTTGAAACAGGATCTCAGTGAGTTTCAGAGGGCCTCAGTAAGTAGAAGCTGAGGCTGTCACGAACTGCGATCCTCCTGTCTCAGCCTCCCGAATGCTGGGATTACAAGCGTGCCCACCACGCCTGGCTCCGAAGGCTGCTTCTTTATGTCCCTCCCCACAGCCCCCTCCCTGTTCACCTCCTCTCTGCAAATGTCCCCGTCCCCACCTCAGCCCCAGGGCTGTCCTCAGGCCTGTCCGGCTTCCCGGGCTCACCAGGCTCCATGCGGCCTCTGGCGACGACACTGTTGAAGCCGGGGGGTGGGCGCTTCAGGCTGGGCTCATCCGTGGTGATATGATGCTCTCTGCCCAGGGCCACCTCACCCAGGAACATGTAGCCCACCTGGTGGGCCCCGCAGCGCATGGTGGTAACTGGAGGACAGAGGGGCTCAGCGGGCCAGCGCAGACCCCGGCCCGAGTGCGCGGCAGTGCTAGGCCGGCCTTCCTGCACACCTCTCCTCCCTCCCCGCAGCCAGGACCCGCAGGTCTGTGCTAAGAGCCAGGCAGCGACGTCCCTGTGACCAAACCCGGCTCTTTGGTCTGCTGCGCTGACTTGCTGTTCAAGTCCTTCCCCCTGGGCTCCCTTGGCACCAAAGCCACATCTGAGTGTGTGTGTGTATGTGTGTGAGCGTGTGAGAGCGTGTGTGTAAGAGTGTGAGTGTGTGCGAGCGTGTGTGTGTGTGAGCATGTGAGTGTGAGTATGTGTGAGCGTATGTGTGTATGTGTGTGTGTGTGTGTGTGTGTGTGCGCATGTGTTACTGGGGATTAAACTCAGGGACATTCTACCTCCAGGCCACACCCCTAGCCCTATCTTATTTATTTTGTTTGTACTAGGGATTGAACTCAGGGACATTGTACCTCTGAGCTACTACCTCAGCCCTATTTTTTTTTTTTTAATAGGATCTTACTAAAGTTCTGAGGGCCTTGCTAAGTTGCTGAGGCTGTCCTCGAACTTGTGGTCTTTTCTCTCTCAGTCTCTCAAGTACTGGGATTATAGGCATGTGCCACTGTGCCTGGCTCCCAGGCCTTTTTATTTTATTTTATTTTTTGTGGTACTGGAGATGGAATCTAGGGGCATTCTACCTCTGAACTAAATCCCTAGCCCTAATATATATATATATATATATATATATATATATATATATATATATAATATATATTATTATATATGTATATATATGTAATATATGTATATGTGTATATATATGTAATAATATTACATATATATGTAACATAATATATTACATATTATATGTATTATATATACACATATATTATAATATATGTATTTATATGTAATAAATTACATATATATGTAATATATTATTACATATATATACACACATATACATATACACACATATACAAATAGATACACACACACACATATTTGTGGTACTGGGGGTAGAACCCAGAGGATTTCTACCTCTGGGATATATTCCCAGATTTTATTTGGAAACAGGGTCTCACTAAGTTGCTGAGAGCCTCACTAAGTAGCTGAGGCTGGCTTCCAACCTGCGCGATCCTCCTGTCTCAGCCTCTGAAGCACGGGGATTACAAGCGTGCGCCACCACGCCCGGCTTTTATTTTATATTTTGAAACAGGGTCTCACTGAGTTGCAAAGGGCCTCACTAAGTAGCTGAGGCTGTCCACGAGTCGCGATCCTCCTGTCTCAGCCTCCCAAATTCTGAGATTACAAGTGTGCCCACCACGCCCCACTTCCTTTTGATTTTTTACTATGAAACAGGGTCCTACTGAGTTGCTGAGGGTCCTGCTAAGTAGCTGAGGCTGGTCTCAAATCTGTGATCCTCCTGTCTCAGTGTCTCAGGTTGTGGGATTATAAGCGTGTGCCACCACACCCTGCTCCAAAGCCACTTTTTCTTTTTTGGGGGCACTGGGAATGGAACCCAGGGGTGTTCTACCTCTGAGCTACATCCTCAGCCCTTTTTATTTTTTACTTTGAAACAGGGTCTTGCTAAGTTTCCAGGGGTAGGGTCTTGCTAAGTTGCTGAGGCTGGCCTCAAACCTGTGATCCTCCTGTCCCAGCCTCCCGAGAACTGCAAGTGAGCCTGGCTCAAAGCCGCTCTTTCTTAGGCTCGGCTCTCCCGAGTCCTGAGCATTCTCAGAGCCTCAGCTCCATCTGGACGAACCTTGGACAGGTGGTGGTGGCCTCCTATGAAGGGGACGGCCTGGGCTGAGCTCAGAGCAGGTCTGGGGAGGTCTCTTCGGCGAGGACAGGCCTGGCCACGAGCTCAGAATGCACGGGGGACCCTCTGACCCTCCCATAGACGCCTCTTGGGCTCTGTCCCTCCACCCCCATGGCCCTGGGCTGGACGCCTGGCCCGAGTGCAAGGACGGCCTCCCCGCAGCCTTCAGCCTCCACTGACTTCGCTCAGCCTCTGCCACTGAGGTCCCGCTGTGCACACGTCCAGCTGTGCTTTTCAGCGTTCTCTGGGGTCTTGAGCCCCCAGCCTTGGTTTGGGGGGTCACAACCTGCCGCCGCCTCTGGGCCTCCCCCTTACCCGAAGCTTCCTCTTTTGCTCTCCCTTGCTGCACCCATCCGGTCTGTCTCACCTTCTCTGGGAGCCTCCTCTGAGTTCCTCCAAGCCCCAGGACGGCCACTCAGCACTCAGTACCCCTTTAAAGGGTGCTGGCTCAGGTCCAGGGAGCTCCCGCCCGGCGCTCGCCGCTCACCGTAGCCAGCTGACTTGCTGTTCTCCGAGGCGAAGTAGATGCCCCTGCCCACGCGGCCACCGGAATGTGGCATGATTCGGAGCCCGCTGGTCAGGATGGCAGCCACCACGGCCACGTGGGTGCCGTGCCACAGCAGCCGCCGGTTACCCAGCCTGGCGTGGGCCTGGAACCTCACTGCCTGGGTAGGGGAGAGCGGAGTGGGCCTGGATGGCCGGGGAGGGCGCCTGGGGATGGAGGGATGGCCTGGGAGGGCGCCTGGCCGCTCACACAGGCAGGGCTGCTGGGCCAGCTGGCCGAGAGGCAGATGAGGCAAGGCTCTCGCCCCTTTGACGGGGTGGCGGGGCAGGGCCGGTCTCCCTCACCTCGCCTTCCCGGTTCACTTTCCAAACGTGCTGCAGGGCGGGGAGCCTATGGTCGCCTCCAGTCTGCTGCAGGTAGGTCTGTACCAGCTGCAAGGGAGTAGAGGCTGGGTTGGGGGGGGGGTCCTAGACCCATCCCCTCTGGGGGCCAGAGCTCGTCTCAGGCTGCAGAGACACAGGGAGAGAAGGCCAGGCCAGGACGCCTGTGGGGCCTTGAGGACAGGTGGCCAGAGGGACTCCCTCTGCAAGCCCAGCCCGTGTGTGTGTGTGTGTGTGTGTGTGTGTGTGTGTGTGTGTGTGCCCACGTGCGTGCATGTGTGTGTGTGTTGAACCCAGGGCATTCGGCCTCTGAGCTACATGCCCAGCCTTATTTTATTTAATTTATTATTTATTTATTTATTTTTTGCGGTACCGGGGATGTATTTTTTTTTCTTCTTTTTTTGGGGTGAGGGTCTGGGGATGGAACCCAGGGGCATTCAACCTCCGAGCTATACCCCCTGCCCTATCTTTTATTCTTTATTTTGAAACCGGGTCTCACTGAGTTGCAGAGGGCCTCACTAAGTAGCCAAGGCTGGCCGTGAACTACGATCCTCTGGTCTCAGCCTCCCAAATGCTGGGATTACAAGCGTGTGCCACCACGCCCGGTTTTTTTTATTCTCACTAAGTTGCAAAGGGCCTCACTAAGTAGTAGCTGAGGCTGTCCGCAGACCAGGATCCTCCCCAAGTACTAGGATTACAGGCAGCCAGCACCGTGCCCGGCTCGCAGTCACCTTATATTCAGGTGCTCCAGAGTCCAGCAGCTGCAGCTGGCACTTGAGGAGCCTGTAGTCTCTGTCCAGTGGGTGTGGTACCTCCTCCACTTTCTCCTCTCCCTCGGGGGCTGCCTGCAGGGTCTGAGCCAGCTCGATGTCCGCCAGCACCTACGAAGCCGACACCAGCAGCGTCAGCCCACCAGACCTCCGGCCTCCCCCTCCTTTCCCAAGTGTCTGGTCCCACAGTCACCCCACCTGTTGTCCACCTGTCCATCCTGCGCCCTCTGCCCATCTGGCCCGGCCCTGCCCACCACAGTCCATCCCGGGGCCTTCTCGGCCAGCTGTCCCTCGCATCCCGTGCCCAGCTGTCCGGTCTCCCTCACCAGCAGCATGTCCTTCTTGGCCTGCAGGAGTTTGGGGGAGTTGATGGGCGGGGGCCGACTGCGGCCGAAGTTGTGCGGGATGACGGTGTAGAAGCGGGAGGAGAGGTCCTCCAGACTCTGGCCTTCGCCGGGGTCCCGCAGGGCCGCCTCCAGCGCCTCCAGGGCCTCGAAGCCGTGTGCGATCTGCAGCTTGCTCAGCTGGCCCAGGGGCATCTTCTTCACGTCTGGGGCGTGGGGGAAGCACGGGGTGACTCGGCCTGCAGCCGGCCACGCCAAGGCCCTGCCACCCTGCCTGGCCCTGCCCCGCACCCAAGTTCATGAGGACCATGGCGTTTTGAAACATTTCCTGGCTGAAGATGTTGGAGACGAGCTTCTGCGTCGCGGGGTCCAGGGAGCAGGGCTGCACGAGCTTAGCCACGACCCTTCCTGGCCCTCCGTCCACCTGGGAAGAGAGTGGCGGTGGGGTGGGGGCCTCAGACTGGCCAGACCGAGGCAGAGCGGGAGGGGAGGTTGCAGAGCGGGGCAGCGGGAGCCTCCCGGCTCAGCCTCCTGACCTTCACCACGGCCTCCGTGGCCTCGGCCCCGGGCTGCACTTCGATGAGCGTGTACTTGCCGGGGTGGGCCACAAAGTGGTCCCGCTCCGCCCAGCTGTTCTTGGTCTTCTCCCGAAATTTCTTCTCGAAGTCCTTCTTTGCGTCGTCCAGGGAGCTGAAGTGGCTGAGCTTTGACTGGCCCACCTCTCCCTGCGGGTGACAGCCACCAGGGTGCCCACCCTCAACGCTGGGCTGCCTCCGTGTGCGGCCAGACCCGGGCCCAGTATCCCTGGGGCGGCTGGAGGCGCGGGGCAGGGGCGGGGCAGGGAGCGGTGGCGGGCGGCAGGGCCCTCACCACGCGGCCCCAGCGGTTCCAGCAGGCGAAGCGGCCGCCGTCCTCCAGCAGCTGGATAATGTAGAACTTGTTGTGGTTGTCCCCGATGTTGGTCTGGTTCAGCGTGCAGTCGTAATCCCCGTGAACCTGGGCAGAGGGGGCGCGTGTGGGTGTGTGGGCGCCTGGCTGAACACCCTCTGGGGCAGCAGAGGGAGCCTTATTATTATTATTATTATTATTATTATTATTATTATTAATTATTTGTTGTGCTGGGGATTGAACCTAGGGGCATTCTATCTCCAAGCTACACCCCCAGCCAGATTTTTTTTGTTGTTTTTGGTGGTACTGGGGGCGGAACCCAGAGGCTTTCTGGCTCTGGGCTATGCTCCCAGACCTATTTTTAAAATATTTTATTTGAGCCGGGCATGGTGGCACATGCTTGTAATCCCAGCATTCGGGAGGCTGAGACCGGAGGATTGCAGTTCGCGGACAACCTCAGCTACTTAGTGAGGTCCTCTGTGACTCAGTGAGACCCTGTTTCAAAATAAAGAATACAAAATAGGGCAGGAGGTATAGCTCGGAGGTCGAATGCCCCTTGGGTTCCACCCCCAGACCTGCAAAATTTTTTTTTTTAGTTTGGAAACAGGGTCTCACTAAGTGGCTGAGAGCCTCACTAAGTAGCTGAGGCTGGCTTCAAACCTGTGCAATCCTCCTGTCTCAGCCTCCCATGGGCTGAGATTACAAGCATGCACCACCATGCCTGGCTCAATTTTTTTATTCTTTTATTTTGAAACAGGGTCTCACTAAATTGCGGAAGGCCTCACTAAATAGCTCAGGCTGGCCATGAACCCTGATTCTCCTGTCTCAGCCTCCCAAGTACTGGGATTACAAGCATGCACCACCACGCCCAGCTAGAGGGAGCCCTTTACTGGGGGTGGAGGGCGATGGTCCTGCCCTAGGGGCACAGGGGAGCACAGGCTGAGCCTGGCATGGGGGCAGGGGCTTTGGGAGGACACAGCTGTGCCCTGATGGGGGGAATCTAAGGGAGACGTGGCCCTGCTCTGAGGGTTGGTCTGAGGGGACCCAGGCGAGCTCCGGGGTCACTCAGGAAGTCAGAACCCTTCTTGGAGTGGGTGGGGAAGCCTGCCTGCCAAGACCTGATGGGATACAGCCTTGACCTCTGTGGTGTCAGGAAGACATGGCCTTGCTCTGGGGTTCCCTGGCCACAGCTGATCCCCCAAGGGCCAGGGGCACCCCTGTCCTGCTCCGGCACGCTGGGGCTGCGGCTCACCTGGGTCCTGGGGTTGCTGCTGAGTGGACACGGGGGGTCCACACGGATTACGCGCTTCTCTGCGGGTGCGGCCCTGAGGGCTTCGGCGGCGGAGCGGAAGTTGTCCTCCTCCCCGGGCCCTTGTAGTCCCTTCCTCTTTGGGGCTCTCTGTCTGGGCCGGTGCTTTGGAGCCATGGCTGTCCTGGGGCACAGGAGCGGGGTTGTCAGGTCTTCATGCTCAACCCAGCCTCCGGGTGCCATCTTGGCCCAGCCTGGTCTTGCCCTTTGAGCGACACCTGTTACTTCCTCCTGCCCACACTGGCCCCATTTCTAGCCGGGGACTAAAGTGGCTCTCTGTACCTGAGATATGCCCCTCTCCCCGTCACAGGGCAAGGTCAGGACCCGGCCGGTCAGCCCCTTGCCAGGCAGGCTGGCTCCCGGTCTCCACAGCTCTCAGGTCCTGGGTGATAGGAAAAGCGAAAGGAGGGTGTCCCCTGGGCTTCAGGGCCCCTCCCTACTCCGCACACACCCTCTGCCCCGGCCAGCCGGCTCCCATCTGTTGGGGCTGCAGGGTGAGTCACTGGGCTGTGGGGGAGGCTGGGCAGCACCTTAGGCCCAGGGTGCTCTCTCTAAAGCTTGTGACCCTGGGGTGCGAAAACCTCTTCCTAACGCACTTAATAGTTCTGGGGCGTGGGCCAGGGTTCCAGATCCGTGGCCTGGAACTGCCAGAGGTCAGGGGCCAGTTCCACCGCCTGCCTGCCCCGCCCCGCCCCACCCCACCCCCACAGGGGGTTGTGAGTGGGCCACAGGACACTCACCTAAGACAAGCAGGAAACTGGGAGAGGTGGTGCCAGCCCTGCCTGGCACCAGGAGCGCTGTGTGCCCCTCCCAGGGCAGTGGCAGGTCTGGGGTCCTCTCTAGCCGTCCTCTGTGAGCCTCAGGCTTGACTTAGGGAGGGGATTCCTGACTATCACTAGAGGAGGGGAAAGCGCCTGTGGGTGGTGGCGGTGTAGAATTTCAGCTATTTGGCCACCAGTGGGGTGAGTCAGAGGCTGGGCAGGCTGAGATCACTGGCTCGGATGAGGGGACACTGATCTGGGCATCCAAGTCCCAGGAGGCTGTCAGTCATCAGGTTTGGGGCACGCAGTATCTCTCACTGCCCAGTACCTTGGTCCTGGTACCCGCGCTGCCACCCTCTCCCCAGGGTGGTCAGAATACTCTTTCTGTATTCTAGAGCCAAACTAGTTTACTCCTGCCCCGCCCCAGACGGGGAGGAGTCGTAGACCAGAACGCAGAACACCGCGCCTCTGGCGCCCCTCAGCGGCCACGTGGCGTAAGTACAGGCAAGACTTCCTGGCCCGACTCCTCCCTAGAACTCAGGCGGCAGCAGAGCGCAAGCGCAGCAGCCTCAGGCCGGAAGTCTCGGCCTATTGGAGCCCTGGGAGACGTGGTCACGAGCGACTATCCAATGGGCGGCTGGGGGTGTGTCAGAGCCTGCTGGAAAAGCCAATAGAAACATGGGAGGTAGGGCCTGCCGCGCTCTGATGCCCCCCGGGGGGCGGGGCTTTGCCATGCGGCCATAGGTTTAACTTCCATGTGAGCTCTCTAGAGGCGGCTGCAAAGTATCCCAACATGCCGACCCCAGCGGCGGCTCGTAAGCGCGGAAAGCCGGCCCCTCGGGCCGGGGCTGGCGCAGCGGCGAGCAAGCGGCGGCGAAAGGTGAGCATGGCGTTCCCACGGGCCGCGGGCAGTCTCGCTAGGGGACAGCATGCATCCGTTCCCGAACCCGGGGCTCTCCCGAGCCCTTCGCCCAGGACCTCAGCTAAAGCCCGCTTCGTCCCTCCGCGCTCCAGATCCTGGCAAGCCCTGCGCGGGGCCCGGAGCCGCGGCTCTTCCCAGCCCCGGGGCTCTCGAGGGCCCTAGATTAGGCCGGGGAGGGGTTCGGGACCCGTGGCCGAAGAAAGGTCTTCCTTTCCCTTCCCCTTTCCTGTTTGCCTTTCCCGCAGGCGGACTCCGCGGGGGACAGGGGCAAGTCCAAGGGCGGCGGCAAGATGAACGAGGAGATCTCCAGCGACTCTGAGAGCGAGAGGTGAGCTGTGCCCTTGCGCTTAGTGGAAGGGAAACTGAGGCCCGTGGTGAGGAAGACTCCGGGTCCGGGCAGAGCTGGAGCGAGAACCCAGGATGCCGGCACTTGGCATTCAGATCGTGGCTCTTTCCTGCATTTTGTGGCCCTGCCGAGTCTCTTCCCATCTGCGATGTCTCAGTGGGAAGGACCCCAGGCTTCGTGGGAGACCTGGAGCCCTCCCAGGCTCTGGACAGGGCTGGATTGACAGGCAAGGGGAGAAGATGCAAGGCCCTTTGTTCTGTTTCCCCGCAATGTCACAATTCCTGGGCTTCCGCCATTCTTTTGAGTTGAGACGTGTTTGGCTGTGTTGCCTGGGATGGCCCCGGCCTCCTGAACTCTGCTGATCTCTTGCCTCAGTCTCTTGAGTAGCTGGGAGTACAAGTATGGTGGCTGGGCCCTTCCTGGATCCTTTTATTTATTTTTGGTACTGGGGATGGAACCCAAAGGCATTCTGCCTCCAAGCCACACCCCCCCAGCCCTATATTATACTCCTTATTTTTAAATAGGGCCTCACTGAGCTGTAAAGGGCCTCACAAACCAGCTTAGGCTGTCTGAGAACCGCGATCCTCCTGTCTCAGCCTCCCAATGTTGGGATTACAGGCGTGCGCCACCACGACGCTTTTAACAGGTCTTGGCCTGCCTTGCTAGGTGATGAGTCTCACTACTTACTGAGGCTGTCCTTCAACCTGTGATCCTTCTATCTCAGCCACCCAAATACTGTGATTACAAGTGTGCACCACCGTGCCCGGCTTAAGTGAATCTTGAAACAGCAGATTGATGGGTTTGGGTCAAGTGAGTAGCAACCCCGGCCTTGGTGTTGAGGGGCAGTGCCAGCCCTGTTGGCCAAGGCTGGCCCCGTAGTGGGTGCTCAGTGGTCTCTGGGGCCTGGTCTGGCCTGGGCTTTCCTGAGAGCTGCCAAGGTCCCTTCTGGGGGAAGCGGCGGGCAAGGTCACGCACAGTTGAAGCGCTTGACAGAGACTGGTGTCTGCAGGCGAGTGATCAGAGGGAGCGGGCCGGCCTGGATTTTCTGTTTCCGAGTCCCGTGGCCTTCCTGTGCCTCCCCGGAGCAGGTCAGAGCAGGAGCTGTCTTTGAGTGAAGTGAGTGCTCTCGGAAGGCCCTACCGTGGACTTGGAGGGCTCCGCAGGGCCGTGCTGGACCCGCTGGGGTCCACCCGGGGCTTGGCCTCCTGTGGTCTGGGGCGCTCAGTCTAGGGCGCTGCGGTCCTGGTGTGCCCGCTCTGTGGACCCTTGGATGAGGTTAGGCCGGCTGCTCTCCATGTCTGGGGTGGTTGCAGGCCTGGGAGCCCCGGGTTCTGTCCTCTGTGGGATCTTCTGGCGTTCCACCTCTATCTATACCCCAGCCTTCTTTATTTTGAAACAGGGACTCACTAAGTTGCTGGCAGTCTTGCTAAGTTACTGAGGGCCTCACCAAGTTCTGGCCTCAAACATGTGATCCTCCCATCCCAGCCTCCCAAATACCGGGGTTATAGGCATGCATCGCTGTGCCCCACCGCCCTTCTTATTTTTATTTTAGACAGGGTCTTGCTAAGTTTGGCCTCGAGTCTTCCATCGTCCTGTCTCAGCCTCCCAAGTACTGGGATTATAGGTGTGCACCATCTGGCCTGGCGTGTGTGTGTGTGTGTGTGTGTGGTGCTGGGGATGGAACCCAGGGTTTTGTGCATGCTAGACAAGCACTCTACCACTGAGCTACACCCCTACCCCTGGTGATACCTTTATTTTATTTATTTATTTTTGTGGCACTGGGGATTGAACCCAGAGGCATTCTACCTCCAAGCTATATCCCCAACCCTATTTTACTTTTATTTTGGAGTAGGGTCTTGTTAGGTTGGTGAGTCTCACTACTTTCTGAGGCCGTCCTTGAACCTGCAATCCTCCTGTCTCAGCCTCCCAAGTACTGGGATTATAGGTGTGCACCACCACGCCTAGCTTGGGTACTCCTTGACAGGGCACTCTGGGGCTTGGGTTTTCCCTTCAGAGCCTCGTATGTGCAGCTCCTTGGTCTTCTTCTATGTGTTGGTATTGAGATGTCTGAGGCCATTTTGATTCCTGACCCTTTTGTTCCTGGCCGGATTTCTCGTGGACACCTGTAGAACCTTCTTTGACCCCAGAGTCATGATTTCATGGTGACCTTTGAGGTTTGGGCCAGCTTTCCTGTTTGCCAGCCCCTGGGTGGGTTTTCCATCTGCTAAGGCATTTCTCTAATTCTGTGTTTGTAATCGTGGGCTCTGAGGCCCAGCAGGGACAGGAGGGTTGAGCAGGGGACTCGTCAGGAGGCACCGTCCTGGCATCCAGAGGGGTGGGTGGGGAACTGAAACCCAGTCCCTCCTGCTCACAGCCTGCCTCCAAGAAGGACCGAGGAGGAGGAGGAGGAGGCGGAGGAGCTGGAGGAGACCGCGCAGGAGAAGAAGCTGCGCCTGGCCAAGCTCTACCTTGAGCAGCTCCGGCAGCAAGGTGAGCCAGGCAGGCCGGGCGGGCCAGGGCCTCTGCTGCAGCCCGCCTCTCGGTGCCACCTGATGCCACCCGCGGCTGCCGGTGCCAGGTGCCTTGTGGTGGTGACTGGGAGCTCTCATGGGCCTCCTGGAGCACACCAGACCTACAGGAAGCTTTAGGCTGCTCTGATAGGTCAGGAGGAGACCGTCCAACCTTCCCCCTCCTCTGCCGAGGCAGCCTGAACTCCCCTGGGTCCAGCCCTGGGGTGGAGGGGTGGGATGGGAGGGGAGGGACCGCAGCCTCGGGTCATGTGGCCTGGCCTGTCCCGCGCAGAGGAGGAGAAGGCCGAGGCCCGGGAGTTCGAGGAGGACCAGGTGGCGGGGCGTCTGAAGGAGGACGTGGTAAGTGTCGGGAGTGTGGGGTGGGGGAGGCGGGTCCCGCCCCAGGCCTCACTCCTCTCCTGTTGTCCATGCAGCTGGAACAGAGGGGCAGGCTGCAGAAGTCGGTGGCGAAGGAGGTGAGTGGGCAGCCCTGCTGTGGGGCTGGAGGGAGTGGAGCGCCGTCACGCCCAGCCGCAGTGACGCCGCCCCCACCTGCCCAGATCCAGGCCCCGGCCCCGTCCGACATCCGAGTTTTACGGGGCCACCAGCTCTCCATTACGTGTTTGGTCATCACCCCTGATGACTCGGCCATCTTCTCCGCAGCCAAAGACTGCAGCATCATTAAGTGTGAGCGCGGTGCTGGGTGGGGTGCGGCCCCGCGGACACCCCGGAGGAGGTCTGGGGAGGCGGGCTGCCAGGGCACACCGAGCGCTGATGGGGAGGCCTCAGGAGGCACGCTGCTACCAAGAGGGGCTTCCTGGGTGACAGTGGATGCTCATGCCGGGCAGCAGGGCTCATGAGCGCGGCCTCTGGACACCATTGAGCAGAGGCAGGGAGGTGAGCTGGGCATGGTGGAGTGCACCTGCAATCCTAGCACTTGGGAGGCTGAGACAGGAGGATCACAGATTCAAGGCCAGCCTCAGTCACGTAGGCCCTCAGCAACTTAGCATGACTGGGTTTCAAAATAAGAAAAGTAAAAAGGGCCGGGAGAGTAGCCGAGAGGTAGAATGCCCCTGGGTTCAACCCCAGCACCACTCCATGCAGCAGGGAGAGAGGACTTACGCTTGTGTAGCAGGGATGAAGGTGCAGGTGGGCACTTGGGCTGGAACTTGCTTGAGGCTCTGCACAGAGCTGGGGTTGAGTCCCTGGGCCTCTGGCTCCCAGCCCTCCGCAGCTGAGCTCAGGCCTCATCCACACACGAGGGTCCCGGGAAGACCGTAACACTGTCAGCCCCAGGGCACTTGGTTTCTAAGGTGTTTTTTGTGGTGCTGGGGGTGGAACCCAGGCCTTGTGTGTGCCAGGCGAGCGCTCTCCTGCTGAGCTTTGCCCCTGTGCCCCCAGACCACTGTCGTAGCCTCTCTCCTTTGGGGGCCTCGTGGGGTCCATTGCCTGCACTCAGCACATGAGGAGACCGAGGCTGAACTGGGCCCTCTGGCCCCAGTCTCCTTCTCCACGCCACCCCTGGGGGAGGGCCCTGGCCCTGGCCCCATCACAGTGGCCTCTGTCCCCCTGTGGCAGGGAGCGTGGAGACAGGACGGAAGCTGCACGTGATCCCTCGGGTCAGGAAGGGCGCGGAGGGGCAGCCCCCCGGCCACAGCAGCCACGTGCTCTGCATGGCCATCTCCTCCGATGGCAAGTACCTCGTAAGGCCGGTCGGTCCCGGGTAGGCGGCGGGCCGGGTGGGTGGTGCGTGCCCGCGGCCATCGTCCTCGTCCCCGCAGGCCTCGGGCGACCGCAGCAAGCTCATCCTTATCTGGGAGGCCGAGACCTGCCGGCACCTGTACACCTTCACGGGCCACCGGGACGCTGTGTCGGTGAGGCTCCACCCTCCTGGGCGGCTGGCCACACAGGACGTGTGTGGCGGGGGCCCCGGTGTGCAGTCCTTGGGACTGTGCGGTAGTGGGTGGTGCCTAGAGGACACAGGCAGGCTAGGGGCCGGGGAAGGCTTGGAGAAGGCGCCCCACTTTCATGAAGTCCTCCCCGGGCCGGCCTCCGTCCTGCCTGCTGTGGTCCAGCGCCCTCCTGCCCTCTCCCCTCGGCCCCCAGGGGCTGGCGTTCCGCAGAGGCACACACCAGCTCTACAGCACCTCCCACGACCGCTCCGTGAAGGTGTGGAACGTGGCCGAGAACTCGTATGTGGAGACGCTGTGAGTGTGCTCCCCAGAGGGCCCACGCGGGCCCCGGGCGGGCGTGTGTGGGATTGTGCAGCTCGCCTGTGACCCGTGCCCCGTTCCGTCCCGCCCTCCAGCTTCGGGCACCAGGATGCGGTGGCTGCCCTGGACGCGCTGAGTCGGGAGTGCTGCGTGACCGCGGGGGGCCGGGACGGGACCGTGCGCGTGTGGAAGATCCCAGAGGAGTCCCAGCTGGTCTTCTACGGCCACCAGTAAGGCGGCCTGCCGAGCCGAGCCGGTGTGGCTCTGGGATCTGGGGGTGCGTGTGGGCCACGCCCCTCACGTCCCGTCTCTCCAGGGGCTCCATTGACTGCATCCATCTCATCAATGAGGAACACATGGTGTCGGGCGCCGACGACGGGTAAGAGCTGCCTTTCCATGCCGGGCTTGCCGTAGGGCCCCTCGCCGGGGAGCCGTGACCTGGCCCACGCCCTTGGCAGCCTCTGGCCTCACCCAGGGCCCTCCCCGTCGTCTCCAGCTCTGTGGCCCTGTGGGGCCTCTCCAAGAAGCGGCCCCTGGTGGTGCATCGCGACGCTCATGGGCTGCAGGGCGAGCCGGGCCTGGAGCAGCCCTTCTGGGTATCGTCCGTGGCAGCCCTGCTCAACACTGACCTCGTGGCCACAGGTGGGGGCCCGCAAGGTGGGAGGAAGGGAGGCGGGCGGGCTGCTGCGGGCTGCTCACCATCTCCCTGCCCCCAGGCTCCCACAATTCCCGTCTGCGGCTCTGGCAGTGCGGGGAAGGCTTCCGGCGGCTCGACCTTCTCCACGAAGTCCCCCTGGTGAGTGGGACTTGGACGCGCAGCCCCTCCCCGGCGCCGGGCTCTGGAATGAGCTCTTGCATGTCCTCCTTCCAGCCAGAGGCTTCTCATCCGGGCCGCGCCAGCTCCTGGCACCCAGCCTGGCAGGACCGCTCCCTTCACCCCCAACCCATCCTCCACCCTCCCGACCCAGGCGCTGTTGTGGGTGTGGGGACAAGGCGGGACGCTGTGGGCAGAGGGTGGCGGTCCCGTGTGGTGACTGGCTCTGCGTGGCTCGTGCTGGCTCAGGAGCAAGGCTGGGGTGTGTGTCCCTGTGGGCGGCCTTGAGGATGGTGGTGTCCCTCAGTGAACGCGGGCAGGCCGGGGGCCGGGATGACGGTTCTGAGGTCTCCAGCGCCCCCAGCCGGGAGCCAGCGAGGCTCTGCTCCCCGGCTCCCTGCCAGGCTGGTGCCCACCTCCCGTCTCAGACACAGAGGCTGAGGCCCTAGGGCTAAAGGCTGGCCCGGGAGGGCTCTCACCCCAAGGCCGGCCGGGAGGCAGTAGAGGCAGTAGAGGCGTATCCTCACGTCTTCCCCGTCCCCCTCTCTCCTCAGGTGGGGTTTATCAACAGCCTCAAGTTCTCCAGCACCGGGGACTTCCTGGTGGCTGGAGTGGGGCAGGAGCACAGGTATGCGTGTCCCTGGGCGAGGCCGCGGGCGGGTGGGCTGGTGCCTGGGCCGTCAACTGCTCCTGCTCCTCCTGTCAACTGCTCCTGCTCCTCCGTAGGCTTGGCCGATGGTGGCGGATCAAAGAGGCTCGCAACTCCGTCTGCATTATCCCCCTCCGCAGGGCCCCCGAGCCCCCCGCTGCTGGCTCCTGACAGCCTGTCCCCCTTATTTAAGTCCATCCGAGGCCCTGCCCTGCCCTTTGTAATAAAAGCCCTTCTTTTGGACCTGGTGTCTTGTAGCTCCTGAGAAGGGGGCTGGGATGGGGACTGCATCCCAGGTGGACGCGGCCGTGGGGCTGCCCGCTCCGTCCCTCCGCTGGCCTGAGCGCCTTCTTGGCGGGGCCCTCAGCTGGCTCCCCACCTCCTCACCGGGCTGGCTCCTCAGCCATCCGGCTACCCGGAAGGGCGGCGTGGGTCTGCGACTCGGGCTGCAGGTCAGGCTGGCCCACCGCCCCACCAGCTGGGTACTCGCTCTCGTGCTGGGGTGGGAGCTGTAAGGGCCCAGCGAGGACCCTTCCTCTCAGGGCAGAAGTGAGGGGGATGTTCCAGGAAAGCCCTGAGCCCATCGGGCCCAGTGGTGGTGTGAACCCTTTTGTCCTCCCGTGGCCAGAGGGTCAGGGTCAGACCAAGCGCCTGAAAATCCTGCCATGAGTCAGAAGATACTGGTAGGAAGCTAGGCGTGGTGGCACATGGAGGATCACAGGTTCAAGACTAGCCTCAGCAACTTAGCAAGACCCTTAGTAATAAGTGTAAGTAAAAATAAGTGTAAATGAAATAAAAATAAAAAGTGCTGGGGGTGTCGCTGGGTGGTGGAGTGCCCTGGTTCAGTCTCCAGTACCACACTAGCGGAAGTTGTTGGTAGAGTTCTCTTGTACATCCAGCCTTGCTCCAGCTCATCAGTGCAGCGGGCGGTGAGCCAGAAATGGCGGGCGGTGCCGGCCATTTGAGGCCAGGCTAGCCCGGATTCAGGGGAAGGCTCCCTCTGCTGGCGGGAGCAGGTATTGCAAAGGATAGAGAAAGGCATTTCTGGGGCGAAGCCATCGCATGTCCTGCGGCCTGGCCCAGAGCATCGCCGCCACCCGGGTCCTGTGCTGTGGTCTTGTTCCTGGGCGGGCAGAGGGTGTTGCCAGAGCAACCTCGGGCGGGTGGCGCAGGAGGCGAGGATGAGCCGCACGCAGCCGGCCCAGTGGGACTCGGGAGGTGGCTGTCAGCCTAGCAGGTGATACTGAGCCACTCTTCCCTCTGCATGGAAGGAGTCTAGGAGAAGGGTCTGAGCTGGCGTCCCGTCCCCCATGGCACCGGCCCCCATATTGCAAGCTCCCCCAACCCGGACTTCAGAAAGGAAATGACCTGGGGAGGCAAGGCCGGCAGCCTCCATCCTTTGCGGGATGGACCTGGGCCTGGGCCCCTGGGCTGTGTTCTACACCCTAGAGACGTGGGCCCGGGGAAGGCCATGGCATGGGGGCGGGGACAGTGCTGGTTTCGGCTTCTAGGAACTCGTTTCTGTTTCTTTCCGGAGAAAGAAACCTCATTTCTCTTGGAAAACTGACACTTTTCCAAAGTGACATCTATCCATCCATCCATCCACCCGTCCGTCCATCATCCATCTATCCATCTGTCCATCCACCAAAACAGTTCCAGTGACACGCAGCTCCTGTTGCGGGCCGCGGGGATGCAGCAACGGATGGGACAAAGTCCCCCTCCAGAAGGCTCACCCGCGGGAGGCCACAAAATGTACACAAGCGCTGGGGTGGTGGCGCGCTCCTGTGGTTCCGGGACTTGGAGGCTGAGACAGGAGGGTCGCAGGCTCGAGGCCACTTAGCAGGACCCTCAGTGACCTAGCGAGGCTCTGTTTCAAAATAAAAATTAAGCCGGGCGTGGTGGCGCACGCTTGGAATCCCCACGCTTGGGAGGCTGAGACAGGAGGATCGCAAGGTTCAAAGCCAGCCTCAGCTACTTAGTGAGGCTCTCAGCAACTTAGTGAGACCCTGTTTCCAAATAAAATATAAAAAATAGGGCTGGGTGTATAGCCCGGAGGTAGAAAGCCTCTGGGTTCCGCCCCCAGTACAACGAGCATTGAGCGAGTGAATGCATGCATGCCACGGGAAGCCAGGAGAGTGTTGAGATGGAAGTGCCTGGACTTTGCACACTTTACTTGAAAGGCTGGGACAGGTGGATCGCAGGTTCGAAGCCAGCCTCGGCAGTTTACCTAGAGCCTGTGTGTGTGTGTGTGTGTGTGTGTGTGTGTGTGTGTGTGACTGGGCATGGAACCCAGGGCCATTCTACCTCTGAGCTATATCCCCAGCCTTATGTTATTTTTTAGTTGGAAGCAGGGTTTCACAAAGTTGCCCAGGGCCTCAAGTTGCGGAGTCTGTCTGCAAATCTGATCCCCCGTCTCAGCTTCCCAGGACTGGGATTACATTCACACATCACTGCACCAGGGTGAGATCCTGTCGTGTGTGTGTGTGTGTGTGTGTGTGTGTGTGTGTAGTACTGGGGATTGAACCCAGGGGCATTCTACCTCTGAGCTATATCCCCAGTCTGATTTTTTATTCTTTATTTTGAAATAGGGTCTTATTAAGTTGGGGAGGTCCTGAGTAGCCGAGGCTAGCTTCGAGCTTGTGATCCTTCTGTCTCAGCCTCCCATGCACCAGGATTGCAAGCATGTGCCACCACACCTGGCTCATGTTTTTGTTTTTGGTACTGAGGATTGAACTCTGGGACATTTTATCTCCGAGCTGCACCCTCATTCCCTTTTATCTTTTTTTTTTTTTGAAACAAGGTCTTGCTAGGTTGCTGAGGGCCTCCCTAAATTGCTGAGGCTGGCCCCAAACCTGCAATCCTCTTGTCTCAGCCTCCCAAGTACTGGGATTACAGGTGCTGGGCTAAGCTCGCTGCTCTTATCACCTGCACAGAGCCTTGGGGTTCTGGGCTGCAGCCTAACCCTCTTTGGGAATGGGGCGGGACTCTCACCGGCCAACTGGATTATCACATTTCCCTGGGGGTGGGTACATGCATTTTGTTAATCCAGTTGGATTCAAATTTGGGATTTGTATTTGGAACTCTTGGGAAGAGAAGCTCTGTGAGAATAAAGTGGGAACTTTAGATTCTGTATGTGTGCATGTGTGCGCACGTGTGTGTGTGCATGTGTGTGTACCTGTGGAAAAGGGAAAAAAGGAAAGGAGTGTGCGGGAGCGTGAGAAGGCGCGGAGAGTGCGGCGTGCACGTGTGTGATCAGCTCGGCCCCCTTCATCTCAGCTGGTGTCTAATAATAGAGCACCAGCTGTGCGCACGTCTCTGAGGCTGGACGAGGCCGCAGGAGGAGGCAGGGCCGAGGGCAGGCGTGAGTCGCCCCTTCCCCCGAGAAGCCACAGGGCCGCCCGAGAGCCCAGAGGGCGCCGCGGGGTCAGGGAAGGCGAGCAGCCTTGGCACGGCAGGCGTGGTGTCCTCGCCACCCGGCAGGGCGCTCCCGGGACTCGGGAGCGGTGGGGCGCAGGGTCCCGGGCCGCCGCCCCCTCCTCCCCCCGGGTGCTGTCCAGCTCTCAGTGCTGAGCTCGGTTCCCCCGAGGGGAGGGAGGCGGTCTCCCCGGGAGCAGATATAGTATCACATCCACTTATCAGCAAGCACGTTTATTTGGCACCTGCTGTGTGCGGGCACGTTCAGCTTCTGGAGGGACACAGTGGAAGATGCGGAGTCTCTGCCCGCGGGGCGCTGGGCGAGGAAGAGACGGGAGCAGCGATGCCGCTCAGGCGGCAGCCACCATGGCGAGCTAGAAAAGGACCATGGTTTGTGTTTTTTTTTTTTTTTTCAGTACTGGGGCATTCAGTACCCAGGGGCATTCTACATCCAAGCTACACCCCCTGCCCTATTTTTTTTTTTTTCAGGTCTGGGGATGAAACTCAGAGGCATTTGACCTCCAAGCTACACCCCCAACCCTATTTTTTATTCTTTATTTTGAAACAGGGTCTCACTGAGTTGCGGAGGCCTCATTAAGTAGCTGAGGCTGTCCTCGAACCGCGATCCTCTGGTCTCAGCCTCCCGAGTGCTGGGATGACAAGCGTGAGCCACCATGCCCCGCCCCAGCCCTATTTTTAATTCTTTATTTGAAACAGGGTCTCACTAAGAGGCTGGCCACGAACCCTCCTGTCTCAGCCTCCCAAGTACTGGGATTACAAGCAGGTGCCACCATGCCCAGGTCAAAAGATTTGGTGTATTTTCAATGTTTGGTTATTATAAATATATATTTAAAATATATTATACTTATAATATATAAAATATAATATATACAAATATATTGTAAATGTTGTGAACATTTCTATACAGATCTTTTTGTGAACCTATGTTTATTCCTCTTGACTAAAAACCTGAGTGAACTTGCTGAGTCCTGGGGTAGCAGGAGGTTTATGATTAAATTTAAAAAGAAAGCGCTCAGTCAGTTTCTGTATTGATAGCACCATAAAAAATACATGAGCGCTTCATTCACGCCACATCCTTGCCAGCCTTTGGTGGTGGTGGTAGTTTTTTCTTGTCCTTTGAGCCATGATGGATATATAATGGTACGCCATTATGGTTTAAATTTTTTATTTCTCTAATGACTAATAATGTTGAGCAACTTTTCCTGCATTTAGTGACCATTTGGATATTTTCTTTTAAAGTGTTGGCATTTTCTTTTATAAAGGGCTGTCTATTTTTATTGGGTTGCTTGTCTTTTTTTTTTTCGGTACCGGGAATGGAACCCAGGGGCATTCTGCCTCTGAACTACACCCACAGCCCTATTTTTTTTTTTGATTTTTTAATTTTTGAATTGTGAAGAGGCTCACTAAGTGGCTGAGGCTGTCCACGAACCGCCATCCTCTGGTCTCTGCCTTCTGAATGCTGGGATTATAAGTGTGAGCCACCATGCCTGGCTGCTTGTCTTTTTTTTTTTTTTGAGTTGTAGAAGTTCTTAAATTATGACTATAAGTTCTCTCCATATATGTGTGTGTGTGTGTGTGTGTGTGTGTGTGTGTAAAGATTTTTCCCCAGTCTATAACTTAAGTGATGAAACATTTTAGTTTGGGTAACATATAGTTTATCAATATTTTGTTTTATTTTTGGTATTGGGAACTGAACTCAGGGATGTTCTACTTCTGAGCTACACCTTCAGCCCTATTATTATTATTATTATTATTATTATTAATTATTTATTTGCAGTACCGGGGATTGAACCCAGGGACATTCTACCTCTGAGCTACACCCCCAGCCCTATTTTTAACTCTTTATTTTGAAACAAGGCCTCACGAAGTTGCAGAGGGCCTCGCTAAGTAGCTGAGGCTGGCCGCTAACCCGTGATCCTCCTGCCTCAGCCTCCCAAGTACAGGGATTTGAAGCGTGCGGCACCACGCCTGGCTCATCAATATTTTATTATTAGAATTTTCTGTGTATTGTTTAAGAAATCTTTGTTAACTTCAAGGGCACAAAATAATTCTCAGGGATTTCTTCTAGAAGGTTATAGTTTTACTTTTTGTTTAGATCTATGATCCATCTTGAATTAACTCTTTATGGTCTATGATGTTAAATAGGGGTCAGGATTCTTTTTATTAAGACAGAAAATGCACTTCCTTTCTGCACTGAATTATCCGGGTACACTTAAAGAAATCGACAGATCGTATAAATGCGTCCATTTCTGGTTTCTCTGTTCTGTCCCATGGATCTGCTTGTCTCTCCTTTACCAGATTGTCTTGGTTGCTGTCACCGTAGAGTGAATCTTAAGTGAGATGATGTCAGCCGGGCACAGTGGCATGTGCCAGTAATCCCAGTACTTGGGAGGCTGAGGCAGGAGGGTCGTAGGTTTGAGGCCAACCTCAGCAATTTAGTGAGATGTTTCACAGTTTAAATTAAAAAAAAAAGTAAAAAGGGCTGGAGTTTAACCCAGAGGTAGAATGCCTCTGAATTCAAGCCCCAGTGTCAAAATAAATAAATACACAAACGACTAAGTAAAAATAAAGGGCTAGCTGGGCGTGGTGGCGCACACTTGTAATCCCAACATTTGAGAGGCTGAGACAGGAGGATCGCAGTTCATGGACAGCCTCGGCTACCTCGTAAGTCCCTTTGCAACTCAGAGAGACCCTGTTTCCAAATAAAGAATAAAAAAATAGGGCTGAGGGTATAGCTTGGAGGTAGAATGCCCTGGGTTCTCAGTACTGCGAAGGAAAAAAAGAAAAAAAGGGCTAGGGCTGGGCGCTCTGTGATCCAGCTCAAGCTGGGTTGAGTCCCGGCGCCACCACACAACCAGCCACCTGCCCCGCAGCGCCCGGGCTCCGCGGTCCCGGTGGCCCTTGGGGCCAGCGGCAGGCCGAGGGCAGGTCCCTGCCTGCGCCGCCGCCCGCTGCCCGCCTGGCGTGGCTTCAGGATGTGCAGGAGCCGCGGAGAGCCCGGAGCCCGTGGGTTCTGGGGGCCTGCGGCCGGGGCTGCCTCCTGGGGCTCCCTGGCCCTGGGTGGCTGTGACTCAGGTCATCAGGGGATCTGGGGTACTCCCAGAGCCTCACGTGTGAAGGCTCCGTTTCCAGTGCAGTGCTGTTTATTTTATTTTTTATATCGGTGATTGAACCCAGGGGCATTTTATCTCCAAGCTACATCCCAAGCCCTCTAAAATTTATTATTATTATTATTATTATTATTATTATTATTATTATTATCTGCATGTGTGTGGAACTGAGAATTAAGAATTGAACTGAGGGGCATTCTGCCTCTGAGCCATACCACCTGCCTCTGAGCTATACCCCCAGCCCGTAAAAAAAAATTATATATATATATATATATATATATATATATATATATATATATAGTTGTACTGGGGATGGAACCCAGGGGCATTTGACCTCCAAGCTACATCCCCTGCTTTTTAAAAAAATTCTTTATTTTGAAACAGGGTCTCACTGAGCTGCAGAGGGCCTCACTAAGTAGCTGAGGCTGTCTGCAAACCGCGATCCTCTGATCTCAGCCTCCCGAATGCTGGGATTACAAGCATGCGCCACCACGCCCAGCTTAAAATTTATATATATATATATATTATTACTACTAGTTTGTGTGTGTGGAACTGAGAATTAAACCCAGGGGCATTCTGTCTCTGAGCCACACCCCCTGCCTCCAAGCTACACCCTCAGCCCTATTTATTTTTTTATTTTGAAACAGAGTCTCAGTAAGTTGCCGAGAGTCTCCCTACTTTGCTGAGGCTGGCCTCAAACCTGCAATCCTATCTCAGCCTCCCAAGTGCTGAGATTAGAGGCATGCCTCACCATGCCTGGCCGCTTACCTTGTTATGATTTGTGGTTTTGGGATTGAGCCCAGGTGTGCTCTATACTGAGCTAGACCCCCAACCCCTTTTATTTTGAAAAGGAGTCTCACTGAGTTTTTGAGGCTGCTCTCAAGTTTTTGACCTTTTTGTCTCAGTTTTACAAGTACTGGAATTACAAGTCTGTGCCCCCATGCCAGACTTCATTATTATTATTATTTTTTTAATATGCAGCACCCTAAGATACAAATAGAGTCTAAATCATTAAATCAACCCCTGTTGATGGATATTTACTTTTCATTGAACTATTGCCAATGACTAGCTGTCTGTACAACTCCACATAAATGGCCAGTATTTCTGGTGTCTTGGCTTTCAAGCCAAGGTTTTGGTCACTTCTAATAAAAAAGAATGGACATGCTGGGTGTGGGGGCGCACGCTTCTAATCCCAGTACTTGGGAGGCAGAGACAGGAGGCTGGCAGGTTTGAGGACAGCCTCTGTATGTAGTGAAACTTATCAACCTAGCGAGACCCTGTTTAAAAAAAAAATAAAAAAAAATAGGGCTGGGGTGCATGTTGAAGATAGAATGTCCTTGGATTCAATCCTCAGTCTCTCTCACACACACACACACACACACACACACACACACACACACACACACTGGTACAGTGGCACAGCCCCGTCATCCTAGTACTTGGGAGGCTGAGACAGTTGGCTTGCAGGTTTGAGAACCGTCTCAGCCACTTAGCTGGACCCTGTTTCCAAGTAAAAACTAAAAAGGTCTGGGATATAGCTGGGAGGTAGAACCCCCAGCACCTACCCCTCCCCAGCCCAGACCAAAAGGAACGAGCTGGTCGGCGCCTCTGCCTTCCCTCGCGGCTGGGCAGCTGGAGCCTCCTGCAGCCTGAGTCACAGCCGCCCTTGTGATGTCACCGGCCCCTCCTCTACTTGTCTGCCCCCACCCCATGGAGAAGGAAATCAGGCCAGAGGGGATTTGAACCATCTACACCCAGTCCATGTGTGACCCATGGTGAGCTCCAGAATGCTGCACTTGCAAGAGACGACCCCACGACACATCCGGAAGCGAGGACCCTCTGACATCTGAGTCTCTGGGGAGCCCTGGAAGCCAGGGGTGTGGGGGCTTTCGAGGGGCGGGGTGGGGAGGGCACCCTTGTTCTTACCTTCCTCCTCACTGTAGGAGAAGAAGCCTAAAAGTGTTAAGTCCAGTAAGGAGAGCCTCCAGAAGGAGAAGCCGGCCAGTTCACCCTTAAAGAAGAAATCAGAGGTGCGGGCCGCCGGGCCGGGTGTCCCCTGGCCTCGCGCCGCCTCTGCGGGCCCGGCGTCTGTGCCCCATCCAGAACAAGAAGAGCTTCCACTCATCCTGCTTCTCCTTTTCTCCCTGTTTCTTTTTCAGACCAAGTCTCCGAGTGAGACAAAGAAAGACAGCAGTAGCCCAAAGCTGAAGAATGTACGAGCGGTCAGACCGTCCTGGGCCGGGCCGGGCTGGGGCGGGGAGGGGGGAGGGTATGAGCGGTCAGACCGTCCTGGGCCGGGCCGGGCTGGGGGGGGAGGGCAAGGTCCTGGAGGCTGGCCTTAGAATCGCTTATGTGTTTGCTTCTGAATTCAGCATGAAAGTGTCAAAGTCAAGAGTCCCACAAGTACAGTTGTGAAAAGGCCAGCTTCAAGAGTTGGGTGAACCTAACTTACTTTCTTTCTTCCTTTCCTTCTTTTTTTTCTTTCTTTCTTTCATGGTGGCAGTACTGGGGATTGAAGCCACAGGCATATAACCTTTGAGTTACACCCCCAGCTCTTTAAAAACAATTTTTTTTGAAACAGGGTCTCACTAGGTTGTAGAGAGCCTCATTAAGTTGCTGAGGCCGACTGGGAAGCTGCGATCCTCCTGTCTCAGCCTTTCATGTACTGGGATTACTGGTGTACACCATCACACTTGGCCTGGGCACAACTTTTAATACCAGGTCAGGACAGGCAGGGAGGTAGTCAGGGATGGGGCAGGGTGAGCTAAGGATGCCCCTTGCCCAGCAGGTGGACCTGGGTCCTGGTTAGGGAGTGGGTGGCCTCAGACAGAACACCGTAGCCCTTTGACCTGTGGATCACAATTTTTGACCTCAGCTGGCTAACCCAGTCTATGGGAGAACTGTGTTGCCAGAGCAGGTGTCCTCTTATGGGGGTGCTAAGACTCAAGGGGCAAGGCGACGCAGAGGTGGGTCACCACCCTGTTCCTCTGGGTCCAGCCAGTGCCCTGCCCAGTACTTCTGGGTTTTAGAAGAATGGACGATCGTTGACAGAACTGCACACCCGGGGCTGACGTGGGTGGGGAGCATTCTCTGACTGCCCCCTCTTTGTCTTCATCAAAGTCCCCAGTAACCCAGAAGTTGTCTGTAAAGAGCGATTTGCCAGTGGTGAAGATCCAGGCCTGGTGGCGGGGCACTCTGGTGCGCAGGACGCTGCTGCACGCCGCCCTCCGGGCCTGGACCATCCAGTGCTGGTGGCGGCTCAAGATGACCAGGCTCATGGAGAAGAGGCGGCGGGAGACGCTGGAGAAGTTCTCGCGGGAGGAGTGGGCTGCGGTCAGGCTGCAGTCCTGGGCCCGCATGTGGCGCATCCGCCGGCGCTACTGCCAGGTCCTCCACGCGGCCCGGATCATCCAGGCATACTGGAGGTGCCACACCTGTGCTTCCCGGGGTCTCATCAAGGGCCAGTACCGCGTCACGGCCAGCCAGCTGCATCTGGAGCTGGAGATCCTGTTGGGCTCAGGGCCCTGCATCGTGACGGAGTGTATTCCCCTCCCAATAAAGGAGTGACAAGAGCTTTGCGGACTTCCTCTGTCTGCCGAGCCCGGGCCGGTGGTGCGGGGGATGGGAGATGCCTGGCATCTGGCCCACCAGCTCTGAGGAGTGAGCGGGGCTGGCTGCATCCCTGGGTGGAGAGGGATTCAGAGTTCGGCTAGCTAGGCGGGATCTGTGATTGATTAGCAATGTCTGCCACAAGGAGGAAAGTTGGGGATATAGGTGGGCCAGGCTGACCAACTCAGGGAGCTTTGCTGTCTCCCCAGGGCTTGTCTAGTGGAAGTCTGGGGGCATAGTTGTGTCAAAGGCAGGATGTTTTCCAGAGTAGAGCTGCTCAGGCCTAGACAAGACCCAAGCTTCTGGTCCTGTCTCCTTGCCCGACTGGAGCAGGATCCTCACACAGCCTCTAAGTCAGAATCTGAGATCCAATCTGGAATCTGTTAGAGCCCAAGTGAGTCCTCATGCCCCCTCCTCTGTCCCCTGCCCTGGGGCCCCAGATGGAGGTTAGGATTCACAGTCCTCCAGGCCCGGCCAGGTGGACCTGACTGTCCAGGGGAGGAGTGGCGGGGCCTGCTGCCATGCTCCCTCCCACCCCGGAGAGCCGGCCCTAGAACCCCCTGCAACCCATGGAGACACACGGCACTCATCAGTAGGCCCCCAGGGAAGTCTAAAAGCAAAGATGGAGGGAGCCGGGCCTGGTGGCTGGCGCACGCTTGGAATCCCAGTATTTGGGAGGCTGAGACAGGAGGATCGCAGGTTCACAGCTAGCCTCAGCTACTTAGTGAGACCTTGTTTCAAAATAAAGAATAAAAGATAGGGATGGAGGTGTAGCTTGGAGGTAGAATGCCCCTGGGTTCCATCACCAGTACAGCAAAAACAAAGTATAGGTAGTTTCTCAGATAATACCAACATGGAGGGTGGATTGGGGGTAGTGGGCAGAGAAAAAAAAATTGGACTAATATTCTTGCCTGACCCGGGGCACATGTGATACTGATTTGTTTTAGATTCTCCATAATGCAAAATAAGATATGTGTTAAAATATAAGTACTAGAAGAAGATAAATAAGGTATATGTTTTCTATTCCCCTAAAACAGAAATCTAAAATATAGTGAGTAAAAAAAATTTGAGATGTGCATCACATAAAAGAAGTCTGAAAGCTGGAGATGGTGGCCCACATCTGGAATCCTAGTATTTGGGAGGCGGAGACAGGAGGATCACAGGTCTGCAGCCAGTCTTTGCAACTTAGAGGGACCCTGTTTTAAAATAAATAGAATAGGGCTGAAGAGTATAGCTCAGAGGTAGACTGCTCCTGAGTTCAATACCAAAAAAAATAAAAAAATAAAAAAAGTGGAGAGTCCAGGCCTAGCCTGGCTACTTTACAATGACATCATGAAACTAAGCTCCTACTGTTTTCTCACCCTCTCCTCACCCGGCTCAGGGAGCCGACTACTCTTTCTCATTCTTTCAAAATGGTTACCGGGCTGGGCGTGGTGGTGCACGCTTGTAATCCCAGTACTTGGAAGTTGAGACAGGAGGACCACAGGTTTGCTGCCAGCTTCAGCAATTTGTGAAGCCCTTCACAACTTAATGAGGCCCTGTTTCAAATTAAAAAAATAAAATAGGGCTGGGGGTGCAGATCAGAGGTAATAGAATGCCCCTGTGTTCAATTCCAAGAACCACACACACACATAAAAAAAAAAAAAAAAAAAAAAAAAAGATTATCAGTGTGCTGGCCATCAAGTTCAGATTTCAGGGAAGAAGAGTGTAAGGTAAAGTGGAAAAAGGGTCCATTTGAGTCCAGGGAGCCCTTTAAAGAGTCTTCCTGGGCCAGGCGTGGTGGCGCACGCTTGTAATCCCCGCTTGGGAGGCGGAGACAGGAGGATCGCGCTGGTTCGGAGCCAGCCTCGCTGGCTTAAGAGATCCTGTTTCCACATAAAAAAGTTAAAAAATAGGTCTGGGAGTGTAGCCCGTGGGAGTGTATCCCGGAGGTAGAAGGGCTTCCAGGAACCCCAGTACCACCAAATAAATAAATACATAAATAAATAAATAAATAAATAAAAAATAGAGTCTTCCTGGAAGACCCACCCAGTAAACTCCTGGGTTTGTCTCATTGGCCAGTGAGTGTCACATGACTACTCCAGCAGCAAAGAGAGCTGGGAAATATTAACTCAAGTAAGCATGTTTACAACTCCAGTTAAATCTCAGTTCTCTTTTTTTTTTAATTTATTTTTTATTGGTGCAATGTATTCATACATCATAGTGGTATAAAGAAAATACTTTTGTAGACATACATGCACATCTCGCCCAGTTAGCCCCTACCACGATCCCCACCCCATTCCCTCCCCATCCCTCCTTCCCACGCTTGGCTTACTGGTTGACATCTAGTATTATAGCAATTTATACAATATTAACATTGATAATCTCACATAACAGTTTCATTTGTCTGGTACCAAACTTTTGATGACTTAAAGATAACATTTCAATATTTCTTTTTGCTTTCTTTCTTACCAGAGAATATTTTTTCTTTTTTTTTTTTTTAGGTGAAACTATCATACATTTATTTATTTATTTTTCAGAAAAAATCTATCCTGATATGGAATATGGACTCTAGATACCCAAAACAGTCTCAAAGAAGAACAAAGCTAGAAGATGTATATTTTCTGATTTCAAACCATATAAAGCTACAATAATTGAAACAGTGTAGTACTGTTCTAAAGGCAGATATATAAACCATTGGAGCTAAATAAAAGCCTAGAGATAAATTCTTCCATACATTGTCAAGTTATTTTTGACAAGGTTTCCATGAACTTTTGGTGGAGGAAATACTAGTCTTTTAACTAAATATTGTTGAAAAATAATAATAAATGAAAAAGAATAAAATTGGACCCTTACCTAACACATATACAAATATTAACTCAAAATAGATGAAAGACCTAAATATAAATCTTAATACTATAAGCTTTTAGAAGAAAATCTGGGTCATAAAACCTCACAACATTGAAATTGGAAGTGATTTCTTGGATATGATTTCAATGGCACAGGCAACAAAAGAGTAAATAAACTCCCTAAAAAATAAAAAAAAATTGTATATCCAAAGACAATGTAAACAGAGTTAAAAGTTACTGATCCTCTTCCAAGAGTTCCTCCTATGACCCATTTCTCCCTAACTCTCACATATTAGGGAAAGCATCTGATTTCTTATTTTTTGTGCCTGACTAATCTCACTTAGCATAATGTCCTCCAGTTCCATCCATTTCCCTGAAAATGATGTAATTGAGTTTTTTTTGATGGCTGAGTAAAATTCCATTGTGTACATATCCCACAGTTTTGTAATCCATTCATCTGTTGATGGACATCTTGGCTGATTCCATAGTTTGGCTATGGTGAATTGTGCAGCTATGAACATAGATACACATGCATTAGTTTGGTAGTTTGGTTTCTTTTCTTTTGGGTAGATACCCAACAGTGGTATTGCTGGATCAAATGGAAGATTTGTTCCCATTCTTCTGAGGATTCTCCATACTGTTTTCCAAAGTGGTTGCACTAATTTGCAATCCCACCAACAATGTCTTAGAGTTCCCACTTCTCCACATCCTCGCCAGCATCTGTCGTTGTTTGTGTTTTGAATGATGGCCATTCTAGTTGGAGTTAGGTGAAATCTCAGGGTAGTTTTGATTTGCATCTCTCTGATTGCCAGTGATGTTGAGCATTTTTTCATGCATTTATTGGCCATTTGAATTTCTTCTTTTGTGAAGTGTCTATTTAGTTCATTTGCCCATTTTGTTATTGGATGTTTTGTTTTCTTAGTGTTGAGTTTCTTGAGTTCTCTGTATATTCTAGATATTAGTCCTCTATCAGTGGTGTAGGTGGCAAAAATCTTCTCCCATTCTGTTGGCTCTCGATTGAGGTTCTTGATAGTTTCCTTTGCTGAACAGAAGCTCTTCAGTTTCATGCAATCCCATGTATTGATTCTCCTTTTAATTTGTTGTGCCTTTGGGGTCTTGTTGAGGAAATGTTTGTCTGTGCCTATGTGTTGTAGTGTTGGACCTATGCCCTCTTCAAGGAGCTTCAAGGTCTCTGGTTTAATTTCCAAGTCTTTGATCCATCGTGAGTTGACTTTTGTACAGGGTGAAAAAGTGGGATTAACATCCAATTTTCTGCATATGGTTAACCAGTTTTGCCAACACCATTTGTTGAAGAGGCTATCTTTTTTCCAGTGTATGTTTTTGGCCCTCAGTTCTCTTGATAAGCAAAAGTTGGGATGTAAATATATGGTAAGCAACTCTTGCTAAGTTGCTGAGGCTAGCCTTGAACCTGTGATCCCCCGTCTCAGCCTCCCGATTACTGGGATCATAGGCCTTCTGATGTTTAATAATAATAACCCGAGGCCCAGTTTTTCTTGTTCAGAAAAATTTTAATCTTGATCCTGGCCTTAAAATTTCAGTCGAAGCCTACCACTGCTGGGTAGTCGGCACCTTAGTTTATGATAAGAATTCTTGGAAGTGATGACAGTTAAGTCAATAATGCCAAGTGAAATTTGCTGTTGGTATCACTGGTTTGATTGTACGACAAACCCCAGTATTTTCCATCAACATCTACTAATGAATAATAATACATAAATAAGTGTAGGCTGTGAGCGCTGTACATGCCCAGAGCTTTGTAAGATCATCCAGCTCAACCTTCTTTCTTCTCCGTCTCTATTTCCACTACTCTCAAGTGCGTCACATCTTGGCAGAGTCCAAGTGATATTAAATTTTTTTCCAACTTTCAGCAAATATGCTCACATGTGTTTGTTTCGTACACACTGTTTATAGAGGCGCATCCTCAGCTAACACCCAGCTTGGCATTTGCCCCTTCAGTAAACAACAGCTGGGCTGTGATGCTCATCTGTCAACCCATTCAGAGCACAGGAAAAGCTTGCTACCCTTTGCCTTGTTTTGAAATTGGTGATTGATGTCCCCACGTCTTCCCCTCTCTGCTAGATCTTCTCGTTGGAAGGCTAGTAAAGATTATTTGCTCTGGACACATCTCTTCAGCTGCTGCCATCAAACTGATGGCGTTAACCCGCTGCTGCTAACAACTTCCCTGCCTGGCTAGTGAGCGAGCGATTAGGAAGTCCATCTCGCTGGCCGTCTCATTTGCCTTTTTTAGTTTTTAGAAGGAAATTCTGCTGTGGTGAGAAGGCCCTGTTGACAATGTCTGACTCTTATGGGCACTGCTCTCTTCTGAGTTAGGAGTGCCGCGGAGCACTTCACCTGGTAACGTCAGTGTGTAGGACTGGGTTCCTCCGGCACCGCTTCACTGTCTTTGCACAGCGAGCACGGCGCTTTGCCATTGTCTTCCAAGTGTGACATTTTGAGATTCCAAGTCTACTTTTCTATACCCTCAGCCCTTTTTATTCTTTATTTTGAGATGGGGGGGGGTCTCACTAAGTTGCTGAGGCTGGACTCAAGCTTGTGATCTTCCTGTTTCAGCCTCCCAAGTCACTGGGATTACAGGTTCATGGCAGTTACCAGGCAGAGCTTGACTAAGGGTTGCGATATGCCAATATGCCGTCGTGTAGGTCAGCGCCCCTTACATGGTGTTTTGTCCCTAATCGGCAGAATGTAGCTGTCTGGGAACCAATGTGCAGAAATGGTAGTGGAGCTCTAACCACTCCTTCCAGTTATTCACTTGGGGATTTGTTATTTTTTGTCCCTGCAATTCCAGGCTTTGTCTGATTGGAGGTTCTAGATTCTAGGGAGGGAAAGTATACATCAGAGGTCACAGTAAGAGTCCCATTTGTAACGTTGAAATTGAGTTGGGGGTTGCGAAGGAGGAAAACACTAACCAGGTTATTAAAAGCAGCTTTAATCAGCCTAACCAACCAGCGCCTTCAGGCAGTTCAAGGACAGCCTCAGCAACTTAGCGAGACTCAGCAATGTAGTAAGACCCTATTTCAAAATTTAAATAAAAATAAGAAGGGCTGGGGGTGTAGTTTGCAGGTAGAACGCCCGTAGGTCCAACCCCTCGTGCTACTATTAAAAAAAAACCTCGAATTCCCAGTATCTAAGAGTGTGGCTACTATCGTGTTCTTTTATTTTTCTGTACTGGAGATTGAGATTGAGCCTAGGGGGTGTTCTACCTCCAAGCTACACCCCCGGCCCTTTTTATTTTTGAGACAGGGTCTCATCAAGTCGCTGAGGGCCTTGCTAAGTTGCTGAGGCTGGCCACCAACCTGTGACCCTCCTGTCCCAACCTCCCATTTACTTGATTTACAGGTGTAAATTTACTAGCACATCTGGCTAAAAACTGGACGTGGAGCGGGGCCCACGGGCCCGTGTGTTAAAGGCTTGGCCCCAAGCTTGGCCCCCTTGGGAGGTGGAGGAGACCTTGAGTGGGACCTAGCTGGAGGTCTTCTGATTCTGGGGGCAGGCCCCTGAGGGGGTCGTGGAAGCCTAGTCTCTTCCTCTCTTTCCTCAGCTGTGAAGTGATGACCAGGGCTTTGCCTCTGAAGCCTAGCAGGAGGCGGCACTAGACAGAACCAGCTCTCCCAGGGCCCTGCCAACACCTTCATCTTCAAATAGATGCTTCCAGAACCTCTCTGCCCCACACATTCGACCCCCCAATGTTTCCTTACGCCTGCCTGCCCCGCCTCCTCACCCCATTAACTTCACTCCGACACCCTCCTTAGCCCCAAGTGGCTTCCTCCTCTTCCCAGGCCTCTCCCTGTGCCCACCCAGGCCCCTGCCATATGCACCCCACACATTCCAAACCACACCCAGCGACCCCGGGACCGTGACCTCACCACGTCCGGATGGGTCTTCACAGGCGGGGCGCAGGCAGAGCTGGGTCCCTGTTGTGCAGTGACCGCCCCTCATCTACCTGGCCGTGGCTCTCGAGTGCCTCAGAGGCACAGGAGGGAGACAGCATCTGAACTCACTGGAGCCCAGACCGGGCCCAGGCTGGTTCTGGGGCTTCATGCAATTTCTTTCTTTCTCTCCCTCCCTTCTGGACCCAGAGGAATTCTTAACCTTTGATCTAGCCCTTTTTACTTTTTATTTTGAATCAGGAACTTGCTAAATTGTTGAGGCTGACCTTGAAGCTGTGATCCTTCTGTCTCAGCCTCCCAATTACTGGGTTTACAGGTGTACACCATCACCCCCGGCTGGATCACCTCTTTCTTTTCTTTCTTTCTTTCTTTTTTTTTCTCGGTACTGGATATGGAACCCAGGGGCATTCTACCTCCAAGCTACACCCCCTGCCCCATTATTTATTCTTTATTTTGAAACAGAGTCTCACTGAGTTGCAAGGGCCTCACTAAGTAGCTGAGGCTGGCTGTGAACTGGGATCCTTCTGTCCCAGCCTCCCGAGTGCTGGGATTATAAGTGTGCGTCACCACGCCCCACTACCTCTTTCTTGATTTGTTTCACTTATGAATCCTATATACCCTTCTCTGTCACCATGTAGACAGCAAACTCCTAATTGTTGGTATACCATTGTTTCAATAAACTGGTGGAGTTTAAGAAATGAACTCCAGGCCGGTCGTGGTGGGCACGCTTGTCATCCCCGCACTTGGGAGGCGGAGACAGGAGGATCGCACAGGTTCGAAGCCAGCCTCAGCTACTTAGTGAGGCTCTCAGCAACTTAGTGGGACCCTGTTTCCAAATAAAATATAAAAAAAACGGTCTGGGAGTATAGCCCAGAGGTAGAAAGCCTCTGGGTTCCACCCTCAGTACCACACACAAAAAAGAAATGAACTTCAGCCGCGTGTTAATGGTGTCATGGTACGCCTCAGTGTCAGTGGGCCGGGATTTGGAGTCGTTTTTTTAAAATTATTTTTGTACTGGGGATCGATTCCAAGGCTTGCTAGAAAAGAGGACCACCACTGAGCCACATGCCCAGCCCCTTTAAACATTTTATTTTAAGCCAGGGCTGGTGGTCCACACCTGTAATCCCAGTACCTGGGAGGCTGAGACAGGAGGATCACAGAATCGCAGCCAGCCTCAGCTACTTAGTGAGGCTCTCTGCAACTTAGTGAGACTCTGTTTCAAAATAAAGAATAAAAAATAGGGCTGGGAGTGTCACTTGGAGGTAGAATGCCCCTGGGTTCCATCTCCAGTACTGCAAACAAAACAAAACAACAAATATATATAAAATAAAGCTGAGCATGGTCGCTCACGCTGTAATACTGGTACTTGGGATTCTCAGATTTGTGGCCAGCCTTAACTACTTTAGTGAGGCTCTCTGCTACTTAGTGAGACCCTGTTTCAAAATAAAGAATAAAACATAGGGCTGGGGGTGAGTTCAGAGGTAGAATGTCCATAGGTTCCATCCCCAGTACCTTCCATATATATATGTGTGTGTGTGTATATGTGTGTGTGTATATATATATATATATATATATAACAAAAGGGTGAGGGTATAGCCTGGATGTAGAAGGCCCCTGGGTTCAATCCCAAGTACTATATAGTATATATTGTATATAATATAATGTATAGTATCCATATGTTATATATATGATATATTTTAATTTTGAAACAAGACCTTGCAAAGTTCCCTAGGCTGGCCTCCAATTTATGTCCCTTGTCTCAGACTCCCAAGTAGCTAGACTCCCAGGTGTGCACCACCATGCCCAGCTTGGAGTGTTTCCCCCCATTTTGGCAGGAACAAAAGGACAGGTCTAAGTTCTCCTCAGAAGAGACCACCCTTTGGAGCCATCAGGTGCCTGCATCACAGGTGCCCTTATGACTTCATCGGACCCCTCCCCACTCTCCCTGCTGGAGCCGTGGCTGGAGGGGTGCAGACCGGAGGGTGATGGAACCATCTAGCCCCTAACCATGGGTAACTTAGTAGAGTACAGGCCTGCAGGGTTTGGGTATCCATCTCCTAGCAAGGGGCAGTCATTATCTTGTAGGAGATAGATCCGAGCAAACTTTCTGAGAGGGAAGGGTGTTTCCCATAGCCGCCTTGGGAAGGCGTCCCCTCCATGTCTGCAGGCCCAGGAAAGGCCAGGAGGCTGAGTCTGTGGCTGACCAGCCCCAGGAGAGCGCTCACCCTTCCCTCCTCCCAAGTCCCCCGCCCCGCACTTCCAGGTGTAGAAAGACAGCCAACAACCTTCAGTTGTCATCAAAGATGACAGGGAAAATGTTGAGAGAGCAGAAGAGGGAATCGGCTGTCCCCAGCCTCCCCACCCAGCAGCACCCCACTCTCCCTACAAGTACAACTCCGAGGAGAGGGTAGGCCCTGATGTGCGGCGGTTCTGACCCTGCCGTTCACTGGTGGGACACAAAGAAATTTATTGTGCAAAGACAGATGTTTCAGAGAGTAAAAGGGGCACTTGGCATCGTTCCAGGACACAGGGCAGAAACTCGGGTGCCCCGACAAAGCGGGGGGAAATGGCTGCTATACATAGAGCGGGTGAACAGGGACTGGCCCCACCTTCACTGTCCCGGTTTCCCTCAAAGGCAGAGATATGTGTCTAGTTAAGGGGCATAAAGCCGGGCGTGGTGGCGCACACTTGCAATCCCAGCATTCGGGAGGTTGAGACCGGAGGATCGCGGTTCACGGCCAGCCTCAGCTACTTAGTGAGGCCCTCCGCAACTCAGTGAGACCTGGCTTCAAAATAAAGAATAAAAAAAAAATAGGGCAGGGGCTGTAGCTCGGAGGTCAAATACCCTGGGTTCCATCTCCAGATCTGCAAGAAAAAAGAAAGAAAGAAAGAAAGAAAGAAAGAAAGAAAGAAAGAAAGAAAGAAAATATAATAAAACTTCATTTCCTCAGGGCACCAGGCACATTAAGAGACCCCCACACCATCTGTGGCTAGTGGCTTCTACGTTTCTTATTTCAAAGCAGGGTCTTGTTAAGTTCCCGAGAGCCTCACTGAGATGCTGAGGCTAGCTTTGAACCTGTGAGCTTTCTGTCTCAGCCTTCCAAGTACCAGGATTATAGGTGTGTGCCACCATGCCTGGCTCAGTTTCTGTTTTGACAACCAAGTGCCATGTATCCACTGTCAGTCCAATACAGGGTCCGTGGACACAGGCCAAAATTCTTTAGAGATTATATAATTTTTTTGGGGGGTGGTACTGGGGATGGAACCCAGGGGATTTCTACACCCCCAGACCTATTTTATATTTTATTTGGAAACAAGGTCTCATTAAGTTGCTGAGAGCCTCACTAAGTAGCTGAGGCTGGTTTTAAACCTGCGTAATCCTCCTGTCTCAGCCTCCCAAGTGCTGGGATTACAAGTGTGCGCCACTATGCCCAACCGCTAACATATACTTTTATTAGTGCCTCGTAATTATACATTACAGTGAAGTTCAAAGTGATATACACGCCGGGCGTGGTGGCGCACGCTTGTCATCCCCGCCTTGGGAGGCGGAGACAGGAGGATCGCGCAGGTTCGAAGCCAGCCGCGCGCGCTGGCTCAGGAGACCCTGTTTCCAAATAAAAATGTAAAAATAGTTCTGGGAGTGTAGCCCGGAGGTAGAAGGGCTTCCAGGAACCCCAGTCCCACCAAAAAACAAACAAACAAAAAAGTGATACACAAGCTGTGGAGGTGGCACAAGCCTATAATCCCAGGACTTGGGAGGCTGAGACAGGGAAATCGCGTTTGAGGCCAATCTCAGCACAAATTTAGCAAGATCCTCGGCTGCCTAGTGAGATACTGTTTTGAAATTATAAAATAAAATAGGGCTGGAGTGTAGCTTGAAGGTAGAATTCTCCTGGGTTTAATCCCAGTACCCCCCCACCCAAACCCCAAAGTCACACACACACACACACACACACACACACACACACACACACACTCCGTTCCCTTCCTCTTGCTCATTGTACATGTGAGATTGGTGGTGATACCCTTGTCTATAGACACAGCACGCTTTGAACTGTTCCCTACCTCACGCCTCTCTTTTCCCCTCCCCACCTCCCTCCCCGCCTCCCTCCCCGCCTCCCTTCCACCATTCTGTTGGCCTCTGTCATTTATCTGAAGTCCGCTTCCCTATTTTCTTTCTGGAGAGCGACTCTTGACTGAGACTGCCTGGCCTTGCTGAGCCTAATATCCTCTAGTTCCATCCATTTTCTTGCAGACATAATTATGTACTTATGGTGGGGTAATGTTCCATTGTGTACACACCACGGTTTCATATCCCATTCCTCTGTGGACTGGCCTCTAGGTGGCTTCCCTGTTTTGGCTGTTGTGAATCGTGCCATGTGGATATACGTGCGTCCCTCCGGTGTTTCATTCTTTGGAATGAGCGCGGAGCTAGGTCTAGCCGCGTCATCTGGTGAGGTTCTTTCTGAGGGATAAGAGGAGGCCACAAGGGCCAAGTCTCCAGGTTCCCATTAGACCGGGCCATCATGAATCACACCGAACCAGGTCAGACCTTTATTGGGGACAGAAGATCCAGCGCTCCCGCGTGCCAGCTCCTAGCTGTCCCCTTTGTTGGGCATAGAAGACATGCGCCCTCCTCTATGCCAGCCCCTAGTGGTTGGCGATCTCTATGTGGAACTGCAGGTGCGTGGTGGTGACGACGCAGTGGCCCCGGAGGAAGGCACAGGTCTGGCAGTTGTGACATTGCCAATGGCACTGGATGGTATAGATGGCGTTGAGAACCTGGCAGTATCGCCAGTGGACGCGCCACATGCGCACCAGAGACTGGAGCTTGACCACGGCCCTCTCTCTGTTGGCGTACTCGGCGAGCACCACCCGCCGCTTCTTGGTCAGCAGCCGCATCAGGGTGGACCTCCACCAGCACTGGATGACCCAGGCGCGCAGGGCGGCGTGCTCCAGCGTCCGGCGCACCAGGGTGCCCCGCCACCAGGCCTGGATCCGGATGGCCGCCTTGATCTTTTTTTTGTTTTTTGTCGTTTCCTAGACAGAGAGGAGAGACCCTTAGGGAACTCTGCGCCACTGCTTCCAGTATCTTTCTGGAAGGGGCCTGCATTTTCCTAATAGCTAACCTTCAGCCCGGCCTCAGAGAGTTCCGGGGAGCTAACCGGACACTGAGCAGGAGCCCTGGTGGACAGCCGGCTCACCCCAAGTCACAGTGCCCTCCCCGCAATGGTCCTGCCAGTGGAGATTAAGGGGAAACCAGGTGTTGCTAGAAGGGCACATTCAAAAATGTGAGTGGCACACGCTTGTCATCCCAGCTACTTGGGAGGCTGAGACAGGAGGATCGCAGGTTTGAGGTCAGCCTCAGCAACTTAGCAAGACTCTGTGTTAAAAAAAAAAAAATCCGGGTGTGGTGGCACACGCTTATATTCCCAGTATTTAGAAGGCTGAGAAAACAGGATCGCAGGTTCAAAAAAAGAGTAAAAAAAAAAAAAATAGGGCTGGAGGTGTAGCTCAGAGGAAGAATGCTCTTGGGTCCAATTCCCAGTACTGCAAAAACAAACAAACAAACAAACAAACAAACAAATAAAATAAAAACAGAACATAAAATAAAAATCCAGGACTGAGATGTAGCTTAGTGGTTCAATCCCCAGTTCCCCCATCCCCACACACAGTGCGAGATGTTGACCGCACTCTACTCCTGCAGGGCTCTTTGGGGTTGGGAGGTGTGGCC
This sequence comes from Muscardinus avellanarius, assembly GCF_963383645.1. Taxonomy (NCBI): domain Eukaryota; kingdom Metazoa; phylum Chordata; class Mammalia; order Rodentia; family Gliridae; genus Muscardinus; species Muscardinus avellanarius. Next base: position 139,757,409 of record NC_137790.1, read on the forward strand.
TCCTAACACTTTTGACTAGTTTTGTTTTTTTCTGCTAAAACACTGGCAGCTTTCTCTCCCCCAAGCACGTCTTTTGATACTGTGGTGGGTTTCCGCACCCTCATCCATGTTCTGCTCCCAGTCTTTCCCTAACTGGGACATTCCACACACTCTTTGTTGTATTGAGGGTGAACCTGGGGGCGCTCTACCTTTGAGGTACACACCCCAGCCCTTTATATTTTATTTATTTATTCATTTATTTTATTTTTGAAATAGGGGTCTCATTTGGTTGCTGAAGCTGGTCTTGAACCTGTGATCCTCCTATCTTGACCTGGAATTACAAGTCTGCGTCACCATAACCAGGGGAAACTCTACGCCAACGTAGAGTTGACGGCCGGGTATCTTAGACTCTGGACTCCTCCAGGGACAGAACCCCACATCCTTATGACATCAGCGGCCTCCATCTCTCTCCTCCGTGTAGAACTTACTCACCCGTTTCTTTTGCTGTTTTAGCCTCCATTCAACTGTTTCTTCAACATCCTCAATTATAATTAAAACCAAGTGGCCTTCGGTCTGCCTCAGGGTCAAGTGGAGACAGACATGAGTCAAGACTGCTGTTTGTCCAGGGTTTCACACCAAGGCATTCCGTACTGGAGCGCCCCCGAGTCCCCAGGACCTGTGCAGTCCAGGGTGCTGCCTGCCCACCCCCCACCTACCCCCGCCCGCCCATGGGTCTAACTGTGTCCCTTACACAAAATTTGATCCCCATGGCCTGGGGCTGGATGGTTCGCTTGTCCTGACTTCTCTGCTGGCCAAGGGCTGGCTGAGTCCTGTGGGAGGGGAAAGCTGTGGATTCACAATCGCTTTGTGACATCGGGGTTGGGGGGCCTGGACAGCCACGCAGCACATGGCTACTGTGTTCTCTGCCAGAGATGTGCCCCGGCTCAGGATGGAAAGACGGGGCGCTCGAGAGGCGGTGCGTGAGGACCGTGGGCTTAGTCACAGCAGAGCAGGGGGACTCTGGTGGTGTCTCCGTGGAGGTCTCAGCGTCTTCTCGGGCGGGGCCCTTCCTGGCCCGCCTCCCCTCAGTTTCCCGCACGCAAGTGGCTCAGGACACCATAGGAAACCAGGAAAAGACCAGACACAGCTAGCAAAATAGAGACGAAACTTAAACGGCTCTGAAAAGGACAATGGGTTATGGGAGACAAAGGGACCAGTATTACAGAGAGGTAGCCCATTGATCCAGGGTCGACAAGAACAGAGGAAGAGCCGGGCGTGGAGGCGCACGCCATTAATCCCAGCACTTGGGAGGCTGAGACAGGAGGATCGCACAGGTTCGAAGCCAACCTCAGCTCCTTAATGAGGCCCTCTGCAAGTTAACGAGACCTTGTTTCAAAATAAGAATATAAAATAGGTTTGGGAGTGTAGCCCAGAGGTAGAAAGCCCTTGGGTTCCATCCCCAGTACCACTCACACACACACAAAATTAACTGAAGAAAAGGTATAAAACTTGATCTAGTGAGAAGGCCACCGAACAGCTACCCAGGTAAGGCCCCGAGACCAGGGGGAGCCAATCTGAATTCTAACACCTTAGCAATTCAGATAGTTCCAACTGATCTTTCAATTGTTCAAAGATATACTAAAGGATAAAAATTTCCATAATCCCAGCATTTTGGAGGCTGGACAGGAGAATTGTGGTTCGCGGCCAGCCTCAGCTACTACGGAGGCCCTTTGCAACTCAGTGAGACCCTGTTTCGAAAATAAATAAAAAAGAGGGCTGGAGTGTAGCTTGGAGGTAGAATGCCCCTGGGTTCCATCCCCACTACCACACACAATTTTTTTTTATTAAACTGGCATGATATTGCATGCCTGTAATTCCAGTCAGAAGTCAGGAGGCTGACACAGGAAGATCACAATATTGAGGTTAACCGGAACAACTCAGCGAGGCCCCAGCACCTTAGTGAGACCCTGTTTCAAAATAAAAGATAAAATAAGGCTGAGTGTGTTGTTCAGAGTAGAATGTCCTGGGTTCAGTCCCCAGAAACACACACACACACACACACACACACACACACACACACACACAATCAATCAATTCAGTCAACTTTGACGTTGACTTGTAGAACAATGATAAAACCAAAAGTAATAATTGATCATTATTTTTAGATTTTGAAAAGCCAATACATTTCAGATAGCAGGTAGTAACACTTCTTTTTTTTTGTGGTACTGTGGATTTACCTTTAAGCTTTATTCCCAGCTCTTTTATTATTTTTTTTTGAAAGGGTCTTGCAGCTGGGCATGGTGGTGCACGCTTGTAATCCCCGCGCTTGGGAGGCTGAGACAGGAGGATTGCACAGGTTCGAAGCCAGCCTCAGCTACTTAGGGAGGCTCTCAGCAACTTAGTGAGACCCTGTTTCCAAATAAAATATAAAATAGGTCTGGGAGTGTAGCTGGAGGTAGAAAGCCCCTGGGTTCCACCCCCAGTACCACCAAAAAAACAACAAAGAAATTGCTGCGGCTGACCCTGAGACCCTCCTAGGTTGGCCTCCACAGTACTGGGATCACAGGCGAGCGCCGCCACACCGGCTCTCTTATTTTACATCATTCTTTTCTTTTTTGTTCAGGATAACCTCAACTGGCCCAATTCACATTCACTAATGTGTACTTTGCGGTTGAGCTCCTTTGGTGGACTTTGCATTGCAATTCCTGTTCTTTTCAACCCCAGAAACTATCTGTTTCCCTTTTTACAATTTCTACCTCCATATTGATATTCTCTACATGGTGAGATGTTGTTCACATATTTTCATTTAGATATGCTTGCCTTTAGTTCTTTGAAGATACTTAAAATAGCTGACCTAAAGTCCTTGTTTAGTAAGTCCCAAATCTGTCTCCTCCTCCTCCTCCTCGTCCTCCTCTCCCTCCTCCTTTTCCTCCTCTTTTTCAGTAGTGGGAATTGAACCCAGGGCCTTGCACATGTGAGGCAAGTTCTTTACCACTGAGCTATACTCCCAGCCATTTTAATTTTTTTTTTAATTTGAAAGAGGAATCTCAGCCGGGCGCGGTGGGCACGCTTGTAATCCCCGCGCTTGGGAGGCTGAGACAGGAGGATCACACGGGTTCGAAGCCAGCCTCAGCTACTGAGTGAGGCTCTCGGCAACTTAGTGAGACCCTGTTTCCAAATAAAATATAAAATAGGTCTGGGAGTATAGCCCGGAGGTAAAAAGCCTCTGGGTTCCACCCCCAGTACCACCAAAAAAAAAAAAAAAAAAAAAAAAAAGAAAAAAAAAAAAGAAAAAAGAGGAATCTTACTAATTTGCTGAGGCTGTCCTCAAATTGTGATCCTCCTGTCTCAGCCTCCCAAGTACTGATATATTACAGTATTACAGTTGTGTCTCACTGTGTCAGCTTTTTATTTTTTATTTTGAGACAGTGTCTGATTGGTTGCCCTGGCTGGGATTAAATTTGTGATCCTCCCAAGTAGCTGAGATTACAGGTGTGAGCCACTATGCCCAGCCCAACATCTGTGTTTTCTTTTTCTTTTTTTCCTCCCTTGTGAGTTTATCGTAGTGCAATGGAAACCTGGCCTCTGTAGCTGTTTTGTAGCAGCTCCCCCATGAAGCCCCTACTGCAGGTGACCATGGCTTATTCTGCCTAACACCTGTGTTGTTTTTGTTTTTGAGGGGAGTTCTGGGGATCAAACCCAGGGGCATTCTACCTCTGAGCCATACCCCCAGCCCTCCATCTCTTTCTCTCTCTCTCCTCTTCTTTGTTACCAGGGATTGAACTCAGAGGCATTCTACTTCCGAGCTACACCCCTAACCCTATTTTTTTATTCTTTTATGCTGAAACAAGATCAGACTAAGTTGCAGCGGGCCTCACTAAGTAGCTAAAGCTGGCCGCGAACCTGCAATCCTCCTGTCTCAGCCTCCCGAGTACTGGGATTACAAGTGTGTGCCACCACGCTCGGCAACATCTATGTTTCTTAAGGAATACTTTCTTTTGAATGCTTTTCCATTCCTGTGTGTGGGATTCTTTTTGTTTGTTTCTTTGCATAACTCAGAAATTTTTGTTAAAAGCGGCATTTGGAATAACGGCGTGGGGGTTCTGGAAGCACAGCTCTTCTATCCCTGGCTGACCTCACTATTGTTACTTATTGTTGTGGGTATTATTTGCTTAGTGACTTTTCTAAAATAATTCTGTAAAGCCTATACTGGTCTTTTGTGTGTATGAGTGGTCTCCGTTAGCTTGGAGGTGAGATAACGATTGGACAAAGATTTCCTTAAACTTGTGGAAATAACCTGTCTCTCCACCTTTGCTAAGGATCTGTGTGAGCCTCAGTATTCAGCCAGGTAGATTACAACTCTGCCTTAGCCTTCATTTCCTGCTTGCACAGACCCTCAGAGTCCGCCAGAGGGGAGTCCAGAGTCTTTCCAGGTCTTTCTTGAGCATGCTTGGGAAAGCCTTCTGGCCTTCTGGATTTCCTTCTCTAAGCCCATATGGACGGATCATTGTCCATGTTTCCTGTCTTAGGCTTTTTTTTTTTTCCTTTGTCTTTTTTGCCTGAGTACTTCTCTAGCCCTATTTTATTTTTTTACTTTGAAACAAGGTCTGGCTAAATTGCTGAGGCTGTCCTTGAACCTGCGATCCTCCTGTCTCGGTCTCCCAGGTTCTAGGATTATAGGCAGGCGTCACCATGCCCTGGCTCTTTTCTATGTTTTCTTCTAGGAATTTTATGTGTGTAGGCGTTACACTTATGTCTTTAATCTATTTTAAGTTAATTTTTTTGTGCCTGATGTAAAAAAAAAATCCAATTTTATTCTTTAGCATGTGGAAATTCAATTTTTTCTACATCATTTATTGAAGAAACTCTTCTTTCCTTGTTGTGCATCCCCGGCACATCTGAGCGCACATGTGTGGGTTTATTTCTGGGCTTTCCATCCTGTCCCGATGCTCTGAGTGCCGGCTCTTACGTCGGGGCCGTCCTGTTGGGATTAGCACAGCTTTGTAATATAATTGCATTCAGAGAGCTTGAGGACGCCGACGTTACCTTCATTCTCAGATTGCTTTTTCTGTCCTGGGCCTTTTGAGGTTTCATGTGAATTTTAGTTGGGATCCTTTTATAAAATTCCCAGAACATTCCTATTATATTTAAAATGCTGAATTTAAAAAAAAAGCTTGCAGTTTTGGAAGTACTATATTAAGGATGAAATGTCATTTGAGGAACTGATGAAAAAATTCTAACATTGGATCAAGTCTGAAAAGTAGAAAATGACACAAAACAGGCACAGAAAGTAGTTAAAACCTTCACAGTTAAAGTGTGGAAACGCAGTTACGTACGAAGGAGTAATTGAGTTTCTTCTTTCTTTCTTACTTTCTTTTTTTGGGGGTGTACTGGGGATGGAACCCAGGGACATTCCACCTCCGAGCTACAGCCCCAGCCCGATTTTTTTATTCTTTATTTTGAAACAGGGTCTCGCTGAGTTGCAGAGGGCCTCGCTAAGTAGCTGAGGCTGGCCGAGAACCTGTGACCCTCCTGTCTCAGCCTCCCAAACGCTGGGATGACAAGTGCGCACCACCACGCCTGGCTCAATTGAATTTCTTGGTAATCCTTTGCAAAGAGATTTTTTTTTAAAGCCTAGTGCGGCCCTCGCTGGATCATACCTTGGTTGATACTCTTCTTGGGTCGAGCCTGGGGCCCGACAGTAGCGTGAGAGGGCCAGAAAGCACAGGTACAGAGGGGCCACCGAGCCAGAAAGCACAGGTACAGAGGCGCCACTGAGCCAGAAAGGGGCTAAACAAGGCAGCTGACAGGAGTGAAGAACTTCCCTGCTACTCCACCGCCATCACTTATTTTATTGTCATTCTGACTTTCTTATATTTTTGAAGATTTTTTTTCACATTCTAGGAAAAATAGTGTCTTAAGATGCAGCTCTGAGTGTTAAGAGATGACCCGTACGCTCTGAAGCAGCTGTTTGGTGGCGCCATGGCGGGGTAGGCCAGCCTCTCCGAGTGCTTGGCCAATAATTTAAATGGTTACCCTAGACAAATCTTACTGACTTTACACTTGGAATGAGTCTCAATGGGCGATTGCTCCGCTAATTCAATCAGTTAACAAGCTATCACTCAGTGCTTAAAAAAATATTGCCGGGCGTGGTGGCGCACACTTGTAATCCCCACGCTTGGGAGGCGGAGACAGGAGGATCACGAAGGTTTGAAGCCAGCCGCGCTGGCTTAAGAGACCCTGTTTCCACATAAAAAAGTATAAAAATAGGTCTGGGAGTGTAGCCCGTGGGAGTGTAGCCGGAGTTAGAAGGGCTTCCAGGAACCCCAGTACCACCACCACCAAAAAAAAAAAATATATATATATATATATATATATATATATATATATATAATATATATTTTTTATATATTTATATTATTAAAATAATATAAAATATATTATTTTATATATATACATATATATACATATATATACATATATATATATATTGGTGGTACCTGCAGGCTATACTCTCAGACCTATTTTATTTTTTTATGTTTTATTTTTTTTTTGCGGGTCTGGGGATGGAACCCAGGAGCATTCGACCTCTGAGCTATACCCCCTGCCCTATTTTTTATTCTTTATTTTGAAACTGGGTTTCACTGAGTTGTGGAGGGCCTCACTAAGTAGCTGAGGCTGTCCGCGAACCGCGATCCTCCCGTCTCAGCCTCCCGAATGCTGGGATTACAAGCATGTGCCACCACGCCCGGCTCAGACCTATTTTATATTTTATTTGGAAACAGGGCCTCACTAAGTTGCTGAGAGCCTCACTAGGTAGCTGAGGCTGGCTTCAAATCTGTGCGATCCTCCTGTCTCAGCCTCCCAAGCACAGAGATTACAAGCATACACCACCACGCCCAGCTAGTGGTTAAAATATTTTAGCATTGATTAAAAAATTTTTTTTTGCAGCACTAGGGATTGAACCCCGGAACTTTCTACCTCTGAGCTATACCCCCAGCCCTATTTTTATTCTTTTTTTTTTTTTTTTTGTAGTTGTTATACTGGGGTTGGAACTCAGGCTATTCTACCTCTGAGCTATATCCCAGCTCTACTTTTTATTCTTTATTTTGAAACAGGGTCTCACTGATTTGCAAACGGCCTCACTAAGTAGCTGAGGCTGTCTGTGAACCGTGTTCCTCCGGTCTCAGCCTCCCGAGTGCTGGGATTACCTGCCTGCACCACCATGTCTAGTTTCTCCCTGCAAAAAAAAAAAAAAAAAAAAAAAAAAAATGCTCAATATCTTTAGCCATCAGGGGACTTCAAATAAAAACTACATTGAGATCCCACATAATAGTCAGAATGGCTATTATCAAGAGAGAGAGACAAGCCGGGCGTGGTGGCGCATGCTTGTAATCTCAGCATTTAGGAGGCTGAAACCAGGAGGATCGCGGTTTGCGGACAGCCTCAGCTACTTAGTGAGGCCCTCTGCAACCCAGTGAGACCCTGTTTCAAAATAAAATAAAGAATTTTAAATAGGCTGGGGGTGTAGCTTGGAGGTAGAATGCCCCTGGGTTCCATCCCCAGTACTGGAGAGAGAGGTTTCTCAAGAAACTAAAAACAGAACTGTCATAGAATCCATCTCTCTCGCTCCTGGATATATATTGAGGAAATGAAAGTCAGCGTACTAGACACACCTGCACACCACGTTTACTGCAGCACTCACCAGAGCCAAATTATGAAACTAATTATAGTAGAAGGGGAACTACAAAGAAAGGGAAGAAGGACCCAGGGGAGGCGATCAAAGTATGTTATATGCGTATGTGAAGTTGCCACAATAAACCCCACTGTTTTGTACAATTACTCTGCACAAAGAATTATAAAAGAAATCAGTGGCTGTATAGCAGTGGACCACAAACTTTCTCTGTGAAGGGTCAGATAGTGGGTATAACAGTCTTAATGTCCATACAGTCTCTGTTCCAACTACTTGGCCCCAGGTCATCATTTTCTGACCTCCGTCCCAGAAGATAAAGGACAACAACAATAACACAAGTGGGCCCGGGGTGGTTAACGTGAATCTCTTGCTGTGGCCATTTCAGAGGAGGAGCCCAGAATCTCCAATAAGAAGCCCCGCCCCTCCCAGCTGAGTTCAGAAGACAGGACGGTGCCGGTTCATGGAATGAGACACCCGGGTCTCTGCATGGAGGCAAGAAAGCTTTGGCTCACAAGTTGTTTTTTTTTTTTTTTGAGAAGGTGGGGAGGAGTGGCACTGGGGATGGAATCCAGCCATTTTTATTTTTTATTTTGAAACGGAGTCTTGCTAACTTGGAGAAGGTCTTGCCAAGTTGCTGAGACTGGCTTCAACATTTCGATCCTCCTGTCTCTGCCTCCCAAGTACTGGGATTACAGGCAGGTGCCACCACGTGGACCAGTTTCTTGGTTTGGATTCAGAGTCAGGGCTCTTAGGCGCTGTGGGGGATGTGGGGAGTACCTGTGCTGCAGGGTTTCCCCAGGTAGAGGACGAGGGGCCCTGAGTCACCGGGGGCCCTGTGGCTGTGGCAACCACCAAGACTCACAATGCCAGGCCCGATATTTATTGAAGCGCTGGAACCAGTCCTTCATGCTGCAAGCCTTTAGATTGATATAATTTCAATATGGAACTCTGGCTTCTGGGAAATGACTCTGTATTGTTGTTGCGAAGCATCGTGCTCCTGGAACATGAGGCCCTTGCGGGGCTGGAACACACAGAGCGCGTTGCAGAGCCGACAGAAGCCTTGGCGGCACTGCCACATGCGGACGCAAGACTGGATCGTGACGGTGGAACGTTCCTGGACCACGTACAGCCTCAGGAGGGCGCACCGTTGTTTCTCTATCCGCCTGTGCAGGACAGTCCTCCACCAGCACTGAATCACCCAGGCGTTGAGCGCGGCCACAAGGAGGGTCCGCCGCACCAGGCTGCCCCGCCACCAGGCCTGGATCTTTTTAGCTGCTCGCTGCCTCCTTTCATGCTGTCGTTTTGCTAACTAACCAAGCAAAGCCGAGGGTGCTGAGTGAGTCTGGCACCATCAGACCAGCCCTTTCTCTCGTGGCTCTCAGGACCAAGGACAGCTGGGTGGACTTTTGTCTGCAGCTGGGGACACATCCGACCCTCCTCTGAGCCACCGTGCCCTCATCTATGAAGTGTGTGTGTGGGACATGTGTCCTGTGAAATTCACAGGTACATAGGACTAGGGGGGTTCTTTCTGATCCAGAGACCCTCTTGGGGTGTGAGGGGCCAAAGGATCCTCTCGCAGAAGGGCGTATGCGTTCGTAGCCTGCATCTCTGTCCTAGGCCAGCCTTGACGCCACTCCTGAGGCCCACCTGCCCTCCCTCACGTGTACCAACGTCACCTCCCATTTCTGGGTCAGTCCGCATGCTCTGGGCCCAGGCCGAGCTTTGGCTTGTCTCTACCCCCCCCCACGCCTCGCGCCCCACCTCCCACAGGTCTCTGCATGGTTGGCCCCGGGGGAGGGGATTTACAGGACGGGAGTAACGCGGAGGCAAGCCCTGCAGGAGCACAGTGGCCCGGCCACTTCTGAGGACTCTGAGGAGCATGGGGGGTGGTGATCTCCGCTCTTTCCTGTTTGTGGGTCCCACCTACCTTCTTTAACTCCTCCAGCTCAATCTGGCTTTTATCTGAACCCTTCTTCTGCAATCAGAGTAGAGGGCATGGGTGAGGATATCTCTGCGCACAGTCCCCAAAGCCCTCCCTCTGACATGGCTCACCTCCCACCCGGGGAGGCGGCTGATGGACTCTTACACAACACTTGCAGCCCATGGTGGGAGGAGGCTCAGATGGTCACGCGCTGCTGGGTGCTGCTCCTCTGACCCCGCGGGGGGCACGGGTGGCGGAGGACATGGCTGTGATGTCACAAGGGCGACTGTGACTCAGGGACCAGTTGTCTTTTCCAGCATCAAAGGTCCCTTCCTGCCAGGGAGGGAGCAGAGTCCCCGCGACCTCTGAGTCTGTCCTGGCCAAAGCATGACAGCCGGTCTGGCCCACACTCCGGCACATCCTATCAGCAGCCCCGAGGAGGCAGCTCCTGCTGTCACAGAAGGCCCGCGGGCCCCCCACTCGACTCAGCTGCCCCAGTCCTCTGCCCTCTGCCGTGGTGGTCTTCGTCGGCAGCAGGAAAGCCCTTCTTTCACTGGGGACCATAGTGGGTGTGGAGGCTGCACAGGTGGGGACGGAGGACTGTTCGACAGAAGCCACCGTGCGTGAGAGCGGTCCCTGCCTGTGTGGTTGTGTTCTAAAGACCCAGCTAGCTCAGGCTGCTAACCAGCCACCTCCGCGGTCCCCACCGCCCCTTGGCACTGCGTTTCCCGCCATGCCGTGGCCTCCGCACTGCAAGACATGGCCGACCACCTCCCCACAGAGAGGCTGACAGCTTCTGCCCTCCCCCCAGCCCTTCTGGTCCCCCTTTGCCCCCCTCGCCTTCCCATGAGGACGTGGGGACTGCAGGTCAGCGCACAACTTAGTCTTCACGTTGTCAGGACCGGCGAGTGCCGCCCAGGGCAGGGTGGGCACTCTCCTTCCCTTTGTTCACTCCCACCTAGAACCCCTCGTCAGAAGATGGGACGTGTGTCCACAATGTGGCCAGACGCTGCCTCCACAGGGACCCACGGCCAGCGTGTCGCCTCTCTCCTCAGTTGACGTCGTCTCCAGCACCCAGGCCGGGACCAGTGGCCTCCATTGCCCCCCAGCACTGTCGGAGGCATCCTTGAGGTCACACACACTGGGTGGTCTCGCTGAGTCATAGGATGGGCGGCTCCTGCAGGCCACTCTATCTTGAGAGATGGGTCCTGCAGTGGCAGGACAGGCCCACCTGCCAGCTCTGCTGGGTGGGGCACTGTAAGGTGTCAGGTGGTGTCACCCACTGTTCTCATGGGTGTCCCTCAAGTTGGGTGCACCCCTGAGCAGAGTGTGTGTCTCGAGGGCGAGTCCCCAGGCTACGGTCCCAACACAGTTCCCTGCAGGCTTCCTGCACCTCACAAGTCTTCCTGGCTTTGGCATCTGTCTCCTGCAGGTGAGGTGGAGGCTTAGATAAATTTATCTAATCTAACTCCTTTGGGGCAAACTGGCTGCTGGTGTCTCTGTGTCAGTGGGCCGTTCTGTCTCTGGCCCGGCTTCTTCTGACGCCATGTTGCTCTCTGATGACTTCCCGTGTGGTGCGCTGTTGGGTAAAAAGTAACACGCGTTCATAGACCCTCATCTGACTTTGACTTTTTCGAGGTTAGTCTTTCATTCCACAGACTGCTTTAATTTTACATTGAGATGTAAAATTGGTTATTTTAACCATCTTGATGGATTTTTAAAAAGCTTCATGAACATAGTTTTAAAAATTAACCTATTCCAGGATGACTGTAAATAAATAAATGTTAAATGTGTAATCACAATACAAACCTTCTGCAGCTTGCTGAGATATTTCACAACTGACTTGCATCCTGAATTTTTCTTTTTTTTTCCCCTGCTTTGAGACAATCCACTCATTTTATTTTAGGACAAAAATCTTATGACATTTTTCTTTTTCATCTAAAAGCATTCTTTTCCCCTTTTTTTTAATGCCAAAATAGGTCCCCATAGTTATAATCTTTTTTCTAATATTTATTTATTGGGTCCCCTTTTGCTTTAACATTTTGAAACAACTCTTATAAAATTTCTGAATTTAGACAAATTGCTTCTCAATAAGATAAAATACTTTATGCTGTTCATAGTTGTTTACCAAAACAAATTAATTTTTTGGTATATTTTGTTTATAGAATTACATATGCTGAGCAGAATTGTAACTCTTGGTAATCTTATGTTTAGTAAAAACCAGGAAGTAAACAATCTTGATGTTTTTTGCATATATAGAAGCATATTTGATAGGTCCAAATATATGGTCTTCATACAGACATTGGGAAATCAATGGTACTTAAATGTAAAGTTAGCAATTGATGTTTCAGTATTTTAACTTATATGCCCCTTAGATGGTTTTAACTTATAATATACATTTATAAATGTTTACTTCACTTATATTTTATTAAATACAAAGAACCAATCAAACAAAAAGTTGGTTTTTTAAGAATTTTAATAGCTATTTTTAGATTACCTATTTGAACCCACATATCTAACATTTTAATCTATTATTTTTGTTAAATAAAAATCCTAAAGTCGTGGGTGTTGTACTTTAAACATCTATTAGAGATAAACAGCTAAAATTCTGATCAACTGACAAGCCAGAAAAGAATATATGTTAATGAATTTAAGGCATCTTTATTTTTATTTTGCTAGCAAATCTAAATTAACTTATTGGATAAAGATTTATTTAATTCACATGAATTAAAAAGTATTTGGATCCATCCTTAACAATTTAAGAGTGCTTATTTATCTATAAGTCAATTTGGGTGCCATATTGACAACAAACACATGCAGATATACAATACCCATGTGCATATAAGCATACATAAAAATAGGAAATAAACATTTTATAGCTTTCAATTATTAGGTATTGGACCCCACAGGCAGGGGAAAAAACAATCCTATGAGAGCCTGTCATAGATGTCTTCCACGTGAAACAGTGAGCAAGTGAGATGCCAGGTGAGTGAGGCCAACCCATGAGGCTCTGCCTCAAAATAAAAATAAGGGTGGAGAGGGGTGTCTTACTAAACTGACTTAAGTGACAATGGAAGTTTCTATCTATCTATCTATCTATCTATCTATCTATTTATTTATTTATTTATTTATTTTGTGGTACTGGGGGTGAAACCCAGGGGCTTTCTACCTCTGGGATATAGTCCCAGACCTATTTTATACTTTATTGGGATACAGGGTCTCACTAAGTTGCTGAGAGCCTCACTAAGTATCTGAGGCTGGCTTCGAACCTGTGTGATCCTCCTGTCTCAGCCTCCCAAGTGCGGGGATTACAAGCGTGCGCCACCACACCCGGCTTACTTATTTATTTTTAGATAAATCAATGTGCTTTTATTGGTGCACTATAGTCTCACAGCATAATGTAAATCATGTTGACAATGACATACGTGTACACAGAACTTGGTGCTCCCTTCTACCTCCTCATTTCCTTTCCTCCCAATACAGAGTACCCAACTTGACGTTGGCATATTCACATGAATACACATAGTCATGGTAGTAATTCCATTAATGAACCTCATTCTTTCTCCTCCTCCCCTGTTATTAGATCTCCTACCTGGCTCCACTGAGGTTTTTCCTCCTGTGTGTTGATCTCTTTTTCTATATTTGAATAAATGTTTGATATTACTTCTCTGAAAAGATTATTGATTCCTTTGGTTTCAGCTTCTATTTCTTCTTCTTTTTGCCTATTATTCTTAGGTTAGATTTTTTTTTTTTTTTTTTTTTTTGGTACTGGGATAGAACCCAGGGCATTATACCTACGAGCTACAAGCCCAGCCCTATTTTTTAGTCTTTTTATTTTTTGAAACAGGGTCTCACTGAGATATGAAGGGCCTTGCTAAGTAGCTGAGGCTGTCTGCAAATGGCAATCTGGTCTCTGCCTCCTGAATGTTGGAAGTTAGCTCTTTTTTTTTTTTTTTTTTTTTTTTTTTTTGGTGGTACTGGGGTTCCCGGAAGCCTTTCTACCTCCAGGCTACACTCCCAGACCTATTTTTACATTTTTATTTGGAAACAGGGTCTCCTAAGCCAGGGCCCGCGGCTGGCTTCGAACCTGCGCGATCCTCCTGTCTCAGCCTCCCAAGCGCGGGGATTACAAGCGTGCGCCACCACGCCCGGCGGAAGTTAGCTCTTTTAAAATTGGCCATATCTCTTCTATGTTCAACCAATGCTGTCAAAGTGTTTTTTTCTAAATTATATACTATGCATTCATTTTTGAAATGGTCATCTTCAAAGAGTGAGAATCTATTTTCCATGTGGTCTAGTCTACTGTTTATAATTTGCATTGATGCCTTCATTTCAATGGTTGCATCTTTCACTTTCTTTAGAGCTTCTTTCTGATTCCTGTTCAGGTTGTCAGATTCTTTATTTGTTCCTTTACTTCTTTCATGTTCTCTCTAAATTCCTTTTGGAAATATATTATTTCTACTATTAAAGTTCTGATTTGTCCTTTTGGTGATCTCTGCAATTCTGTGTTGGTGGGTTCTGTTATTGTGGTATTGTGGGAGCTCATTGCTTCCTTGCTATTCTTCCTTCTCATGATTTCAGATTTCCTAAGTTTATATCTTTGTTGATTTTGATAGCTTTTTCTCACTCTGTGGGTGTCAGCTAGTATATACAAAGGCAAGTTGTGTTGTATTCAATGGTGAAGGTTGAGCGAGGAAGAAGGAGCTGGAGTAGTGGATGCAAGAATAGGGTAAATTAGCAGATAGGAGCAAGTAGAATGAGTTTGAGTTTAGTAAGGTAATATAGCAGAGATTAGAGATAGTGAATATATAGGAGGATTCTAGTGACCAGCGTATTTAGGTATAGTGGTATGAAATGAATTTAATACAAGACAAAGAAAAGGAAAAAAAGGAGCAGAGAGAAGAGAGTAGGTATAAAAGAGGGAAGAAGCTTGTAAAAGGGGTGAGGAAGAGGGTGAACAAGCAAGCAAACACACACACACACACACACACACACACACACACACACACAAAACAACCCTACTAATATATGAGTACAGAGCCAACTTGGCCTCTCTAGTTCTCCTAGTTTACATGGGTGCTTTCAGCTGTTTAAGGTTCACTTTTTGTATTAGGCTCTCGAGCATGTTCCAAATGCCCATTTGCTCTGTAACCCATAGCAATGATGTCAGTTTGCAGCCCCACTTTTTTTGTCTCTTTCAATGATTGGAACCCTGACACTGTTGCCTCTCCCGATGCAAGCCTGGGCTTTTGAATTCTCCACAAGGCCTGTCCCTGAGTCTCTCTCTGTCTGTGCAGGTGGCAGGTATCACTGGGACTGGGTTCCGTGTAAGCACAGGTCTCCACTCTTTATAGACCCTGAGCCTGCACATCTCCCCATCTATGTAGGTGGCAGATGCTGCTGGGACCAGACCCAATGTATACACAGGGATCTGCATTCTCCACACATAGGGCTGGGTTGGTCTGACTTCTCCCTGGTTACCACGACTGAGTGGTCTGTGGAAATCTCTGGAGGCCCTACTAAGGCACTGCACCCTGTGGACTGTAGGCTTCCTTGCCTAATTGGCCC
Source organism: Muscardinus avellanarius (assembly GCF_963383645.1). Taxonomy (NCBI): domain Eukaryota; kingdom Metazoa; phylum Chordata; class Mammalia; order Rodentia; family Gliridae; genus Muscardinus; species Muscardinus avellanarius. The sequence goes on from NC_137790.1 coordinate 139,772,570, forward strand.
TGGGTGCTGTCTGTTAATCCATATCTCTGCTGTGACTTCATCCTCACCTTCACCAGGATGAACTACAAAGTCTCAGACTCTACAATTTTATCGTTTGCTGTGTTCGTCCCTGTGGCCATGCTGGGCAGTTTCCAGCGGGAATGGCTAATTCACTTATGGTGTTGTTAAGCACCATTATGGATCTCTGGAGGGCAAAATGGGCTTGTCCACCACTGCTGTGGGTTCTAGCTAGGCATCTTGGGAGTAGGATCTCAGTGGAGCATAGAGCCAGGTGCCAACCACTTAACATTTCAATGAGCTACAGCCACTTAATTTGTGTCAGGTCATTGGCTTTTTTGTTGGAGGTCTCTGGAGGCTGCAGTGCCAGCAGTCCCAGCACAGTTAGGTAAGATGACACTACTGTGGCCTCTGTGGCAGCAGCCATTCCCCAGGGGAGGTGGGCAGGGTGTTTTGCTGTTCTCTCTTATGCCTTCTGGCCTTGTTTCAGCCACCTTTCAATTTTTTGTTGCTTTGTTAATTTTTTTTCCTGTTTTTATTTTTCTCTTGTCAAGACGCTATTTTCACAGCGATAGAGGTCAAGTGTCAGCACGACTGAGATGTTCTGCTTCCTTCAGTCACCCTCTTCCTGGAAGTCTCTTGGGAGTTTCTTGATGTACAAAAACCAAGCATTCTCCTAACAGGGGGTAGCCTAGTTTCAGGTGTGGCTGGATCCAGAGGCTGAAAGCAACCCTCCTGACTTTATCTCTTTTTCATCCTTTGGCTCTGCCTTGTTCCGTAAGCTCCATTCTCAACAAACTTTTTCCATGTGAATTTAGTAGCTCTGGTTACATATTCATTAAACCTTGTGAAGGACTTAAGGATGTGCCATCTCAAAATGTGCCAGGGGGTATCTTGATTATTTGAACCCCAAGTCAGACAAGACACTGTATCTTCAGAAAGGCTCTTTGACTCACCATTTCCTACACAAAGCAAGCCATAAAGATTTAAAGAGGAGTGTATTTAAAATAAATATTTTAAGAGGAAAAATAGCCTTATTACCAGAGGCTGGTATTTGGGGGATGTAATGAATCTAAAATAAATGAATTCATCTGTCAAACCCTTTTCCACAGGAGCTTTTATTACACTCCCCATGTGTCTCCCAGATACATCCCTAGAATTTACTATGGTGGTCCAGGCATCGGCTTGTCCTGAGACTCCCTGTTTTTTTTTTCATGAATTTATTTCTCAGCATCTAAAAATGATAAAAACATGACACTTAGTTTACTTCCTCAGACATTGTCCTTTTTTTTTTTTAAAGATCTCCAGGTACAGATACATTTAATAAAACTTGAACATTTTCCTTTGTTAATCATCCCTGTATTAATTTGGTCTTAGATCTAGCCAAAGAGCTCAAAGAATAAAGGATGATGGAGAGTTTGTCTCTCACCCACTCTAGTAAACCCCAGCGGTTTCAGTTCAGCACCCTAACGGCCATTGGTCTGGCTTGGTTCATGTGCTCATCCTAGGACCAATCGTGTGAACACACGCATGGGCGGGAGAGGGGTGTCTGTGTGGTTAATGGGATTAGGGTTGCTAAAGTGGGGGTGACCCTTAGGACCCTGGAAATGGAAAACGGAAAAAAGAATAGATTCAGAGAAACAAAGAACTGGTTCTAGAAAAAGATCTATAAAACGAACAAAGTTTTATAGAAGGGGGGGAGGAAGAGGGAGAAAATCAGAAATCGGATGGCGGCTATCCTGGCTGACCCCAAGACACCAAAGGAGAGATGAGAAATGCCTCGTAGGTCGACTCCCCGCACATGAATCTGCCAATTTAGATCAAAAGAACCAACATCCTTCCAAACAGAAGCAACCAGAAGTCACACAGCACAACAGAGATGACTGAACAGTCCTGCGCAATGTCAAATACACTAATGCCTGCTCCAAAAAGGAAACTTTGGTTTTGACTGAACAATTTAACATTTCATTTATTTATTCATTTACTTAATTGCTTATGTATTTACTTTCTTCCTGCCGCTGGGGGTTGGGCCCAGGGAGATTCCACCTCTAGCTGTACCTCAGCCCTTGTTGATTTTTGGCCAGGAAACAGGGTCTGTATAAGTTACCAAGGCTGATCTTCCCATCTCAGCTTGGGTAGGATCGTAACACCCCACCCAGCCCACTTTACCAAATTTTAAAAGTGCAAAACTACAATTTGAACAATGTCTTCCAAGAAATGGAAGAATAGGAAACCTTTTTCCATGCAAGCCACTGTGATTGTGATGCCCAAATCAGGAAAACCAGTAACTCCTCCCAGTCCCTGTATATCCTCCCAAGACTTTTCCAGATCCCACTGCCTGGTGCCTTGACCTCCGTGTGGTCTGAGCACAGTCCCCAGCATAGGGAGGGACTTAGGGGGCAGGCTCAGGGCAAGGCTGAGCCAGCCCCAGGGGGACAGAGATGACTGCCACACTCAGGCCCCTGGGTCACAGGGTCAGTGGTTTCCGCCTCTCACCCACCGTCTCTTTATCCAGCTCATCTCCTCCTTTATCCTCTGAACCAGACTCCTGCATCGAGCATGAAGGAAACAGGTGATGACCCGCTCTGTGCAGAAGGTCAGTGGACTCTGTTTCTCCTACCTACCTCATCCTGTTTCTTTCTTTTTGCTGTTTTTTTTCATTATCTGAACCAGATTTCTGCAATAAAAATGAGAGATGAGGACCCTCCACCGTAAGTGGTAAGGGTCTCAGTAAATTGTGGAGGCTGGCTTCAACTGGTGGTTTTCCTGTCTCAGCCTCCCAAGGGCTGAGATGTCAGGAGTGAGCCTCCACACCCAGCCTCCTGTTGCCCCTTGCTTACCAAGGGAAGAAGAGTGAAACGGCATGGGAGGTAGCAACGAACCAAGCGACCAAATGTGGACCCCATACCAAAGGGACAGATTAAAGCTGCACCCTGAAGGGACCCTGTGAGAGGAGCCCAGTGTCACCTCCACACTCCTCCTCCAGATACAGAACTGAAAACACATCCCTGAAACATTGGGAGTCAAAGAGGAAGTCACTGGGAGGGACACTTTGAAATTCGATGAAGGAGGCTGGCATGGCAGCATAGCCCACATCCAGCTATGGGAGGCAGAGGCGGAAGGATGCCATGTTGGAGGCCAGCCCAAGAAATGTAGAGAGACCTTGTCTCAAAATTAAAAAGCCAAAAGGAGCCGGGTGTGGTGGCACTAATTTGTAATCCCAGCATTCGGGAGGCTGAGACAGGAGGTTCCAGGTTCCCAGCCAGCCTCAGCTACTTAGTGAGACCCTTTACAACTTAGGGAGACCCTGTTTCAAAATAAAAAATAATAGGGCTGACAGTATAGATTGGAGGTAGAATGCCCCTGGGTTCCATCTCCAGCGTGCGCGCGCGCACACACACACACACACACACACACACACACACACACACACACACACACACACGTGTCAAGAGATCTGGGAATGGAGCTCAGAGTTAAGAGTTCTTGCCTAGAATGTGGAGACCCTGAGTTCAATTCCCCAGTACTGCAAAAAGAATACAATTATATATGTAAAATAAACAGAATCCTCAGTACTGCAAAAGGAATGCATATATAATACGAAATGAGCTGACCAATAATGAATGTACCACATATCAAAATTTGTCTGGGGGCTTCTTGAAGCTGTGCTGAGAGAGACATTTCTTGAATGGCCTTAATTTCATCATTTAAGCTCCCATTTTATCAAGATAAAGAAGCCAGGCAAGGTTATGGCCCACGCTTGTAATCCCACACTTGTATCCCGGGTACTGGGATAGCAGGTTCGAGGACAGCCTCAGTAAGATAGGGAAACTGGCAGCAACCTAGACCACTCTGTTCCAAACCAAAAATAAAAAGAACTAGCAGTGGAGCTTGGAGGTAGAACGTTCGTGGGTTTAATTCCCAGTAACACACACACACACACACACACAAAAAAAAAAAAAAAAAAGATCCCAGGTAAACATAATAAAAGTAAAATAGAGACAATAGCAGAAATCCATAACATTGGAAACAGATAAGAACAGATACAATGAAACAAAGGACTGGTTCTAAGAAAATACCTCTAAAACTAAAACGTGTAGTGACCAGACTAAGGAAAAACAATCAAAAGCCAGAAAATACCCATGGGAGGATTAAGCAGAGGCTGTCACAATGGACCCTTAGACACACAGACACACACACAGACACACACACACAGACACACACACACACAGACTCACACACACAGACACACACACACAGACTCACACACACAGACACACACACAGACACACACACACAGACACACACACAGACTCACACACACAGACACACACACACAGACTCACACACACAGACACACACACACAGACTCACACACACAGACACACACACACAGACTCACACACACAGACACACACACAGACACACACACAGACTCACACACACAGACACACACACAGACACACACACACAGACTCACACACACACGCACACACAGACTCACACACACACAGACTCACACACACAGACACACACACACAGTCTCACACACAGACACACACACAGACACACACACAGACACACACACAGACACACACACACAGACACACACACACAGAGACTCACACACACAGACTCACACACACAGACTCACACACACAGACACACACACACAGACACACACACAGACTCACACATACACAGACACACACACACACGCACACACAGACTCACACACACAGACACACACACAGACTCACACACACAGACACACACACACAGACTCACACACACAGACACACACACACAGACTCACACACACAGACTCACACACACAGACACACACATACACGCACACACAGACACACACACAGACACACACACACAGACTCACACACACACAGACTCACACACACAGACACACACACGCACACACAGACACACACACACACACAGACACACACACACACACACGATGAACACCCGGCGGGGTGGTGCACGCCTTCAATTTCAGTACTTGGGAAGCTGAGACAGGAGGATCCCAGGTTCTTAGAGAGGAGGACTCAGGCTCCTTCTAGCTAAGCCTCCCAAGTGCTGGCATTATAGACAGGAGCCACTCCACCCACGTTACCAAATTGTAAGAGAATGAGAAGCAATTTAAGCAACGTCTTCAAGAAATGGAGGAGCAGGGGATTTCTCTCGGTTCATTTAAGCAAACCAGGAAAAACAGTAATTCCACTTTCAGTCACTCCACATCCTCCCGCGATCACATTCCTTTGCGTACTTTCCAAATCCCACTGCGCGGCGCCGGATCTCTGACCCCTGCGGTCTGTGCACAGGCCCCAGCACAGGGAGGGACAAGGAGAGCAAGGCTGAGCCAGCCCAAGAGTACAGCTGATGGCCGCATCCAGGACCCTGGCTCACAGGGTCAGTGGTCTCCACTTCTGCCACCTACCTTCTTCTGTTTCTTCATTTTTTCTATTTCTTTATCCTCTGAACTTGATTTTTGCAAGAAGAATGGAGGAGTCAGGTGAGGGCCTTCCAATGTGAAAAAAAAAAAAAAAGATTTTGTTCAGAGGGTCAAAGACCTCAGCCTCTCCCACCTACCTCCTCCGTTTTCTTTGTTGGCCCCTCCTCTGTGCCAAGGCCCCGCCGCCCAGCTCCCATGCCTTGCTGGCTCCCAGGGGCTTGTCAGGCCTTCCCCAGGACACGGGACATTGCCCTCACTGGCGGGGAGTGAGGGCACAGAGCCTCACGCTGTCTGGCTGCCCGAGGTGGGAGGGCAGAGGCTCTGGTGGTCATGCCCCGCTGGCTGCTGCTCTTCTGACCCCATCAGGGCAGGGCGGGCTGGAGGAGGCGAAGGCCATGAGCTCACAAAGGCTCCGGTCACCCAGGGATGAGGCTGCTTCCATGGCCACAGGTGCAGTACTGAGGGCGGAGACCCCAGGTGCCCCCGCGTGGCTGTGTGGGATGAGAGTCCTCAGGGCCTGTGAGTCTGTGCTGGCTGACGGCTGACACCTGTTTGAGACCCCCTCCCGTGTTTCTCTCAAATGACTTCCGCAGAGAACTCACTGTTAGATAGAAATTTTGCTGATTTACTTCTGCTGACAATCACTTGCCTCTTAACTATGTCAAGGATTCCAGGGAAATCTTGATTTTTACCTTGAGGTCTTCTAACAGCTCATTTAAATGTATCTGTAAAAGATCTTCACGAGCATGGTTGACAATTATTTCCTCTACAAAAAGATGAGAAGGAAACAGCAGTAAAAGCAGCAGTAGCTGGGTGTGGGGGCACACATTTATAATCCCGGTCCCTGGGAGGCTGAGACAGGAGGATCGCTGGTTTGTGGCCAGCCTCAGCTACTTAGTGAGGCCCTCCACAACTTAGTGAGAGCCTGTTTCAAAATAAAGAACAAAAACTAGAGGCTGTAGTTCAGGGGTAGAACGCCCCTGAGTTCAATTCCCATCAACACACACACACACACACACACACACACACACACACCACACACACACACACACACACACACTGATTTTCTGCCCACAGATTCCTGCTTTCATGTTTTACAAATTTCTTTATTGATTTCTTTCAATAACACTATATTAAAGAGTCTTATTTCCTGTTTCATTCTTCATTGCCTTCTTTCCACACGGATGAGGACTTACCCTTCCCCACCATCTGTCTTCCTCTCAGTGTGACCACAGCAACTTTTTTTTTTTTTTTTGGTGGTACTGGGGGTGGAACCCAGAGGCTTTCTACTTCCGGGCTACACTTTCAGACCTATTTTCTATTTTATTTGGAAATAGGGTCTCACTAAGTTGCTGAGAGCCTCACTGAGTAGCTGAGGCTGGCTTCGAACCTGCGCGATCCTCCTGTCTCCGCCTCCCAAGCGCGGGGATTACAAGCGTGCACCACCACGCCCAGCGCAACTTCTTTTCTAAGGTAAACTAAGTGGTCAGTGTCACATTACTGAGCATGTGTACCATGTTCATGGCCAGCAACAATCTATTGTTGTAGATTTCCATTTCAGAGCTCCATTGTTCTTCCTGGGGCTAGTGATTGCTTTAATTCACCTCTGAGTGTCTCAAAACCTTGGTCGTTGCCCTCACGCATTGGTATTAGCTTCTCACATGTCTGCTACCTTGTCAAGTGTCGGGGTGTCCGCACCCTCTTCCTTCCCTCTCCTCTGTAGGGTCCTCCCTCCCTGCTGGAGCCCACATGAAGAGAGAGAGAGAGAAGGAGAAGGAGAAGGGAGGCAGGCAAGAAAGGGAGGGAGGGACAAAGAAAGGAAGGAAGAAAGAGGAAAGAAGGAAGGAAGGAAAGGGGCGAGGGTCTGGAGGAAGAGAGTAAGGGCCGGGGCGCTGGGCAGCCCTCCAGTGAACACTACGTGCGCCATAGTCCTGCCACTGAAAGCCGCTGTTCTAGGCTGCCACCAACAAGAAGTCTCTTGAACATAAAATGAAACAGGCAGATATGATAATATGGAGAAAATTATATAATTTAATAATTGGGGTGGCTGCGGAGCAGGCAGCTTGAATCTCCTGGCTTTCTGCAGCCAGCGATTTACTTTTTATAGAAGGTTTAAACAAGGCATTTCTAAATTTTATTAAAGGGCAGGGCAGTCACGAGTTTAGGGTTACAGGTCCGGTTTAGGCAGAGGCAATCACGGGACAAACTTAGAGGAAGGAAAGGTCAAACATCGCTGGAGAGAGAAGACATCAAAGTCACACGATTATTGATTCCATCAGGTTCCTTGGAATTTGTCTTCTTGCAGATAAATTCCACCAGCCAGTACTATGTACTCAACTTGAGCTGGTCCAAGATGTTAACTCAGCGTGTGGGTCTAACTAAGGTGGCTCCCAACACAGCCCTAGCTAAGCTCTGTTGGATGGACTAGTGAGAGCTTGCAGGGAAACCAGGCCAGTCCATGGCTGGCACGGCACTGTGACCTGGAAGGTCACGAGAGGCCTAGGGCAGCTTTGCCTCTCTGGGCACGGTCAAGCATCGTGAGGCAGGGCGGGGACAGTGTGGGCCAGCAGGTAAGGAGAAGACCTGGATGCAGATCAGGGAAAGCAGAAGGAGCTGGCGTCTCTGGGCCCCTCTGTGTGTGCCTGGTCCATGGATGGCTCCAGGAAGACCCCCTGCTTCCCTTCTGCCTCCCCGGCCTCATGCAAATTCCCATTTGTCACTTGATCCCCAAACTCTAAGGGACAGAAAAGTTCTCATATACAGTGGTAAATCATTGTCAATGAATGTGGTATATCTCTGCATGTCTTTGGTCTTCTGAATAAATCTATCCAAATGATATATCCTTCCTGAGCTATGGGCAACGTGGCTTATGGAACTTTGAGTATATGTCTTTAAAAAGAAGAGAAAGAGCTGGGTGCGATGACATATGCCTCTAATCTCAGTGCTTGGGAGGTTGAGACAGGAGGATCACAGATACAAGGCCAGCCTTAGCACCTTAGCAACTTCAAACCATTTCAAAATAAAAAATAAAAGAGGGGTAGGGTGTAGGTGAAAGGTAGAATCCTCAGTACAAAATAAAATAAAATAAAGAGAGAGAGAAGGAGAAAGGCATGTTCCTTTTTTCTCCTCCCTTGCTGCTGTCTGGGTTGTAGATGCAATTAGTTGAATTTGAAGCAGCTGTTCTGGGATTGTTAAGTACCCTTGGGAAAGGGGGCAGTACATGGGGAAGTCAGATGGTAGAAGGGGCAGGGCTATTCACCTTGTGGTCTGCATAGAGCAAAGCTCTAACCCAGTGATTCTTAAAGAGAGGGAGCCAGGACAGTTGCCACAGCAGCACCTGGAAACTTACCAGAAATACGGGCGCAGGCTCTGTGTTTGCAGCCCCTCCCACGACGCTCCGGAAGCACGGCTCTTGCTGCTCCTCTTTTAGCTGCAAGCCCCACCGCAGGAGCTCCCCGTGCAAAGATGGCCGGCTCTTTCTCGGAGGCAGAGCTCAGCGGCTTCCTGTCGTGAACTCTGCCTGATGCGAGGTACATGGAGAAGGGCCAGAGGGTGCAAGGAGGCCCTGACCCATTTATTCACTCCCAGCGTAGTTGTCTCTAGGATGGAGGGTGGGTTAGGGCCCCTGGCTTCCTCCTGTTGACTTGTTGAAAGAGGCAGGCTCTAAAACTGAGTCTGGCTCACAGGTGACCCCGCATGATTCAGTCCACACTTGGACCAGCCCAGCTCCACATGATTAGTTGGTCTATGCGTTCATGCGCTTAACTTTCCCTATTTCGTTACACTTAGAGGAGTGCAAGAATGACCCGATGTTCATAGATTCCAAAACTTATTTGCCTTACCACCCTTCCCCCTAAAAATGTACTGTGCTCTCCTGCAAGTTCTGCTGTAAGAGAGTGAACAGAAAGATGCAGTGACAAATTTTCCTTCTTAAATGTATCTCGATTTTATTCCAGCCTCTTCCAGGGCAGTCTCACTTTGGAAACTCATGTATGCCTAAATGAGACGATTCCACATTTAATGTCAAGAATTGCCTAGGCTAGCTGGGCGTGGTGGTGCACACCTGGAATGTCACTACTCGGGAGGCTGAGATAAGAGTACTGCAAGTTTGAGGCCAGCAGTGTGTGGTAACTTAGCGAGTCTCTGTTTCAAAAAATTAAAACAGGAGCCAGGCGTGGTGGCACAGGTGTGTAATCCCAGCATTTGGGAGGCTGAGACAGGAGGATTCCGGTTTATGGACAGCCTCAGCTACTTAGTGAGGCGCTCCGCAACTCAGTGAAATCCTGTTTCAAATTAAAGAATAAAAAATAGGGTAGGGGTGTACCTTGGAGGTTGAATGCCCCTGGGTTCCATCCTCAGACCCGCCCAAAAAAAAAAAATTAAAATAGGCTTGGGAAAGTAGCTCAGAGGTAGAATAGTCATGGGTTTAATCTCCATTACCAAAGAAGAAAGAAAGAAAGAGAGAGAGAGAGGAAGAAAGGAAGGAAGGAAGAAAGGAGTTGCTAAGCAAACTATCAAGTTTCTAATTAAAAACTAGCTTTGAAGACCACTTCCTAAGATGTGGCTCACATATGATCCAGCTGCTGAAGCTGTGTTTAAGCTACTGAGTATCCTTAATACTTGTGATGCATTTTGCCAAACTAATGTACGTAAAAACATTACGTCTTGGCATACAACAAGGTTTCCCATAGTAGTGTTAGCCTAGACATTGCTAAATCCAGGGGCCAAAAGGAACCCTAATGCATCCACCTCTCTCCATCCTTTAGCTCTGGCCCGGCTTCAGCCCTGCCACTCTGTCTAAATGCTCCCTGCAGTTCTGGGCCCGCAGACCTTGTGGAGGGAGGAGCTCAGGATGCATCCTCTCCAGATCTGCCTGACGCTACCTTGGTTATTCCAACCTCACTTCACATGAGGGTTCTAATCTCATCAGTGGATAAAGCCACTGATGGATTTACTGGTTGGTAACTGGTGGCAGGTAAGGTGTGGCTGGAGGCGGTGAGGGCCTGGCCTTGGGACTGTCCATGGTCTTCCTCCTCTCTCGCTCTCTGCTTTGGCCTCCGTGATGTGAAAGGAACATCCTTCCATGTGTCCTGCTACCACCACCATTTATGCTTCAGAGCTGGGCCTGTGAATCAAACATCTGAAACCGTGAGCCCCATTAATACTTTCCTCCTCTCTCTCTCTTTTAAGTTAGTATTCTACCTCCAAGATACACCTTCCAGACCTTTATTTCTCTCTCTCTCTTTCTTTCTTTCTTTCTTCTGCTCTTTCTTCTGCTCTTTCTTTCTGTTATGGTTTTGAAGAAGACGTTACGGTTTGGGGAACCCTGTTAGGCTCCCAGACACAATTTCCCTCAAAACACACACACACAAAACCCACAAAAAGATTAAAAAAGTGCGGGTTCTTGTCCTGAGCTAAGGATAGATATTCAATAACCCGGACTCTTGCTGAAGAGTTAAAGAAGTTTATTAAAAGATAGAAATACAGAAGATAGTAGCTGGATGTGGTGGTGCACGCTTGTAATCCCTGTGCTTGGGAGGTTGACACAGGAGGACCGTTCAGATTCGAAGCCAGCCTCAGCTACTTAGTGAGGCTCTCAGCAACTTAGTGAGACCCTGTTTCCAAATAAAATATAAAAATAAGTCTGGGAATGTAGCCCAGAGGTAGAAAGCCTCTGGGTTCCACCCCCAGTACCACCAAAAAAAAAAAAAAAAAAAAAAAGAAATACAGAAGATAGTTACAGCCTCATGAGTGGGTGCTTCAAACGAAATCACCAAAATACAAAGCACGAAGCAGACTTTGCACATGATGTCCTCCGTCTAGTTTCACGTAATTCTGATGTAGTAAAAAGCCCCTGTACTTCTCCTGCTGAACTGAGTTTTACGCCCATTTTTCTCCTTTCTCCAAGGTCTACTCCCTCCTCTCCCACTCAAGCTAGATTATCCAATTATTATGCAGATCTGTCTTTAGAAAGAGGAAGTCCTAGCTCCCCTCTCCTATGGACTTGCTAATTACTTTTAGCTAAGTCAATTCACGTTTCAATAGCTGTGTGCTTCCTGACCAAAACCGAGACCAAGTCTTTCCCCAGGTCTGCCATTTTTACACAATTATTTTTGAAATATATTAATAACCAGAGCTTTCTCAAATCTTCCTAGGCCATTCCCAATACTGGTACACTTTTTAAACAGGATCTCACTAGGTTGATGATCCTTCTGGCCCAGCCTCCCCAGTACTGAGATTATCAGGCATGTGCTACCATGCCCAGCAAACCTTTCCTCCTCTAAAGGTATTCTGGTCACGGGGACAGGAAAGCTGACTAAAACAATCGGCCTTGGATCAATTTGGTCATAGGTCCAGCCCACAGAATAAGGGATGGGCGCAAATGTATCTCTTGCCTACACTAGGCAAGCCAGTGGTTTCACCTTAGTACCAGAATTGGTGGTCACTGGCCTGGCTTTGGTCATGTGCTCATCCCTGAACCAGTCATGTGACCATATATATATATATAAAGTGCTGCAGTACTCTTTGGACCCTGTGCATCCAGGACTGAACCTGGGCAAGTAATGCCTCCCACACCCAAGAGCAACCGTGTATGTGGCTTCTCTTTGTGAGGTTGTTGATGACAAGCGGTAATCAGAGTTTACTAGAGCAGAGCTTTGTCTCAGGATGAGCAAGATTGAATATTAAGGAGCTTTAGCAGGTATAAAGCCAGAAAGCGCAGTGACACACTGAAACTGGTACAAGAGGACGGGACCTATGGAGATGTGTAGAGAGAGGAAGAAAGACTGAGGGAGAGAGAGATGCTGAGGGACACAGCGAGATAAAGATGGTAAAAGCCCCTATGATGAGGGGCAAGCCAGATCAGACACACACAGCCCGGCAGAGACCGGGAGTGGTATGTGGTCAGGAAACAGAGGGCCAGCGAGAGACCCTGCTCCGCCAACCAAGTGCACACACACACACACACACACACACACACCCCAGAAAAGGTAAGTGACACTCAGGGATTTGGAGACCGTTGTCCCTAGGTGTTTGAGGTGTGATGAAGCCACAAATCCAAGATTTTGGGTAGAACTGGTGAAACATGTATTTATTCATTACAAAAAAATAGTTACTGAAACAACAAAAAGGTAGCCATGGAATTAAAATAATTCCCAGGGTCTTGAATATGCACTGGTCCAAAGAAGACGCTACACAAATATGTGGCCAATACTCACATGTAATTATTCACCCGCCTTAGTCATTAGGGGAAAATGCAAACTGAATTCGCAATAAAGCACTGCTTCACACTAACAGGATGACGATGGTTTAAAAGAACGTCAAGGACATAGAAAACATGAAACCATTGTGTCATGGCCAGTGGGACTCCGGAGCGGTGCGAGGGCCAGCTCCTCATGGTGGCTTGTTGAGGAGAGCCCGACATGGGCCGTCCGATGTCCTTGATAGATCCATAAGTCAGGGTTCATTCAGTAATCAAGTACTGGGCACGCCTCAGTGCGAACGAGCCTTTTGTACACTTTGATCACCAACAGAGGCAGGAGGCCAAGCAGCAAGAGGGAGGGGGACGTGGTCAGCAGCGACAGAGGCGGCTCCGAGTGGGAGGCATTTTGCAGAGACAGCCCTGAATGAGGATGCCTGGGGGACGGGTGCAAGGTTCTGAGATGGGACATGCAGGACCCTCTGGTTGGGTAGCTCAAAGAACAGCAGAGCATCCTGGGAGGACACTGGGTGGGTGCAATGGCCAGGGGGACCCTGCAGGTGCCCATGGACAACAGGGAGGGCTTTGCAGCTTGTTCTAAGCCCTGCAGGAAGGCACTGGAGGTGATAGACAGTGTGAACGACTCCTGGAGTCTTTTTGGGCCCATATGCTGGACCAGACATCACTAATGGATCACAGGCTCTGCTCCACCCCCAGGAGCCCAGGCATCCCTGCTGATCCCAGAGAAATCATGGGAGGTGCTTCCTATCTACCGAACAATGTTCCTTTGCTGAGCCAGGGACCTCCAGGAACTTATCTCAAAGAGAGATAGTGACACATGTTTGGAGCAGACCTCTTCAGTTCTTTATTGGGAAGGGGATGCAGTCTGTAATTCGGTAAATCTGTGATCTCAGATATATATCTAGCTGGAATTTGAGCCGGCTGGCTGTGAGCTCATAGCTGCCCTGGAGGATGTTATGGGTCTCACTAGCCTGACAGCGCCAGTAGTTCTGTATGACAAGCACAGCATTCCGCAAACGGCAATATCGCTGGCGGACGAGCCACATGCGAACCCAGGACTGAAGCTTCACAATGGCCCATAGTTGCTGCTGCCAGTACTCCAGATTGGCTTGATACTTCTTCTCCTGTCGCCTGGCCAGCGTCCGCCTCCACCAGTTCTGAATGATCCAGGCTCTGAGGGCAGCATGCTGCAGCGTGCGGCGCACCAGGGTGCCCCGCCACCAGGCCTGGATCACCGTGCCAGCCCGCACCATCTCAGGGCTTATGGAGGATAAAGGCTTGAAAGCAAAGAGAGGACACTCAGGACAGATTCCCACTCACTTAAAACCCAGGGTGTGGCAGGAAGGGACCTGCTCCTGCCAGCACCACCTCTTCCTCTGAAGTTCATGGGCACTGGGCAGCATCTGGCCTCCTTCATTTCACACACACACACACACAAACACACACACACACACACACACACACACACACACGAGTCGCCTGGGCCTCTGAGGCTCACCGTGCCCATCTCTAGGATGGGCTGAACCTGCCCTGGTCACCTCACCTGGTTGTCCATGGACCTGGTTGGCCAATTTAGAACAAGAACCCTGTGGACGGTAGGGTCCACCCGGCCTGACCGCCTGCCTGGCCCTGCATCTCCCCTTCACACTTCAGAGGTGGGGAGGTGGCACCTGTGTGTGCCCGGCCATCCCTGCCTGCCTTCCCAGCAGTCCAGAGCTGCCCCACCTCTCGCGGTCCTGGTAGGAAAGTGTCCTGCTCCGCACAGCGGGTCCTTCTCCTCCATCTCTCACTTCCTTTGGTCCCCACCCCTCACACTCCAGTTGACACACATTTCACTCATATGGCTGCGTCGACCATGCAGCGCAGCTCTGGACTTGGATTCCCTTGCTTAGCTGTGATTTTCCCAAATGTGGTCCATGCCACCCCACTCCCCAGCTCGGCACAGCCTGGTTCTCACTCTCTGGGGTTTCTCCTCCCCACAACCAAGCCCGCCTCAGGCTGATGAGGCAGCGGGAGAAGTGGATAGCCAGAGATGAGCCGGTCCTGTTCACTCCAGCTTTGGGTAGGGCGACCGCGTGACCTGGTTGTCTGGGGTGCTCTGATGTTTGTTCTGAGTATTAGTGAATACCCACCTTTCACTCTCAAATGTATCCTGCTTTAGACAATAAAATCCATGACCATCCCCGCTGTGAGCCGCACAGGAGACCGTCATTCTGCTGGACTGAGGTCTGGGAGGCCGGGGCTCACCCCCCCCCCCCTTGGCGCCTGCACCACTCACCTCTGTTGGGGTGGGCTCTTCTGACTTACCAGTTCTAGAAATCGTTTATGTTTCCATAGGTTTTCATTCTGTCCCATTAAGCCTCCTGGTGACTGGTCTTGTTCAAGTAAATTGAGCTGAAGGAGAAGAAGTGGAGAGCTCTTTTGCGTGTGTGCCTCAGTACCAAGTCTGAACATCAAATTATACATTTAATCTTATTTCACCATACACTGCAATGGCATGCATTGTAAAAAGATTTTCTTTTAACATCTAGAGCAAATCATTATCTTTCACCTGATCCTAAAGCAGGCAAGAACTCACTCCAATTCATTTTCTTCACCCAGGCCCCATATTAACATCTCCACGCATTAATGTCTTCAATATTATTTCTCAATTGATTTTAAGATGTTTACAGTTGGAGCAGACTGAGGTGATCTGTGAACTGGTTCACTGCTCTCTTGACCCAGAACATCTCACACAATCACGCAAGTCAAGAGGGTCGAATGTTCATGTTCGTTTCAGGGACACCCGTGAAAGCGCCCAGGCCATCAGGGACATGCAAGTCTGAGGAGCCGCCAAGTATCTGAAGGATGTCACTTCCACGAAGCAGCGTGTGCCTCTCCAGCGTTACAGTGGTGGAGTCGGCAGGCGTGCCCGGGCCAGATATTTGGGCTGGACCCAAGGTGGGTGACCCAAAAGGCAAACTGAGGCTTTGCTTGACATTTTAAATGCAGAACTCTAGGGGTTTAGATGTTGGTTCTGTGGTCGTTGGACAGCTCCAGGTGAACAAAGCCCCCAAGATGTACGACTGTACCTACAGAGCTCACGGCTGGGCTAACCAGGCAGGAGCTGCCCCTGCCGCTGAGATGGTCCTCACTGCACAGGGAAGGGGCGGATTGTCCCTAAACCAGAAGGGGAGGGTGCATAAAAGAAAAAGAAGAAACCAAAGAAATAAAAACTTGTGTCGTGGGAATAAATTCAGCATAAAGTGAATGCCAATAAAGTAAAAGAAAATTATTTACCGTCAAATCCTGTGAAGACTAAAGAGTAACTATTCGTGGCTTCTCTGCTCACTGTGTGTTATTGGTTGAAATTTCTGCTGAAATTTGACCCCCATTGCCATAGTATTGTGAGATGTGTGCTTTAAGAGAATTTAATCTTTTGTGATGACCCAATCTAATCTGGGAATTTTGTCACGGCAGGAGAAAGGATTAAGAGATGCTTCCTCTTGAGTGTAACTGTCATCGAGCTCTTTGGCCTGTGAGTATCTTGGGCCCTATGGGAAGCTTCCTGGGATTTGCAGATCTGAAAGGGTCCTTCATGTCAGGCATGGTGGCACTAAAATACCAGTACTGGAAGGCTGACACAGGACTGCAGGTCCCTGGTCAGCTTCGGTAACTTAGTGAGACCTTGTTTAAAACTGAAAAATAAAATAGGGCTGGAGTTGTAGCTCCAGAGGTAAAATGCCCCTAGGTTCAATCCCCAGTACAGAAACGAAAAGAAGGAAAAGAAAAAGAACACCATCCTTTATTTGCTCTTCTACCTGGATATATGTGGTGCCTTTGTTATCTTTATGAATTTCTTTTCTGTTACCCTTATGAATCTGTGCTTAAAAAATAATTCTTAACCAATTTTCTCTCACTATCCCAGATGTGGAAAACCTAAGAGAACTTAAATGTAATATAAAAGATATGATTACATAGGATAACAATATGATTGTCACAATTTAATAACTGTATTATAATAAGTAATGAAATAATAAATAAGGTCTAGATTATGTTCTTCCTTTTTAAGCATATATATTTTTTTGCAGTAATGAGGGTGGAATCCAGGAGCATTCTACCTCTGAGTGACACCCCCAGCCTGATTTTTTATTTTTTATTTTGAAACAGGGTCTCACTGAGTTGCAAAGGGCCTCATGAAGTAGTAGCTGAGGCTTTCCGCGAACCCGGATCCCCCTGTCTCAACCTCCCAAATGCTGGGATTACAAGTGTGCCCACCATGCCCGGCTTTTAAATATACTTCTACTGCTGCATTGGCATCATAATCATAATGAGGTTCAGAGTGATGAAGCATGCATCCACACAGCACTTTTTATGTTTCCCTACAGATCCCAACCCACAGTCTTTCCCTCCTAATACATCTTAATGAGATTGGCATTGATGGTTTCATATGTGTATACAGCATTATTACTAAGCACTTTCATTGGCTCACTGTGGTCTCACATCAGAACGTAGTTCCCAGTGATAGTGACATACGTCCCCACAGCACTTGGTGGGCTTTCCCCTGGCTCCCCTCAGCCTCTCCCCATCATGGTATTGAGACTGGCACGGGTATTCTCACACAGTACCTAACATCAATGGAAGCGCTTTCTTCATTAGTTCTCCCTCTCCCCCATGCCTACTCTCCCAAGGCCACCTCCTGGCTCCACTGGGGTTGCTTTTCCGTCATCTAAAGTCCTTCCCTTATTTTAAAATTATTTTTTAGCTTCCCCATATGAGAGAAAGCACACGCCCCTTCAGTTTCTGTGACTGGCTAATCTCACTTAACATAATGTTCTCCAGGTCCCTCCATTTTCCTGAAGGAAAAAAAAAGACATAACTTTGTTCATTATTGCTGAGTAGAGTTCCATACAAAATTCATAGTTTTGTAATTCATTCCTCTGTTGATGGACACCTAGGTTGGTTCTTTCATTTGGCAATTGTGACCTGTGCTGCTATGAACATGGAGATGCATATGTTACTATAACTTTCTGACTTCAGTCCCTATTGAAAGATACCCGGGAGTGGTAAGGCTGGACCCTATAGTGGATCCACTTCCAGTTTTCTAGGGAATCTCCACACTGATCTTCAGAGTGGCTGCACCAATTTGCGCCCACCAACAGTGTAGAGGAGTTCCTGTTTCCGTATGTCCTCTCCAGCATTTATTGTTGTTGACTTCTTGATGGCTGCCATCCATCCTAATTGGATTTAGCTGGAATCTCCGTAGTTTTGATTTGATTCTCCCTAATTGTCAGTGATGTTGTACACATGTTCTTATATTTATTGGCCTTTTGTATTTCATTTTTTGTGAAATGTCTGTTTAGTTTAATCAGTTCTAAACTTCATCTGAAAAAACAAAAGACCCAGAATAGCCAAGGCAATTCTCAGCAATAAGAACCATGCAGGAGGCATCACAGTTCCTGGCTTCAAATTATCCTACAGCACTACAGTAATAAGAACAGCATGGTGCCAGGTGTGGTGGTGCATGCTTGTAATACCAGTTCTCGAGGGGCTGAGACAGGAGGATCGAGGCTTGTGGACAGCCTCAGCTACTTAGTGAGGCCCTCTGCAACTTAGTGAGACTTTGTTTCAAAATAAAAAATAAAAAAATAGGGCTGCAAAATGCTGAGGCTGACTGCAAACCTCTAATCCTCCTGTCTCAGCTTCCCAAGTACTGGGATTACATGCATGCACCACCAAGCCTACTTCCTAATTCATTTTTTTTGGTTTAAATAGGTACCGATATTGGTGGATTGGATATTTTAAAAGGTGGCTCTTCCCCTGGTCAGCTTGGGCAGCAGTGGTCTAAGGTGCGGTCACAGGAGTGGGGGACTGAGGTGGGAGGAAGTTGAAGTCACTGGAGGTGGCCGGCGAGTGTTTTGGGAGCACCATTGGGTCAATAGTGCAGTCATTACAAATGGTGCCATGCATAGGGAGGAGGGGACAGCGGGGCCCTATGAGGTTGGTGATGAGGATGGAGGAAGAGAAGAAAGATGTGTGGCTCCTTTTTTCCAGCATAGTTTTGCAAGAAGCAACAAGCAAAGCAGAGGATGCCCAGTGAATGTGTCCCTGTCAAACACTGTCAGTGTTTCTCTGGTGGCTCTGAGGACCAAGAATCGGGTGGCTTTCACCCCCACTGCTGTATCCTCCATGGCCATGGACACATCTCCACCCCTCTGAGTCTGTGTCCTTGTCTATGAAGTGGGACTGCACTTACTCTCTGGACTGCACAGGTGTATGAAACCAGAGCAATTGCTCTTCGACTCAGAAGACTCTCTGAGTGAACAGAGAGTCAAAAGATCTTCTGAAAGAAGAACCTCTGCATATGGCCTGCATCTCAGTTCCAAAGGAGCCCAGGACCCTGCCTCTCAGGTGCCATGGGGAAGTGCTGTCCAGTGGCACTTGCATGGGGATGTCCTGCCCGACTCCTGCTGACGTCCATCCCTACTGTTCAGCCACTCCGTGTTCTTCTGGGCTCAGGCTGAGTTCTTTCTGCCTGCCACATCCCACAGCACCGCGCCCCACGGTCCACAGGTCTGTGCACAGTTCCCAAGAGACTGTGTGTGTGGGGTTAGCGAGGTGGTAAAAGCATAAGTCAAGCCCAGCGGGAGCAAAATGGATGCTCCACTTCCAGGCACCCTGGGTCAGAGAACCAATGGTCTCTGCTCCTACCTTCTTCTGTTGCCTCAGTTTCCCTTCTTCATCATCATCTTGACCAGTTTTCTGCGATCAGAACAAAGGTCAAGAATAAGGACAGAGCCCATACATGTCCTGGGTCCCGAGGTTGTCCAGGGCCTCCCTCGGTCATGGGACCTTCCACACCCTGGCGATGAGTCTGGTGGGCTCTTAAAGACACAGACAGCCCTTAGAGCCAACGGTCTCTCCTCTCACCTACCTTCTTCTGTTGCTTTAGTTTCCCTTCATCGTTATCTTGACCAATTTTCTGCAATCAGATGAGAGGCATAAATAAGGACAGACTCAATGCTTTTCCTGCCTCCTTGGGGTTATCCAGGGCCTTCCTCGGTCATGGGGCCTCTCTACACCCTGGGGAGTGAGTCTGGTCAACGCTGACAACACAGACAGCCCTTAGAACCAATGGACTCCTCTCACCTACCTTCTTCTGTTGCTTTAGTTTCTCTTCATCATTGTCTTGACCAGTTTTCTGCAATCAAAAGAGAGGCATGGATAAGGACGGACCCCATCCTTGTAGTGGGTCCCCTGGGTCATCCAGAGCCTCCCTCGGTCATGGGACCTCCACACCCTGGGGATCTTACAGAACACAGACAGTCCTTAGAACCAACGGACTCTCCTCCACTCACCTACCTTCTCCTGATGCTTTATTTTCTGATCTTCAGCATCATCTTGACCAGATTTCTGCAATCAGAATGAGGGGCATGGTGAGGACAGACCCCCATGCTTGTCCTGAGTCCCTGGGGTCATCCAGGACCTCCCTCAGTCATGAGACCTCTCCACACCCTGGGGGTGAGTCTGGTGGAATCTTACAGAACACAGACAACCCATGGTGGTGGGGCAGAGGCTCAGTTGGTCATTCTTCGGTGGTCACTGCTTCTCTAAGCCCAGCAGGGGCAGGACAGATGGTAAAGGGGGGGATGGCCATGACGTCACAAGGGCCACTGTGACCCAGGGCCCAGGTTGCCCTCTCCAGGCTCAGAGGTATTGGGTGAAGAGGAAGGATGAGCCACTTCCCTCCTGCCAGGGATGGACCAGAGTCCTCGGGGCACCTAGATCTCTCATGGCCAAAGCACAACCGCTGGTCTGGCCCATAATTGGGTCCATCTTATCAGCAGCCCCCAGGAGAGCAGCTCCTGTGCCACAGGAAGGCTCCCGGGCCTCCCCACGAGACTCAGGCTGTCCCTGGTTCCCTGCCTTCTGCCATGGTGCCCTTCATGGACAGTGGGAAAGTCCTTCTTTCACTGAGGACCAGAGTGGACGTGGAGGGAGCACAGGTGGGGACTGGGAAGCGTCCCGATGAGGCCCCTCAGCCCCTCCTCCTCCTTCCTCCCTGCTCCTGTTGGCCATGCTCTCAACACCAGCCCCTCTGTCCTCTGCCTGTTTTGCTCCATAAGGCGTCTTCCAGTTCCACGCATTTTGCTGCAGACACATGATCTCATTCTTCGTTATGACTGAATAATAATACTCTATTGTGCATATGTGCTCTATTTTCTTTATCCTTTCATCTGTAGAGTATCACCTGGGCTGATTTAGGACCTTGGCTATTGGCAATAATCCCTAGGAAACACCAGTACACAGGAATCTTTGTTATAGTCTTGACCTGGCCCTCAGCTATGCCAGAAATGCCCTGAGTCCACAGGCTTCTCTGCTTCCACTTCTCCAGAGGAAATAAGTGTGTCTTCTGGCAGCTCCCCAGCTCACTGAAGGAGGAACATGAGCCCAAGCCCAGAAGGAAATGTGTGTTGCCCACTGTTGCCCCCTAGCGGCCCATGCTTCCACTGCATGCTATGTTTTAAATTGTCTTTTCTGATGCATTTTACTGTGACTGGGCATATTCCTACTCTTTTTCTCATTTTTAAAATTAACTGACGTAATTGTATTTACACTTTGAAACAATTTTTCCACATGAGTTTGTTACCCGAAACTCTTGATAGGATTTTGATTATAATTGTCTTTAGCGTTACTGGACTGTAATGTTAGCTGCACGGATTAAGTTGGGAGATCACTGAATCCTTCCCATGTTAAGTCGTTCTATCAATAAATACAATGTACCTTTCTTCCTATTGGTCTTCTTCTGCATCCTTCTGAACTGTGGGCGTTGCAGTCGGCAATCTCACCACTGTGATCTAACTACTCACCACTGTGATCTAACTACTCACCACTGTGATCTAACTACTTGACAAGAACAACCTAGAGGGGGGAAGATTTATTGGGCTCACAGTTTCAGAGATTTCAGTCCAGAGTTGACTCCGGAGGCATAAGAGGCGGTGGTGGCAATAGGGGGCCAGGAAGAACACTGTGTCACATCGTGAGAGCCTGAAGCAGAGAGAAAGGGGAGGGGGAGGGACAGATGTAGTCCCTAGGGCCACAGCCCCGTGACCTGCCTCCCCAGCCACACCCTGCCTGCCTAAGTTACCACCCAACAGATCCATTCAGTGTTTTATCCAGCAGTGAGCTTGCCCACTGATGAGATTAGTGCTCTCGTGATCCAACGATTTCACTTTGAACTTTCGCATGAACGTTTCCAGGGCATGTTCTGTAGCCAAACCAAAACACGGGCAAACGTGGCTCAGGGACTTCAAGGAGGAGGAAGACGTGTGCCTGTGTCTCTACCCTTACTACGCTCTCTTGTGGATGTAAGTGTTGAACGGGAGGGAGCCGCACTGGGATCAGTGTCCCGGGGGTGGAGGCAGACATGGCTCCGGGAATGGTAGACAGGTCAGAGCTCCTCACCCTGAGGACTGCACAGCAGGCTGGACCGCCTGCTTCTGAGCCCACGTGGAAAAGAGGAGTCAGTGTGCTAAAACTGCTGTAACTCTGGTTGTGGCTATTCAGAGCCCCCTTCATCCTGAGAGTGAAGCTCTACCCCAGGGATTCTCACAGAGGGGAGCCCAGAACAGTCGCCGCCGCAGCACCTGGACACTCACCAGAGACACGCGTGACGGACTCCGGTGTGTGGAGTCAGACCCACGGGTGGGGCCCGGGCCTCTGCGTTCCCAGCTCTTCCCATAGGATAGCACACACTGATGATATTTATGAATCTTTCTCTTTTTCTTCTTTCTTTGTTTCCTTTGCTCTTTTTTCTTTCCTTATTTTTCTCTCTTCTTTTCTTTCTGTTTTTATAATTTCTGAGTTTTAAAATTTTATATTATTAGTGCATTGCAATTTTACATCATAGTGAAGTCCTATATGAGAAAACCCTACATGCACACCTAACTCTGCTGTAATTTCCCCCATGCCCAACCCTGTTTCCTTCTCCTCTAGTGAGATTGGTAGTGATATCTTCACGTATTACCACTGTAGTTTTGAACTGTTTCTCTCTTTGATCCTCTCTTTTTCCCCTTCCCACTCCCTCTGCCAATCCCTTCCACTCATCTACAGGTCTCTCTCTGTGCATTATTTAAAATCTCTTATGTGGCCGGGTGTGATGGTGCACACTTGTAATCCCAGCATTCGGGAGGCTGAGGCCAGAGGATTGTGGTTCGCGGACAGCCTCAGCTACTTAGTGAGGCCCTTTGCAACTCAGTGAGACCCGGTTTCAAAATAAAGAATAAAAAATAGGGCAGGGGGTGAAGCTCAGAGGTCAAATGCCCCTGGGTTCCATCCCTAGACCCGCCCCCCCCCAAAAAAAAAATCTCTTATGTGTCCTATTTTTCTCAAGCTGATACGTATAAGAGAAAACACAACCCTCACCTTTCTAAGACTGACTGATCTCACTTAACATAATGTTCTCCAGTTCCATCCATTCTCCTGCAAATGACGTAATTTTGTTATTTTTAAATAACTGAATAGAATTTCATTATGAATCTATACCATATTTTCTTTATCCATTCGTCTATTAATAGACACCTGGGTTGGCTCCATAGTTTGGTTATCGTGGATTTTACTTCTATAAACATAGGTGTGAATGTATATCTATTCTGTATGCGTATGTGCGTGTGTGTCTGTGTGTGTTACCAGGAATTGAACCCAGGAGCATTCTACCCCTATTTTATTTTCGTTTTGAAACAGGGTCTCTCTAAATTGATGAGGTTGTCCCTGGGATTACAGGTGTGCATCACCACACGTAGCTACTGTCTATTCTTAAATGCAATTTTTTCCCATCAATGTCTGATAAGGTCTTCTGGCCCCTTCCTTCTGACTTTTGGAAAGAGATGAATTATAGCCCCCAAATCTGGCTTGTAGGTGACCTGCCTATGATTCAACCCATAACCAGGCCCCTCTGTTTTCACCTGATTAGCTGGTTTATGCATCAGTGCACCAAAATTTCCCTTTAAATTACAGTACAAAGCAGCACAAGAATGACCTTGTGGATTTTATGTTGAAGTGTTCCATATTTATGTCAGCAATCACCTAGGTCTACCTTCAATCAGAATTCTAATTAAGCCATGTACCATTATAGGTACATGTGTATAATCCCAGTACTTGGGAGGCTGAGATAGGAGGATTGCAGGTTCAAGAACAGCCTGAGCAACTTGACAGGACTTCCAGAAACCAAGCAAAACCCTGTTTCAAAACAAAAAAATAAAAAGGGTTGTGGGTATAGCTTGGAGGCAGAAAGCTTCCAGATTCAATCCCCACTAACACACACATACACCAGACGTGTTTCCAACAAATGAAATAGAACATTTTGAAGACCACTTTCTAAAATGTGGTTTACATAAAAAAGAAGAAAATATTAAACAAAAAAAAGAAAAGAAAATGTGGTTTATGTAAAATTCAACTTTTGAGAGTGTTTATTAATCTGATAATTGTCCAAACTTTGTGTAATCTGTCTGCCAAACAGATGTAAGTGAAAACAGAGATTTATTGATTAAAATAAAAGCTGAGAGTTTCTATAGTAGGGCTACCCTAGTGTCAGGTCTAGCTAAATCCAGAGGATCAGAGGAATCCCCGTGAGTTCATCTCTCTCCTTTCTCTGTTCAGCTTAGCTCTGTAGGTTCACCAGTGTGCCCCAGAAGCCATGGTTACAAAATCCTTTTACCTTGTGAAGGATGTAAAGATGTGCCACATCTCAAAACATGCCAATGCTATAATGCTTATTTCAAGTTAAAATCATGCAAGGAATTGTAAACTCAGAAAGGGCCACTGGATCTGTGTTTCCTTAGGTGCTGTGAGCCATAAGGATTATTTGGGAGGTGTGCTCTATACCAAGATAGGAAATCACCTTATTTACCAGAGCTGGTGTGTGGGGCTGTAGAGAACCTGAATAAGCTCATTGGAGGAATCTTTTTCTTTCATTGGCCTTCATCCTCTCCCCCATCAGCCCCTTAGACACAGTCCTATGTTGGGAATCCAGCCCGACAGCTGGCGGTGCTTGACGAGATGATGAGTACCGACGACTTGAACACCAACCCACGAGCCGGGAGTCAAGTCAAACAAGATCTCATTTATTTCTCTCCAAGCAGTCCTATATATAGCACCAAGCCACGAGGGGAATTTCCATGAGAAATAGCCTAGCCTATCTGGGATAAAGATCACTAGCACGTAGTTTACAGCCAATCCCAGGCCAGTACATGAGCCATTCATGTGTGCAGGAAGCTCCTTTAAAGGTAGAAAGGGAAAAACCGCTCAGTCTCCCCACCCATAATGAATGGGGAAACCACGCCTTCCTAGCTTCCTCCAGACGCCATCTTTAGCCCATTTTCTGCTGAATCACTTTAAAGTTTTGCCTTAGGCTGTAGGCTGCTCAGGCCGAGGAAGGCTGCATCTTGTTAGGCGCTGTATGGACACACCCCATCAGTCCTAGAATTTAAACACTAGTTCAGAAATCCACGTGTCCTGTCATTCCTTCATGAATGGTTTTTCTCCATCTAAGAATGATAAAAGCAAGGACTTCCAGGAAGATGGCAACTGAGGGAAACAGCACATATCAGTCCTGCTGACACTCAGTCTCCATCACTCTGAAGACAGTGTTCTGACAAAAGAAAAAAAGCAGCACAAATTTTAAAAAAAGCACAAGTGAAAGGTGGCCAAAAAAAAAAAAATAAATAAAAAAAGGCTAGAAGGCCGACCAAAGAGAAGAAAAGGACCCCATCTGCCTCCAACAGCTGCGACTGCAGGTGCAGTGGTGGCACCATGTTTCCTCACCATGAGGGACTGCCAGAGACTCACAGCAAAAAAGCCAATGACTTGAAACAAAGTAAATGGCTACAGCTCATGGGAATTGTAAGCCCTCAGTTCCTCCCATGCAAACACCGGCTACAACTTGCAGCAGTGGTGGCTGAGCTCACCACGCCCTCCAGAGATCCAGACCAGCGCTCAGCAACACGCTAAGTGAACCTGCCCTTCCTGCAGGAGACTGCCCAGTGTGGCACCCCTAGGGATTCACGCAGCTACAATAAACTCACTGGGTCTAAGACTTTGTGGTTCAACTCAGCAAACGTGGGGGTGGAGTCTGCTGTTGGACATAGCAGAGGCTTGGAGAAACTCAGGCTTTGCATTGGTGGAAAGCGTGGAGGGAGACCTATGCTTAACACTTGATCCAAGTAGTAGGATGTCCAAGATCGCCAGAGACCTTCCAGTCATTGTGAATGGGGAGATGTCAGACCAACCCAGCCCTAGTTATGGAGAACAGGGACTCATATATACACTGGGTTTGATCTCGGAGACATCTGCCACCTATGCAGGTAGGAAGAAACTCAGGATCCACATGGGTAGGAAATATGGAGGGAGACCTACACTTAACACTAGGTCCAGCCCCATCGACACTGGCCGTCTGCATAGACCGAGAGAGAGACTCAGAGAACCAGGCTTGCAGCAGGAAAGGTGGTGGTGGCACTCTACCACTGCACAGAGAGAGGCTGCAGAGGCCAAGTCAGTTGAGTAGTCATATATTCATTGGGTTGCATTATTGTGTTTTTTTGTGTGCTTGTTTACCCTTTTCCACACTCCTTTCACAAGTCTCTTCCCTGTATATCCTACTCTCCTCTCTCTGTCCCTTTCCATTTTTTCTTTTCTCTTCTTTGTCTTGTATTAAGTTCACTTTAAATCACTACACAACATACTCTACATTGGTTACTGAATCCTACTACATGTTCACTGTTTCTAATCCCTACTATATACTACCTCACCAAACTCCTGCTCTCATTCTATTCAATCCTATCTGTGACTTACCCTTTCTTGCATTTACAACTTCACTTTCCTCCTCACTCAACCTTCACTGCTGAATACAACACAATTTGCTCTTGGATATACCAGCTGACACCTAAATACTGAGAAAAATCTATCTAAAGCAACAGATACAAACTTTTAAAATCACGAGGA
Source organism: Muscardinus avellanarius (assembly GCF_963383645.1). Taxonomy (NCBI): domain Eukaryota; kingdom Metazoa; phylum Chordata; class Mammalia; order Rodentia; family Gliridae; genus Muscardinus; species Muscardinus avellanarius. Next base: position 139,799,233 of record NC_137790.1, read on the forward strand.
GGAATATCAAGGAAGCAACGAGCTCCCGCCACTCCATAGTAACAGAACCTGACAACGCAGAATTGCAGAGATCCCCAGGAGGACAAATTAGAAATTTAACAGTAGAAATGATACAGAATTTCTGAAGAGAATTTAGAGAGAGCCTGAAGGAAGAAAAGGAAGTGAAGGGCATCAATAAAAACTATAAACCACAGGGAGAAATGAATCTCGCTCTTAGAAGATGAGCACTCCAAAAATGAACACATAGTATATAATTTAGAAAAAAAACATTTTGACAGCATAAAATGGACATTGAAGAGATATAGACCCATCTTAAAAGAGCTAACAAAAAATAATAGGCATAGAAGAGTGAATAGAAGGTGAAACCAAAGGGATCAACAATCTTTTCAAAAAATTAATATCAGAACATTTTCCAAACATAAAAAAAGAGGTTGATACACAGGTACAGAAAACTGATAGAATCCCCGTTAGACAAGATCAGAGGAAAGGTTCACCACACCGCATAATAGTCAAACTGACTAAAGTAGAAGCCAAGGAGACAATCTTAAAGGCAACAAAAACAAAAGACCAAGTGACATTCAGAGACAAACCAATTAGAATCCCACGAGATTTCCCAAACCAAGTCATGAGAGCCAGAAGGGCCTGGAGTAGCATATCCAAACTCTGAAAGAAAACAACTTTCGGACAAAAATTTCCTATCCAGCAAAACTATCTTTCAAAGTAGACATGAAAATAAAAATCTTCCATGACAAACAAAAGCTGAAAGAATTTGTCTTCAAATCATCACTAGAGAAAACACTCAAAGAGAAAACACTAAAAAAAACTGCAAAACTGCAGAGATAATACATGCCAGATCCAGAGAAACAAGGATTTCCATCAAGCAAACAACTAAGCAAAGAAGAACAAACACGACCTCAAACAGAAGTTAAAACTTTAAATGTTAGGAATTAAAAATCATCTCTCAATAACCACAATGAACATAAATGGCCTCAACTCCCCAATAAAAAGACAAATGAAAGGTGGAAAAATGGATTAAAAAACAGGATCCAGCTGGGCATAGTGGTGCACACTTGTAATGCCAGCATTTGGGAGGCTGAGACAGGAGGATCATGGTTTGAAGACAGCCTCAGCTACTAATGAGTGAGGCCCTTTGCAACTCAGTGAGACCCTGTTTCAAAATAAAGAATAAAAAATATGGCTGGGGGTGTGGCTCAGATAGAATGTCCCTGGGTTTCACCCCCAGTACCACAAAATATATAAAAATAGAAAAAGAAAAACCAGAATTCATCCATCTGCTGCCTGCAAAAAACATGCCTTACAAGTAAAGATAGTAATAAACTAAGGGTAAAGGGCTGGAGCAAGGTAATCCATGTCAATGGAACTCAAAGACAACCAGAAGTAGTAACTATGATATCAGACAAGTTAGACCTCAAACCAAGCTTATCAGAAAAGACAAAGCATGTCATTTTTTACTGGTAAAAGGAACAATCCAGCAAGAGGAAATAACTATCGTCAACATTTATGCCCCAAACATAGGTGCAACTACTTTCATAAAACAAACTCTTTGTGACATTAAGTCACACATAAGTCCCGATATAACAATCCTGGGAGATTTCAACACTCCTCTCATATCAGTAGACTGATCCTCTAGACAGACGACCAGTAAAGATGCCTCAGACAAAAGGACATCATCAACCAAACGGACCAATTGGACACATATAGAATATTCAACCCAACTACCACAGAGTTCACATTTTTCTCAGCTGCTCACAAAACCTTATCCAAAATATATCATATCCTGGGCCACAAAATGAGCACTAGCAAATTCAAAAAATGTGACATACTTCCTTGTGTCTTTTCAGACCACAACAGAATGAAACTAGAAATCAATTATAAGAAGACCCAGAGAAACCACATAAACATGTGGAGACTCAGCACAACACTGCTGAATGAAGAATGAATCATAGAAGGGGTGAAATCAAGAAATTCCTCGAAATAAACGAAAACAGGGATACAACATATCATAACCTCTGGGACACCCTGAAGGCAGTATTAAGAAAATTCACAGCACTGAGAGCTCACATAAGAAGAACAGAAAATCAGCCAGGCGTGGTGGTGCACACTTATAATCCAAGCATTCAGGAGGTGGAGACTGGAGGGGTTCAGGGACAGCCTCAGCTACTTAGTGAGGCCCTTCACAACTCAGTGAAACTGTGTTTCAGAAATAAAAAAAGATTAAAAAATAGGACTGGAGTTGTAGCTTGGAGGTATAATGCCCCCGGGTTTCATCCTCAGTACCACAAAAAACAAACAAACAAAAAAAGAACAGAATATCATTAAATAAATAACCTAATAACACACCTTAAAGCTCTTGAAACATAGGAAGAGTCTAACCCCAAACCCACTAGAAGACAGAAAATTATTAAAATCAGAGCAGAAATTATGAAGTACAGAATAAGAAAACAATACAGAAGCCGGGCATGGTGGTGCACGCTTGTAATCCCTGTGCTTGGGAGGTGGAGACAGGAGGATCGTGCAGGTTCAAAGCCAGCCGCGCTGGCTTAAGAGACCCTGTTTCCAAAAATAAAAATAGGTCTGGGAGTGTAGCCTAGAGGTAGAAGGGCTTCCAGGAACCCCAGTACCACACAAAAAAAGAGAAAACAATACAGAAAATCAACAAAACCAAAAGCTAGTTTTTAAAAAAATTAACAAGATAAATAAACCACTAGTCAACTTATTAAAATAAAAGAATCAATCCACTTTATAAAGATAAGAGATGAGAAAGGAGATATTACCACTGACAGTGTAGAAATCCAGAGGATTATCAAAAACTACTTTGAAAAACCATACTCCAACAAAATGGAAAATCTGGAAGAAATTGACAACTTTCTAGATAAATACAACCTTCCTAAACTGAGTCAAGAAGATACAGAAAATTCAAATCAACCAATAGTAATCAAAGAGATTAAAGCAGCAATAAAGAGCCTACCATCAAACAAAAGCCTAGGACCAAATGGTTTCCCAAGTGAATTTTATAAAACCTTTATAAAAGAGTGAATCCCGATACTCCTCAATCTATTTCATGAAATAAAAAGAGATGGAACTATCCTAAATACATTTTATGAAACCAACATCACATTAATCCCACAACCAAATATAGACAGCTCAAGGAAAGAAAACTACAGGCCTATGTAGTTGATGAACGTAGATGTAAAACTGATAAACAAAATACTAGCAACATACATTCAAAACCACATCAAGAAATTCATACACCATGGCCAAGTAGGGTTCATCCCAGGGATGCAAGGCTGGTTTGACATACAAAAATCAATCCATGTAATTCATCACATAAATAGAACCAAAGACAAAAATTACATAATCATTTCAATAAACACTGAAAAAGCATTTGACAAAATACAACATCCATTTTTGCAAAAAGCACTGCAGAGAATCAAAATAGAAGGAACATACCTCAACATCACAAGCCGAGTAGGGTGATGCACGCTTGTAATTCCAGCATTCAGGAGGCAGAGACCAGAAGATTGCGGTTCGTGGACAGCCTCAGCTACTTAGTGAGGCCCTTTGCAACTCAGTGAGACCTTGTTTAAAAAAAAGACTAAAATATAGGGCTGAGAGTGTACCTCGGAGGTAGACTGCCCCTGGGTTCCATACCCAGTACTGAAAATAAATAAATAAATAAACAAATAAATAAAATAAAATAAAGGCAATATACAATAGGCCCACAGCCAACATCATATTAAATGGAGAAAACCTGTGAGAATTTCCCCTAAAAACATGAACAAGACAAGAATGTCCATTATCACCACTTCTTTTCAATATAGTACTTGGGACTCTAGCCAGAGCAATAAGGCAAGAAAAGGAAATCAAAGGAGCACAAATAGGAAAAGAAGAACTCAAACTTTCACTATTTGCAGATGGCATGATACTATACTTAGAAGACTCAACAAAGTCAACCAAAAGGCTTATAGAACTTATCAACAAATTCAGCAAGGTGTCTGGATACAAAATCAATCTTAAAAAATGAGAAGCTTTTCTGTATGCCAACCATAAATTCACTGAAAAAGAAATTCAGAAAACACTTCCACTCAGGATATTCCCCCCCAAAAATACTTAGGAATAAACTTAACCAAGGAGGTAAAAGATCTCTACGAATAAAATTATAAAACATTGAAAAAAGAAATCAAAGAAGACCTTAGAAAATGAAAGATCTTACACATTCTTGGATAGGCAGAATAAATTTCATCAAAAGGGCTATATTACCAAAAGTGATCTACAGAGTCAATGCAATACCCATTAAATTACCAAGGTCATTTATCACAGACATAAAAAAAATCAGTCCTTAAATTCACTTGGAACAACAAAAACTCAGAATAGACAAAGTAGTTCTCAGCAACAAAGCCATGCAGGAGGAATCACAATACCTGACTTTAAACTATATAAAGCAGTAGTCATAAAAACAGATACATAGACCAATGGAGCAGAATAGAAGATTCAGAAACAAATTTGCACATTTACAGCCAATTGATTTTTGACAAAGGGACCATAAACATACACTGGGGAAAAAAGGATAGCCTCTTCAACAAATGGTGTTGGAAAACTGATTCACCACATGCAGAAAAATGAAAATAAATCCCACTTTCTCACCCTGCACAAGAGCCAATTCAAGATGGATCAAAGACTTGGAAATTAGACCAGAGACCTTGAGGCTCCTTGAAGAGGGAATAGGTCCAACACTGCAACACATAGGTACAGGCAAACACTTTCTCAACAAGACCCCAAAGGCACAAGAAACTAAACAGTACATCAATCTGTGGGATTGCATGAAACTGAAGAGCTTCTGTACAGCAAAGGAAAGTATCAAGAACCTCAACCAAGCGCTAACAGCATCGGAGAAAATTTTGCCACCTACTAATATCTAGAATATACAGATAACTCAAGAAAATCAGCACTAAGAAAACAAATAACCCAGTCAAAAAAATGGCAATCAAACTAAATAGACACTTCACAGAAGAGGAAATTCAAATTGCCAACAAATGTATGAAAAAGTTCTGAATTAGCATATTAGTTCATAATTAGCAATCAGAGAGATGCAAATCAAAACAACTCTGAGATTTCACCTAACTCCAACTAGAATGGCCATCATTCAAAACACAAACAACAACAGATGCTGGCGAGGATGTGGAGAAGTGGGAACTCTAATCCATTTTTGGTGGGACTGTAAATTAGTGTAACCACTATGGAAAACTGTAACGGAGGATCACCAGAAGAATGGGAACAAACATACCATATGATCCAGCGATACCACTTCTGGGTATCTACCTAAAAGAATGGAAACCAAACACCAAACTAATGCTTGTGTATCTGTATTCTTAGCTGTACCATTCACCATAGCCAAACTGTGGAACCAGCCAAGATGTCCATCAACAGATGAACTGCTTACAAAACTATGGGATATGTACACACTGGAATTTTTCTCAGCCATAAAGAAAAACATAATTATGTCATTTGCAGGGAAATAGATGGAAGTGGAGAACATTATGCTAAGTGAGATTAGTCAGTCACAAAAAATAAGAAATCAAATGCTCTCCCAAACATGCAGAAACTGGGGAGAAAATGGGTCATAGGAGGAACTCTAGATGAAGAAGGGATACTATAGATGAGCGAATAAGGCACCTAACAGGGGGATGGAAGGAGGGAAGAGGGAAACTCTCTAATGTACATGACATACATTCACAAACATATCAAAGTCAATCACTAAGCCAAACATGAGAAGGAGGGAGGGGAGGGAATGGGGTGGGAATTGGGGAAGGGCTAAGTGAGTGATGTGTGCATGTGTGCCTCCACCATCTTGTACTCCATTAAGTTGTACGGCTACAATGACAATAAAAAATATTTATTTATTTATTTATTTATTTTTGCGGGTCTGGGGATGGAACCCAGGGGCATTTGACCTCCGAGCTACACCCCCTGCCCTATTTTTTATTCTTTATTTTGAAACCGGGTCTCACTGAGTTGTAAAGGGCCTCACTCAGTAGCTGAGGCTGTCCGCGAACCATGATTTTCTGGGTCTCAGCCTCCCAAATGCTGGGATTACAAGCATGCGCCACCACGCCCGGCCGGCGATAAAAAATTTTTAAAAATGATAAAAGCAACATGCTTTGTTCATTTTTTCTTCAGCTATCTTCTTGTGATGATTCATATCTGTCAATAATTATAATAAAATTTATACAACTTTTCTTTTTAATCAGTTTCATGTAAAATACCTTTCTCTTTTTAATCAATTCCATGTAAATTCTGTCTATAGGTCAAACCAAAGAGGCTACTTAATAACTGAGGGGTGGTAATGAGTGCTTCTCTGACCACACTAGTAAGCCAGTGGGTTAACTCAGCACCAGAACTGACCGACAGTGGCCTGGCTTTGGTCATGTGTCCATCCCTGAACAGTTGTTTGACTGTATAATGTACTGTCACACGCTTTAGACACCCCTACATCCTGGCCTGAGCCCTGTAAGGCCTCCAACGCCCAAGAACAGCCACGTTGGCGGCTTTTCTCGGGCTCCAGCATCTCTTCTTTGTTGACCTCTTAATGACAGGGGGTAATCAGGGCTTACAGGAGCCACAAGTATTCTCAGGATTGGCAGAGTAAAATTTTTTTATGTGTGTGTTGTCCTGGGGATTGAACCCAGAGGCATTCTACCCCTGATATACACCTCTGGCTCTATTTTATCTTTTATTTTGAAACAGGGTCTCTGTGTATGGATGAGAATCTCACTATTTGGGGAGGCTGTCCTCAAACCTGTGATTCTCCTGTCTTGGCCTCCTAAGTACTGGGAAAACAAGTGTGTGCCACCACGCCCAGCTTGTAGATGAAACATTGAAGAGCTTCATGAGCAATTAACAGTCAAAAAATCCAATAAGTCACAGAAACTGGTACAATGAGACATAATGTGATAAGAGGCAGCTGATGGGAGCATGATTTTCTTTAAGGGTGTTTGATAAAAAGGCTTTAGAACCTGATAAAGGCGGAGCCGGCTCGACCAGGTCAACATGCCAGATGCAACGGACTTGTTAAACTTTTGTTAACAGTTAATCTTAAGGTGTTTAAGTGAAACTGTTTAGTCTTACATTGTGTAAATTTCATCTGATTGTAAACACACACACACACACACACACACACACACACACACACACCCCAAACAGAGGCCTGTGTTTTCAAGTGAGTATCAGCCGGCCATAAGACACAGGAGTGGATCAGTAAAAAAGCATATTGCACCTGGAAGGCAGAGTGGGGCCCGAGGATTTTGGAGATGGCCGCATTCAGAGCATCTGAGGGCAGCTCAGATCCCAGCCCCATTGGCGTTTCCAGGGGTAGAAGAGACAGGCCAAGCAGACACCTGAGGCCTGGCTAGTCACCTGTCCCCCGAGCCGCCTGTCCACCTCCATGTCGGGCACTGAGCCGGTCCTGGCCCCCGAGCCCTGCTGGCTGCAGCCCTCTCCAGTAGGAGAGAATGAGACAGGGGTGGGATGACCTCGGGCACCATGAGGACTCTGCGCACAGGGAGCAGAGACAGGAGGCTGACCAGCAGAGGAGAGCCATGGTCAGCAGGGACAGAGGAGGCCCCGTGCAGGAAGGGTTTTGCAGAATAGCCCTGAATGAGGATGCCCAGAGGACAGATGCAGAGTTCTGAGATGGGACCTGCAGGGCACTCTGGTTGAGATACCTGATGAACAGCAGAGCATCCTGGGAGGACACATGGAGGATGTGATGGCCACGGGGACCCTGCAGGTACCCGTGGATCACAGGGAGGGCTTTGCAGCTAGTTCTAAACCCTGAAGGAAGGCACTGGATGGGATAGAGGGTGTGAACAACTCCTGGAGTTGTTCTCCTTAAGAGCTGCCACCCCACACTCCCACCTGGGCCAGACATCTCTAATGGATCACAGGCCTTGTTCCTCCCTCAGGAGCCCAGGCATCCCTGCTAATCCCAGAGCAATCATGAGAGGCACTTTCTATCTGACAGTGATGTCCCTTTGCTGAGCCAGGGACCTCCAGGAGCTTGACCAACAGAGATCTAGAGACACATATTTGGAGCAGACCTCTTCAGTTCTTTATTGGGAAGGGGATGCAATCTGTAATTCTGCAAATCTTTGGTCCCACAAAGATGTCAAGCTGAAGATTTAGCTGGCTGGCTTTGAGCTCATAGCTGCCCTGGAAGAAGTCATGGATGTCATTAGTCTGAGAGCGCCAGTACTTCTGCACGATGCACACAGCATTCCGCAAACAGCAGTACTGCTGGCGGACGAGCCACATGCGAACCCAGGACTGAAGCTTCACAATGGCCCATAGTTGGTGCCCTCGATTCTCCAGATTGGCCTGATGACTCTCCTCCTGCCGCCTGGCCAGCGTCCGCCTCCACCAGCTCTGAATGATCCAGGCTTTGAGGGCTGCGTGATAGAGTGTGCGGCGCACCAGGGTGCCCCGCCACCAGGCCTGGATCACCGTGCCAGCCCGCACCATCTCAGGGCTTGTGGAAGATAAAGGCTTGAAAGCAAAGAGAGGACACTCAGGACAGATTCCCACTCACTTAAAACCTAGGGCGGGACGAGGTGGCTCACACTTGTAATCCTAGTACTTGAGAGGCTGAGACAGGAGGATCACAGGTTTACGACCAGCCTCAGCTACTTAGAAAGCTCTCTGCAACTTACTGAGGTCTGGCTTCAAAATAAAGAATGAAAATAGGGCTGGATGTGTAGCTTGGAGGTAGAAGGCTCCTGGGTCCAATCCCCAGAACCTCAAAAAAAAAATCTAGAGTGTGATAGGAAGGAACCTGCTCCCACCAGCAGCACCTCTTCCTCTAAAGTTCATGGACACTGGGCAGGGTCTGCCCTCCTCCATGTCAGCTGCGGACACACACACGAGTTGCCTGGGCCTCTGAGGCTCACCGTGCCCATCTCTAGGATGGGCTGCACCTGCCCTGGTCACCTCGCCTGGTTGTCCGTGGACCTGGTTGGCCAGTTTAGAACAAGAGCCCTGCAGACTGCAGGATCCACCCAGCCTGACCGCCTGCCTGGCCCTGCACCTCCCCTTCACACTTCAGAGGTGGGGAGGTGGCACCTGTGTGTGCCCGGCCATCCCTGCCTGCCTCCCCCTCAGTCCAGAGCTGCCCCGCCTCTCGCGGTCCTGGTAGGAAAGTGTCCTGCTCCTCAAAGCGGGTCCTTCTCCTCCATCCCTCACTTCCTTTGGTCCCCACACTTCACACTCCAGTTGACGCACATCTACACCTCACCTGGAGGTTCTGGACTGGGATTCCCTTGCTTGGACATGTGTTCCCAAAATATAGCCCATGCCACCACACTCCCCAATTCTGCCCGGTTCTCACTCTCTGGAGTTTCTCTCCCCCACCTCAGCCATCCGCCTTCTCAGGCTGATGAGGCAGCGGGAGAAGTGGACAGCCAGAGATGAGCCGGTCCTGTTCACTCCAGCTTTGGGTAGGGCGACCGCGTGACCTGGTTGTCTAGGGTGCTCTGATGTTTGTTCTGAGTATTAGTGAATACCCACCTTTCACTCTCAAATGTATCCTGCTTTAGACAATAAAATCCATGACCATCCCCGCTGTGAGCCGCACAGGAGACCGTCATCTCTGCTGGACTGAGGTCTGGGAGGCCGGGGCTCACCCCCCCCCTTGGCGCCTGCACCACTCACCTCTGTTGGGGTGGGCTCTTCTGACTTACCAGTTCTAGAAATCGTGTATGTTTCCGTATCTTTTCATTCTGTCCCATTAAGCCTCCTGGTGACTGGTCTTGTTCAAGTAAATTGAGCTGAAGGAGAAGTGGAGAGCTCTTTTGCGTGTGTGCCTCAGTACCAAGTCTGAACATCAAATTATACATTTAATCTTATTTCACCATACACTGCAATGGCATGCATTGTAAAAAGATTTTCTTTTAACATCTATAGCAAATCATTATCTTTCACCTGATCCTAAAGCAGGCAAGAACTCACTCCAATTCATTTTCTTCACCCAGGCCCCATATTAACATCTCCACACATTAATGTCTTCAATATTATTTCTCAATTGATTTTAAGATGTTTACAGTTGGAGCAGACTGAGGTGATCTGTGAACTGGTTCACTGCTCTCTTGACCCAGAACATCTCACACAATCACGCAAGTCAAGAGGGTCGAATGTTCATGTTCGTTTCAGGGACACCCGTGAAAGCGCCCAGGCCATCAGGGACGTGCAAGTCTGAGGAGCCGCCAAGTATCTGAAGGATGTCACTTCCATGAAGCAGCGTGTGCCTCTCCAGCGTTACAGTGGTGGAGTCGGCAGGCTTGCCCGGGCCAGACATTTGGGCTGGACCCAAGGTGGGTGACCCAAAAGGCATACTGAGGCTTTGCTTGACATTTTAAATGCAGAACTCTAGGGGTTTAGATGTTGGTTCTGTGGTCGTTGGACAGCTCCAGGTGAACAAAGCCCCCAAGATGTACGACTGTACCTACAGAGCTCACGGCTGGGCTAACCAGGCAGGAGCCGCCCCTGCCGCCGAGATGGTCCTCACTGCACAGGGAAGGGGAGGATTGTCCCTAAACCAGAAGGGGAGGGTGCATAAAAAAAGCCACCTTTTTGGCTTCACTGCGGTTTATTCTCCATGATCTAAAGTCCTTCCCTTATTTTAAAATTATTTTTTAGCTTCCCCATATGAGAGAAAGCACACGCCCCTTCAGTTTCTGTGACTGGCTAATCTCACTTAACATAATGTTCTCCAGGTCCCTCCATTTTCCTGAAGAAAAAAAAAAGACATAACTTTGTTCATTATTGCTGAGTAGAGTTCCATACAAAATTCATAGTTTTGTAATTCATCCCTCTGTTGATGGACACCTAGGTTGGTTCTTCCATTTGGCAATTGTGACCTGTGCTGCTATGAACATGGAGATGCATATGTTACTATAATTTTCTGACTTCAGTCCCTATTGAAAGATACCCGGGAGTGGTAAGGCTGGACCCTATAGTGGATCCACTTCCAGTTTTCTAGGGAATCTCCACACTGGTCTTCAGAGTGGCTGCACCAATTTGCGCCCACCAACAGTGTAGAGGAGTTCCTGTTTCCGTATGTCCTCTCCAGCATTTATTGTTGTTGACTTCTTGATGGCTGCCATCCTAATTGGATTTAGCTGGAATCTCCGTGGTTTTGATTTGATTCTCCCTAATTGTCAGTGATGTTGTACACATGTTCTTATATTTATTGGCCTTTTGTATTTCATTTTTTGTGAAACGTCTGTTTAGTTTAATCAGTTCTAAACTTCATCTGAGAAAACAAAAGACCCAGAATAGCCAAGGCAATTCTCAGCAGTAAGAACCATGCAGGAGGCATCACAGTTCCTGGCTTCAAATTATCCTACAGCGCTACAGTAATAAGAACAGCATGGTGCCGGGCGTGGTGGCACAGGCTTGTAATCCCAGTACATGGGAGACTGAGACAGGAGGACAGCCTCAGCTACTTAGTGAGGCCCTCTGCAACTTAGTGAGACCTTGTTTCAAAATAAAGAATAAAAAATATGGCTGGGGGTTAGCTCTGAGGTAGAATGCCCCTGGGTTCCAGCCCTAGTACCACCAGCAAACAAACAAACAAATAAACAAACAGCATGGTACTGATCCAAAAGCAGACACAGAGGCCGATGGAGCAGAAGTGTGGATTGCATATATCGCTATAATACTCCGACTTTGGAAAGATACTGAGGAGTCCTATAGCTGAGTCTTATGGGGTTCCATTCCCAGTCTTCTGGGGAACCTACACACCAGTCTCCATAGTGTCTCTGCTAATTTGCAATCCCACCAATAATGTATAAGGGTTCCTATTTTCCCACATTCTTAGCATTTATTATTGTTTGCATTCTTGATGATTGTCATTCTAGCTGGACTTAGGTGGAATATTAGTGTAATATACTAACATATGCTTATAATTTAATAATGAATAATGAGTTAAGAAAGTTGGGGTGTCACTTCTTTTCTTTGTACCAAGTGTTGCTGCTTAGAACATGGTTGGCAGTCTGACTCTCTCCTGGGTAAAGAAACTATTGGGTTTTTTCCTCTTTAAATATTTCAGTCACTCATCTTGAGCAGTTGAGATTGGACCAATTATCTCAAAAACACAAAGGAAGCTGGGTGTGGTGGTACATGCTTGTACTCCCAATACTTGAGAGGTTGCGTCAGGAGGATCACAGGTTTTAGGCCAGTGTACAGCAGCTTAGCAAGACCCCCATTTCTAAATAAAAAATAAAAATGGATAAGGCCGTAGCTCAGAGGTAGAACACCCCTGGGTTTAATCTCAAGTGTGTCGAGTTCTTTCCCACTGAACACTTACACTGAAAGCAAGGTAGGAGATCAGTGCTCCTCAGCCTTATTTAACACATGTCTAGAGACTGTGCTATAAGGCAAGAAAATGAAATAAAGGGCACACTGATCAAAAAGTAGGGAAGAAAGCTGTCTTCTTGCAAAAGACATAACTGTGTATGTAGAAGATCCTAAGCAACCTACACAAAGAAACCCAAACCCTACCAGAATTCATAGATGAGATTCTCAGAGGTCCTAGGATACAAGAACAAAAACAAACAAAAATCAATCGTATTTCTAGAAACATCAACAATGAATGCGGGGTCGCCAAATTAAAAGATATTATCACTTACAATAGCTTTTTTTTTTTTTTTTTTTTTTTTTGGTGGTCCTGGGGTTCCTGGAAGCCCTTCTACCTCCGGGCTACACTCCCAGACCTATTTTTACATTTTTATTTGGAAACAGGGTCTCCTAAGCCAGCGCGCGGGGCTGGCTTCGAACCTGCGCGATCCTCCTGTCTCTGCCTCCCAAGCGCGGGGATTACAAGCGTGCGCCACCACGCCCGGCTTACAATAGCTTTAATAAATGCAATACTGAGTAGTAAATCTAACAAAGGATGTACAGGATTTATACTGTCAAAACTATAAAACCCTGGTAAACAAAAGCCTCGGAGACACAGAGAGATGAGTCATGTTCCTGGACTGAAAGATTCAACATGGTAAAAATGTCAATTCTCCCCACTTTGCAAAGCTTCCTGCCCATAGTGTCCCACCCAGTCTCCTTAGAAACCATCCACGGAGGAGAGTTGGGGGCCTCATTGCTCCCTGGGAAGAGCTGGCGTCTAGGCAGCTGCTCTGCCCAGGCTGGCGTGGCTCAGGGTGGGGCCGGAGCTTCTCCAGTGGTGTCTGGCTGAAATAGAATGGTTGTTTTGTATTTTTATTTTTATTTTTTGCTGCAAATATCTATATTTTATTAAGTGGTTATTTTTTAATAAGTCTTATCTTTCTCTGGTTTTTGGCTAGAAAGTGCTTCTTGTGGTGTGTAGAAGGCCTCTCTGGTCCTCATGCCTTGCTCTTTCCTGGTTGGTGGCCTCTTTAGCATCATGTTTGTGACCAGTTGAAGAATACAGACACAGAGAACAAGCATCAGAAACTTTCCTAGCAAGCTGAAATAGTAATGTTATGGATATTCTGTCTCATGATTGAATGTAAGCCTCATATTCTGTATGTCTTTTCCGTAGAAATATTTCTTATTCTTTTTTTTTTTTTTTTGGTGGTGGTGGTACTGGGGATGGAACCCAGGGACACTCTACCTCTGAGCTACACTCCCAGACCTATTTTATTATATTATTTGAAAACAGGATCTTACTAAGTTGCAGATGGTCTTACTAAATTGTTGAGGCTGGCCACAAACCTATGATCCTCCTGACTCAACCTCCCAAGTACTGGGATTATAAACATGCACCAACAAGCCTACCTCCTAATTCATTTTTTTGGTTTAAATAGGAACTGATATTGGTGGATTGGACATTTTTTTTGGTGGTACTGGGGTTCCTGGAAGCCCTTCTACCTCCAGGCTACACTCCCAGACCTATTTTTACATTTTTATTTGGAAACAGGGTCTCCTAAGCCAGCGCGCGTGGCTGGCTTCGAACCTGCGCGATCCTCCTGTCTCTGTCTCCCAAGGCGGGGATTACAAGCGTGCGCCACCACGCCCGGCCTGGATTGGACATTTTAAAAGGTGGCTCTTCTCCTGGACAGCTTGGGCAGCAGTGGTCTAAGGTGCGGTCACAGGAGTGGGGGACTGAGGTGGGAGGAAGTTGAAGTCACTGGAGGTGGCCGGCAAGTGTTTTGGGAGCACCATTGGGTCAATAGTGCAGTCATTACAAATGGTGCCATGCATAGGGAGGAGGGGACAGCGGGGCCCTATGAGGTTGGTGATCAGGAGGGAGGAGGAAGGCGTGTGCCCCCTTTTCTCCAGCATGGTTTTGTAAGAAGCAACAAGCAAAGCAGAGGATGCCCAGTGAATGTGTCCCTGTCAGACACTGTCAACTCTGGTGGCTCTGAGGACCAAGAATTGGATGGGCTTTCACCTCCACTACTGTGTGTCTCATCTGTGGCAATGGACACATCTCCACCCCTCTGAATCACGGTGTCCTCATCTGTGAAGTGGGACTGCACTTACTCTGTGGATTGCACAGGAAATGGGACCAGAGCAATTGTTCTCCGACTCAGAAGACTCTCCATGCATATCAGGAATCAAAAGGTCCTCCAAAGGAAGGACCTCTGCATTTACAGCCTCCATCTCAGTTCCAGAGGAGCCCAGGATCCTGCCTCCTGGAGCACCATGAGGAGGTGCTTCCCAGTATGGTTTCCCTACTTCTCAGCCACTCCATGTTCTACTGGACCCAGGCTGAGCTTTGTCTCAATTTCTACATTCCTCTATGCTGTGCCCACCATTCAAAAGCCTATTCCAATGTTCCCAGGACAAGGAGGGGATTTAGCAAGGTGGAAGCACAAGTCAAGCCCTAGGGAGCAAATGGGTGCTCCACTTCCAGGCACCCTGGGGTCAGAGAACCAATGGTCTCTGCTTCTCTCACTTACCAAATTCTGTTGTTAATTTCCCTTCTTCATCATCATTTTGACCAAATTTTTGCAATCAGAATGGGAAGCATGGATGAGGATAGACTTCATGCTTGTCCTGGGTCCCCTGAGTCATCCAGAGCCTCCCCCAGTCATGGGACTTCCACACCGTGGGGAGTGAGTCTGATGGGATCTTACAGAACACAGACAGTCCTTAGAACCAATGGACTCTCCTTCCCTCACCTACCTTCTTCTGTTGTTTTAGTTTCTGTTCTTCATTATCTTGACCAGATTTCTGCAATCAGAATGAGGGGCATGATGAGGACAGACCCCATGCTTGTCCTGAGTTCCTGGGGTCATCCAGGACCTCTCTCGGTCATAAGACCTCTCCACACCCTGGGAATGAGTCTGATGGAATCTTACTGAACATAGACAGCCCATGGTGGTGGGGAAGAGGCTCAGATGGTCATGCTTTGATGGTTGCTACTCCTTTAACCCCAGGAGGGGCAGGAGAGGTGTTAAAGGGGGGGATGGCCATGACGTCACAAGGGCCACTGTGACCCAGGCCCCAGGTTGCCCTCTCCAGGCTCAGAGGTATTGGGTGAAGAGGAAGGATGAGCCACTTTCCTCCTGCCACGGATGGACCAGAGTCCTCGGGGCACCTAGATCTCTCATGGCCAAAGCACAACCGCTGGTCTGGCCCATAATTGGGTCCATCTTATCAGCAGCCCCCAGGAGAGCAGCTCCTGTGCCACAGGAAGGCTCCCGGACCTCCCCACGAGACTCAGGCTGTCCCTGGTTCCCTGCCTTCTGCCATGGTGCCCTTCATGGACAGTGGGAAAGTCCTTCTTTCACTGAGGACCAGAGTGGACGTGGAGGGAGCACAGGTGGGGACTGGGAAGCGTCCCGATGAGGCCCCTCAGCCCTTCCTCCTCCTTCTTCCCTGCTCCTGTTGGCCGTGCTCTCAACGCCAGCCCCTCTGTCCTCTGCCTACTCATTTTTTTTTATTGGTGCACTGTATCCATACATCATAGTGGGATACAAACTTTTGTAGACATACATGCACACATCGCCCAGTCAGCCCCCACCCGATCCCCACCCCATTCTCTTCCCATCCCTCCTTCCCCTGCTTGGCTTAGTGGTAGACATCTAGTATTATAGCAATTTATACAAAATTAAAAATGATAATCTCACATAACAGTTTCATTTGTCTGATACCAAGCTTTTGATGACTTAAAGATAACATTTCAATATTTCTTTTTACTTTCTTTCTTACCAGAGAATATTTTTTTCTATTTTTTTAGGTGAAACTATCATATATTTATATATTTATTTTTCAGAAAAAAAATCTATCCTAATATGGAATATGGACTCTAGATACCCAAAACGATCTTAAAAAAGAACAAAGCTAGAAGATATATATTTTCTGATTTCAAACCATATAAAGCTATAATAATTGAAACAGTGTAGTACTGTTCTAAAGGCAGATATATAAACCATTGGAGTTAAAAGCCTAGAGCTAAATTCTTCCCTATATTGTCAAGTTATTTTTTTAATTTATTTTTTATTGGTGCAATGTATTCATACATCATAGTGGTATAAAGAAAATACTTTTGTAGACATACATGCACATCTCGCCCAGTTAACCCCTACCACGATCCCCACCCCATTCCCTCCCCATCCCTCCTTCCCACGCTTGGCTTACTGGTTGACATCTAGTATTATAGCAATTTATACAATATTAACATTGATAATCTCACATAACAGTTTCATTTGTCTGGTACCAAACTTTTGATGACTTAAAGATAACATTTCAATATTTCTTTTTGCTTTCTTTCTTACCAGAGAATATTTTTTTCTTTTTTTTTTTAGGTGAAACTATCATACATTTATTTATTTATTTTTCAGAAAAAATCTATCATGATATGGAATATGGACTCTAGATACCCAAAACAGTCTCAAAGAAGAACAAAGCTAGAAGATGTATATTTTCTGATTTCAAACCATATAAAGCTACAATAATTGAAACAGTGTAGTACTGTTCTAAAGGCAGATATATAAACCATTGGAGCTAAATAAAAGCCTAGAGATAAATTCTTCCATACATTGTCAAGTTATTTTTGACAAGGTTTCCATGAACTTTTGGTGGAGGAAATACTAGTCTTTTAACTAAATATTGTTGAAAAATAATAATAAATGAAAAAGAATAAAATTGGATCCTTACCTAACACATATACAAATATTAACTCAAAATAGATGAAAGACCTAAATATAAATCTTAATATTATAAGCTTTTAGAAGAAAATCTGGGTCATAAAACCTCACAACATTGAAATTGGAAGTGATTTCTTGGATATGATTTCAATGGCACAGGCAACAAAAGAGTAAACAAACTCCCTAAAAAATAAAAAAATATTGTATATCCAAAGACAATGTAAACAGAGTTAAAAGTTACTGATCCTCTTCCAAGAGTTCCTCCTATGACCCATTTCTCCCTAACTCTCACATATTAGGGAAAGCATCTGATTTCTTATTTTTTGTGCCTGACTAATCTCACTTAGCATAATGTCCTCCAGTTCCATCCATTTCCCTGAAAATGATGTAATTGAGTTTTTTTTTATGGCTGAGTAAAATTCCATTGTGTACATATCCCACAGTTTTGTAATCCATTCATCTGTTGATGGACATCTTGGCTGGTTCCATAGTTTGGCTATGGTGAATTGTGCAGCTATGAACATAGATACACATGCATTAGTTTGGTAGTTTGGTTTCTTTTCTTTTGGGTAGATACCCAACAGTGGTATTGCTGGATCAAATGGAAGATTTGTTCCCATTCTTCTGAGGATTCTCCATACTGTTTTCCAAATTGGTTGCACTAATTTGCAATCCCACCAACAATGTCTTAGAGTTCCCACTTCTCCACATCCTCACCAGCATCTGTTGTTGTTTGTGTTTTGAATGATGGCCATTCTAGTTGGAGTTAGGTGAAATCTCAGGGTAGTTTTGATTTGCATCTCTCTGATTGCCAGTGATGTTGAGCATTTTTTCATGCATTTATTGGCCATTTGAATCTCTTCTTTTGTGAAGTGTCTATTTAGTTCATTTGCCCATTTTGTTATTGGATGCTTTGTTTTCTTAGTGTTGAGTTTCTTGAGTTCTCTGTATATTCTAGATATTAGTCCTCTATCAGTGGTGTAGGTGGCAAAAATCTTCTCCCATTCTGTTGGCTCTCGATTGAGGTTCTTGATAGTTTCCTTGCTGAACAGAAGCTCTTCAGTTTCATGCAATCCCATGTATTGATTCTCCTTTTAATTTGTTGTGCCTTTGGGGTCTTGTTGAGGAAATGTTTGTCTGTGCCTATGTGTTGTAGTGTTGGACCTATGCCCTCTTCAAGGAGCTTCAAGGTCTCTGGTTTAATTTCCAAGTCTTTGATCCATCGTGAGTTGACTTTTGTACAGGGTGAAAAAGTGGGATTAACATCCAATTTTCTGCATATGGTTAACCAGGTTTGCCAACACCATTTGTTGAAGAGGCTATCTTTTTTCCAGTGTATGTTTTTGGCCCCTTTGTCAAAAATCAATTGGCTGAAAGTGTGTGGACTTGTTTCTGGGTCTTCTATTCTGCTCCATTGGTCTATATATCTGTTCTTTTGCCAGTACCATGCTGTTTTTATTACAATGGCTTTGTAGTATAGTTTAAAGTCAGGTATTGTGATTCCTCCTGCGTGGTTTTTGTTGCTGAGAACTACCTTGGCTATTCTGGGCTTTTTGTTATTCCAGATAAATTTAAGGACTGATTTTTCTATGTCTGTGAGGAATGATCTTGGTAGTTTAATGGGCATTGCATTAAATCTGTAGATCACTTTTGGGAGGATGGTCATTTTAATGATATTAATTCTGCCAATCCATGAACATGGAAGGTCTTTCCATCTTCTAAGATCTTCTTCGATTTCTTTTTTCAGTGTTTTATAATTTTCTTTGTAGAGATCTTTTACTTCCTTGGTCAAGTTTATTCCTAGGTATTTTATTTTTTTGTGGGAGATCCTGAGTGGAAGTGTTTTCTGAATTTCTTTTTCAGTGGATTTATGGTTGGTGTACAGGAAAGCTTCTGATTTTTTAAGATTGATTTTGTATCCAGATACCTTGCTGAATCTGTTGATCAGTTCTATAAGCCTTTTGGTTGAGTTTGTTGGGTTTTCTAAATATAGTATCATGTCATCTGCAAATAGTGAAAGCTTAAGTTCTTCTTTTCCTATTTGTACTCCTTTGATTTCCTTTTCTTGCCTTATTGCTCTGGCTAGAGTCTTTAGTACTATATTGAAGAGAAGTGGTGATAGTGGACATCCTTGTCTCGTTCCAGTTTTTAGGGGAAATTCTTGAAGTTTTTCCCCATTTAATATGATGTTGGCAGTGGGCTTATTGTAGATTGCCTTAATAATGTTGAGATATGTTCCTTCTATTCCAATTCTCTGCAGTGTTTTTATCATAAATGGATGTTGAATTTTATCAAATGCTTTTTCAGCATCTATTGAGATGATCATGTGGTTTTTGTCTTTGATTCTGTTTATATGATGAATTACATGGATTGTTTTTCGTATATTGAACCAGCCTTGCATCCCTGGGATGAACCCTACCTGGTCATGGTGAATGATTTTCTTGATGTGGTTTTGAATGCGTGTTGCTAGTATTTTGTTTAATAGTTTTGCATCCAAGTTCATCAGAGATATAGGCCTGTAGTTTTCCTTCCTTGAACTGTCTTTATTCGGTTTGGGTATTAGTGTGATGTTGGCTTCATAGAATGTATTTGGGAGAGTCCCGGTTTTTTCTATTTCCCGAAATAGTTTGAGTAGTATTGGGATTAGTTCTCCTATAAAGGTTTTATAGAATTCACTTGGGAAACCATCTGGTCCTGGGCTTTTCTTTGATGGTAAGCTCTTTATTGCTATTTCAATCTCTTTGATTGTTATTGGTTGGTTTAAGTGTTCTATATCTTCTTGACTCAGTTTAGGAAGGTTGTATTTATCTAGGAAGTTGTCAATTTCCTCCAGATTTTCCATTTTGTTGGAGTATAGTTTTTCAAAGTAGTTTCTGATAATCCTCTGGATTTCTACGCTGTCAGTAGTAATGTCTCCTTTTTCATCCCTTATCTTCTTTGGGTTGATTCTCTCTTTTTTTTAGTTAGGTTGGCTAGTGGTTTATCAATCTTGTTAATTTTTTCAAGAAACCAGCTTTTGGTTTTGTTGATTTTCTGTATTGTTTTTTTATTCTCTATTTCGTTAATTTCTGCTCTAATTTTAATAATTTCCCGTCTTCTGCTGGCTTTGGGGTTCAATTGTTCCTGCTTTTCAAGGGCTTTGAGGTGTGTCATAAGGCTATTTATTTGAAGATTTTCTGTTTTTCTTGTGTGAGCACTCAGTGCTATAAATTTTCCTCTTAATACTGCCTTCAAAGTGTCCCAGAGGTTTTGATATGTTGTTTCTTTATTTTCATTTGTTTCTAGAAATTTCTTGATTTCACCTCTTACATCTTCTATGACCCATTCTTCATTCAGAAGTGTGGTGTTCAGTCTCCACATGTTTATGTTGTTTCTCTGGGTCTTCTTATAGTTGATTTCTAGTTTCATTCCATTATGGTCTGAAATGACACAGGGAAGTATGTAACATTTTTTAAATTTGCTAGTGCTCATTTTGTGGCCCAGGATGTGATCTATTTTGGAGAAGGTTCCATGAGCAGCTGAGAAAAATGTAAACTCTGCTGTAGTTGGGTGAAATATTCTATATGTGTCCAAAAGGTCCATTTAGTTAATGGTGTTCTTTAGTTCTGAGACATCTTTACTGACCCTTTGTCTGGAAGATCAGTCTAGTATTGTGAGAGGTGTGTTGAAGTCTCCCAGTATTATTGTGTTGGGATTTATGTGTGGCTTCATGTCACAAAGAGTTTGATTTATGAAAGTAGCTGCCCCTATGTTTGGAGCATAGATGTTGATTATTGTTATTTCCTCTTGCTGGACTATTCCTTTTACCAGTAAAATGTGACCTTCTTTGTCTCTTCTAATAAGTTTGGGTTTGAAGTCTAACTTGTCTGATATCATAGTTGCTACTCCTGCTTGTCTTCGAGTACCATTAGCATGGATTACCTTGCTCCAGCCCTTTACCTTGAGTTTGTTCCTATCTTTACTTGTGAGGTGTGTTTCTTGTAAGCAGCAGATGGATGGATTCTGGCTTTTAATCCATTTTGCCACTTTATGTCTTTTTATTGGGGAGTTGAGGCCGTTTACATTCAGTGTGATTATAGAGAGATAATTTTTAATTCCCAACATGTTAAGATCTTATTTCTGTTTGAGATACTGTTTATTCTTCTTTGCTTAGTTGTCTGCTGGATGGGAATTCTTGTTTCTTTGGTTCTGGCGTGAATTACCCATTTCCTCTTTGCAGTTAATCTCCTTGAGTATTTTCTCTAGCGCTGGTTTTGAAGACATAAATTCCTTCAGTTTCTGTTTGTCATGGAAGCTTCTTATTTCCCCATCTAATTTGATGGATAGTTTTGCTGGGTAGGAAATTTTTGGCTGGAAGTTGTTTTCTTTCAGAGTTTGGAATATGTTACTCCAAGCCCTTCTGGCTTTCATAACTTGGTTTGGGAAGTCTGGAGTGATTCTAATTGGTTTGCCTCTGTATGTCACATGGCCTTTTGTTTTTGTTGCCTTTAAGATTCTCTCCTTGGCTTCCACATTAGTCATTTTGACAATTATGTGGCGTGGGGATCCTCTTCTCCGATCCTGTCTAAAGGGAGTTCTATAAGTTTCCTGGACCTGTGTATCGACTTCTTGCTCTATGTTTGGAAAATTTTCTGCTATTACTTCCTTGAAGAGATTGTTGATCCCTTTGGTTTCACCTTCTTTTCCCTCCTCTATTCCAATTATTCTTAGGTTAGCTCTCTTGAAATGGGCCCATATTTCTTCAATGTCGGATTCCTGCTGTCGGGTTTTTTTTTCCTAAATTAGAAACTATGCGTTCATTTTTAGAATGATCATCTTCAAGAAGCGAGATTCTATTCTCTATGTGGTCTAATCTGTTGTTTATACTTTGAATTGAGGCCTTTACTTCATTAATTGCATTCTTTATCTCTTTTTGACTCTCTCTAAATTCTTTTCGAAAGTCCTCTATTATTTCTAAAGTTATTTTCCTAATTTGATCTTCTAGAGATCTTTGGGTTTCTGTGTTATCAGATTCTGATGTTGTGGTGTTGTTGGCATTCACTGCTCCATTGTTATTTCTCTTTACCATGATTTTGGAAGTTTGTGCCTTCTCTGGGTTCTTCCCTGAGTCACTACAAGTTCACTTAAGATGCTCTGGATCTCTAGTCTATGGTATCTCAGTCACCACTACTCCTTTACTGTGTTGTATCACAAAGTCTCAGACCCAGGGAGTCAATCAAGGCTGCTTAGACCGTGGGGGGTGCCAAGTTGGGTGTTCTCCAGTGGGGAGTTGTGACTATGGTATGATATCTCTGCCACTGCCACTCCCCCACTGGGCTGCACTGCTAAAATCTCCAACCCAGGGAGACTATCTGCGCAAGTCCCTGGGAGTGCAGTACTGGGATTTCTCCCCTAGGGGCCGCAATTTGACTCACGGTTGTTGAGTGCGCTGATGGAGCTGTAGTGAACTCGGTGGATTCGCTGCTGCCGCCACTGGCAATATGGCACCACTGCCACGCCCTCGGCCGTGATGCGGCGTATTTCTTCTCTGGTTTTGAACTCTGCTCTGAGTCCTTGCCAATTGTGCTGCGCCCAGCCCTTGGGAGCTTTAGATGTTCCCTGCACCAACAAAACTGCTGACTGCCGCCCGGCTGTTCAGCACCTGCTCACCTCGGCTTGCTGTCCACCCCTCCTCTCAGGCGCCTGGTGGCTGGTTGAGTGGGTTGGTCTAGGGCCGTCCGGTGAACTCGCCGCTGCCGCCAGCAGTAAGACGCTGCTTCTGCATCCTAGGCCGCGAGGCCAGAGTACCTCCTCTCTGGATTTGAGCTCTGTTTTGAGTCTCCCTCCTCTCTGGAGCCTGGTGTTGCTAGGGGAGATGTAGGCCGCGCTGCTCCGGCCGCTCTGCGCCGCGGCTCTGGCTGCTCCGCACCACGGTTCTGGCCGCTCCGGCTGCTCCGGCCGCTCTGCACCGCGGCTCTGGCTGCTCTGCACCGTGGGTCTGGCCACTCCGGCCGCTCCGGCCGTTCCGAGATGCGGCTCTGGCTGCTCCGGCTGTTCTGGCCACTCCGCTCCGGCTGCTCTGGCCGCTCCGCTCAGCTGTTCTGGCCACTCTGCTCCGGCTGCTCCGGCCGCTCCACTCCGTGGCTCCGGCCACTCCGCGCCGCCGCTCCAGCCAATCCGCGCTGCAGCTCTGACTGCTCCGGCTGTTCTGGCTGCTCCGCTCGGCTGCTCTGGCCGCTCTGCTCAGCTGCTCGGAACCGCGACTCCAGCTGCTCTGTAACGCGGGTCTGGCCACTCTGGCCGCTCCGGCCGTTCTGTGCCGCGGCTCTGGCTGCTCCGGCTGCTCAGGCCGCTCCGCTCCGCGGCTCCCCCCAATCCGCGCTGCGGCTCTGGCCGCTCCGGCTGCTCCGGCCGCTCTGCGCTGCGCGGGCGCGGCACTTCGGGCTGGTTTTTTTCCGGTGTCTTGTTTTTCCAGCCCTTTTTCTCTGTCCCTTGTATTTACCGTTTTTATTTCTTTGCTGTGGTGTTTTCTGGCTCTGAAAGGCGCTGGTTTTGAGGTAGTAGAGTTGGATTGTTAGCGGGACTTGTAAGTGCCGCTTTCCTCCGTCGCCATCTTCCCGGAAGTCCTCGTCAAGTTATTTTTGACAAGGTTTCCACGAACATTTGGTGGTGGAAATAATAATCTTTTAACTAAATATTGTTGAAACATAATAATTACATGGAAAAGAATAAAGTTGGACCCTTACCTAATCCCATATACAAATATTAACTCAAAATAGATAAAAGACCTAAATATAAATCTTAAGACTATAAACTTTTAGGAGAAAATCTGGGTCATAAAACCTCAACATTGAAATTGGCAGTGATTTCTTGGATATTATTTTAATGGCACAGGCAACAGAAGAGTATACAAACTCCCTAAAAAATATTGTATATCCAAAGACAATGTAAACAGAGTTAACAGTTACTAATAGAATGGGATAAAATATTTCCAAATGCTATATTTGAAGGTATATTAATATTCCAACTAGAAATCCTAAAAATTAACAACAATAAAGGCAAACAATACCATTTAGAGATAGGTAAAAGACTAACATAAGTAATGAATCTCCACAGATAACCAATCTTAGTTGACTGTTGGATGGAAACTCTTGTTTCTCTGGTTCTGGTGTGTGTTACCTATTTCTTCTTTGTAGTTAATCTCTTTGAGTATTTTCTCTAGTGCTGGTTTTGAAGACATAAATTCCTTCAGTTTCTGTTTGTCATGGAAGCTTCTTATTTCCCCATCTAATTTGATAGAAAGTTTTGCTGGGTAGGAAATTTTTGGCTGGAAGTTGTTTTCTTTCAGAGTTTGGAATATGTTACTCCAAGCCCTTCTGGCTCTCATGACTTGGTTTGGGAAGTCTGGAGTGATTCTAATTGGTTTGCCTCTGAATGTCAGTTGGCCCTTTGTTTTTGTTGCCTTTAAGATTCTCTGCTTGGCTTCCACATTGATCATTTTGACAATTATGTGGCGTGGGGATCCTCTTCTCCGATCCTGTCTAAAGGGAGTTCTATAAGTTTCCTGGACCTGTGTATCAACCTCTTGCTCTATGTTTGGAAAATTTTCTGCTATTACTTCCTTGAAGAGATTGTTGATCCCTTTGGTTTCACCTTCTTTTCCCTCCTCTATTCCAATTATTCTTAGGTTAGCTCTCTTAAAATGGGCCCATATTTCTTCAATATCAGATTCCTGCTGTTGGATATTTTTTCCTAGATTAGAAACTATGCGTTCATTTTTGGAATGATCATCTTCTAAGAGCGAGATTCTGTTCTCCATGTGGTCTAATCGGTTGTTTGTGCTTTGAATTGAGGCCTTTACTTCATTAATTGCATCCTTTATCTCTTTTTGGCTCTCTCTGAGTTCTTTTCGAAGCACCTCTATTATTTCTACAGTTATTTTCCTGATTTGATCTTCTAGAAATCTCTGATTTTCTGTTTTATCGGGTTCTGATGTTGTGGGGTTGTGGGCATTCATTGCTCCAGTATTATTCCTCTTTCCCATGAGTTCGGAAGTTTGTGCCTTCTCTGGGTTCTTCCCTTGGGTCACTATGACTTCGCTTAAGGTGCTCTGGATCTCAAGTCTATAGTATCTATGACCCCACTACTCCTTTACTGGGTTGTATCACAGAGTCTCCGACCCAGGGAGTTGATAGAGGCTGCTTTAGACTATGGGGGGTGCCAGGTTGCACGTTCTCCTATGGTGTGATATCTCTGCCACCACCCCTCCCCCACTGGGTCAAGTCCCAGGGCGTACAGTACTGGGATATCTCCTCTGTGGCCCGCAATTTGACTCACTGTTCTTGAGTATGCAGATGTAGCTGTACTGGATTCGGTGAATTCTCTGCTGCTGCCGCTGGTGGCAATATGGCGCTGCTGCTACGCCCTCGGCTGTTGGGCTGGTGTTTTTTTTTTTCTTGGTTTTGATTTCCACTCTGAATCCCTGCAGCATGTGCTGAGCTCAGCCACTGGGAGCTTTAGATTTTACCTGCAGCGAGAAATCCCACCTGGCTGTTCCTCAGTGGCTCACCTCGGCTTGCTGTAGCCATCCGGTGAATTTGCCGCTGCCGCCGGCAGTATGGCGCTGCTGCCGCGTCCTCGGGCGTGAGGCCAGTGTATCTCCTCTGTGGCTCTGAGCTCTGTTCTCAGTCCACTTTCTCTCTGGAGCCTGGTGATTTTTTTTTTTGTTTCTCTGGTTATGGTGTTTTCTGGCTATGAAAGGCGCTGATTTTGTGGTAATGGAGATTCCTCTGCCTACTCATGACTGGCACATTTCTATTCCTTTTCTCTCACTCTCTTTTTTTTTTTTTTAGGTCTGGGGATGGAACCCAGGGGCATTCTACCTCTGAGCTACACCGCCCCCCCGCCCTTTTTTTATTCTTTATTTTGAAACAGGGTCTCATTGATTTGCAGAAGGGCTCACTAAGTAGCTGAGGCTGTCCTCAAATTGTGATCCTCCAGTCTCAGCCTCCTGAATGCTGGGATTACAAGCGTGTGTCACCACGCCTGGCTCTTTTCTCATTTTTATAAGTGACTTACATAATTGTATATACACTTGAGGCAATTTTTTCCTTTGAGTTTGTTATCCAAAACTCCGGATGATATGTTGATTATAATTAGTGTTATTGGACTGGAATGTGAGTTGAATTAAACTCAACTCACATTGGAGTTGATTAAATTGGAGATCACTGAATCCTTCCCATATTAAGTAATTCTATCAGAATATAATTATATAATTATATAATTATATCAGAATATAATGTACATCTCTATTTGGTCTTCCTCTATATCCTTCTGAACTGTGGGCGTTGCAGTCGGCAATCTCACCACTGTGATCTAACTACTTGACAAGAACAACCTAGAGGGGGGAAGATTTATTGGGCTCACAGTTTCAGAGATTTCAGTCCAGAGTTGACTCCGGAGGCACAAGTGGCGGTGGTGGCAATAGGGGGCCAGGAGAACACTGTGTCACATCGTGAGAGCCTGAAGCAGAGAGAAAGGGGAGGGGGAGGGACAGATGTAGTCCCTAGGGCCACAGCCCCATGACCTGCCTCCCCAGCCACACCCTGCCTGCCTAAGTTACCACCCAACAGATCCATTCAGTGTTTTATCCAGCAGTGAGCTTGCCCACTGATGAGATTAGTGCTCTCGTGATCCAACGATTTCACTTTGAACTTTCGCATGAACGTTTCCAGGGCATGTTCTGTAGCCAAACCAAAACACGGGCAAACGTGGCTCAGGGACTTCAAGGAGGAGGAAGACGTGTGCCTGTGTCTCCACCCTTACTGCGCTCTCTTGTGGATGTAAGTGTTGAACGGGAGGGAGCCGCACTGGGATCAGTGTCCCGGGGGTGGAGGCAGACATGGCTCCGGGAATGGTAGACAGGTCAGAGCTCCTCACCCTGAGGACTGCACAGCAGGCTGGACCGCCTGCTTCTGAGCCCATGCGGAAAAGAGGAGTCAGTGTGCTAAAACTGCTGTAACTCTGGTTGTGGCTATTCAGAGCCCCCTTTATCCTGAGAGTGAAGCTCTACCCCAGGGATTCTCACAGAGGGGAGCCCAGAACAGTCGCCGCCGCAGCACCTGGACACTCACCAGAGACACGCGTGACGGACTCCGGTGTGTGGAGTCAGACCCACGGGTGGGGCCCGGGCCTCTGCGTTCCCAGCTCTTCCCGTGGGATAGCACACACTGATGATATTTTTGAATCTTTTTTCCTTCCCTCCTTTCTCCCTTTCTTTCTTCTCTTTCTGCTTTTATAATTTCTGGGTGTTTAAAAATCTATATTATCAGTGCATTGCAATTTAGCATCATAGTGAGGTTCAACATGAGAAAGCCCTACACGCACCCCTAACTCTTGGCGTATTTCCCTCCACAACTGACCCTGTTCCCTTCTCCTCTAGGGAGATTGGTAGTGATACCCTCACATGTCACCGTTGTACGATTTGAACTGTTTCTCTCTGATCCTCCCTCTTCCCCTTCCTAACTCCTTCTGCCAGTTCCTTCCACTATTCTACAGCTTTCTCTGTGCACTATTTAAAATCTCCTGTTTCCTATTTTTCTCTAGCTTTTACACACAAGAGAAAACACAACCCTCGACTTTCTGAGCCTGACTGATCCCACCTAACAGTGTTCTCCAGTTCCATCCATTCTTCTGCAAACGTCAATTTGTTCCTTTCCATAGAGTTCCGTTGTGTATCTACACCATGTTCTCTCCATCCACGCATCTGTTCATAGACACCTGGTTGGGTTCTATAATTTGGCTATTGTGGATTGTGCTTCTATAAACATAGGTGTGCATATATCACACTATCTAGTGTGTGTGTGTGTGTGTGTGTGTGTGTTACTGGAGATTGAACCCACGGGCAGTCCACATTTGAGCTGTACCCCAACCCTATTTTATTTTTGTTTTGAAACAGGGTCTCTATAAGTTTATAAGAGTATCATTACTTGCTGAGGCTGTTCTTGAACCTGTGATCCTCCTGTCTCAGCCTCCTAAGTACTGGGATTACAGGCGTACAGCACCACACCTTGCTATTATCTATTCTTAATGTAATTTTCCCCCATGAATGGCTAATAAGGTCCTCTGGCTCCTTCCTTCGGACTTTTTGGAAGAGACAAATTTTAAAACCCCAAATCTGTCTCCTAGGTGACCTACCCATGATTCAACCTACAGCCTCTGTTCTCACTTGATTAACTGGTTTATGCATCAATGCATCAAAATTTCCCAATAGGTCCATCTTATCAGCAGCCCCCAGGAGAGCAGCTCCTGTGCCACAGGAAGGCTCCTGGGCCTCCCCATGAGACTCAGGCTGTCCCTGGTTCCCTGCCTTCTGCCATGGTGCCCTTCATGGACAGTGGGAAAGTCCTTCTTTCCAAAGCAATACAAGCAATACAGTCCAAAGCAATACAAGAATGACCTTGTGGACTTTATGTTGAAGAGAGAGGCAATTCTACATTTAATGTCAGCAATTACCTAGGTCTACCTTCAATCAGGTTTCTAATTAAGCCAGGTGCCATGACACAGGCCAGTAATCCCTGTACTTGGGAGGCTGAGAGAAGGATCTCAGGTTAAAGAACAGCCTCAGCAACTCAGTGAAACTCCCAGCAACCAAGCAAGACTCTTTCAAAACAAAAAATAAAAAGGGTGGTGGGTATAGCTTGGAGGCAGAAGGCTTCCAAATTCAATCCCCACGAACACACACACACACACACACACACACACACACACACACACACACGGTTTCCAACTAGTGAAAAAGAAAATTTTGAAGACCACTTTCTAAAATGTGGTTCATATAAAATTCATCTTTCATGACTACAATGCACCAATACAAAATTATAAAAAGGTAAAAAATAAAATTCAACTTTTGAAAGTGTTTACTAATCCGCGGCGTGTCCTAAACTTTTGTGATCTGTCTTGTCGAAGTGATGTAAGTGAAAATAGGGGTTTATTGACAGAAAAAAGTGAAAAGTTCCTATAGCAGGGCTACCCTAGCCTCAGGCCTGGCTGAATCCAGGGATCAGAGGAAACCTGTGAGTCCGTCTCTCTCCCCTTCATCAGCTCAGCTTTGCTCTACCTGTGCACCCCTGCGGCCTTGGTTACAAAAGCCTTGCACCTTATGAAGGTTGTAAGGACGTGCCACGTCTCGAAACATGCCAAATGCTATATTGCTTATTCCAAGTTAAAATCATTGTTGTAAACTCAGAAAGGGCCACTTGATCTGCGTTTCCCTAGGTGCAACAAGCCTTAAGGATTATTTGGGAGGTGTGCCCTGTACCAAGGTGAGAAGTCAGCTTGTTCACCAGAGGTGGTGTGTGGGGCTATTGAGAACTTGAATAAGCTACTGGAGGAACTCTTACTTTCACTGGCCTTCATCCTCTCCCCCATCAGCCTCTTAGACACAGTCCTAGACTTTAAACACTAATTCAGAAATTCATGTATCCCACTGGGCATGGTGGTGCACGCTTATAATCCCTGTGCTTGGGAGGTGGAGACAGGAGGATCGCACAGGTTCAAAGCCAGCCTCTCTGGCTTAAGAGACCCTGTTTCCAAATTTAAAAAAATATATAAAATAGGTCTGGGAGTGTAGCCTGGAGGTAGAAGGCTTTCCAGGAACCCCAGTAACACCAAAAAAAAAAAAAAAAAAGAAAAAAAGAAAAAGAAAAAAAAAGAAAAAGAAATCCATATATCCCATCATTCCTTCATGAATTTCTTTTACTCTGTCTAAAAATGATAAAATCAACATGCTTTGTTTATTTCTTTAAGTATCCTCCTGTGATCATTCCTATCCGCCAATAAATATAATAAAATGTACACACACACACCTTTCTCTTTTTAATCAGTTTCATGTAAATTCTGTTTATAGGTCCAACCAAGAGACTGCTCAATAAGCGAGGGGTGGTAAGGAGTGTGTCTCTGACCTACACCAGAACTGTCTGTCACTGGTCTGGCTTTGGTCTGGTGATCATCCTCCAACTAGTCATTCGACCCTCTGTCTAAGGTATTGTGACACTCTTCAGACCCCTGATATCCTGGACTGAGCCCCGCAAGGCCCCCAACACCCAAGAACAGCCACATTGTGGCTTCTCTTGGGCTTCAATGTCTCGTCTTTGTGGAGCTGTTGATGACAAGGGGTACTCAGGGCTTACAGGAACACAGTGTTCTCAGGATTGGCAGATTGTGTGTGTGTGTGTGTGTGTGTGTGTGTGTGTGTGTGTGTGTGTTCCTGGGGAATGAACCCAGAGGAAGACACTGAAATACACCCCCAGCCCTATTTCATTTTTTATTTGGAAACAGGGTCTCACTGGATTAGTGAGAATCTCACTATTTGGCAAGGCTGTCCTCAAACCCGTGATCCTCCTGTCTGAGCCTCCTAAGTACTGGGATGACAAGCGTGTGCCACCACGCCCGGCTTGTAGATTAAATATTAAGAAGCTTCATGAGCAATTAACACAGTCAAAAAATCTAACATTTTTAATTAGTCTTATGAATTTCTGTGGCACTTTACATTATCACAAAGAAAAGAGTTATTTTAGTTCGCATTTCAGTCCATGGTGAGATGTCCACAGAACTGTGGGCCACTGGCAAGGGTGGCCCATTGACATAGGAGCATGTGACTGAGACTAACTCACCTCATGAGCCAAAGAGGAAGACTGTGGTCCCATAGTCCTGAGCTGGACAACTGCCCACTGACCTGAGCCATCCCCGAGGCCCTCTTCCTGAAGGTCCACAGCACCTCTCAACAGAACCGTCTCAGGGCCAAGACTTTAACACATGAGCCTTGGGGAACATCCAGCATCCGAACTATAGCACATCGGTAGGGATTTCAGGCACATGGATTTCAGCTTAAACAGTGAGGACAAACGACGAGAGAAAATGAATTTCCAGCCAATTGCTAAATGGAGGCTTTGCAAAAACTGTCCGAGTGACTCAGAAGCACATGAAATTGTCCAGAAGCGATGACTCAGGAGTGCATGATCAACATCATTAGTCATGAAATACAAACGGAAGCCCTGTGAGATACCTCTAGATATCCAAGAGAACGGCTAAAATAAGAAATGCTAACATAAATAAGTGTTGGCAGGACCACAGACAGGAGAAACTCTCCTATCCTCCTGGCAGATAGGTGTGGAAAAGCAGAATCACTGTGGAACATGGCTTGGCAGCTTCTTCATTAAATAGGTATGCCCCTTAAAATGAGCAGTCCCGCTCCCAGGCATTTACAGGTGACAGCTCAACGCATGTGTCTTCAAACTGCATGTGCATCAACATCACGGCAGCTTTATTTTGACCCACAGGCCCAAAGTGGATACAACTCAATTGTCCACTAACAAAAATTAGTTGTATCTTCACGCAGTGTAAAAAAATCTCAATGTTAACAAGGAACATATGCAGAACTATGTTCAGAATAATATACATGAATATCAAAAACATTTACGTTGAGGCCAGGGATGGTGGTGCACGCTTGTAATCCCAGCATTTGGGAGGCTGAGACCAGAGGATTGTGGTTCAGGGACAGCCTCAGCTACTTAGTGAGGCCCTTTGCAACCCAGAGAGACCCAGTTTCAAAATAAAGAATAAAAAATAGGGTGGGGTATAGCTCGGAGGTAGAATCCCTCTGAGTTCCATCCTCAGTACTGCAAAAAATAAATAAATAAATAAATAAATAAATAAATAAATAAAAATAAAAAATAAATAAACATTTACATTGAATGACAGAGGCCAGACATCCAAGATTAGCGTCAGATGATCCCATGTATAAAAAAATGTTAAAATAGTTCAAACTAATCTACAGATAAATGAGAATACCAGTTACATCAAGTATCTGGATATATGTGGTATTGCCTGCAAATATCACAAAGAAGCACAGAGAAATATACTCTGTCCTACTCTGTTGACATTTACTTGGGAATATGACATTATAACCACTCATCGAATCTAGTTCTTTATGAAATGACCAAGTGTTCATCTTTCTTGATTTGGAAGCATACAAACAAAAGAACACTAAAGAATAATGTGGTTCTTAAAATTATTTATTTATAGGCATGTGTCATTAAGTGAATATGACTTTAAAAATTAAGAGGTGCCAGGAGCATGGAACATCTGCCAAGAAAAGCTGCAGGCAGTGAACAGACCCAGCCCAAGACAGAGACCATATGGGCTGCAAATAAAAGTCAATTGGAGGCAAGGCTGTTCCAGACTTTGGAGATTACATCTCACCACCCTATGTCCTGTGTGCCAGACATAGAACTCAGAATTTAAAGATTTCCCTGCTGGGTTTCAGTTTTGCTTTGGTCCAATCCTTCCTTGGTGTTTTTCTATTCTTTTCTTTGAAAACTGTGATTTCTTATCCTGTGACATTGTGTACTGAAAGTATGTAACTTGCTTTTTCATTTTGACAGGGATGTAGAGCTAAGTTGCCTTGACTTTGAAGAGACTTTGGACTTGGTCTTTTGAGAAATGCTGAAACTGCTAAGACTATAAGACTTAGAGCTGGATTGAAAAAAATTTGCATTATGAAATGAACAAAAGCCATTTGGTACCAGGACAGAATATTAGGGTTTGCATCTGGATGTCACCCAAAGGCTCATGTGTTAAAGGCTAGGTCCCCAACACAATGTTTAGAGATGGGGCTTTTGGGAAGTGATTGGATTGTAAGGACTCTAACCTCACCATTGGTAGATGAATAGGATATTGGGAAGGGTGGGAACTGTATGAGGTGGTACCTAGTTGGAGGGACTGGGGCCTTGCTGGAGTGCCCTTGGGAACTTCTGAGCCACCATGGGATCAGCAGCTTTGCTCTGACAGACCTCTCTGCAATGAGGTACTGCCTCAACAGAGGCGCAGAAACAATGGAGCCAGCATACAATGGACTAACACCATTAGGTTGGGCAGCGCAACACATGTGTCCCTGGAGAGGGAGTCACCATGGCGCAGAGCCAGTGAGGACACCAAGAGGAGTGAGCAAGGCCCTGGTGCAGCAGGGGTCCCTAGCAGGAACTCAGGCAGTGGGAGGAGGGGTCCACAAGGGTCCAAGGTCACATCAGGAATTATACCATCCCGAGTGGAATCAGGAGGGTATCCTTGGTCTGTAGGAAGTCAAAACTTGAGTGCTAATAGAAGGAATGACATAGAAGAGTGTCCTGACAGTGTCTGTCAGCTTGGGGTGGTTGAGGGTAAACTTGTTCAGACCAGCAGGACAAGAGGAGCAGAAGCCCATCACTGGGAGGAGTGTGTCCACGACTTGGGGCAGCCTGGCACAGGCCTGGATCCTGGTGGGCTGAGAATGGCCACCTGTGGGGGATGCCAGCACCGTGGTGATGGAGATGAACGGGTAAGGCAGAGTGTCCACACAGTGGGGATGGACGGTCAGAGCCCAAACAGGAGAAGAGGACGTGCACCTGAGAGCGGGGCTATGGAGACTGATCTGAAAAGGGAAGATGGATGAAGTCAGAAAATGACTTTTTAATGAAGGGAGCCAAGATGTCTTTCTACAAAATGGAAAGGAAAAAAATGAGAATGAATTCTTTGATCTTGTACTGAGTTTAGAGGTATTAGTATGAATGTCTAGATTTCAAGAAAGTACAGATAAACCTATATAAGTGTGTGTGTGTGTGTGTGTGTGTGTGTGTGTGTGTGTATCTGTGTGTCTGTGTACTCGGCATACACACAAGTATATATATATATATATATATATATATATATATATATATATATATAGTTCTTTGCCTGTGAACAGAGAACTCCAGTAACAATGAGCACACCTAGTCCCAGCCTTGACTTCTAAATACTGTCTTCTACTGAAATGAAGCATGGAGAGAAAAAGATGGCAAGTCAGAGGAAGTCATGGCACCATAGCAGACTCCCAAGAGTGAATTGAAACAACAGACCAACACCACCAAACTGAAGTAGAAAGACCTTGAGAAAAGCTGGTTGTAACTTGGAACTAGCAACCAGGCAAAACCCAATAATAGTGGTTTCTGGAATAGTAGATGTAATCAAAAACAAAACACAGATGGCATCAGTGTTGGGCAATGGCATCAGGCTTGCTGTGGCTCAGTGCGGGAGTGGAAGCTCTTTCCCAACAAGCCAAGAAACAATTATTCACCAAGCTTAACAAAAACAGCAGTGAGCACACCTGCAATCTGAGCAGAGAATGCACTCAGGTCAAGCCTGGCCAGCAAGTCCTGGAGCTCTTAAGAGAAACAGCTTGAGAGAGGTACAGCTTCCCCCAGACAGAGGTGCCTGGAGCAGGGAAATACCTGCAGTTGGAGGATTCTGCACTTTTCCAGCCAGAAGCAAATAAGGAATCGCTGGAGAGTACTTTCATTTTCCTGAGCCATTTCTCTATGTGTTTGCTTTTCCTTTTTTTTTCCTCTTTTTTCACCTCTTTTTGCAACAAAGTGAGCACCCTCTTAAAACTGTCAGTCTGATTTTGGAATTCAAAGAGTGGTTGACAGGGTGGGGATCTAGGCCAGACAGGAATCAGAAACACCTCTGTCATTTATCTCAAGCTCACAAAGGGTTGGAGGGTAAACTGAGAAATCCCACGCACCTTCTCTCAAGCACTCTGCTGGAGACTCCTGGGGCAAGGGGTGCAATTTGACCCACGTTGAACTGTGAGCAGGGCAAGCTGGCAGGCCAGATGGCACACCTAGACACAACATATTTGATAAATTTTTGATTAAAAAGTTGATAAAATTGGCTCCTAAATAGACAAAAACCCTGGCTAATCCCTCTCCCCGAGCGGAGGAGGCCATGAAAGCAGGAGGCTGATAGCTTACCCTGTGCCAAACAGTGACATTTACATCATAGAAACCCCCACACAGTAGTGAGTGCCTCAATATTCTCCAGAAAGAATAATATTGAGCCGCTATATGATAAGAATTGCATGAGCTGATTTAGATTAATGAATTTCTATTGTCCCCACGATTTGCATTTCATTAGCGTTCTATTAAATTTTACGTATTTCATTAATTAATTAGATCCTCCCAAGTTCTCTTCCACCAACCCCCACATCTATATTTCTCCCCACATTTCACCTTGTGTTCCCATTCCCTCCCCAATCTTTCTTTCCTCTCTTTTTCCTATTTTTATTACTTTTTATTCCATCTCCCAATTTAATAGAAGATAAGTCATTAATTCATAATCTATTCAGCCTATTCTCCATCATAACCTGCTCATATTTCCTCTTGAATAAAAGAATGGTTGTGATCATACTAATTACTTTCATAGAGCATGTCCATATATCGTTTGATCTTAAACTATCACTATTACTTGCAGAAGCCATCTACTTTTATAAAGGTATTGGGGTTGTATTTAACACCCTGATTACATGAATCAGATGCCTTGTAGCTAATTATACCCGCAACCCGGGACTCATTATAAAGAGATAACTGCTAGCCAGAGGACATTCACATTAAAGAGAAAGAGGAATCTACCTCACAGACCCACAAATTTAAGATCTCTTCTAAAAATATGAGGAAATGGGCTCATAAGACACCTTAAAAAGTTTGCAACCCCAGAGAACAGAATCCACTGATATAGATGTGCAGAAAATTCCAGATAGAGAATTCAGAAATGTTATAATTTAAATGATCAAAGGTCTAGCTGGGCATGGTGGTGCACACTTGTAATCCCTGCGCTTGGGAGGATAAGACAGGAGGAGTGCACAGGTTCGAAGCCAGCCTCAGCTACTTAGTGAGGCTCTCAGCAACTTAGTGAGACCCTGTTTCCAAATAAAAATATAAAATAGGTCTGGGAGTATAGCTCAGAAGTAGAGAGCCTCTGGGTTCTACCCCCAGTACCACAAAAAAAAAAAAAAAATCAAAGGTCTAGAAGAAAATAAGGAATGGACTCAGAGAAATAGGATATGCAAGAACATTTCAATAAAGAAATAAAAACTCCAATATTATCACCAATAGACTAAGCCATTAGAAAAGAGATTCTCAGGCACCAAAGACCAGGTGTATGATCTGGAACAGACATTCAGTAATAAAGAGAAGATAATAAGATATCATGATCAGAACATTCAAGGAATCTGTGGAAACATTAAGATGTGCAAACCTAAGTGCAACTGTCACTGAGGAAGTTCTGGATGTACCAACTAAGGGCATAGAAAAACCTTGTCAGTGAATTATCAGAGAACTTTCCAAAAGTGAAAAAAGAGATAGACATCTATGTACTAGAGGCATTCAGAGCTCCAAATAGTCAAGTTCAAGAAAGAACCTCTCCAGATGGGTATTTTGGCCTATGCTTATAATCACAGTACCTGGGAGGCTGAGACAGGAGGATCACAAGTTTCAAGGCAGTCTCAACAACTTAGAGACTGTTTCAAATAAATAAAAAGTCTGAGGGTGTAACTCAGTGGTAGAATGCCCCTGGGTTCAATCTCCATTAACACACACACACACACACACACACACACACACACACACACACACACCTCTATGACACATTGGAATCAAAATGACTAACAGAGAGGTCAGGAATAGAATCTTAAAATAGAAATATAATCTTCACCTGATATGAAATAGATAATTGAATAGTCCTATGACAGAAATTAAATTCATAATTTAAGAACTTTCCCCAAAGAAGCGTTTCCAGATTTCACAGGAGAATTAATTGACCATTTAAAGTAAAACCAATTTACTGAAGGTCTTCCAGGAGATAGAAGAATAGGTAATATTTTCTAATTCATTCAATTAAACTAATATTATCTTGGACCAAAACAAACAAAAACCAGGAGAAAACCACAGGCCAATATTTCTCATGAATATAGGTGCAGCAAAATATTTAAAAATCAGCAATATATAAGTTAGCAATATGTAAAAATAATCACGATATGATCAAGGTGGGGGAGGTGCAAACTGGTTCAATATTTAAAAACCAGTTGATGTACTATGGCATGTTTACAGGCTAAGGAAGGGAAGCATATCGTCTTAAATGATGTCTAAAAAGCAGTTGACAAAACTCAATACCCATTCACATAAAAATAGGAACGAAAGGTAATGTCTTCAACTTGAAAAATCACATCAATGAAAACCTCTAGAGTCAACATTATATTTAATAATGAGATGCTAAATGCTTTCAAACTAAGTCATGACAAGACAGGAATATCAGTTCCTCTCAATCTCATTTAACACAATGCTGGAAGTTGCATTTGGTGAAATAAGGCAAGAAAAGGAAACAAAATCCACACTGGTCATAAAATAGGGAAGGAAACTGTCTATCTTTGTAGATGATGTGATTGTATATGTAAAATATTCCAAGCCATCTAAAAAAAAAAACAAATGAAAACACCCTCCTAAAAACAATAAGTGAGTCCATCAGGCCCTAGGCTGCAAAACAAACAAACAAAAGTCAGTTGTGCTTCTACAGACTAACAGTGAATGTTTGCTCCACACATTAAAAGGAAATATAATTTACAGTTGCTTTAACAAGTGAAATGGATATGGTAGAAACTACAAAACACTGTTGAAAAATTCAGAGAAGTTGATGACTGGAAAAATGAGCCATGCTCCTAGATTGAAGACACACCATGATTAATTTGTCAAGTCTTCCCTTATTATAAAACTTACAGAGGCCCCCAGTCTTCTTAGAAACAGCCCATCGAAGAGTCGGGGGTCCCGTTGCTTCCTGGGCAGGGTGGGATCTCGGCAGCCAGCTCTGCCCAGGCTGGCGTGGCTCAGTTTGGGACCACAGTTTCTCCTGTGATGTTTAGCTGGAGTAGAGCAGTTGTTTTCTATCATTTTTTTCATGATACTTTGCCCTTTTTCTGGTGTTTGGCTAGAGAGGGCTTTTTGTAGTGTGTGGAAGGCTTTTTTTAGCCTTCATTGATTGGCAGCCTCTTGGCACCATGCAGATGCCCATTTAAATAACAAAGAGACTGAGAATAAGCATGTAGAAACTTTTTATAGCAAACTGAATTAATAATATTATGGATGTTCAGTCTCAAGATTAAAAATCAACTTCATGCCAGGTGTGGTGGCACATGATTGTAATCTCCGCACTTGGGAGGCTGAGACAGGAGGTCACACAGGTTGGAAGCCAGCCTCAGCTACTTAGGCTCTCAGTAACTTAGTGAGACCCTGTTTCCAAATAAAATATAAAATAGGTCTGGGAGTGTAGCCCGGAGGTAGAAAACCCTGGGTTCCATTCCTAGTACCACCAAAATAAATAAATAAATAAATAAATAAATAAATAAATAAATAGCTTCATATGCCATATGTCTTTTCCACAGAAATATTCTCCTAATTCATTTTTATTGTTTTAAAAGAACTGGCTTATAGTGGATTTAAAAAGTGTCCCTCCACTCAGACAGCTTGGGCAGCAGTGGTCTAAGGTAGGGTCACAGGGGTGGGGGACTGAGGCAGGAGGACATTTAATTCACTGGGGCGGAGGCGAGTGTTTGGGAGCACCATTCAGTCAATATTGCAGCCATTAGAGATGGTGCCATGCATAGGGAGGTCGGGCCGGCAGGGGACCTAGGGGGGTCATTATTTTGCCGAGGTTGGTGATGAGGAGGGAGACGGGAGGCCTGCACCCTTTTTTACCAGCATGGTTTCACAAGAAGCAACAAGCAAAGCGGAAGACGCCCAGTGAATGTGTCTTCATCAAACACAGGAGGTTCTCCCAAGAGTCAGCCCTTTCTCCAGCGGTTCTGAGGACCCAGGAGAGCTGGGCGGGCTTTTGCCTCTATTGTCCGTGGCAATGGTCTTTCCTGCTCCCCCTCTGAGCCGCAGCGTCCTCAGCGATGAAGTAGGGCTACACTTACCCTGTGGACCTCGAAGGTTTAAGGAGCCAGAGCAATTGTTCCCCGGTTCAGAAGGACTCTCTGTGGGGGAGAAGAGCCAGTGGTTCCTCACAAGGAAGGACCTCTGCATTTATGGGCTGCGTGGAGTCCTCAATGGCTCATGGTTCTGCCCCCGCCCCCGAGTCTCTTCAAGATGCCCGCCCTCTGCGCTCTGCCCTCGACTCGCTTCTACGTCATGCCTGCCTCTCTGTGAATCTGTACACAAGCCCGGCTGAGCTTCGTCTACCCCCCACCTCCCCACCAACGGTGCCCACCTTCCAGAGGTCTGTGCACAGTACCAAGGACAAGGCTGCTTATGAGGACAGGAGAGAACTCCGGAGCCCACCCCAATAGGAAAAGAAGGCTCTTCCAGGTCCAGGCACCGTGGAGCCCGCAAGCGCCAGTCTCTCTTCCTCTCACCTATATTCTTCTGTTGCTTCATTTCCCGTGATTCATCTTTATTTTTACCAGATTTCTGCAATCAGAACGGGGGTGGGGTGGGGTTGGCGGGATCCTGGGTAAGAGCCAGCAAAACCCCATAGCCTCAGCTCCCTATACTTTGCTCGGGTCCGTGAAGTTGTCCAAGACCTCCCTCTGACGTGGCCCCCCCCCCCACTAGGGGAGAGAGTCTGGCACAGCCTTACAAAACTGTGACCGCCCATGGTGGGGTTGGGGAGAGCTAGGTGGTCCTGCCTCTGATTGCTGCTCCTCTGACCCCGGCCAGGGCAGGGCAGGTGGTAAATAAGGGGGTGGTCATGATCTCACAAGGACCACTGTGACCCACAGACCAGGTTGTCTTCTCCAGGATCAAAGGTGTTGTTTGTTTGTTTGTTTTTGGTGGTATGGGGTTCCTGGAAGCCCTTCTACCTCTGGGCTACACTCCCAGACCTATTTTTTTAATTTTTGGAAACAGGGTTTCTTAAGCCAGCACAGCTGGCTTCGAACCTGCTTGGTCCTCCTGTCTCCACCTCCCAAGCGCGGAGATTACAAGCATGTGCCACCACGCCTGGCAGGATCAAAGGTGTTGTAGGAAGAGGAAATAGGAGACATTTGCCCGCCTGCCAGAGAGGAGTCTGTCCTCAGGGACGATGGGGCGCTCATGGCCAAAGCATCCTATCAGCAGCCCCGAGGAGGCAGCTCCTGCTGTCACAGGAAGGCCCGCGGGCCCCCCACTCGACTCAGCTGCCCCAGTCCTCTGCCCTCTGCCGTGGTGGTCTTCGTCGGCAGCAGGAAAGCCCTTCTTTCACTGGGGACCATAGTGGGTGTGGAGGCTGCACAGGTGGGGACGGAGGACTGTTCGACAGAAGCCACCGTGCGTGAGAGCGGTCCCTGCCTGTGTGGACCACCTGGAGGTCGTGTTCTAAAGACCCAGCTAGCTCAGGCTGCTCCAAACCAGCCACCTCCGCGGTCCCCACCGCCCCTTGGCACGCCGTGCCGTGGCCTCCGCACTGCAAGACATGGCTGGCCACCTCCCCACAGAGAGGCTGACAGCTTCTGCCCTCCCCCCAGCCCTTCTGGTCCCCCTTTGCCCCCCTCGCCTTCCCATGAGGACATGGGGACTGCAGGTCAGCGCACAACTTAGTCTTCACGTTGTCAGGACCGGCGAGTGCCGCCCAGGGCAGGGCGGGCACTCTCCTTCCCTTGTTCACTCCCACCTAGAACCCCTCGTCAGAAGATGGGACGTGTGTCCACAAGGTCACACAGGGACCCACAGCCAGCGTGTCGTCTCTCCTCTTCATTGACAACACTTTCAACACCCAGGCTGGGACCAGCGGCCTCCCCCCGCCCCCAGCACTGTGGGAGGCATCTTCGAAGTCACACACACCGGGTGGCCTTGCTGAATCATAGGACGAGTGGCTGCTGCAGGCCGCTCCGTCCCGACAGATGGGTCCTCCAGCAACAGGCCAGGCCCATCTGCCAGCTCTGTACCTGCCAAGCCTTCTCAGCTTTGATGTCTGTCTCCCACAGGCGAGGTGGAGACGGCACTACCGGGGCTCCTGGCTGCAGCACTGGGTGTGTTTCTATGGCGGGGCCTGCGCAGTGTTCAAGTCCTTTCTTCGGTGCAAACTGGCCCTTGGCGTTGAGGAGTTAGATTTTGGATGGGCACTGAGGGAGGGTCCCTGGGGGTCAAGGGTTAGAAAAAGACCCGGTCTCCAGGCCTCCATAAGAAAGAATGCAAAGCCAGCGTGGTGGGCACACTTGTAATCCCAGTACTTGGGAGGCGGAGACAGGAGGAGCCGGGTTTGCGGTCAGCCTCAGCTACTTAGGCCCTCTGCAACTCAGTGAGATCCTGTTCCAAACAACAACAACAAAAAATAGGGATTGGGGGTGTAGCTCGGAGGTAGAATGCCCCTGGGTTCCATCCCCAGTACTGGGAAAGAAAGGAAGGAAGGAAGGACGGAGGGAGGGAGGGAAAGAAAGGAAGAAATGCAGCTGTACTCCACTTACCAGACCGGAACACAGGGAGCTGGGGTGTTCAGTGATGACAGAACCAAGCCGGGCGCGGTGGGCACACTTGTGATCCCAGCATTTGGGAGGCTGAGACGGGAGGATCGGGTTTGTGGCCAGCCTCAGCTACTATTTACTGAGGCCTTTGGCAACTCAATGAGACCCTGTTTCAAAAATAATTTAAAAATAGGGCTGGAGGTATAGCTCAGAGGTAGAATGCCCCTGGGTTTCATCCCCAGTACAAACAAAACAAAACAAAACAAAACCAAGGATACGCAGGTCCCAGCCACCAGCTCGTGAGCAGCCAGTGAGGGTGAGGGAGGAGGAATGCAGAACCAGCAGCGTCCTGGCCTTGGGGAGTGAATGGCCTAGAATGAAGAGTTAAGTGTAATAAAACAGGTGTTTGCTGGGTGTGATGGCGCATGCTTGTCATCCCCGCGCTCGGGAGGCGGAGACAGGAGGATCGCGTAGGTTCGAAGCCAGCCGCGCTGGCTTGAGACCCGGTTTCCAAATAAAAAAGTATAAAATAGGTCTGGGAGTGTATCCCGGAGGTAGAAGGGCTTCCAGGAACCCCAGCACCACCAAAAAACCAAAAAACAAAAACCAAAAAAAAAACACACAAAAAAAGACAACAACAAAACCCCACGCGCTTGCTTTCGTAGTTCTGTGCGTGGACCAAGGCGCTTCTCTTCTAACACAGAGAACTCCATACCCAACATCCATATTGGCTTCCACTGGGGCCCTCCCTGTGAGGCGGGGCTCTTGTGTCTCTCTTTTCTCCATCTACCTTGATTAAACCTTTCACTTGCCCTTCTGTTTGCCAGCGACTTTATTCGAGGACTTTGTGAGACCAAGCACCCAGGAAAAGAACGAGTTTGGCTGCTGTGCCTCTGTGTCCGCAGGCTGCTCTGTCTTGGCCTGGTTTTCTCCTGATCCCCGGGTTTCTCTGGAATGACGTTCTTTCATGACCCTCTGTCCGATAAAAGTCTCACCAATACCTGTTCCCAGGCCCTCATCTGCCTTTAACTTTCTCATGGCTGCTTTCTATTCCACAGACTTCTTTAAGGTTACATTAAAGCTTTATTATTTAATTTAATATATATGTGAAAGAACTTTATGAGCATAGTCTTTTATTCTTCAAAGATTATAAGCTAATGAAATGTAAAAGCAGCAACAGCCTCTTGCCTTATTCCCTCCCAACAGATTCCTCCATCCCCAAGGCAACTGCTTTTAACTTTTATGTATATATTTCTTCTGTGACTTTTTATGCTATATTGAATATTCTTATTTTCTGGGTTTGGGTCTTCTACATTGAGTTCCTTCCATGCAGAAGACGACTTCTGTCTTCCTCTGTCTATGATCCTAGCAATGC
Source organism: Muscardinus avellanarius (assembly GCF_963383645.1). Taxonomy (NCBI): domain Eukaryota; kingdom Metazoa; phylum Chordata; class Mammalia; order Rodentia; family Gliridae; genus Muscardinus; species Muscardinus avellanarius. Next base: position 139,842,011 of record NC_137790.1, read on the forward strand.
TTTTTCAGGTAAAATAAATAATCACTGTTCACCTCATTGTGATCACATCTGCTGCTCCCGTCTCAATACGGTTAGGACATGTCATCTCATGAACGTCCCCTCCTGTCTTCCTGTAGCCAGTGATGCCACCTGAACCTTTCCACAAACTCGGGTGACAGATGTACTTGGCTTTCTGTTGGCGCCTGCTGCCTTCTCTGGTCTCCATCAGCAGCTTTCCTGTCTGCCACTGCCTGGTCATGAGCCTGGAGCGGCCCTCCCCTTCGTCCTCCCCTCTCTCCTAGCACATCCTCCCTGCTTCCCCTCCTGGACCCCAGGAGCTCCTCCACCTGTCCCTCTCATGGTCACCTCTGTGTTCAGGTGGGTGTTTCACTCCTGCCTGTGGCCAGTCCTGAATTCCCTGAGCCCAGAGGATCTCTGGCTCATCTTCTGCAGGAAATATTCCTCTCTTCTGCCAGGTTTGGGGAGGGGCTGCTACCTAGTAGTTTGCATGAAGGAGGATTCAGGTGAGCCCAATAGATTCACAAATGAGTATTTATTTCCCACTTCGGCCATCGGCAGCTAGTGCCTCCACGGGGCTCTATGTTCCTGTTACAGTTTTGTAATGCATTTTAATGTTACCGAACATGTTCCTACCACTATTCTCTTCTCAAAATCGACTTAACTAAATGTAAGTAAGTATATTTTGATACTATTTTTGTGCCAATTTCTTATGTTCCCAAAAATGCCCAATGAGATTTTTATTGAAATCAGCTTTGCTGGTACTTGCTTGGAATGTGAAATGGACTGATTAACTAACTTGGAGACAGTTGAGAAACCTACAGTGTTATGTTACTGTGCCAATGAGTATAGGATACCTTTTCATTTATTTGGTCTTCCTTTATGTCCTCCTAAACCAGCATGAAAGTAACTCTTGGGACTACAAGGATATGCCCTTAAGTAGAAAGAAGTTTCTTTAAGTTTCCTTAAGTTTCTTTTCCCTCTGATGCCTAGGTTGTGGATGTAATTATTGAGTTTATTTTTTTTATTTATTTATTTTATTGGTGCACTGTATTCATACATCATAGTAGGATACATACTTTTGTAGACATACATGCACACTTTTCCCAGTCAGCCCCCACCCAATCCCCACCCCATTCTCTCCCTATCCCTCCCTCCCATGCTTGGCTTAGTAGTTGACATCTAGTATTATGGCAATTTATCTAAAATTAAAAATGATAATCTCACATAACAGTTTCATTTGTTTGATACCAAGCTTTTGATGACTTAAAGATAACATTTCAATATTTCTTTTTGCTTTCTTTCTTACCAGAGAATATTTTTTTTCTATTTTTTTAGGTGAAACTATCATATATTTATATATTTATTTTTCAGAAAAAAAATCTATCCTAATATGGAATATGGACTCTAGGTACCCAAAACGATAATTATTGAGTTTAAAACAGACATTTGTAAAGCCGGGCATGGTGAGGCATACTTGTAATCTGAGCATTTGGGAGGCTGAGACCGGAGGATCACGGTTTGCGGACAGCCTCAGCTACTTAGTGAAGCTCTCTGCAACTTAGTGAGGCCCTGTTTCAAAATAAAGAATAAAAAATAGGGCAGGGAGTGCAGCTGAGAGGTCGAACACCCCCGGGGTACATGAAAAATAAAAAACCATTTGTAGATCATTAAGTTTCCTTCAGAAGGAAGCAGTTCAGGGCAGAATAAAAAGCAAGAGGGGCCTGGCTCTTCACTGTGGATTGCCAGTCCAGGCCAGGACTAGTTCCACCTATTTCTGAGCCTACATAGGCGAGAGGAGTAAACTTCTGCTTTGCTTGTTTAAGCCACTGTATTTGGTTGTGCTGCTAGTTACCTTAATCCTGATAGAGCTAAGCTCTACCCCAGTGATTTTCAGAGATCGTCTGGCTAGCCCGGCTCAGAAACATCGCAGAACCACATACCCATGGACTTCCCAGGTGGAGCGAGACACTGAGTGGGATCCAGCCTTCTGCCTTCACACGGCCACCCTGGACGTGACACCAACTGAAGTCTGAGAAGCCCTGTTCTCCTGGCTTCTCCTACATGCAACTCTAGTGACAGGATCTTTCCGTGAGGACTTGCCCACTTTCTTTAGGAGGCAGAGCTCAGAGGTTTTCCTGGAAGGGAAAGCCGCCTCATGCTTGCTTTGCATAGAAACAGTAGCGGGCATGAGAAAGGCCCGGCCCGCTCCTGGATTCCAAATGGAGTTGTTTCACAAATGGTTGACGAGGGCCCCCGACTCTCTCCTGTTGACAACTTGTAGAATGAGGCAGATTCTAAAACCCCAAATCTGGCTCATAGGTGACCCACCCGTGATCCCGTCCACACTCAGGCCGCTCTGATTCTACATTTTCAACAGCTTTATGCATTCATGCGCCCAGCTTTCCCCTTTCACTCTGCCACACAGGAGTCTAAAACTGACCTGGTGTTCTGTGTGCTGAAGTGAGAAACAGCTCCACATTCAGTGTCAGCGATTGCCCAGGCAAACCACCTATCAAGTTTCTATATAATTTTTTCGGCACCGGGGAACACTCCCAGCCCTATTTTTTAATTCTTTATTTTGAAACAGGGTCTCACTGAGTTGCAAAGGGCCTCACTAAGTATCTGAGGCGGTCTGCAAACCGCGATCCTCCTGTCTCCGCCTCCCAAATGCTGGGATTACAAGCGTGCGCCACCATGCCTGGCTTCAAGTTTCTATTTTTTTTTAAATTTATTTTTTTGGTGGTACTGGGGGTGGAACCCAGAGGCTTTCTACCTCCGGGCTATACTCCCAGGCCTATTTTATATTTTATTTGGAAACAGGGTCTCACTAAGTTGCTGAGAGCCTCACTAAGTAGCTGAGGCTGGCTTCGAACCTGCGTGATCCTCCTGTCTCAGCCTCCCAAGCGTGGGGATTACAAGCGTGCGCCACCACGCCCGGCTTCAAATTTCTATTAATGAAAAAGGTCTTTGAAGACAATTTTCTAAGCTGTGACTCACATAAAGTTTAATTTTAATGTGTTTATTAGTCTGTTGGGTGTCCTAAATTTCTGTGATCTGTCTTGCCAGACAGGTGTAAGTGCAAACAGGGATTTGTTGGAAAAAAAAAAAAAAACCTTAAGATTTCCCTAGAAGAGCTAGGCTAGCTTCAGGCATGGCTAAATCCAGAGGCTAAAGGAAATCTTCTTAAGAGTTAGGCTCTTTCTTTCCATCCTTACGTCTGCTTTGCTCTGTAGGTTCCATCCTCAGCAAACTTTGCCAGTGTGCCCCAGCAACTCTGGTTACATTATCCATATAATGTAATTTATAATTTAATAATGTAATTTATAATGAAGAATTTAAGACTATCCCATCTCGGTGAGGCTGTGTCGGGGCCAGCCTGGTCGGGATTGGGGCCCGCCCTGAGGCTAGGCCGGTGCTGGGGCCTCCGAGGCCGGGATCGGAACCTGCCGAGGGGTTAGGCTGGTGCCGGGACCGGCGAGGCCAGGATTGGAGCCTGCCGTGAGGCAAGGCCGGTGCCAGTGCCGTCAAGAGTGGGATCGGAACTTGCAACGCGGCATACACAGAGAAATATCACAGAACGTAAAAAAACAGATGCTCTCCCTAATATGCAAAAACTAGGACAAAATAGGTAATAGGAGGAGATCTAGTTGAAGAAAGGGCCCTATAGAGGAGCAATTAAGGTGACCAATCAGAGGGGACGGGATGGGGGAGGATGGAATCTCTTTAAAACTCATGACGTACGTAAACAAATGTATCAGACTTAATCACCAATCAAGCATGGGATCGAGGGAGGGGGAGGGAATGGGATGGGGATGGGATAAAGGCTAATTGGATGATGTGTGCTTGGATATCCTCACAAGTCTTGTATTCCATTGTGATGTATGACTACAATGCATATATATTATATATATATATATATATATATATATATATATATATATATATATATATAAATATCCCATCTCAAAGTAACCAAATGCTATATTGATTATTTGAAGCTGAACTCAAACGAGGAAGTATAACCTCAGAAAGAGCCAGTTGGCCTGTGTTTCCCTACATGCAGCAAGCCATAAAGCATATATGAGAAGCTGAGCATGGTGGTACATACCTATGATTCCAGTACTTGGGAGGCTGAGAAAGAAGGATTGAAGATTTGAGGCCCTTAGCAACTTAGCGAGACCCTGTTTCCAAATAAAAAAAGTGGTGAGGGTATAGCTTGGAGGCAGAATGCCTCTAGATTCAATCCCTAGTACCCCCAGAAAAACTATTTGGGAAGAGGTTTCCTCCCTCTACCAAGATGGGAAAATTGTCTTATTTACTAAAGCTGGTATTTGCAGTTCTCATTAGAGAGTTATTAGAATAAACTCATGGAAGGAAACCTTTTCTTCCACTGGCTTTTAACATCCCTGTGTGTATCTTAGACACATTCCCTAGAGTTCAAACACTAACCTAGAAATCCATTTGTCTTATCATTCCTTCATGAGTTTATAATTCTCTGTAAATAAAGCATAAAAGCAACTGACTTTTTTCATTTCTTTAATATCATCTTCTTGTGAAAATCCCCCATGTACCAATAAATTTAGAAAAATTTAAATACTTTTTTCTTGTTTATCAGCCTTGTCTTAATTTGGTCCTGAATCCAGCCAAAGATGCCACAGAATAAGTAATAATTAAGCATATCCCTCTGTATATACTAATAAACTCAGTAGTTCCAACCAATGATAGTTCCTAGTACTAGAGCTGACTTTCATCGACTTGGCTTTGGTCATGTGCATGTGGTCATCTCTGAACCTGGCTTTGGTCATATGCCCTCATCGGTGACCATACACACAGGTGGAGAGAGAGAGAGAGGGAGAGAGGACACACACAAGGGTGAAGAGTATTGTGATATACTCTCTAAGCATCTGTACAACCTGGAAACTTACCAGAAACAAACATCCACGGACTCTCCAGTAGAGTGAGAAACACTGATTGGGAGGGTGTGACGGCCAGGGGGGAACCCTGCAGGTACCCATGGAGCCCAGGGAAGGATCTGCAGTTTTTTCTAAGCCCCGATGGAAGGAACTTGAGGGTGATGGGCAGAGGACAGCACAGGCTCCGTATTGCACGACTGAAGGGGCCATGTGCCAGGAGCACAGGGCAGCACCTCATTGAAGGTGGTCCCCCTGCGCTGCCACCCACCCTCCCGCCTGGGCCAGGCATCACTAATGGCTCACAAGTTGGCTCCTCAAGCATGGGCTCTCACTTCCTCCTCCCTCAGGAGCCCAGGCGTCCCCTGCCGATTCCAGAGGAATCGTGGGAGACACCTCATATCTGCCACCACTGTCCCTTTGCTGAGCCAGGGACCTCCAGGAGCTTGTCTAACAGAGGGCTAGTGACACATGTTTGGAGCAGACCAGGTTAGTTATTTATTGGGAAGGGAAGGCAGTTTGTAATCCGACAAATCTGTGATCCCAGAGAAATATCAAGCTGAAGTTTTAGCTGGTTGGCTGTGAGCTCGTAGCTGCCCTTGAAGACGTCATGTACCTTGTAAGTACGGTCTCGCCAGTGGCCCTGAATGATGCAGACAGCGTGGCGCAGGCGGTAGTATTTCTGGCAGGTGAGCCACATTCGGACCCAGGATTGCAGCTTCACAGCTGCCCATGTTTGCCGTGCGTATGTCCTCAGCATTGCCTGCTTGTTACTCTCCAGCTTCCTGTACAGTATCTGTCTCCACCAGCACTGAATGGTCCAAATTCGAAGGGCAGCGTGCAACAGCGTGCGGCGCACCAGGGTGCCCCGCCACCATGCCTGGATCTTTGTTGCCTTGAGCACAATGTCAGAGGGCAGCTATTTTTTGAAGAGAAGGGGTGTAAGGAAAAGAACATTCAGGTTGTATTCCTCATTCACCTCAGCCCCAAGGTGTGGCAGGGAGGGACCGGAGCCTGCCAATATCACCTCTTCCTCTGAAGTTCATGGACACTGAGCAGGATCTGCCCCCTGTCATGTCATCTGTGCACACACACACACACACACACACACACACACACACAGTGTCACCTGGGCCTCTGAGGCTCCCTGTGCCCACCTCTAGAATGGGTTGCACCTGCCATGGTCACCTCGCCTGGTTTTCCATGAACCTGATTGACCAGTTTAGAACAAGAGCCCTGTGGTCTGCAGGGTCCATCCAGTCTGACCACCTGCCTGGCCTGGCACCTCCCCTTTATAACTCCTGCCAGCTGTGGAGGTGGCACCTCTGCATGCCCTGCCATCCTGCCTGCCCTTCAGTCCACGAGCTGCCCCCGCCTCTCACAGTCCTGGTAGTAAAGTGTCCTGCTCCCATTGTCTGGGACACTCTGGGCTTCTGATGGTTGTTCTTTGTAATGGCTAACACCCACCTTTCACCCCCTCCATGTAATACAATTTGGCCAATAAATTCAAGGATCTTTTCATGATCTAAGCCACAGACAACAGCACTACTCTTGCTGAGTGATATGGGTCAGAGTGTGTGAAGTCAGGGGTCATCTACCTTTGGAGCCCGCACCACCCACCTCTGTTTGGGATGGAGGTTCTTCTGTCTTACTTTTTTTTTGTGGTACTGGGGATGGAACCCAGGGGCATTGGACCTCCGAGCTATACCCCCGCCCTATTTTTTATTCTTTATTTTGAAACAGGGTCTCACTAAGTTGTGGAGGGCCTCACTAAATAGCTGAGGCTGGCCACAGCCTCCTGAATGCTGAGATTACAAGTGTGTGCCACCACACCAGGCTTCTCTCTTACCTTTTTTTTCAGCTCACTTTTTGATTGTAGTTTGTCTTGATTTGAATTATCATCTGTTTTTGGTTTCTTCTGTGATTAGAGTTAAGAGAGAGAGGGATTGGAAGACACAACATGATAAATATGTCAGTTCTTTTCACATTGCAAAACTTCATCCACAGAAGCTTACTCAATATTCTTATAAACCATCTCAGTGGAAGGGTTGGGGGTCTCATTGCTCCCTGGAAAGGGGAGAGTCTAGGTAGCCTGCACGGGTCAGGCTGGCGTGGCTCAGGGTGAGAATGCAGCCTCTCCTGTGATGTTTGGCCATTTTAAAAAAGGCTTATCATGTAGGTCTACCTATTCTCTGTTTTGGCTAGAGTGCTTTTGTGGTATGTAGAAGACTACTTTGTCTTCACCCATTGGGGTTTCCTGGGTGGTGGCCTCTTTAACTCCACACCTATGACCAACTGGATAAACACAGAAACAATAAGCATGCAGAAACTTATATAGCAAATTGAAATAGTAATATATGGATATTCAGTCTTGGAAGGTGTTGAAGTCCCCAGGGTACCTAGGTGTCTCATGGCCAAAGCATGACTGCTGGTCTGGCCCACACTAGGGTCCATCCTATCAGCAGCCAGAGGAGAGCAGCCCATGTTGCCACAGCAAGGTACACAGGCCTCCCCTTGGGACTCAGGCTACCCCAGGTCCTCTGCCTCTCTGCCATGGTGGTCTTCATCAGCTTAGGGAAAGCCCTTCTTTTACTAGGGACCAATGTGGGCACAGAGAGACCACAGGGATCATCTTCCTGCAGAGGTTGGGAAGAGGGAGGAGGCCTGCATCCTTTTTTCCAACATGGTTTTGCAAGAATCAACTAAACAAGCAAAACAGAGAACATACAATGAATGTATTCACATCAAACACGAGAGGTTCTAGCTGGGCGTGGTGGCGCATGCTTGTAATCCCATCATTTGGGAGGCTGAGACAGGAGGATCACAATTTGTGGACAGCATCAGCTACTTAGTAAGGCCCTTTGCAACTCAGTGAGACTCTGTTTGAAAATAAAGAATAAAAAATAGGGTTGGGGGTATAGCTTGGAGGGAGAATGCCCAGTAGCACAAAACAAAAACAAAAAAAACACAGGTGGGGACTTCTGGGAAGATGGCGACCAAGAAAAGCAGCGTTTACGAGTCCTGCTAACACTCGATCTCTATTGCCACAAAATCAGTGCTTTTCATAGCTAGAAAACGCTATCCGCAGAGAAATAAAAAATGTACACACAAGGGACAGAGAAAAAGAAGACTAGAAGAACAACCAGAGACCAGAAAAGAAACCAGCCCACATTGTGGTGGCAGAGCCATGTCGGTGCCATCTTGCCTCACAGCACCAGGCTCCAGAGAGGAAAGGTAAACAAGGAGCTGAAGTGAGCAGCTGCAGATCATTCGGGTGTTCTTTCAGAGCAAAGAACGTCTAAAACTCCCAGTGGCCAAGCTCATCACGCCTTCCAGGGACTCAGAACAGAGCTCAAAACCAGAAAAGAAATACGCCAGCTTCATGGCCAAGGGCATGGCAGCAGCACCATATTGCCAATGGCTGCAATGAGTTCACCAGGGCTGCGGCAGCTCCAGATCAGTGCGCACAATAACCGTAAGTGAAATTGTGATCCCCTACAGGAGAAATCCCAGCACTGCACCCCCAGGTACTTGCGCAGCTTTGATAATCTCCTTGGGTCTGAGATTTTTCAGTCCAACCCAGTGAAGGAGTAGCGGTGGCAGAGATACCACACTCTAGTCGCAGCTCCCTGTGGGAAAACGTCCAGCCTGACATCCCCATGGTCTCACGCAGCCTCGATTAACTTCCTGGGTCTGAGACTTTTCGATACAACCCAGTAAAGGAGTAGTGGCAGCTGAGATTACCATAGACTCAAGATCCAGAGCACCCTAAGTGAAGCCATGGTGACCCGGGGAAGAACCCAGAGAAGGCACAAACTTCTGAAATCATGGGATTTCAGAGCAATGAATGCCCACAACTCCATAATATCAGAACTTGATAACACAGAAATTCAGAGATCTCCAGAAGATCAAATCAGGAATATAACTGTAGAAATAATACAGGACCTTCAAAAAGAATTTAGAGAGTCTAAAAAAAAAAATAAAGGATGCAATTACTGAAGTAAAGGTATCAATTCAAACTATAAACAATTGACTAGACCACATAGAGAATAGAATCTCGCTCCTAGAAGATGATCACTCCACAAACAAACGCATAATTTCTAATTTAGAAAAAAAATCAGACAGCAGGAATCTGACATTGAAGAAATATGGGACCATTTTAAGAGAGCTAACCTAAGAATAATTGAAATAGAGGAGGGAAAAGAAGGTGAAACCAAAGGAATCAATAATCTCTTCAAAGAAATAATAGCAGAAAATTTTTAAACATAGAGCAAGAGGTCGATACACAGGTCCAGGAAACTTATACAACTCCCTTTAGACCGGATTAGAGAAAAGGTTCCCCATACCACATAATTGTCAAAATGACCAATGTAGAAGCCAAGCAGAGAATCTTAAAGGCAACAAAAACAAAAGGCCAAGTGACATTCAGAGGCAAACCAATTAGAATCACTCCAGACTTCCCAAACCAAGTCATGAAAGCCAGAAGGGCGTGGAGTAACATACTGCAAACTCTGAATGAAAACAACTTCCAGCTAAAAATTTCTTACCCATCAAAACTATCTATCAAATTAGATGGGGAAATAAGAAGCTTCCATGACAAACAGAAACTAAAGGAATTTATGTCTTCAAAACCAGTGCTAGAGAAAATACACAAAGAGATTAACTACAAAGAAGAAATAGGTAATACACACCAGAACCAGAGAAACAAGATTTTCCATCCAGCAGACAACTAAGCAAAGAAGAATAAACAGTATTTCAAACAGAAATAAAATCTTTTTTTTTTATTGGTGCACTGTATTCATACATCATAGTAGGATACATACTTTTGTAGACATACATGCACACTTTTCCCAGTCAGCCCCCACCCAATCCCCACCCCATTCTCTCCCTATCCCTCCCTCCCATGCTTGGCTTAGTAGTTGACATCTAGTATTATGGCAATTTATCTAAAATTAAAAATGATAATCTCACATAACAGTTTCATTTGTCTGATACCAAGCTTTTGATGACTTAAAGATAACATTTCAATATTTCTTTTTGCTTTCTTTCTTACCAGAGAATCTATTTTTTCTATTTTTTAGGTGAAACTATCATATATTTATATATTTATTTTTCAGAAAAAAATCTATCCTAATATGGAATATGGACTCTAGGTACCCAAAACGATCTTGAAAAAGAACAAAGCTAGAAGATGTATATTTTCTGATTTCAAACCATATAAAGCTATAATAATTGAAACAGTGTAGTACTATTCTAAAGGCAGATATATAAACCATTGGAGTTAAATAAAAGCCTAGAGCTAAATTCTTCCCTATATTGTCAAGTTATTTTTGACAAGGTTTCCACGAACATTTGGTGGTGGAAATAATAATCTTTTAACTAAATATTGTTGAAACATAATAATTACATGGAAAAGAATAAAATTGGACCCTTACCTAATCCCATATACAAGTATTAACTCAAAATAGATAATAGACCTAAATATAAATCTTAAGACTATAAACTTTTAGGAGAAAATCTGGGTCATTAAACCTCACAACATTGAAATTGGCAGTGATTTCTTGGTTATGATTTCAATGGCACAGGCAACAGAGGAGTATACAAACTCCCTAAAAAATAAAAAAAATATTGTATATCCAAAGACAATGTAAACAGAGTTAACAGTTACTAATAGAATGGGATAAAATATTTCCAAATGCTATATCTGAAGGTATATTAATATTCAAACTAGAAATCCTAGAAATTAACAACAATAAAGGCAAACAATACCATTTAGAGATAGGTAAAAGACTAACATAAATAATGAATCTCCACAGATAACCAATCTTAGTTGTCTGTTGGATGGAAAATCTTGTTTCTCTAGTTCTGGAGTGTGTTACCTATTTCTTCTTTGTAGTTAATCTCTTTGAGTATTTTCTCTAGTGCTGGTTTTGAAGACATAAATTCCTTCAGTTTCTGTTTGTCATGGAAGCTTCTTATTTCCCCATCTAATTTGATAGAAAGTTTTGCTGGGTAGGAAATTCTTGGCTGGAAGTTGTTTTCTTTCAGAATTTGGAATATGTTATTCCAAGCCCTTCTGGCTCTCATAACTTGATTTGGGAAGTCTGGCATGATTCTAATTGGTTTGCCTCTGAATGTCACTTGGCCCTTTGTTTTTGTTGCCTTTAAGATTCTCTGCTTGGCTTCCACATTGGTCATTTTGACAATTATGTGGCGTGGGGATCCTCTTCTCCGATCCTGTCTAAAGGGAGTTCTATAAGTTTCCTGGATCTGTGTATCAACCTCTTGCTCTATGTCTGGAAAATTTTCTGCTATTACTTCCTTGAAGAGCTTGTTGATCCCTTTGGTTTCACTTTCTTTTCCCTCCTCTATTCCAATTATTCTTAGGTTAGCTCTCTTAAAATGGGCCCATATTTCTTCAATATCAGATTCCTGCTGTCGGATATTTTTTCCTAGATTAGAAACTATGCGTTTATTTTTGGTTTGCTCATCTTCTAAGAGTGAGATTCTGTTCTCCATGTGTTCTAATCGGTTGTTTGTGCTTTGAATTGAGGCCTTTACTTCATTAATTGCATCCTTTATCTCTTTTTGGCTCTCTCTGAGTTCTTTTCGAAGCACCTCTATTATTTCTACAGTTATTTTCCTGATTTGATCTTCTAGAAATCTCTGATTTTCAGTTTTATCGGGTTCTGATGTTGTGGGGTTGTGGGCATTTATTGCTCCAGTATTATTCCTCTTTCCCATGATTTCAGATGTTTGTGCCTTCTCTGGGTTCTTCCCTTGGGTCACTATGACTTCACTTAAGGTGTTCTGGATCTCGAGTCAGTAGTATCTCAGACCCCACTACTCCTTTACTGGGTTTTATCACAGAGTCTCCGACCCAGAGAGTCGATAGAGGCTGCTTTAGACCGTGGGGGGTGCCAGGTTGCACGTTCTCCTTTGGTGTGATATCTCTGCCACCGCCCCTCTCCCACTGGGTCAAGTCCCAGTGAGTACAGTACTGGAATTTCTCCGCTGTGGCCCGCAATTTGACTCACTGTTCTTGAGTACGCAGATGGAGCTGTACTGGCCTCGCTGAATTCGGTGCTGCTACCGCCGGTGGCAATATGGCGCCGCTGCTACGCCCTCGGCTGTGGGGCTGGTGTTTTTCTTCTTGGTTTTGTTTTCCACTCTGAATCCCTGCAGCGTGTGCTGAGTTCGGCCACTGGGAGCTTTAGATGCTCTCTGCGCGGAGAAATCCCACCTGGCTGTTCCGCAGTGGCTCACCTCGGCTTGCTGTAGCCGTCCCGTGAATTCGCCGGTGCCGCCGGCAGTATGGTGCTGCTGCCGCGTCTGCCGCGTCCTCGGGCATGAGGCCGGTTATCTCCTCTGTAGCTCTGTTTTCAGTCCGCTTTCTCTCTGGAGCCTGGTGATTTTTTGTTTCACTGGTGATGGTGTTTTCTGGCTATGAAAGGCGCTGATTTTTGTGGTAATGGAGATTTGTTGTTAGCGGGGCTCTTAAGCCCCGTTTTTCTCGGTCGCCATCTTCCAGAAATAAAATCTTAACATGTTAGGAATTAAAAGTTTTCTCTCAATAATCACACTGAATGTAAATGGCCTCAATTCCCCAATAAAAAGACATAAAGTGGCAAAATGGATTAAAAACCAGAATCCATCCATCTGCTTCTTACAAGAAACACACTTTACAAGTAAAGATAGTAACAAACTCAAGGTAAAGGGCTGGAACAAGGTAATTCATGGTAAGTAGCCATCCTAACAAATGTGAAATAGTATTTCACTATTGATTTTATTTGTATTTCCTTAATGATTAGCTATATTTTGATAATGATGAGTGATATTCATGTGTTTATTGATCATATAAAAATCTTTGGAGATTCATTATCTATTTTAGTCTTTTACCTATTTCTAAATTGTGTTGTTTGCTTTTATTGTTGCTAATTTTTAGGATATCTATTTGGAATATTAATATACCTTCAGATATAGCATTTGGAAATATTTTATCCCATAATATCAATAACTTTTAATTCTGTTTACATTGTCTTTGGATGTACAATTTTTTAATTTTTTATGAAATTTGTTTATTCTTTTGTTGCCTGTGCCTTTGAAATCATATCCAAGAAATCACTGCCAATTTCAATGTTGTGAAGTTTTATGACCCAGGTTTTCTTCTAAAAGTTTATATATAGTCTTAAGATTTACATTTAGGTCTTTTATCTATTTTGAGTTCATATTTGTATATGGTGTTAGGTAAGGGTCCAATTTTATTCTTTTTCATGTAATTATTATTTTTCAACCATATTTAGTGAAAAGATTATTATTTCCTTCACCAAATGTTCTTGGAAACCTTATAAAAAATAACTTGACCGGCCGGGCGTGGTGGCGCACACTTGTAATCCCCGTGCTTGGGAGGCTGAGACAGGAGGATCGCACAGGTTTGAAGCCAGCCTCAGCTACTTAGTGAGGCTCTCAGCAACTTAGTGAGACCCTGTTTCCAAATAAAATATAAAATAGGTCTGGGAGTATAGCCCGGAGGTAGAAAGCCTCTGGGTTCCACCCCCAGTACCACCACCAAAAAAAAAAAAAAAAAAAAAAAAAAAAAAAAAAAAAACTTGACCATATATGGAAAAAAACACACAGGTGGTTCTCCTTAGCCCTTTCCCCAGTGGTTCTGAGGATCCAGGAGAGCTGGCTGTGGACTTACCTGTTTCCTCATCTACAAAGTGTCCTTATCTATGAAGTGGGGCTATGATTACCCTGTGGATTTTACAAATACACAGAACCAAGGGAAACACTTTCTGATCCAGTAGACTCTCCATGAGTAAGAAAATTCAAAGAATCCTCACTAGGAAGAACCACTGCATTTAGGTCCTGTGTCTCAGCCCTAACCCACCCCTGGTGCTGCCTGTTGAGGCCCCACATACTCTTCCCTCACTTCTACAGACTTCTGCTACGACCTCTCTGCAAATCCATGTGCTTCTGGGCCCAGGCTGAGCTTTCTCTACCTTCCCACTTCCCTCTGCATTGTGCCCCACTCT